>NC_139762.1:86543098-87743098 GCF_965231275.1 Zosterops lateralis
ACCAAGAAAACAAGCACATTTGGGAAAGATTTGTTCAACTGATGTTAAAAGTTAAATATTACCTTTACTGTGCAGTAATTGTTCACTGAGGAATCTCTTTTCAGGCTGTAAATAATGGTTTGTTTTATCACTCTATTATTCACTTTCAGGAAGCATGTGTTTTGCAGAATAAAGGTAGATCCATATCCCTGCCTTTAAAAAACTTCCAGGAAACGAATCTGAAAAATTATATGACATTCCCTATGCTTTAAATCTGACATTTAAAACATAGGCCAGAGAGATTTGTAGATTCTGGAGGCACTTGCAGTTTGTGGCTGTAAAGCTGCAGAGGGTATCAGCTGAGATTTCTGCAGGCTGCACGGGAAGAGCTTTCCAAAGCTCTGTACTGCCAGAGTTCACGCCTCTGTGCAATAGCACATTATTCGGGAAGCAATGCTTCTGCTCAACTCTTTAATGTTTTTCCAGAAAGAAAAGCATGTTAGCTGAGTGTCTCTGCCATGTCCCATTGCTAAAAATCAGAGTTTTTGTACAAGCAGTGCTGAGTGAGGGAACTGGCATGCCTCTATAGTATGTCTTTATCTCAGTTCCCAGCATTTAACTGGAATCACAATACTCAGTATTATTTGCTTCCCAGTCTGTCACAGGGCTCTGAAATCATGGTATCAGCTGCATGCCTCAGTGGTATGAAAACTGCTTTACAGCCCTGCACCCTTGGCCTTGGACAGGAGACCTCTGCTCTCAAATTGTCCATGACAGACCCGGTGACTACGGCTGGCATTATGTCTCACTGGCACTGGAGGATGACGTAGGTAATCCCATGAACCTGATGTCTTGATGGGCAACAAACCCAAAAAGCAGCAGTTGCTGCTCTAGGTCCTGCTGCCTCTGCCACCAGGCAAGGGATACCAGCACCAACAAAATCAACATCTGCCCTGTAATGAGAATTAGCCCAACACTTAGCAGCTCTAATACCTGAAATCCCTTAGGAGTTGGTACAGAAAAGAAATTACATGTAGTATTTACATTCAGGAATTGTCCTGCCAGGAACAATTCCTTACTTTCCTTCCCACTGCACCAGCAAGATTCGCACTGAATCCACACAGAAAAGAACCACTAAAGACAGTGAGGGTAGTATGGAGATATATCCAGCTGCAGAAATTACAGACTATATGTATAAGGAAGTTTCTTCCCCTTTACTATTTAACTATTTTTATTTGCTGACTCTAAAAGTACTAGTTACTGTTTTGACATATTGTTGAAATACTACTCAAAGCTTGTTTCATAGAAATCAGAATACTTAGGAGAAGATCACTGAAGGGGCAAAAGTGATAAAGTAATTATCTGTAGAACTGGATTTAAAACCAACCAGATGGTACCAAAGAAAAGGCAAGAATGCTTTGAAGCATAAATCTGAGTGCTGATTCTTCCACTTAAGAGAATTTACACTGATAATGAGCAGTATCAGAGATAATGAATTCATGAAAAATAATCTTGTATCTCAAGCCATGTCTTTCTCAAAGCTGACTAATGTTTGCTGCTGAAATCTGAAGTGCTGGAAGCATGCATGTACAAGAATATACTTTGAAACCTAGGAACTCAGTGTATAAAGCCACTTTACTCAGGATTGATGAAGATATTTTCTCTGCTCACTGCCACATAATGTACATGTTTCTAAACATCCATCTGCATTTGTGCTGTTTCTCTGACAGTCACTGCCTCTTTATGTTTTCTGTCTTCAATGAAAGAATGAAGTTTAAGCTACAGGCTTCAGTGTTGCTTCTGGTGTTATTATTGCCTTATCCCCTGTTATATGAACTTGCAGAGGACTGTGTTCTTTTGGAAACAGATTCTTTCTATTAATTTTTTTATTATTATTTTAGTAAGGCACATTGTTTTTTTACTTTATACTTCCAATTTTTAAGACCTCTCTTTGCTATGTTGAAAACAGGCACTGTAGAGTGGCTGGAGTATTTCCCCTAAGAAGAGTTCAACTTGTCTAGTCCCTAATCCTGTAATTACTTTTGCATGTATTAAGAGTAAAAACACTTCCCTTGTAGTCTCATGGAGAAGGATGTGCTGAATCATGGCCTTATATAGTCCGGTTTGTAGAGATACTCCAATAAGCCCAAATAATAGCAGTCCTTTTTTTCATACGTAAATAAGTATTGTATCAACACAAAAGGTTTTTACAGGAAAACATCTTTTTCCACTAAGTATTATCTCTCTAAATGTAACATTAAAGAACATTTTAACCATCTGCTCAGGAAACACTGACTTAGCTTTTAGGCAAGCTTTTACTTCAAGTAAAAAAAAAAAAAAAAAAAAAAAAAAAAAAAAAATCAAGGTATGAATTCCTATTGACTAAACTACCAAACTCAGTGGCAAAATTTGCATGACTTCAGGGCAGATGAGGATTTGAAAGAAACATTTATATATGTATTATGGACTAGTTCTGGTAATGTGGAGACTTACAGGTCCCTAACAAATTAAAAAAACCCCAAAACCAACAACTCACCTGTGCAGAATTATCAGAAATTGCTTAGACTGACACACAAATTTTTTAGCTTTCCAGCCACACACATCTTTTCTGACTGCTTTTCCTGCTAAATAAATAAACAAACCATAAAGAAAACCTAGAAAATGCTAATTAGCAGCCATGTAGATTTTGTGAAGCTTGCATATAAAAATAATATATAATAAAATACTTTTTCTCAGTTGTCACTGAAGCACAGCTGGTGCCAAGGATGAAGAATAAAGTGATTAATCAATTTTTCTTCAGAAAGCTGATGAAAAGCCTTTTTCTAAATTTTATATATTCCTGTTAATACTTTATACAGAACATTCTAAAATAGATCCAGTGTACATTTCTGCTGTTTTGGGTTGCACATGCTGTCTTGCAGTTTATAAAGTGAAATGAGGTGGCTTCCATTAATACTGCAATAAACCCCATGCAGTTTTTACTCAGTGGGCTTTGTCCACTCTATTCCCCTCCTCCCTTTTGTGTGTCAGTTTTAAATTGATTGAGAAATACTCTGTTTCATGCTTCCCCACTCTTGGCATACAACATCTTTAAAAATTCAAAAGAGATAGGAAAGATAAAAAGGCAACAGGTAGGTAATACAGCAGATGGCTCAGTCTCCAGTTAAACTTGCTCAGAGTAACAATCAGTAAAACTGTATTTTTTCTCCAGAGTGCAGGTGGAGAGGCTGTGAGTGAAAATAAATTTCTGAACACAGACTCCAGCACAGGATCAGTAGAAACTACTGCCAAGCCATTACCATTTAAAGACCCAAACTTCATCGTAAGTATATTATTTTAACAACTCGAAATTTCAAACTTCTCCCATAAAAGACTAACTAGGATTCTATTTAACCATGTTCCTAGTGTGAATATTAAGAAAATAAGCTTAATAGCCAAATAAAAGGTTAACAGTTTCTAAGAAATTCACCTCAATCCATGTAACACCACAGTCTAAAGTGCACACTGTATTATACCGTGAAAATGGCACTGGTCCAGAGGCAGAACCGTTATATTAAATGCTGGAACAGAGTGAGGAAACCTGTTTGGTGCAGTTAAGTGTGGAAGTTTTATGATATGGTATCTCACAAACTACCACAGCTAGAGAGGAACAATTAATACTACAAATGTAGGAATCCCATATTGCAATTCCTAGTCAAGGGAGGCTAAAAAGCAGTTGAGCTATAAATTAGCCAGTCATTAGCAAATAGCATTTTGCTCCACTTCTGGTCCCTGAAACTCTTAACAGATTTGTGGTGTCTTCTTCCAGTCGTTGCTAGATTTAGAAGCAAAATGCTCTGTGCTCCCTAGAAGTCTGGCCTGCCAGCATTCAAAGTTATGTAAACACTGACAGCTGATGAAATGCAGGCTCCTGACACTCTGAGGGTTAAACTAGGAGAGAAGGTGAAGAAGATTAAGTTAGTAATGCTGGGTTTGTGTTTTGATATCTTTTTATCTTGCTGTGCCAAGGCCAACTCATCGGCACACTGTACAAATGCTTTCTAGACAAGCAAACCTCTCAGGCTGTTGGTCCTAAGCCAGTACTTAGAAAGAAGGATTTTATCCCAGATTTCATCCTCTATGAACAAGATACAATATCCCAGAGCACATAACCAGTAATTGGGCAATGCACAGCTCACTAAGCACAGGTTTGGCAGGGGGTATGAAATTAATCTCTGACATGTGAGTTGCTCTACATCTGCTTTGCAGACAACTTCAGTCATGAGAGGGGCATTCACACGACCGTATACTTTGCTCACTAATCCTCCAGCAAGCATCAGCATCTTTGAGAAATGGGGCTTATTGCAAAAGCTCCTTTTGTGCCCAGAGGCATCCCATGTAGCTTCCACATAGGATTTAAATATCCATGAGGCCCTGAGCTGATCCTTCAGTTCTTAGAGGGATGTCACCATTTCCAAAGAGGCAATACTTATGTCAGCATGCTTGAAATAATAATGAATGCACAGGGTCTTTGGCAACCGCTGCAGAAATAATAGGCAGTTATAATAAAACCCATGAAATTATCCCCTCCAATACAGTAACTAATTTGAGAAGAAATGCATTGAGTGTTAATCAGCATTTCATTTCTATGACCTGGTAGTGACAATTTGGATGGATTTTTGCATCTTTCCAGCCTAATTTGCCTTAAAAGGAAGAAAATAAATCAAATAGTGTCTATCTCTTATATGTATGCCCAAGTTTGAACCATTAGCTTGCTGCAGAAGATAGACTTAACAGAAGAGAAGGAGGAAGAACTGACATTTTCTTAAATTTTCTGATTGTAATTTACATCCTTTGGCAATGGGGAAGGGAAAAAAGACTTTCTGACACTTGTGTAGAGCAATAGCTGCTGTAGAGTAGCAGCTCCACCTGTCCTAGCTCCAACTTTCTATGAACTTTGCTTAGTTCATTTGTGCTTGGCAGTGGTTGCCTTTTTGTTGTAAGTGTGTGAGGTGATGCTCAGGCTCATTTTTAGGAGGCATAAGTTCATATAAAAACAGAGGTTGGTTTTGAGAACACTGAAAAAAAATCATTATGCCGTGATTTGGGGGAAAATTCATGGAATTAATTTGAATAAGTAGTGTGGAAGTATATGTAGTTTCATTTCATGCTGTAGCAGTCCCTATTATACAATGATCTTTGGATGACTAAGGTGTTCCCTAAGAGCAAGTATGTTTTAAATCAGATATCCATCACCAAAACCCAGTATATCATCAGCTCATGAGCATCTTTCCTGAATATATCTTATATCTACACAAAAAAACTTTCTCATTGAATCCTTCCTCATGTCATCCTCATCAATTTAACTGGTTAATTTATAAACATTCAAAGCAGAAATGTGTTTACAGAACTTCACTGAGTTTCAATGAGACTCATGGGGCAAGTAGTAATTATTAAGAGAAATAGCAACTTCTCAATTGTAAGAACATTTTACTTTTCTGAAGTTAAGCTGTAAATCTGTGTCCTTTGATCATTTAGAAGTAGTACAGTATGTTGTGCAGCTTCTGTCTCTGGAGGGACATAAATAAATTACTCTGTAGCAATCACATTTGATAAGTGCAGCTGCCATTACAGTACCTGTGGCAAACCTTCCATTAGTGTTCCTTTCAAAATGCAAAATTGTCTTGGCAGCCAACATTCTATTTATTATTCTTTTTCTATTATTCTGTCTCCTAGCCTTTGAAAGAAAAATAAAATTTTCAGAAAGTTTCTCATAGTATTCATTACATTTTGCAAGATCAGTTGTGTTTTCTGCAGTCATGGATAATTTGTAAAAGAACTGCACCTGTAATATGCCATAAAAAGGAGGGGGAAAATTTAGCTGTATTATCACAATTTTAGAAATAACTTCATAGTAATAAATTCTAAGATGATAGGAGGTACATACAGAATCCTGTAATCTCAGGCTAAGCCTAACCACATTGATTTTCTATTTCCATGTAAAAAGCAGATTTTAATTTCCTTCAGTTAATAGGAAACATAAAAGCTTTGACACAGTCCAAAAAGCTTTGTTTTTGCTTGCAGCCAAGATTAAAGTGTACATATTGTAGCCTGCTGATGAAATAAGTGAGAATAACAAATGGTTCATGACAAGATGAGACATATCAGAAAGACTATGAAATAGAAGTGTCATGCTCTGAAATAGTATTCTTTATTTATTTTTTCTCTAAACACCATATTTTTAATTCTAGCACTCCGGCATTGGTGGAGCAGCAGCTGGCAAGAAGAACAGAACGTGGAAGAACCTAAAACAAATTCTTGCTTCTGAAAGGGCATTGCCATGGCAACTAAATGATCCTAGCTGTAAGCTGCTTAGACGCTTTGCATGTATTTATAAATAATAGAATCCATACAAATAACTTTCTTTAAAACTAACCTAAATTATTTCATCGGTGCATGCAGAATCCTGCTTGAACAGGGTCCAGTAGTACATTTGAGATTACTCCAATCACACTCGTCAGCTCTAAGTGGAAAGTAGGGGGAAGCAAATAATTTGGAATATAATGGCAAAGTTCAAGTACATTTGAAGGGAGAGTGTCATAAGGAAAAAGTATTTATCCAAACCAAGTCCAAAACCCTTATTCCCATGTGGTTTTTGTCACCTTTTCACTGGTTAGGTGCCTCCTCCTCTGTGTAGAGTCCAGAGGTCTTTTGGTGGGTGGCTGCTGCTTGATTAGCTCTATTTGAGCACTTTTCAAATAGTTTCTGCTAAGCCACATACCTGCAGTAGCTTAGACCTCAGCCCAAGCTTCCTATCCAGCTCCTTATCCTAGATTCTTGGGAGATTTAAATCCTACATCCTCTCTTTAGTGCAGCACAGCTGAAACTATACTATTAGCAGTGCTGATTAGCAGTCCTAGCTGGTTACATCCACAGGCGCAGAGTTATAGCAGTGATCTTAATCTAGATATTCTTCAAGTCTGCTTGTAAAGTAGGATACTATTGAACGTAGCTGCCTGCAGAATGCAATCCTCAGATTGTATTTAAGCAAGGGGAGGCATTTCAAAACTGAGCATATGCATATACTTTTTGTCAGACTTGCTGCTTTATCCAAAAATAGCTTGCTGTTTTTTGAAGTGTTTTAGACGCAACTGTTACAGAAAAATGCAGACTAGTGTGTTCCTGGCCATTGTAACTGACAGTCTGCTGATGTTGCTATTTCTACCATGCTCTGTTTGCAACCAGAAATTTACAGGATTTTTTATAAGAAGGAGGGAAAAGAAATTCAGTTTCCTATTTAAAGCCAGCTGTCTGTGGCATTAGGGTCTTTTGAATTATGAGATGATGAGTTAGAAATTTGATATAAATGGAGTGTCAATTGAACATAGCATCTGAATGAGTTGCAAGGGAGATCAGGAAGGAGGAAAGAAACTGGTCAGGTACAAGATATTTTTGTAAACATCCAAAATTGAGGATTTAACTTCTTAAGCATACCAACTGTATCTTAAAAAATGTTTATGAACGGTAATTACTATCTAAAGGGCACCAAAGACCAGCAATTTCCAACCCTCAGTTTAAACATTCAGACAATTTTCTAGGTCATTGACTGGCCTTAAAGTGGTACATGCTTAAAGATTTAACTGATTTAAAAGATTACTTTGCTTTTCTGGATTATAGTATTTCAGAGCTGCAGTCTTGAGCAATGTTTCATGGTCTTAACATACAGTATGCATTTGATAATGGCTATTCTTTCCATATGACAGACTGCAAGGGAATTCATGAAGACTTGGAAGAAATGGACACATTTCAAATGGCTCTGGGATTTTCCTTTTGAGGAGGGCAGTTCTGTTTGCTGAACTCTATTAATAAGTGAGCAGGATCAGGCTCACTGTGATTTACAGTGCTAACAGGATAAATGTTTTCGGAGGTGATTCTGCTTCATATTTCTTTGCCTTAGTGTTTCTAGTTAATAGAGACCTCAGAGAGTAGGTTTATGATATAGAATACATATATATAGGACACTGAGTTTATGCCTTTGTTTCTCTCTAGATTTTAATATTGATGCTCCTCCTTCCTTTAAACCTGCTAAGAAATATTCAGACATCTCAGGACTTCCAGTAAGTATTTTTTTTCCACTCAAAATTAGCATCTTACCTTCCACAATGAAATAGCACTGGTACCTTGTTTTGTAAAAGATGATATGCTGAAGTTCCTATTCTGGCTTGGGCCGAATAATTATCCAGTGATTTAGGACCAAACCCCAAATACTTGTCACTACATCACAAAATCCTTAGGTTGTTAATAGATGTTAGGACAGACTAAATACCTTGTCCTGCTGAGTAACTCCTATGACACCTCTTTGTCACCTGTAGAATCTACACTGGTGCCCATAATTTCTAATTTTTAAGATAGCTGCAGGGAAAGCTGGTAGTCCACAGTCTTTGTGTCTGTTAACTTTTCCAAGGTGTAACCACACTGACTGAAACTTTCCATGCTGTTGGCCTGATGAGGATTTATTTCACTGTATCTTGTAGAGGAAATTTTAAAAAGATCGCTCAGCAATTTTCCATAATGAGATTAGGCAAAATTTTATTGTTTGGCCTCTTTTCTACCAGGTTAAAAAAATTCCCTTGTTATTGCTCTCAAACTTTGCCTCAAACAAATCAGCCTGAAACAGATACTTGGCACAGACTACTGAGAATTTCAAATACCTCTATGCTTCAGAACTGAAAGTTGGAGTTTGGCAGATGTATACCCTGTGTGTCACAGATGGGCTCTTTTACGTGTTTTTGTTAAAGAAAGGGAAAAAAAATGAGCCACATTTGACTTTAGGTACATTTTGCACATGCTCCAGAAAGTCTTGGTAGTTACAATTTGATGCCTGAATTCCCCAAAGATTCTGTTGGCACAAAACAGGAGTAAAGTCATTGAATTCTGCCCAACAAAAGTTTTGTATCTCCTGTCAAAACTGTTTCTATGTTACATGAACAAATTTTACTTAGAACAGGTATTAGTAAGAGCATATCTTTTCACTGTCAAACGCCAGTGATTTATTTTGTAGAAGCCTGTGCATTTCTTACAATTGAAGTGAATGGAAATGTGTTTTGGAGTACAAAAAAAAGCTTAAGTAATGGTTACACTAAGGAGCTACAATAATGAAAACTTTGTAATGTCAAAGAGCCTTGCACAGAAGTTACGTGTCACTTCCCCCAGTTTAATCTGTTTCTCACCCCTAGGGCACTAGCCCACCTTCACAGGCTTGATATCATCTCCTGGAAATGTCCTTAAAGGTACATATTTGTTTTGCTGATGCAGGTTAGCATACCACCTTGCATTCTGTGCACTGAATTAGTCAAAAAGTCCTTATTAGGACAGAAAATGGGTGAGCACTTAACTAAGGGCTGCCTTATAGTGGATATTTAGTGTAAGGCGTCCAAGAATAGTTATAGCAGCAACTGTAATCCTGCACATCCTAGCATTTGATCTTGATTTGGTAGCATATGTTTTCTTAGACTTTATTTTCTTAGACTTTATTTTTTAACTAACACATTTAAATAAGGCACCTAGCAGGTGGCATGTGTCCAGGCTGTGCCTCTGAATGTGGTTTGGAAAGGGAGTGAGTTGCTCAGATAAAGGCTTGTAACTCTCGGTGTTCAGGATGGAGTGGAAAAGCAACATCTCCCTCACAGACGAGCTGGCAGACAGCAAATGGAAGAGACTGCTCACAAACCCAAGGAAAATAATTCCCTCTAGCCAGGCAGACTCCTGCCCCATCTCCAAGGAACCAGATAATGCTTTCTAGCACTAACCTTTGATGTATTTCAAAACTAATCAATTGTTGCACCTATAGTGAGCTGATGATGCAGTTATAGATGGGAGAGGAGACCACATCCCTACCAGTTAAGGGTCAGTTAAACCTTAGAAAATTCTCTCAGTTGCTCAGCTTTTCTTTACCAGCACCTTTTTTCCATCAGTGATTTATGTACTATAACTATTCTAGCTTAGTATAGATACTCTCTATACAAATCCATTCAGTGCTGCTTCTGTTTTCTTTTCTTCTCTTTCCACTTCTTTTTCTTAATTTTCTATCCTCTAATTGCATTGTGAGTCAAGTTTCCTATTTTACCTGGCCTGCAAGGTTTCTTCAAACTATGATAAAATTACCGCATTTAAAAAAGAAAACCGTTTTTTATTAAAGTAGCTGAGACAGTGTGCCCTTTAAATCGCTAGGCTAGAAATGTTTCATAAGAAGGACTAACTATGCTTTCAAGATCATTTCCTAGTAGAAGGATATGTGGGACAATAGAATATTGTAGAAATGCAGTATTAGAAAAATGTCCCTGTATTTTCTGTGTAAAATATAAAAGCATTTGTGGAAGAATGTATTTTCTGCGGGAATGCTGGATTCCCCATGGGGGGAAAAATTCCTTAGCATTACCCATTTAGAGAAGAATTAAATTGTCTACTAGGTACAAAAAGAGAACTGTATTAAAACATTCTCAATCAGGGTACTTTCTCTTATATTAGAAGCCACAATTAAATTCTACTGATCCCTTTCTCTTTTTATGTGTAGCACGAATGGAATTAAATTTACCAATGGTCTCAGAGAGCAGCCAATTTATATTTGTAAGGCAGCCTAGAATTCTAAAGCTATTATCTACTGTATTGACACTGCAAAATAAACCTATTATTTCCAAACTTGCAAGATGAGTATTTAGATATTTTAACATGCAAAACAGAGTAATTTATTGTAAAGCAGATTTTAAAAACCCCAGACCTTCAAATGTTTATACTTCTCCTCCTTTTCTGAAAATGGATCAGCCCTGTTACTATAGAAACAGACTGCGATACCTAGTTTATTGTATTTTAAGAGCATGTGTCCATGGCCTTTGACTTAGTTTTTAAACACAACAGAGTTTTTTGTTTGCAAATTCATATTAATTTAACATTCTAATCTCTAATTATTGCTGGAGTATTGGTGAAGTTTCTTTTCAGGGTGGAGCCATGACATGAATGGCTGGTTACCATACATTAGTGTGTGCAAACAGTGTAGCCCAATACATAATACCAGAACAGTGACAAGCTGCCATAGTATTTTTAACCTAGATACATGCACAATACAAATTGCAGATATTGCTTGTTTACTCTATTACAGAATCATGCACATTTGAAAAGCAGTCTAATTGCTCAGCTTTTTCATGCATGAGACCAGATGTAAAGAGTGAAATAAAAGTAAATTTATACCTGCTGTAACCATGAAGTTATCAGCAGGGATAAATTTACTCCTAATGTTCTAACTTTGCCATTTGTTTGAAACTTAATTGATGGCTTGAACTGTTAGCTGACTACATTTAATTAACCTGGCAGCGTTTATTTGTAAAGAAAACCATGCTATAAATAACACTAAATTTTCTAAGTCATATCAGACGAAATGATTGGCTGGATTGTTACCATGGTCAACAGGTGCTCTCCAACATAAAAATGGAGAGAGCTCTGCACTGTAAATGTGTGCCATGGGGGACTACTCCAGCTCTCCTGGCCTTTCCTATTTTTAGTAGCAGTGTCTTGAGGGACCTCAAGTGCCTCCCTGCAAGCCACCATCTTGTGCTAAAGAAAAAGGCACAGAAGACACTTTTGGAGCCTTGGCAGGCACTTGGTAATCCAGTGCTGAAGAGGCAGGGATTGTCCTGGAGACTGAGTGTGGAGAGCATCAATGCTCTGAGGCCTTCCTTCTCCCAGTGTAGCCCCTGGCCTACTCCTCAGCTCCAGGTTTCTGTAGCAACAAGGAAAGGGAGAGGATGGAAGGAAACTGGCACCGCTCCCAGTCACTCAGGGTCCAAATATAGCAGAGGATACAAGTGTAGCCCAGGGTGAGCTGGCCAGGCTGCTATCCTGAAAGCAGGCATCTGGAGCAAACCACAATGCTGGGTTCAAATCTCTTATCAGTTCAGTCACAGACCCATAAGCTGAGACTCCCTAGCTCTAACAACCACTTTAAAGTAAATTAAAAGCTAAGTTGTATGCAGCAAGACAAAGGCAGTCCAAAGCTATCAGAGCACCCATAATTCAGCCTCTTTGTGGGTAATTTATTGGCAGCAGCCTGACTCTTTGGAGAGCTGCCTTTAGAGAGACTGCACAAGGCACAGAGTTGCTAGGATGAGTTTAGAGAGTTGAGGAATTTCTTTTGCTCTGTGTTTTATAGGAAACTTACTTCAGCCCTCTGTTATGTTTAATGCATTTTTAATCTGACTTTATAGGGGTCTCTTAACTTCTCATAAGTTCTCACATGAGGAGAAAGAAAAAAAGACAGACTTGTGGCCACATGGTAGAACAGCAGTGCTGTTACTAGGAAGAGAAACTCACTGTTTTGTGGTCTTGTAATTAAGATACTTCATTTACTATTATGGTTAGAAATTTTATTTGAATCATATCTCTACCATTGTTTCTTTTTCAGGCAAATTACACAGATCCACAGAGCAAGCTAAGATTTAGTACTATCGAAGAATTTGCCTATATTCGGATGCTCCCTTCAGATGTGGTTACAGGATACCTGGCTCTAAGGAAAGCAACAAGTATTGTTTCCTGAACAGACTAAACATTATTGTATATTGCTTATGAATGGTGCTCATTTGGAGTATCATGATGGAAACTGACTGTGGGACTGAGATTCTTTAAAACTATCCATGGATTTTTACATCTGGAAGTAGTTGATGATACATGCATTTGAAGAACATATGGATTTAACTTCCATAAATGCTGATGTTTTTTAGTTTGCCAGTTTGTTAGCAATTTAGTTTGGTGAACAGAATAACTTGGACCTTAAGGATATGTATCTGTACAATAATGTCTCATTTATATTAATTTCTGTAAAGACAGGATTTCATCTCCACCCTATATTTTTTATGTACTACCGTGGCTCAGAAGAAACTGTCATTTGAATTAAGGAAAAGGTAACAAGATATCCAAATGCCTAAACCTGCCTTACCAGATGTGCTTGCCACTTGGTTATGAAGCTTGTCCCATCTGTAAAGAAAAGCTGAAATACCCAGCAAGTGCTGCTGTTGTGATGACTTTTCAGGGTTCTGCAGCACTGTGGAAATGAAGACGTAAATGTTTGTATTGAATTAACTGCCAGCATAAATAAAGTTGGACTCAAACTTGTAAAATGCATTGCTTGTTATGTGTTCTTCAGTAAACATGTGTAACAGGATCCAATCAAATCACCAAGTAACTCTTAATCATGACACTTTCCAGGTTTTGAGTTCTTCATTTCACAACCTCACTATTCTTCTACCTTTCCTACTGGTTACAGTATTTGTACTAATTAGTATGAAGAAAGTACTAATGTCCCACTCTTTTAAAAAAGATGCTAAAAAGTAGGAGTTCCACTCTCCATTGGCATTCTGACACCCAGATGGCCTTCTGCAAGGCAAGACCTTCTACATTAGAGCACTGAACTTACCTACATGAAACACCAAAAGAATACCTGAGAGCAATGGAGCACTGTCATACTTTAGAAGGAGACTGAGAGTTTGGCTGGGGATGGCTGACAGGTACATGCCAACACACCAGCCTAAGAATGACCATGACTTCCTGAAACTAAGTCTAGGGGAAAAGAGGCAGAAGGTTTTCTGCCCATTCTTTCTTTCTGTCCTCTTTCTTATGACAAACTACTGTCTTCCCACTTTTTTGTCCTAGCCTTAAAGTCTTGCTAGGTTGTAATCTGTACTCCATGTTCAGGCTCAGCTGTTCCTAGCCCCCAGTCACACAGCCTTCACTCCCACACTCCATCAACAATCCTGCAGTGGTGGCACTAGAATTGGTGGCTACACAAGTTACCACTCGCTGTGGGAATGCCCTTTTCCCATGTGCAAAACGGCCAAGTGGAACACTTGTGCCATAGGTTGTTAGTCTTGGACTCCCCAGGTCACTGGGAAGCTGAGGTGCTGATCAGGAGACAGCACTGCTGATCTTGTGCAAGGATCATCAGGACATCAGGATCTTGTGCAAGGCACGCTCTTCTCTTTGCCTGCACAAGCAGCACACAGCAGTGACTTTCAGTGTCTAAGCTGTGTTTTGAATGCATGTTTCTATAGACATGATAATAATTAAGATATTTTTTTTTCTGATTGAAAGAATAAATGTGCAGAGTGCTAGTTTAATTTCAACTCCAGAACAGGAAAAACAATGATGGGATACATTGTTTAATGAAAGTTGGTGGGACTCATTGCTCAGTTTTTGTGATCTAATACTGCCAAAAACAAATTCTAAAAGTCTTTGACATGCTTTCAATAGATCCTTCAAAGCCCTAAATATCTGATAATGCTACAACTGTATCACAGTACAAAAAAGAATAAGACAGGATATCTCTCTGCATGCCAACAAGCATCCAAGCCACATTCTCTTTGCATTGAGTTTTATAATGTATATTTTTAACTTACATTACATACTGAACATGTGTTTATAAGATAAGCTTAACACTGATATGAAAAGGAAACACGTAGAACTGCTATAAGATCATTTTTGTTTTAAATAAGCAGACAGCAGCTCAGAAAATCGATTTCACAAGCTTGTTCTGTCCCACAAATATTTTTAGCATTCTTTGGGAATGACTGTGCAGGAGCTCAGGCTCCTCCACTGTCAGAAGTGTTCCATGCACTCCTGCACTCTATATTAAGATGTTGCTTCTCTGCTAATTTCTCCTGTGCAGCATTTATTCATTCTGTTTCCAAAATCTGTTTCTCACTGAATAAATCAGCGTCAGAAAAGCAAATAAATTTGGCAAAAACAATAGTGACTCTTCTCTCAATGCTCTGTATCCATAGGATGGCTACGAGTTTCCCATTTCTTCCCTTCCATGTTTCTCTCCTTGTTGGCCTTTTGTTCCTAGTCAGTAGTACCTCCCTTTTACTCATTAAGTTGTGCAGTGGTCAAGCCAAGAGTGATTAATCAGCCACCAGCACCATTCAGCATTACATCAATCAACAAGAGTTTGCTATGTGGAACAATCAAACCAGGTTTAATTTAGCAGGAAGCTGAGGACAGAACAGATTTAGTGACCAACATGTGCGATGGCATTCAGTCTTGCTGGGTTCCTTTTGAAAACAGCACATGAACTGCTGCTCTCATCAGTGCCTTCTATGAGAGAACTGAGCAGTACCTCCCTTGCTTTAGTTAAGAGAAAATATGGATGAGTGAAAAGCTTATCTGTGCCAGAGAACAGTTTTAAAATGTTTTGTTGACAGCTTTAGAAAAAGTGAAAATCGAGAAGTACACTTACATGTAAAAGTACTTACAGTATATTATCTAGATAAACATACAGAAGTTGAATTAAAATTGAAAAGAGGACGAGAGAAAAGCTTTTGAAAAGAGAAGCAGCAATGAATACCATTTCAGACTTGGGGAGAATGTGTTTTGGCTAATAGCACTGCTATATCTCTAAAGCAGAAAGCCAGCAGCCAGGCTGAGGACTAATCTGTTAGAGTACAACCATTACTGTGTGAGAAGTATCACCTGAGTGCATTTCTTCACTCAGATCATGGATGGCTTCAGCCTCACACACATTTGCATTGTGATGTTCCCTGTCATGCCCCTGTAAGGGCTTACAGCATACCAGTTGCTAAGCACACACAGAAATCCCACTGATGTTAATGAGAAGTGAGCTTGTCCAGCAACTCTCAAGGTGGAGTCCAACTGGCAAAGATTTAGCCTCAGTTTTTTTGGCAGGTGGAAAGCACGTTTTCCGTGCCTCATTTGCACTATCCCAGAGGCCAAGTTCCTGTTTTCTTGTGCAGCTTCCTTCCCAACACACACCACTGATCCAGTAAACACTGGAGATGGGGAGTTGTCTCTAGCCTTCTGTGGGGTTTTCTGTTTTTATTTAAGACTGCAGTAGCTTTGGGTGGATCTGCTTGCCCCCGAAGGCCAGGGCAAAGCAGGGAGTTGTTGCCCCAGGGCAGCAGAAACACTGTAGCTGAACTGCCTGGTGTGACTTAAGCCCTGGTGCTGCCAGGATGCTGTGCTGAGCTGGGGCAGGGGCTGGGCCACATGGGGTCAGGGACTGCAGAGGCAGCTGCTCCCAAGGGAAGGGGTCTGCTGGGAGCCCTGAGAGGAATGAAGCAATCAACAGCTGCAGCTGCTGCCTCCGTGATCTTTAGAGGAAGGGAAAACAGGGTGCTGGAGCTCCAGGGCTCTTCCCTTGATTATTCTTCACTGCTGTTTCAAACAGCAGGTGTGTGCCCATGGAAACTTCCTGCCCCAGCCCTTCCCTCTGCTGCATCTGAAGCAGGAATGACCTTGGCCCCACATCCTAGAAAGCTACAAAATTCAATTGAGAGAGGCCTTGGGCCAGCTCTTTTTGGAGCCCCTCCATTTCACTGTCCTGTATTTCTTGGCTTGCTCCCATCAAAGTGTTCTAGATCTCCATGGAATTGCCATATATGGGCTTCCGTGGAGGGCAGGAGTAGCAGTTGTACTCAAGGAGATGTGCCTTAATCTCCTTTGACAGAGGAAAATGAAAGTAAGCAAAGGGGAGGGGTTTTTAACTGGTACAAAATATCAAACTAAAAATTAACCAGTGTAAGCTTAAAAAGCTTTTCCAAGTTTTTCCAAGTCCACCCTGTTAAGAAAATAAGCTTAAAAAGCATGATGACAGTAATTTTCCTGAAGGGCTGAGTAATCTTTAATAAATGAATGCAGCAATGATTTATTACTAGAAAACTAACCAATGGATTTTTCAGGTCTCCTATAATCTCTAACAATGTATGTGGCTTACATTCTCAAATAGTACATAGTTTTTCTTCCTGAATCACTTCAAGAAAGGAGAGTTTCATAGACTTGATGTCAGGTTTCAGGAGGAAAACGCTGACTTAATGCTCTTTTAAACAAGAGTCAAGTGGTATCTGTATTGTTACTGAACATTCAGTCACACTATGATGGTCATACAGTTAATATTAAAAGTCACAGAAATTCCTTCATAATTCTCTTTTTTGAGTAAGTGTTCCCCAATGAAAGACTACTTTGTCTGTTGGAGAGTGGATGGTGGAACATAATAAAATAATACATCTTCAGGCAAGAAAAACATTTTAAGTCCATTTGGTATCTGAAAATATTGCTTGACTCATTTTTGTATTACCTGAGAAGCTTAACAAACCCAGTATTTTCAGGTGATTACACTACTGTAAATCACAGCCTACAGACAGCAATAGCACTGAGCTCTCAGGAGAGGTAATAACAACTAACAAACACTGTTTAAACTACTGTAGTAGTTTAGTACTGCCTGGGTAATTGCACATGGTTTATGACTTACGAGGTCACTTGTACAGACCATTGCTGTCTCTTGACACTGTAGTCTAAAATCAGTAAATCTCTACACAAAAAGCATAGAACTAGTGGACAAGACAGTAAGCTGGGGCTGGCTGTGGTTACTGTTTACCAGTGTGTTCTCTGGGCAAGAGCTCCCCTCAGGTATTGCATGCTGTGCTTTGGTTCTGCTACTTGACTCCAGCACATCCAACATTGCACCCCAGAAAACTGCATCTGGCTCATGGACTGCCTGAAGTCTTCTCCAATGTCTCCAAGTTGGGATGTAAAAACTACTCATCTCTCTAGTGAAGAAATCATTTACAAGTCAGAGCCCATGTGAATAGTGTCCATTTTCTTAGCAAGTCTTGAATCCAAAGCACGGTTTATGGTAAAGGAGAATAGGTGCTCCTTTGTGTGGTACTTTTGTTTCAGTGCAGATCATACACAAGGAAGTTCTCAGCATCAGGTTTTGGAGTTTCTTAAGACAGTTGCCTACCCGTGCATGGGAAGAGAGTGTTTCCTGCCTCATCATATTGAAATAAATGGAGTGTGTGTGCATTCAGTGCCACTGTATAGAGCTGATACATGTACAGCAATTTACCAGAGCAAAGAGGCAGGCCTGGTCTGCTTGGCTGATACCTGGCATGAGATGGACACTGAGAAAGCAAGGGTAATAGGGAGTTTGTTTGAATTTTTGCTGTGATCTCACTTATATCCTGGGGGACAGCAGCTTCTCTGTATTGCCTTCTCCCAGGAGGAGGAAATGCCTTTAAAAGGACACCATAAACATGTACATTGCCTGCCTACTGTGTGCCTGGTCATTAGTTCCATGACTAATGGATAAAGATGATACAAAGGGGACAGAATTAAGGATCTTTCAATAAATTGTCTGTGGGCCCAAATCTTGTTCTTGCAACAGAGGCAGTGTGGGATCTGATAATAACCTTAATAAAGAAGAATTTCAGAAATTTCACCAAGAACTCGACATAGACTAAGGTGGAAGGACTGGAAGTGGAACTGTAGAAGCAATTGCCCTGACAATATAAGGCTATGTTGAAGAGAAATCATTTATAAAACACTCTGTGGTGTGATCTGTAATCCTCTGAAGTAATATATATGACATTATAGTGGCCTTAATATTTGAAATAAAGAATATAAATAGAGCTTAAATGACCAGTTCAAACTGTGCCTTTCAAGAAGGTGTATATATGTCATAGCTGGTGATGTGAAGTCAATGGCTGACATCAGTCTCATGTGCACAAGTGGCAGTGGCTAATAGGCACAAACCTTGTTCTCCTCCAAACAAAGTGGCTTATGTTACTGAAACTGGTGGTAAAGCAAAATCAACCAAACATTTCTGGCCTCTAACAACCAAGAATTTGTTTTTTATGCTTCATCTCTTCTACTAGGCTGTACAAAATCAGAGAGCTAAGAAATAAGTACCAGCAACTCCTTTCCAGTGCTATGTGAGCCCTTCCCATGAGCCACGTAAACTGAGAATTACTATCACCGTCTTACTGAGGTACAAGGTGTTCCATGCCCATGGGTTTGGCCCATGCCTCCTGAACCCTTGGGAAACAGCACATTGACCCCCACTGTGAAGCACAGCCCTGAAACTCATGGAACAAACAGCTTTCTCCTCATGGGTATAATTTATCTAATAATGAATGGGAAGCCAAATTCTCTATGGACCTTAAAATGTCCTTCTGAAGCATCACATTGGGACAGAGAGTGCAAATGCCATTCTTCCTGTACATTTCCTGTATACAATGCCTCTGGGACACACAGACCTCTCCAGAGCCTTTAGGCAGTAACTGTCATCCCAAGGTTTGTTTATATCTTTCATCAAAAAGTAGGCACAGGGACGATTTCTGGCAGAAGCTGTGGAATCCTGCCCTTCCACCTTTCACACACTATGTGCACTTAACAGATTCTTGATTAATCCCTCCAACTGTACCAATCGGGATTGCACCCACTGCAAAACAGTTATACACAATTCTGAAAGTTCAGACATGCCCCAGAGAATGGGAGAACTGCTTTGAATCTGTTAGCTGAAAGAAGAGACAGCCTGTTTGAGAGGACCAGGCTGGGTGCAGGGAAGCATCCTTACCCTGGGTGGTGGAATAAGGAGAACAGAAACTGCAGCAGCTGCAGCAGCATCCCTGCCATGCTTCAAACAAAGGCAGTAGCCTACAAGAGCCTTTTTGCAGATGCAATTTAGAAGAGCTGCATCTGCTGCTGGGGGACAGACCTGGCACTGAGTTGCTCAGTTCTGCTGAGGTTGACATGCCTCTGGGCATGCTCAAAGGCAAGAGCTTCAGATAGCTTGGTAACCTCCCAGGATTCAGTCAGTAGCTTTGTGAGGACAGAGGAATGCAGGTTTGGGCACAGGCTGTCTAATCTCCAGCTCAGATTCTATTGGGGATCTGCAGCTCTCTGAAGATTTGGGAATGAGTCTCACCAATTCAGTGGATTTTGATTCAACATCTTTACCATCTGACCAGCTCACACAACACACATTTATTGTCACCAGAAGGCACCTGGTATTGCTCGCAGCAGTGGATCTGAAGTGGTGGAATGTGAGCATTAGAGAAGTAAAGAAAATAATTGAGGTCAGACAGGGTCCTCTTATCATTCTCCCAGAACTTCTCTGCCTGTGAGGCTATGTCCCCATAACCTTCATGATCTGTGCTGCACAAGCCTCTACCTCCAGCTTTTGCCAACTTGATTTGGATAAGATATGGACAAGGTTAAAAACTCCTGTCCTTCAACATGCATTTCTAAGGAGTTCTCAAAAGACAACCAGAATCCATCAGTAAGAGATGTCCAAAAAGTACTCCTTCGCACCTCTGTATTGCTATAGGTGGCAAAGTTTTTGTAAAAAGAGGGCTGCAGGCATGGCAGCTGCTGGAAAGGGTTCAGGAGCTGTTAAGACTCATAGGAATTGCAGATGTAGCTCCCTGAACCCCTACAAACGAATGTTTGAAGTAATGGCTGGCTTTTTGGGTCATACAAAAAGAGAAGCTTTTTCTTGTCCTAAATAGCACATATGAGTTTTATCAAGTACTAATTATATCTGAGCCATGAAGTAATAATCTCCCAAGGCATAATTAGTAGCATCACCTTCCCTGAGAGATGCGATTCCCTCCATCTCTCATTTCCCCTCCCTACTCTAACAAACCCAATAAGCAACCAACCAAAACCCTTCACAAACCACCAGAACTCTGATGTTCATCTTAAGAACGACTGAAAAATACATGATGGAAGAGTTTAATACAGAATGAGTAGAATTCACCTGCAGATCTGAAAAGAGAAAAGAACCATCCGAGGAAGAAAACTCCCAAGGGAAAAGCAAGAAGAAAAGCTGAAACCACAAGAGGGAAGCTAATGGCCCATGTTGCCAGAGCGGACAGACTTCTCCAGAGAATAAGCAAAATGCCAGGATGGGCCAAAGCCAGAAGCTTCACCTGAAAATAAAAAATGGCTTGCCATGGGGCCAGCCAGCTGTCCTAATATAGGACAAGCATACTTCAGCAAGTGTATTACTGCTGCCTAAGGCTTGCAGTTACCACTTGAGAAACTTAAACCATCTTAAGTAATTTTAAAAAAGGACACATGTACACACTGAAAACCTCCAGACTTCACTCAAGAAGGTACATGGACACTTATTCTGTTCTTTTACTGTTCTTGTATTATTCTGTTCTTTTCCTGCCAACTTGTCTAGATAGAGATATTTGTCACACCATAACTATATCTACAAACCCCAAGTGTAAATGTATGTACAAATCCTGAGTGTAAATATATACCTTGTAAAGATTTTGCCAGGAACCTAATAGTGCATGAGCACTTCAGTCTTATCTCTAGGTAAAGACTTCTATTTGATTCTGCTAAAACTAATTCTCATCTAGACGAGCCCACATCCTGAGCCGTGCAGCCACATGTACCAACCTCCAGCCTTGGCCTCAGGCTCTGTAGGAAGCAGTGCTGCGGATGGCGCAGTGGTCACAGTCACAAGAGTGACAGGGTTTACTGAGAGATTTTTCTTTGCTCTGACTTCATACACCTCTCCACATGGAATGCCCCCCTCACGTGACATTTTTAATGGTACCTGTTATATAAACAACATGACTGGGAAAAGCATCTACATGACATAGGGTTGCACCTTATAATTAATTTATTGTAGTTAAGAAAAAGCTAGGGGATAAACTTTGTTTTTGTTTGCTAAAATATAATACCTAAAGATGCTAAAAGGCCACTAAGAGCTATTCAAGAGACTGTCTATTACAAGAAATCTTGCCAGGACCAGGACACTCAAGCAGTTTATGGTCATCACAGTTATCTGGGGAAAGGGGAAATGGGTCTAATGTTTTTGAAGTTTTATGGGGTTTTGAGAAATCCAGACATGTATTTTAATATTTGGAAAATCCTGAGATCAGCAAGACTATCGTCTGCAGATTTAACCACAACTTGGACCTACCTCTTAGCAAGTCTAAAAGTCTTAAAATTGCTGTAAAAACAACAACAAAAACCCCCACCAAATAACCCCAACCAAGCAAACTAAAAAGCCCCAAACAAAACACAATCTTTCTTTTTAATATGTACACATAATAATGGGATTTATGCTGTAAAACATTTACCTTTAAATGACAGAGTAAAATGTTATAATTCATGCTCTTTTCATAACCAAGCTAACTGGAAGCATCTCAGTGGCTGATTTAAGTAACTTGCAGGTTTTTACCCACTTTTCTGCAATGTGTGAGAGGGGTAAGAGTATCTCAAAGGCTTTGCAAGACTCACAGGCTCACAAAGCTCTCCTCCTGCCTTCTAGATGATCCTGTCACCCAGCTACCATCATATCAACCTCTCATGACGGGACATTATTTAAACACGAGTTATCTGGTTCAATGAAGAGGTGCTGCATATACACACCAGTGTTTTTTGCTGACAGAGACAGTTTTCAAATTTTAACATTTCCTCTTTTGTTACTTGTCCTTCCATATTTGAAATTCAAGAAAAATGGGAAAGTAGGCCCAACTCTTCACAATACTTGAGATTTTTAATTGAGTGGGACATTGAAACAACTCCAACACTGTCTGCAGGGACTTTCAACTAAAAACATAGTAACACAATGACTTCCCCTTTGACATAAGAATCAATCATGTCAAACACTCAGATTTACACCTCCCTTCATATGTACTAATCTACACCACCATAAGTGCTTTACACATTTCTAGTATTTACTTTGGCTTCCTACATCCTCTGTTAATCAAGTCTTATTTTTCCATGACACAGACAGCTGTCTTGAGCTTTTCTAGAAGCTGATATGACACACTCTTGTTTGGAAACTACAATAAATCATGGATGCACTGCTAATGCAATAGCTACAGTAGAGTCACTGCTCATTAAAAAGTGAAAATAGATGGATTGCTGTGTGGTGCAGCAGTGCTGTGGCAGCAATACAGCACTGCTCCAAAATGAGAGAAAACCCTGAAAATGTTAAAGCAATTTATGGCACTTATCTCCAACAAAGACACTAATTTCAGGTATTTGGAACAAAGAACAGTGTACTTTACTCTTTTTTTATCTTTCTGCTTCTAGACTGGGCAAATTAACATTGTTTTCTTACCACAAACCTCCGGAGACATCATAGTTTAAGAATGTGTTTCTAAACTCTCACGCTAAAAAGCAATCAAGCAGCTACTGAGCTTTGCAAGAAAGGGGTGGCATCTTGGTTCATAAATCCACCTTAAAACAAGTTATTCTGCAGGGAGCCAGGCTGGGTGAACTGAGGCTAGACAAGAAGCACTGCAAAATCTTTTCACTTCCATCCAGAGCCAGAATAGCTCACTAAAGCTGATATTTCACACACATCATACTGATGATCTTAGATTAAAAGACATACACACTTCTTTGGTGGGCCTTATCGTTATCTCAACCAGCTATATGCTGACAAGAAAAGTAGAGAGGCACGTTGTTTCTCTCTCCTCCCTCTCCATACAGGGTGAATGCTTCTACCCCAGACAGCTGCTCCACTGCCTGCTGTCCTCGCCCAGCCCCAGCACAGCACTCTGCCTAAAACTGCAGGGATGGGGACCCTACCATAGAAGAAAAGCAGGAAAAGGAAAGAAATATGACTGTCATCCAATCTGCAACGTATCTTTTTCTACAGAAAAGCCATTTTGTTATATATTAATATTTTTTTTTTTCCTTCTTTTTTTTCTTTTCCCCACGGTGGCCAAGTTTTAGTGGAGCAAAGCTTTAGTTAGTTTCTGAGAAAGGAACCAGAGGTTTGCTGCCTTGGCAGGGGTAGTGGAAGGGGGAAGAAGTGAGAAAATACCCTTTGCACTTTTCCCGCGGGCTCCCGCAGGACTGTCCTGTCCGCCAGACGCGCCCCAAGCCCAGGGCTGACCCGGGGCTGCAGCGTCTGCCTGAACCGCCCAGAACACGCGGGTCCCGGGCTCGGTATCTGCCGGACAGAGAAGTTTCCGGGGAAAATCCGTCCCTTCCCCCGCTTCCGTGCCCCCCTCCCGCCGGGAGCGCAGGACGGAGCCCTGGGCAGCTCCGGGAACAGCGGCCGCTCCTGTGACACCGCGACAGTCCCGCCCGCCGGTGACACACCAGGGCCGGTGACACACCAGGGCCGGTGACACTCCCGCCGGCCGGGCACTGCAGGGAGCAGCTGTTTGGCTTGGACAGGGGAAAATGACACGCAAACACACAGGTGGCTCCATCTCTTGCGACGCAGGGTCAGGCTCGCTTCCAAAGGCTCCTGCTGTCCGCGGTTGTTTCTCTAGGGATCAGGAAAGGGGGTGAGAAGCAGAACTCTTGTTGGAATGAAATTCTGGAGAAGTTCACTCTATAAGTGCAGCTCCCCGGCATTTCTTGATAAATCAGCCCAGGTCCCCAGTAACATTTTTTTGGTAGCAAAATATAATTTCTGTACTACTTTTAGGGAGCATTACAACCTAGACTTGGAAGGCGCTTTGTGGCTGACATGCATTTCCACTGCAGGTCAAAAATCCCACTCCCTGCTGACTGCTGTTGTATTTCTGTCGACTTCTGTCTTCTGACATCTTCCTGACTTCTGTTACCAGGGTCTGGCACAGGGTCCCTGTGCCCTGAACTAGGAATTCCCTGACTGAAGGTGATATTTGCTGAGATGTGGGGCACCTCTGAATGTGTGCAGTTTTGACTTTGAACTGTTTCTCAGCTGTTTTTCACCTCTTCTTGATTTTTGGTGTAGCAGCAATTTTAATGTGTTTGCTGCTCTTTTACCTGGTAGTATTTTCCTCCCATGGGAGAAAGTGTCAATGTTTTAAACCTATTTGAGGGAAAAACAGAAACTGTGAGAGTTAAGCTCTCTCTGTCTCTCTCAGGAACAGGGGCTGTTTCCTTTTCTGGATGGTCTACACATGCTTCATTGCTGTTAATGATTTTATTCTGAATAAAATTAAATGGACACCCTACCTGCCAGGCCTGAGGCAAACAATTCATGGCTTGAGTTGGCCAGCACATGTCAGACATTGCTTTTAATACTGATTCTTCTTTGCCCAGCACTGTTTGATTAGGGTGCAGGAGGGAGATGCTCCAATTAATGATGGTAAATGCTGTATGAAAAGGCATATTTCAGAAATGGAAACAAAGCACAGTTCTTCCAGATGGAGACTGGGTAAAGTAAGGTTGCAGAGCTCAGCCTCAGTGGTCACTTCCCTTCTATTTCCATCTGCTGGCTTCGGCAACGTGAGGGGTGATTCACAACTTGGAACTTGTGTCCCCCTCACCCCCTGTCTCTTTTTCATCACTGGTCTGGCAGGAGAAAGGTTTCCAACATGATCCTTGAGCCAAATCCTGCTGGAACTGCAGTTGACTTATGGTGGTTTCATCCCAAATATCTTAGCTGCTATGCTGCCTTCTGTAGTTCGGAACTGCTAAAATTTTCTATTTTCTTAATAGAATGCATCTCTTATAGGCACAGTGAGTATGGAACTGGGAGCAGGACTATGGTCTGAGGAACAAAAAGTCCAGTATTGCACAATTGGTTCACATCTCTTCTAAAGATTTCATTTGTACTGGTCTCCTGGAGTTAAAGCAAATTCACTGCCAAGTACAGTAACTGAAGTATTCGGTAAATGTAATTTGTTGTTCTTGATACTTTTGACCACAAATGGATAACATTTTTACAGTCTTTTTTTATAACCATGTGGTAAAGAGGTTCAGTAAATTTTTTTTTTTTTTTTTTTTTTTTTTTTTTTTTTTTTTTTTTTTGCCTATGGGTTGCTGAATTGTACCAATACCTCCAAGCATTTTTGTTCAGGATTCAAACATGCTGGGTGACTGGTCACCGGTGTTAAACAATATCGTTTCTATTCCCTACCCAGATTCTTATAGAGGCCAGGACTATCTGGAAAATTTAAAAAGGCTCTAAAAGGAGATAGAGGAAGAGAGTAAATTTTAGAAAATTCTTACAAAAGAAATTACCTCATATAATGCTGGACATGTGCAGTTCAGACTTGAAAATACTCATGTTCTTTCTGTGCTTGCAGATACACCTTCCAAGATGATGTTTTACTTGAGACATCTACTCCAAGTCCTTCCTTGTACATGTATACCTCAATTTTTTTATTGCAAAAGGTGAATTTACTGCCTTGAAATATAAATGCCAACTTGAAGGTTCAGAGATATGCTCACTTTCATATGGCACATACTTCAAACTGCTTTACATATTTACTGTCTCTCTGGTTGGGGTTGTCTGCTTTGTATCAAGGTGTGGTTGGCTAAGTACAGCACTTCAGGTGTGTAAGGGGCATAAGAGGGTCCAGGACCCCAAGGGCCTTCGCGGTTGCTGGGAACTTCAGACCTCACCTAGCTCAAACTTCTCTCATTGACTTTTTGCTGCCACAAAGAGCAACGATGAGCTGGAAGCAATTGAGGCCCTTTGATGTGGTGTCCAGAGAGAAGTCCCCAAACTGATGAGAAAGTCAAACAGGGGCAGACTGTCTTCTCCTGAGATTTCTGTCTTCTATGTTTTTCTGCTAAAGAATGTGTGCTTAATGCTTGAAGGAGAGGAGACATACCAGGTGCTTGTAGGCAGAGGACCTCTCTTTCTCCTCTACCACCCATCTGTTTATCCTGCTTTTGTGCGTCCTAGTATTCAGGCTAATGAATTTTAAAACACATCCTAAGATGTATCCATTAGATAACAAGATTAACACTCAAATTCAAGCAAGAGCAAAGTCAATGAACTAAACTGTCAGCCTGTCCCAAAAACCTTATCAAAACAAACTGTTTGCTGTCTGTGGCTGGAGGCAACTTTATATTTCATCTTAAAATGCAAGCTCTGTGACTTCTCTTTCTACAGACTGCCTAGGATACTAAAACTCACAGCTCCATTAGGGTGTTATTCCTAAATCTACTAGGCAACTTAACAAAAGCAAAACAAAACAAGCAAAAAAACCAAACAAACCCCAAACAAAACTCAAAGACACCTATATTTTGATTGTTAAGGGCTGTAGCTTGCATTTATGACTGGTGAATATATTGTTTATTAACCTTGAAGCAGTAACTTCTATGCTTTCAAGCAATTTCATGGAATCATAGAATCATTAAGGTTGGAAAAAATCTCCAAGATCATAAAGTCCAACTTTCAACTAAACACCACATGCCCCCTAAATTGTATCACAAACTGCTGCATCTCCTTGTTTATTGAATACCTCCAAGGGACTCCACCATTTCCCTGGGGACGCCTGTTCTAATACTTAACCACCCTTTCAGTGAGGAAATTTTTTCCAACTGGAATATTGCCTGTTATAAAAAGGTTTGAAAATTTCTGCAGCATGTATCCAAGTGGCCAGAATTGCTGTATAGGATAGTTTTCCATAGCTTCACAGAACAGATAAGGAGCAGAGTTCATTTTGATAAAACCTCTAGAAACACACTATTGTTATTATTGGTCTTTAAATGGCAGCTGGCTCTGGGTGCTGACTATCTATAGTAACGCTGCATCAAGCTCAGTGACCATGGATAAAGTTTAAAAGTCCATGTTTCATTTATTTAAACTTGCATAAATGTACTTAAGATATAAGCCACCTTTAGCTTTGTATTTTTAATTGTGAAAATATATTTATGCTTCAAATAAATATTTTCCTCAAAATATACAGGCTGCTGCAGAACTTGTAAGGATGTAAGGATCGGCTGTAAGGATGATGCATACAAGCCCTCAAAAAGTGAGGCAAATAACAAATGAGAAATATGCAGTGCCGAGAGTCAAGTACTGAAAAATATAACCTCAATAAACCTTGCTTTACATAACCAGCTGTTGGAAAAGCATTTCATATGTTGAAAAGAGATTGAATAACAAAAGCTGAATCCTATCTGCCTCTGCTACTTATACAGGTAATCTTCTGGGGGCTCAGATGACTTAAATACTGTGTTATATAAATGAAATTGGAAGTTTAAACACCCTACGTGGGTTTCACAACCTCTACAATATTCTAAATGCTTTCTCAGATAAATCATTTGGTCAACCTAGAATGTTATATCATCAAAAATTACATATTTCAAATGAGGATTAGGTTAAAAACCCAAACAAAATCTCTTCTGCATATCAGGTAATAGAATACATAAATTAAACTCTTTGAAAATTGTGAAAGAAGGAGAAACTAGTAAGCATGCATATTATCTGTGCCATAAATTCAGTGAAAATACAGTGTGTGGTATGAAGGGAATCTATTATCAAAATGCGTTTCCTGGGCACCAAAGCAGAAAATATGTTATCATTTGGTGGAACCAGAGTAAATAAATATCTTCCAAAGATTAAAAAAAATCTACAAGGGGACCTTCCTGTGTCTCATGGGACTATGTGTTTAGCAATTTTTCTTTCTTCATATTGATGTTTGAACTTGGTTACTAACATTTCTCTTAAGGTGACAGTTTAGAACCTATTTATAGACAGTTATCCTGTCCACAACATCTTGTTTCAATTCAAATTTGATCTTGAAACAGACAAAAGGATGGAAGTGGGGGACACTGTTGTACCAGCTACTGATGATCTATTAAAAGTTTTTCTGCCTTGTGAATGGCAGGGCAAGGCTTACAGGGAAACACCAGCACAGAAACACTGCCCTGAAATCCTGCAAAGCCTCCATCTGTGCAGGAGAAGGACAGTCCCAGATGCCTCCTCCCCTTCCACTGGCACCACATGCTGCTCTGAGCCTTTTTTGAAGTGAGTTTTTTCTCTGCAGGCCCTGTTCTTCACATGCCTTTTGCCTTTTTATACAATGCTTTTTGCCCCACTTCTCTGGGTTTTTTAGAGTGCGAGACCACTGTCTAGTTTAAAACAAGCTTTTGCATTTCAGACTTTCATTTATCAAAAGTCTTTGTGGATTTCTGTTTCAAATGTGTTTCTGGAACACAGGTAGGCTCTTCTGAGTGTCACTGGTCTCAGGAATCCTATCTAGTTTGGGATATTTCATCTACTCCTGCATCCCTCCATTCTACCCCAGCAACTTCAGTTCATGTCTCCCAGTCACAGTGAAGCAGCCTTCCCAATATTACTGCTACTTCTTTCCACAGGTCTCCTCCCTGATGTGTTACCTCTGGCTGACTCCCAAGTCCCCTGGGTGCCCCTTGAGGAGGACTGAGATCTCCATATTTCTGTCTGGCTGAGAGTGACACATGTGGATGTGAGCAGGGTCAGGGATGAGGTAAAATAAGAGGAGGAAAAATTGATAGAAACATCAAAAGGCCTAAAAAGATAATCTGTACATTTACAGCTATGGCACCCCCTTTGCAAGAGAAAACACCTTACTTCAGGCTGCATATGGTGCAGTTCACACTTTAAAATAGTTGTGCTCTTTTAAAAAAGGCAGGGAGATCTGCCTTGGGGCATCTGGAAACTCCCTCTGATTGAACTCCATTTCCACACAAGCAGACAGTACTTTAATATCTAGTGACCCTCTGCCCTCTCAAGTGAGGCTGAAATCAGCCAGCTGGTTCAAAACCCACTGGAGAAATGGTGGAGAAAGCTTCCACAGTACAAATGTAAAATAAAACCCTCAACACTGCTGCTGTCAGTGTCTTCACCAAGCATCATCAGTGGGAAGCAAGGGGATTTGGGAGCGCAACCCTGGCCTCAAAACCACAGCTGCATCGCATGACAACAGGCACCCAAAGCTGCAAAAACACAGAATATACATTTCATACCAGGCCTGAAGAATGGAGAGACACTTGGGCATCTCTACCCTCACTCCTTGGAGTCCTGCTGCCCCAGGCCCCACACCTCTCCCTTGCCTTGTGCTGCCCTCCAAGGTCACAGCAGCCCCCAGCTGACCTCAAAGCTCCTGCATTCCACAGGTGGAATTCTCACCATCCCAACCCTCCTTGGCAATTGCACCCATCCCATGCTGACCCAAGTGTTCTTGTCTCCTCCTTCTGCCTCTTACATTACCCCAGACTGTGGTATTCCTTCCTGCATGCACACACAATCTCACATTTCCTTCCTCCATTTTTCTGTCTCTGAAGTTGGACAATTTTAATGTTTTTATGTTAATTGCTTTTGAATAACAGCCTTTCTGGAAAACAAAAGGTTTCCCAGAGTACTGGTTTCTTTGGAAATGTTCCCATAGCCAACTACAAGCTGAAATAATAACAGTAATAGGAAAATTTCCACATAAGTATCTAAGACTCTTTTTTGACAACTGGTAAAAAAAGTTGTGGAGTTCTTTTTGGTTGTTTGGTTGTTTGGGGTTGGTTTGTTTTTTGACATTTTCAAACCAGTTTTCCCCTCCAGCCTCCCAATTTCCCCCTCCTGCCAGGACAAGGGCACAAAGTGGAGTCTTGTTGCAGTTTGCTTCAAGAGAGGGAGAGGCAGTGACCTTGTTTACCGAGAGCAACCTCAGTGTGTACGAGCAAAGAGCTGTGTGGAGAGGCTGCCTGCCTTGGCTGGTATTCCTCTCTTGTTAAAGACCACAGGAAATTATGGACATTTCTAAACCGGAAAAATTTGCAAGCAAGCTTGGGCTAACCACAAGAAAATAAAGCACACAGCAAGAATCACAAGGCTCATGGCAGAAGAGGAAAAGCTGACAACTTTTGATTCATGCGCTGTTAAAGGTTATGATGCTGCCATCTAACATTATGGAAATAAAGTCACTGTTTTGAACACTAAGCAGGTAGCTGCTTCAGCAGAAAAAAATGCAGGGTTTGCTCTTTTTCATGTATTTGTATGTGAGTTGGTGGTGCAGTTGGGCTGGTCTCAAAGAGACAGTGACACAGGGTTGGAGAAAGCCAACTCGTATGCAGAGCCCTCACTTGCTTTCCTGGAGAAAAACTGTTTGGAGTACAAGCCTCCTAAAGTCTGCCTTAGTCTGGCTTCCATCTCTCTGAACTTCTGGAGTCTTTTAATGTCCACTTCCACCTTTAGAAAGTGAGGGTCCAACAGGCAGGGGCACAGAGCCAGCAGTCTCATTACAATCAATGCAAACGGGTGAAAGATGAACAACCATATGGATGCAGTCCTACCTTTTTGCCTTTTGCTCTGATAGCCACAAACTTGAAGGTTTTCCTTTCAGTTGGTTCTTCTCAGCTTGTCCTGTCTTCCTCTGTTATGGTCCAGTTCCACAGACTTCTTTAAAATAAAATAAAAATAAAAATAAAAATAAAAATTAAAAAAAAAAAAAAAAAAAAAAAAAAAAAAAAAAAAATTAAAAAAAAAAAAAAAAAGAAAAATAATTTAAAAGGTGTTCTAAAGGAAGGCATACATTACACACCATCTCATTTCCATGTAGGATTTTTCTTACAGAATGCACTTGTTTGTTAACTACTAAAATATCACAAAGAGTACAACCATTTCATATGTTGTGTTGGCAGAAAGAGACGAAAAGCATTTCAAATCTTAGCTTCCACCAGTGACTGGCACACTGTGGGACTTGGCAAGGAAAAGAACTACTGAACAACCTTCTGCCAGTGCAGAGATTTCCCCTGAGCTGGCACTGGCACAGTTTTGCTGGGGGTTGTCTATGCAGAGGGCTGCCAGGAAAGAGAGGAGAAATCATAGAAGGAAAGGACCCTTAAGATTATCTAGTTCCATCCCCCTGCCATGGGCAGAGACACCTTCCACTAGAGCAGGTTGCTCAGAGGGAAGAAGGTTTTGCTCATGGGTCCACCTTTGTACCGGTGATCCCAATGCACGCAAAGGGTGGAGGAAGATAAAGCACAGAAGCACAGTGGTACTTGGTGTTTTACAAATGCTTACCTTTTGACAGGGCTGAAGGGCTTCATGAAGGTTTCCCAGCACACTGCCACGTATGGGTGCTGGAAAGAAAGTTTCTGCATCCTCCACCAAACTTTTCTCATGGCAAATTCTCTTAAATGACAGAGGGCACTAAAATGAAAGAGGAAAGGAGCCCAAAAGGGAAAAAGGACAGGAATACTTGCAAGATGAGAGAGAGAGAGGACACACTGGCAAGCAACAGCTGTTACCAGATAAGCCTGAAAGTCTGCAGCTGCTCGTTATTCTCTAGGTTTAAAGCAACAGCTTGCAGGAAGGCTGCTGGAGCTTTGCAAGGGGCCAAAGAGCCAGGTAGGGAGTATCAGCTATTTTCAGTGTGGAATGTCAGCACAATCACAAAAACCAGAAGATACTATAGAATGGTTTGGGTTGGAAAGGACCTTAAATATCATCTAATTCCAACTCCCTAACCATGGACAGAAACACCTTCCACTAGATCAGGTTGTTCAGGGCTTCATCAGCCTGGCTTTGAACACCTCAGAGATGGAGCATCTACAGCTTCTCTGGGCAGCATGTTCCAGTGCCTCACCTCACAGTGTTTTTACTCCTTTCCAAAAGTATTTTCTGTGTTCAATGATAGCCTTGGTCTGCCTGAAAGGTTAAACTTTCATGAGGTTTGTGAAGGTGCCTATCTTGATTCCATCTACAGTGAAAATGCAGCAGACTTCCCTGTGAGTCAGGTGAAAATATGGTTTCTAAAATGGGGATCCATACAAACAGTATTTTGAGACTAAGCCATTTGTTTGAGAGGAGTTTCCATTTCCTTGGACACCCAGTGTTTGCACTGTGTTAAAAAAGAGACAAACACCTTACCCTGAGGCAACAATGCTTTTTTGACACCCACGGCCTGTGTGCACATCCAGACTTGAGTGCTGACAGAGTGGTCAGGCACAGGAGGATCATCTGTATCTTACCTGCACCTGCTGCTGGGAATTGTGTTAGAACAGCATCCAAAAAGCCCCCAGTAAAAATTCCTCTCCCATAACTACTGACCTATGTTGTCTCTTCTTATTCTGGTAGAAACTGGGTAAGGACAGACAGACAGAGATTCCATAGACCCTGGTACAGTTTTTACAGCAGACTATTCACACAGACATCAGGGTCTATATTCCCAAAGGTACTCAGGCATTTTGTGCACACTGCAGTCACAGGGGTCAGCTTCCTATCTGCTACAGGTCCCTATTCCCATAGTGGCTTTCTCCTTTCAGATCCCAAAAACCAGGGGGTTGATATCAATCTATATGTTACCTTTTATGTCTCTGAGTATCATTTGCAGTAAAGGTAGATCCTCAAGATATGAAACATGTAGGTGAAAGTTGGTGAGAAGTGTCAACTGAAATGACAAATATTTGGGAGCCTGAGTTTATGAGCATACAGCTGCTGAGTAAAAAAGCTTTATTCATTCAGAGATGGAAAAATAAACAGAAAAATTGGTCCCTCCATGCTGTGCATACCCAGATTAAAATAATTAAAATGCATCTCTCTGCCTCCTGTGCAAATTTAACAAAGGATAAATGGACTGTGCTCTTCTACTACTGTGGAGGCATGGAGGAGGGATGAATTAGTGTCAGACACCAAAATGGGTGAAGTATTTTTGCAAGCTAGCACGAAGCAGTGTGAGACAACCACCAGCCAGGTGTAAGCACCAGGCAAGTTCCAGCATGCAGAGGGCACAGAGGGACAGGCTGCTGCTGCTGCAGATGGATCTGCACAACGGAGATGCACAATCACTGCAAGGCAGGGAAATGCTGGTCAGGCCTGGAGATGTGGAGAGATCAAGAGCAGAGAGGGACTTCAGCATTGTGATCTTCATCATTGTAGGATTTTGCCCTCACTCTCCCCCACTTGCCAAGAGAAGCTACAGCCAACTTAAGTTATTTAAGTTGGGGCTGTCTACGTGCTGTCAGCAAACTGTTTGAAGTTCTTGCTATTGAGGGATAAGCAGCTTTTATGCAGAAAAACCTGGCACTTCAAAACTTTTAAAAATTCAGACATCACACAAGGCAGTCTTTAAAAGCTGCCACTGATAGAGATTTTGTGCAAAGAACAACTGCTTTTCCCTCAAACAGCAGGGAGGTAAGAAATGGCACTCTCCTAGTGTGCTGAGAGCAGCAATGGGCTAAACCTGTCAATTTAAAACAGAAATCAAATGTAAATGCAAAAATCCAAAAATGTGTTGGATGACATACATATATAAAAAAGGTTGTCTATAATTACTACTAATTATTATTGTATATGGAAAGTAATGAGAGCTCAGCCTTCTGAGTTACTGAATTGTGTCAGCTTTGGACATCCACACAACAGCATGTTATTAACTGTTGTTTACAGACAGCTTGGAGAGTGCCACAATACAGATAACCCTGACCAGCTCTCCTGCACACTCTCAAACATGTGTGGAGTAAGCAGTGTCTTCTCTCTGCCCTTACCTTACTAGAAATCAGTCCTTTATTAGTCTGGGGAAAGCCCAAATCTTTTCAAGGACATACATGAATCATGTTCCACCTGTGTGCTATATATCTATTCTGCTGTTTAATTTACTGCACTTTCACTTAGCATCAACAGTATTCACATATTGCAAACAGGAAAACTGAGTCAGGAAGTTTGGAAACTTCTTTTATGTCATGGATTAAAAAAATACTTAAAACATCACATCAGTTACTGTATTGAACAATAGACTAATAAATTCTAGAATTGCATATGCTATATAGTAAAATTTAACAATCCCTTATTCTTTAGATTAAGTGTCTCCTCACACAAAGTACACCCTGAAGCTCTCAGCAACAATATTTTTATCATCTATCCAGGTTCTTATATGGCTCCCATCACTGCAGCACCTGCTTTTATGGTAGCTGTGAAATACAGAGCCATAGAATCTAATATGGAATCAGAACCAGGAAACATTGTTTGTCCAACTACTATATGAGCCAACAAAAGGAACTAAACTAGAATTCCAATGAGCTCTGAGCTCTTTTTATGATGCTGGATCAGTTGACTTTTACTTCATTGATCACAAATTGCTATTGTTAAGATTAAGTATAAGAATCATCTGGAAGAAAGTCGCCATTTCTTGAGAGACTTCATTTTGCAGAGAAGGAGGGAAGTGTGTGATTCTCATTTCTTCTCTTACAAACCCCTCAAAACAGAGAATATTTGTTTTGCTGCCAACCATCAATTGGTATGAGTGACTCCTAACTGCTTCTGAAAAAAAATGGGAATGGAGAAATGAGAAGTGTGCACAAGAAAGTAAGTGCACGTACATCCCATCTATTATGACCTGCTTCTCAGAACAAAATGGTATTATCTCCTCAGGGAAGGACCACTTCATTTCGCTCTCACAATCATTAACATCTTCACAAAGTAAATACAAGAGACAGCATTGGGCATTGTTTTGTACTCTGCAGGGATATGATTGATGGTACAAGACTGTGAGAACATAAAGCTTTCATATGCCCCTTTCTCTTGTGAATGTGGTGCACTTTAGTAATGAACATGCTCAGATATTCTAATCTCAGACAAAAACAGGAGTTTTACTTCTGAGGAATCATTCATGTGAACAGGATGAAGCAATGTGTGGGGCTGAGGTGCAGCTCTGCCTGCAGCTGCAGCACAGCAGACAGGGACAGAGAGTGCAGGTGCACAGGGATTGTGTGGAAACTACCCTCAGAGCTGAGAACAAAATGGATGAGAGGTAAAGTGGGGTGGTGGTGTCCCTTTGGCAATAGGGAGGTGTAGGGAGCAATATGTGCCAGAGGGAAGAGAGGTTGGGAGTAAAATAGACATGATATAAAATCAGCCTGGGAACACTGGTTGCCCAGAGAAGAACACTTGCCATGCATATGGAGATACATTAAGACTTCCCCTAGGAAATGTTCCCCAGGAACCTCCACAGCAGACAGGCTGCAGCAGTCAACCATCTGACCAGTAGGTCAACAGAAATAGAAAGTTCCCCTCCCAGATTCACCTCACGCAGCCATGAATGATCCCCACAAGCAACATGACTTTGTCAAGGATCAGTCTCAGCTTTCACAAGTGTCTCAGACAAATTCTTAGTCTGCAAAACACAGGAAGTCTAGACAGAAAGACAGAGAAAGACCCACCCACCAAGCAAACATGAGGTCTGGGCCAGAATGTGTTTTGCAGGGAACATTATGACAGGCCAGAAAACATGCGGAAGCAAACATGGGGCTTGAGACAAAAACAGTGTTTGTGCTGTAAGTGCTGGATTTAGGTCTGTGTTTCAGACAAGATATCTCTCATATGCTGTAGTGAGCTCTAGGGTGACCAGCTTGTACATGAAATCTGTCTTACTTGATTAAAATAGAGTCCAGAATCTTCTTAGTTCATCCACTGAAGTGTCAAGGAGCAAGTGGAAAAGGAGATGTTCCTTCATAGGAAAGATCTCTCTGACAGTGTCACTTCACAAAGATGTCAAAATGAGACAGGGAAAACACCTGCAGTGGTGTCTGTTCTCTGTTTCTGAGGCAGGGGAGAGAGGAGGAGAAAGGGCTGACAGATGCCCTTTTGAAAGCAGCTTTTCTGTGTCTGAGTTGCCAGGCCACCCATGGATGTAGGTGATGCCCATGCTGACAGACAGTGCAAAAGGGTGAGGCCAGGGAAGGAGGCCCAGGTTCTGCAGCACCCAGGATCACCCAGAATCAAACACTCAGGGTGGAAGAGCATAACAGAAGTCCAGACTCACTGTGGCTGTCAGAGTTCTCTTGTCTATGGAATTAGGTCCCACCTCTGCTTCAGGGCTATGGAGGGTTACACTTAGAAACAGCTCTGCACAGGCAAGGGGGCAATGCACACAGTTTACATAAGCCCAAAAATTAACACTTGCTACTCCTTAGCTTGTTTTTGAGGCTTTATTTGGCACCCTAATTGGCTGGAGGGGTGACTTAATCTAAGGCCCTAGTGCTCACCCTGTTTACCCCCAGTTCTGATGTGGTAGCTGCTGGGTGGGTGCTTTGGGGAGGGAGAAGCTGGGGAATTCCATTTCCACTGCAAAGTGAACTGCATGGTGCAGAGAAAGCACATGGGAGTGAGGGCCAAGGGGACTTCAGAGACTCTGATATTTGTTTGGATTTGGGTCACTGCTTCTAGACAAGAGCCTGTTTCAGCACCAGTGACATGACCTCCCTCCTGTCCTTCACTGGGTCTGGTCACTCTCTCAGCCACACCACCTGGGAACATCTTTTTCTGCCTTCAGGTCTCAGCGTGGGTGACAGAGGGGACATCAAGTGATAAAAATTCCTACTTCTTCCAGAGCTTGGCTCAGAAGATAAAAAAATTAGAATCCCTGGGTCTCTCTCCTGTCCTCTGATGCTGGCACCTCTTCTCCCTGGAGAATTCAGAGGGAAAAAAAAAAGATCAAAATAGTCTGACTAAGCCTGTGTGTCTTTTTACCGCAAACACCTTCTGTTCTGGCCTAAGCAGTTGCTTTCACAGCTGGAAAGGGAATATTTTTTTACCTTAAATAAAAAGAAAAGAAAAAAAAAAAGTGGCTGGACTGTTTTCAGTATGCTCTAGGGAGGTTTAGGAAGCCACATGAAACTAAAATGCTCTCCATCACACCTCTGGCACTTCTCCACAGCTCCCTGGGTGTCACTGTGAATTAAGTTATGTTGGCTACAGTTACAATTTCTTGCAGGACATAACTCATTTGAGGTAAACACCTGGAAAACCTCTGACTTTGGTAATAATTAATGGAGACATCTTGATGGTAAAACCACATGTTCTTCCCTCAGGCTTGGCCTGAGGCATTCTGCCTTAGTGTGTCTGCACCATGCTCCAAATTTTGAGGTGACCCTCGAAAGACACTTTCTACTGCCTTGCCTCAAAGGCTGGACGAGAAGATCTAAGGGGACGCTGAAACCTGTCACAGCAGAGATTCTGTTTCAGTGCAGGAGATGTCAGGTTCAGAGCCCTGCAAGGACACAGGCAGGAGGGAATAGAAAGCATTTGCCCACTCTCTATAAAACACTCCTCAGCTATCAAGCATTTCCTGTGATGTTCTCCCACTAGAACAGCCAATCCCTCCAGTAAACTGGGTGACCAGTGTGGTCCTTCCAGCCAGTTTCTCCTCACTGGCTCTTCCCATGAAGAGCCCAGATCTTTCATCTGCCTGCCTTCAGAGGAATTGTGCAATATCCAGAGAAGTTCTTTGGGTTTTGTTTTCTTTCCTTGCTGGTGTCCCCACATGGCAGTGGCTCAGGCTGTAAGCCATCCCAGCCCCAGACTGGCAAGAGAGCACAGACAAGACTCTTTTGCAAGGACAAAACACTGCAACCAAGAGTTCTCAAAGAATTCATGTGGCTTATTCCTGAGGAAAGGTGAAGCAGGGAGAGATGTGGCTATGGCTGCTCTCTTTCTATGTGGATATTCAAATAGAGAAAGTTTCCTTCGCTGTGCAGATATGTGGACAGGGTGGTTAACATGGCCCTCATTAAAACAGGGCTGGAGGACTGAACACTTTAAATTTTCTCCCTCTTTTCATTACATTATTTTTAAGAGACAAGTTAATATACTGGGACTGACCCTGACCTTATACCAGTACAACTTGGACTTCACTGACGTGTATTTCTATTTATATTGGAAGAAGAAAAAACAGAATCACTTTCTACTCCTTGCAGCACTATGAAGATGAGAAGAAAAAGGACTGTGAGTGCTCTAAGACTAAGTTGTCATAGCAGCATAATTACATTTGAGTCTACTTTATACAAAAACATACTGCCAGAACCTCATTTTGGAGGGAGAATTGCTGTCAGGAGAAAAGGGGAGGGCTGTGCTGCTCTGACTAAATTGTGTTAGACAGCAAACAGCAAACTGGATCTGCATCTCCCTACAAATGAACCTCTTTGTATGAAACCTAGCAGGCCATTTTCATCTGTTGTAAATTCAGAAAGAGATCACATGAAACATTTCTTCATGGAGTTTGGGAAGTATATCAAATTTTAAACTACAGAGCATAACAATCTATTAATTATAGATGCAAGCAGTGTTTTCCAGAGGTTACATTGTCACTGAATTAAAATTTAAACAATGACGAATTGATGAGATAAGTAACTGTTGAATAAGTAATTTCAGTAATCATGTAAATGATGGCTTCCCTGACCATCACCATACAATCTTTTTTTAGGTGTTCTGAATGTGTAAAAAAAACCCAAACAGAATATCCAGAAAAAGACAAATCAAAACAAAATCCACCATATTTGCTTATTCTATGGTATGCATATAGGCTGGCTGCTCAGTGCAGGTATTCATAGCATACCTCTAAACAAGATTTCTCATGGATGGCAATTTTGTACACCTTTTTGCATCTTGGAAAATTATCCTAAGGAGAGACATTTTCCCACTGTAACGTGGCCATATTCAGACCACATGTACAGTGTTTCTTAGAGGTTAGGAGACTAGCTTTGTTCTACACACCTAAAATGAGCATCTCAAAACCTGGCAGTGGCTGCTGGGGTGGAAGTTTTAGGCAGCATGTTCCCTTTTCTTCTGAGAGAGAGCCTCACACCCTCCTGCACTGGTATCCCTGAGTCAGCAGAGCAGAACAATGGATACTTAGTGCTGTCAGGGCAATTTCTTTCAACAACTTTAAAATCATAGTCACAGAATGAGAATTATAGAATGGTAGGAAGGGTCCTTAAAGATCAACTAGGTCCAACCCCTCTGCTGAGGGTAGGAATGCCAACCTCTAGACCAGGTTGCTCAAAGTCCCATCCAGCTTGGCCTTGAACACTGTCAGGGATGGTGCATCAGCAGCTTTTCTAGGAAACCTGTTCTCGTGTCTAACCATGCTCACAGTAAAGAATTTCTTCCTAATATCCAATATACACCAACTCTCTTTCAGTTTGAAGCCATTCCCCCTTGTCCTAGTACTGCATGACCTTGCTAAACATTCCTCTCCACCTCTCTTTATACCCCCTTCAGATACTGGAAGATGCTACAGGGTCTCAACAGAACCTTCTTTTCTCCAGCCTGAACAGCTCCAACTCTCTTGTCTCAGCCTGTCTGCACAGGAGAGGTGCTCCTGCCCCATGTTGATATCTCAGCCCTCCTCTGGACTCACTCAGAGTTTATGTTTTGTATGATTAACTCGCAAATTATCTTTTTTGTAAAGAAACAGATAATAAGAGACATAAAACAAGAAAATGAAACATGCACCAGATGGCACAGGATTACTAATCAGAAATAAGCAGACACACAATTTCTGCAACAACCTGGAGCAGAAGAAAGCAAAACTATACAGACAAAGTTTGAAGTTGAAGGTCAGAGAAGTAAAATAGGGGAGGTAGTGTCAGCAGTAAAGCAGAAAGAATATATTTGCTAGCAGAGAAATTATTATAGCTAACCAAAACTTTCATCCAGAGTAAAATAAAATTCCTCAGTAAACTTTCTTTTTCTTTCATTTGACACCATTATTTCTTTGTCAGAATAGAAAGACTTTTTTTGGTTGATGGTTTGTATAACCTTTCTGCTTTGCTTGTGAAGAAAATCTTTATCGTGAAAAAAGGTGTAATTGATGTGGTGTCTGAAAGCAGCACCTATCATATGCTGAAATAATATTTCTGAATCATAAGCAGCTTCATTCATCTCCAGAAGACATTTGTGCTGAAGCTTCACTGTGACCACCTGAATGTCAACATCATTAAAAATTTTGCAGCCATTTAAAGTTAACTTTCAAGAGAGAAGTGTCCTACCAATCTTTCTTCCTATCTTGATGACTGCATCTATATTTCTAAACAGTCAATATTGTTTGTGCTATATTTTATTTTTGTGGTAAACACTAGATAAAATGAAAATGCTATTAGTTTTCTCTTGACTTTACTAGTCTGGGAAAATACCCTGACTCACTTTCCAGATAAACATTCACATTAAAATACATCTTACAGGCTCCTACATTTTTATTCTTGTCATTTTACAGTCATTAACATTATCTACCTCTGAATTAATCTTCTTTTTCTTAGGAGTGACATTCAAAAAAAGCTTCAAAAGTTTTGTTTGTTTTTTTACAGAACATGGAGCTGGAGCTTCCTCATTGTTAGGTTGGATGTTGTGCTGGGGTCGAGTAGGCTGATACTAAGAGCACAACACCAGCACCCAGCATTGCTGGCTAAAGAAGGCAAGACAATTTTCAGCCATTTGGTTCCTTTTCCAAAGATGCTGCAAGCCCAAGTTCCTTGCAAGGGCTGATGGAAACCTTGGGATGTCCTTGGAGAATCAAGACTGTGAGGAGACCCACACCTGCTACCCAGTGCTACCCCACAGAGCCCTGGGGGGAGAGGGGAGGTTGTGGAAGCACATCTGACCTTAACGCCAGACATAAGTTCCTCTTTCAGTCAAAGCATTTGCTCCCATATGTAGTAAAGATTGTTCCTATGCCTTCCTTATGTTTTCTAAACCTTTATTGATCACCTCCTCCCTCTCTCCCATCTGTTTCATAGCTTAAGAAAACACATTGAAACCAACAGCTGCATGCCCAAGCAAGAAACAGTAGCTCCCCATCACATCCTGGGGACAGCAGAAAAGCCACTGTCTGAACCCAGCTGGGAGCCAGGGCATGGCCTCCCCCCTTACAGGAGTCCTAATACACCCAATTCCCCAGTCCCACAGCTGCGATGCCCAGGCCGTGACAGGGAGACATGGAGATGTTATTTAGAGCTCTCAACTGACATCACCACCTCCCTGTTTGTATCCAGAGCTGTTCTGAAGACCTGGTGCCCCAGCATGTAACTATTTATTATTGGGTCTCTAAAAGAGATCTGTGTCTGCTCATAGAGCTGCTGCAGGAGAGTCCCCTCTCATCCTGGGATGAGCCAGAGCTGTCACAATGCCCTACTTTCCCTGGCAGCCTAGATCTGCCTGTAGCTCCAAGGACACAGCTCAACCCACGTCTTCAAGTTGACTTTATCCTCTTCTCTAATGATCTCATTCTTGCCCCTGTACTGTGTTCTGCCTCTAACTGTACTGTCTCAGTAGCTCAGCATATCAAATTAAGAATCTGGTTCACCTGGGAGAAAAATGCATTATGTTTCCCTATTTATTTTTCAGCTGGATCAGTTTCCCAACGTGGTCCACTGGATGGACACTGAAATACTTCTGCTAGCCTAAGCATAAGGCTACTCTGGGGTGAGGAACAAGCAGTTAGGGGCCAGGGATATATTTTGAGACAGATCAGCTCCTTGAACCAGATCTCAAGATGTCTATCCCTGCATCAGTGCCTGCCCAGTGGATGAAGCAGGAATAAGGGACTGGGGAAGAGGGGTCTGGCCAGCAGCTTGGTCTTGGATTGACTTAGTTAAACCAGCTTCAGTTACTAAGAAAAAAGAAAAAGAAGAGACTTACTGGTTGCTTACATTTATTCTATTTTCCAGGAAAATCACTTAAAAAGATTGGGTAGCTGGACACCCTCCAATGATCATGACCTTGTAAATCTTTGGTGGGTTTTTTTGGTTGTTTTTTTTTTTTTACTATTGCTTTGTCAGACTTGATAAACATCCCCAGGCTTGTCTATCTATCCCTTTTATATTACTGGATGTAACAGAAGAGGCTATGCCTTTATGCAAAGCTGGTTTCTATGTTACTATTCACACTGATCAAGAGCACAGAGAACTTATTCCTGTGGGCAAAGGGGCAGTTCCTGGCTTAAGGAATTCAGGACCTAAATAGACTTTGATGGAGGAGGTCAGGAAAATTATTTTGAATATCAAATTCCAGAGAACAGCAACAGCAATTGAAGTCACAGCTCAAAAATGGCCAGAGTGCAATATAAAACAGTAACTGCTCATCTTTTGACCAATTTAATGACAGGGGTTTGACAGATCACTGTGTCAGTGCTACCTAAGATGTGCTACTGCTGCAGTGACCCATGGCACGGGCCTGGAAGAGAGAAAGCACCCTAAACCTAATCTTAACCCAAATAAAGCAGCCTCCTCAACATTGATTGTTAATGGGTTTCAAACAGGGAGAAATGAATGGAAGTAATGGCCAGAGCTTTCTTAGAGACCCAGAGAAAACTGATCCTTGTTTGTTGCAACCTTGAATTGGATCTCAAAGCAGCTAAAATACACCCAGTTTACCAAATGACCTCAATTAGTGTAGCTAATTCTGACCCTCATGGGTTTTTCCGAGTCAAGCACACTCCAGCATCTGCTTGCAATAAAATCAGATGACGGTGCTTCTACATGTACAGCGGAAGCTGCCTCCCCCTTAAAATAGGAGCCCTCCCATCCATTAAATAGACTGTCACTTCTGACTTGATTCCTCCAGACATCAGTGGATGTAACTTATAGGATTTGAGATCTGAAACAAAGAAGGCTAAAGATGATCTTTTAATATCCCATTCTGTTAAAAGTGGGGATCTTGGCTACAATGTCTGAGTACTCGGGTGGGTAAAATGTGGGTAAATGTGCATGGAAAAACGTGCCCTGCTCCACAGCAGACAAACCCACCCACACAGCAGTGAGAAAGGGTTTGAGTGCCATGAGTGGAGCCTGGTTATTACCAGCCAGCTTCAGCCTGCCTGATGCTGAGTTAACATGCCGTTTTCCCTGTGCTGTCAAAGCCTTTGTCACGGTAATAGCCTGTTTCCTCTTTTTGTTAATATCTCTGTCAAGAGAATGAAGCAGCAGAATTGAAAGTGCCATGGTGTGCGATAGCACCGTTCTGCTCAGGCTGCGCTGGCAGCCTGCTGTGTTTTGATTAACTGGATGTTGCTCTAAAATTTGTATGAAATTATTTTTCCATGGAAGTGCAGGGTGATGAAAGGAAGAAGTGGAGGGAGCTGGAAGCTGGTTGTCTGGTCACTCAGGAGCAGGCAGGGCTTATCAGGCTGCGCCTGCCTGCTTCTGCTCCTGAGCCTTGCCTCTGACCTGAGGTCTGGTGAGGAGAAGCTACTCTTGTCCTCACAAGTCACCTCCAGTTTCTGCTCAGCTCTCCTAATAAGAGTCTGTCAATAAATGCAAATTGTGACCTGAGATACATGGATGGTAATTTGGAATGAAACCCTTGAAGCCTTGAAGTACAAACTCTTTGGATATCTGGCAAGCATACTCAGTATATCAGCCTGTATGTACAGACATTGTCATCCCCACCACACATAAACACCACAGTACAGGGGGGGAGGATGTGCTGACTTTCAGTTCTGAAAATTTCTCAGTGACCCCAGGTCTTGCTGAGGCCCGACTGCACAGTGTTGCTGACATGGCATGCCTCTCCTCTGCCTCTCCTGCCAGTAAAACCAGCAAGAATTTTGCTAGTGCAGGGCTTTGGTTTCCTTCCATGTCTGGTTGGGCTTTGCAGCACACACCAAAAGAAACTCACTTCACTTTGCCTTCCCTTGGCCTCTGTAACTGAATGGAACAAAACTGATGAACAGAGAGTTCTAATCTTTATTTTCTAGGGCACCTCACCACTCTGGAAACAGGGATCTAGAATTCAGGATCCCATTTCTAAGATTAAGCACAATTCACAGGAAAGGTGCAATGAATCTGAAAGTCTGTTGTAGAAACTGCTGGGTATAAGACCTTGTGTTACTTGCTGCAGCTCAGAGAAGTGGACAGAATAATCCAAACTGACACATTTTCACTCTGATTTAGCACCAGTGCAAATAACACAGGATGTAAGATAGCCAGGACTCAGGCATTCCTGTTGTTGATATCTGGTTTTACTGCCTAACTGAAGTTGTGGAGGGCTTTTCTGTTACAATCTGATCTGTTTTCTGCTCAGAATTCATGAGTAAAATAGTTCTGACCTGTGTAACATCCATCTATTTTTTTTTAAACTTCCATCTACAGATTTTGTAACACCATTGCTCTGCAATCAATAGAAAATTGGTATGAAATTAACTTTCCCACCACTTACAAATTCAGTCTCATGTTTTACAAAATATTTCAATTTTTTAATGAGTTGGTTTGACTTTTAAATCTGCATGCTTATTATAATTTTTTCAGAATATTTTATGTATTAATAAAAATATTATTCCAAATGCAATTTTTGAATTTATTTGTGTTTATGCCTCTCTCACTCTTCTTCCCCCTCTCCCCTTACTTATTAGACATGCTTGATATACTCTCTCTACTCCAGCAGCTTTCTAACACATAAGAAGTTTGAGACATGGGGTTTCTTTTGATAATTTAAAGAACTATATAAAATAATAATTAAAATTGAGAGAATCAGGGAAACACCAGTGAAACCTGATCTCTGACTACCTCAAGAAAGTGTCCCACTCCACATAGGCAACTTCCAGCTCTCCTGTCTATGGCCAGTCCTTCCACACCACTCCCCATGCAGAGGACTGAACATGGCTAAGACCTCTGCAACTCACCATATAGGACAAATCATTTTAGCCACCAATTCCCATTCCATTGCCTAACTCAATTCAAAGGAGAGCATACCTGCAAAAAACTTCATCTTACCTATTACAGAAATTGCAAGGTTTTGCTTTAGTTGTTGACTACAGCTAACTTGTAACTAGCAAGCACTGTCAGCTGGTTTTGATTTTCTTTGGGGATTTTTTTGTGTTGTTACTTTGGTTTAGGGTTTTTTGTTTTTTTGTGGTTTTTTTTTTTTTTTTTTTTTTTTTTTTTTTTTTTTTTTTTTTTTTTAATGGACAACAAATATTGGAATGGGATGGAAAAGCAGGATGCCATTTATATGACACATTGTACTGAAAAGACTTTTACCAGAATATTGAGACACACATCCTGATGAAAGAACATGCCTGGAAATCCCACCATTTCCAAGTCAGAAAATACTGTGATCTAAGCACAATCATTACTGTAATGCTTTCAAAACACTGTTTCTTACTAAAGATCAAGTGGGAAAATATAGTAATGAAAAAAGTATTGAACAAGGCTGCAATGCAATAATAGCACAAGTAGCTCATGACTCTGGAAAACACAAGTCAGAAATTAAGTATGATAAATAAAATGTAGGAATAGGGGAGTTAAAAATATCAAATCCAACAGAGGTGCACCAGAAAGGAAAAAGAAAGAAATGTTTACAAGCGATGGGCTGGTTTTGCATTTCAAAACACCAGATTATTGTGCTGTATAAGAGGAAACAAAAAAAGTATGGGGAAAATGTGGGAAAATGACAAAGGAAGTTTTGCAAGAGGAAACTGCCTTGGCAGGGAATGTGGATAGGATAATGTGTGTCTATGGAATATAACAGTTAACTGCCATAAAGTGTTCAGTGCTCATAGCCAAAAGCAGCAAACCTGCATGATTGGACTAGAGCACGAGTGGGTATTTTGGGTCACAGCAGGAAACACCACACACTGTATTTTGTTAGGCTGCTGCAGTGTTTTGCAAACATGGAGAGAAGAGGGAATTGTAGATATGAAAAGGCAAGGTAGGTTGCTTCATTTGTTTATATTAAAAATAAATAGCTTTTGAAAATATGACCGAGTCAGTGAAGAGTATGAAACACAATCCTCTATTTGTTATGATTTAGCAAGTAGGAAGCAGAGAGAGGTAAAATCCATGCAACAAATGCACACAATAGCTTTCAAAATTCCCCTCAATCCACAGAAATCCTTTCAAGAGATCATGCCAGTATTGTTCTAAGACCAGCTTGCTTCAAAGTCCAGCAAAAATAGGCAGGTTTTTATAAAAGAAACAACAGGTCCTGTCCAAGACCAGGCACAGCGCACACCTCAGGAACAAACACTGCATAGGATGGTGCCAAAGGAGTTCACTGGTAGAAAGCCTCTGGCAGTGCATTGTGTCACTAAATGAAACCAGAGCACCCTGAGGGACTGCAAAGCCCTGTCGACTATCCACACCCTGGCCTTAAGCTTTGTGTTGGTTCAAGAACATAATTCTCAGGTTATTTCTTCTGATATCACTGCAGCTTTGCCTAATCTCAAGAAGTTACTCTGTCTGACCTCCAAGTGGCAGAGCTGTGATAATCTCAGGGTATAAGCGAGGTAAAACTCACAGAGAGAGATAATATCTTTTATTAGTCTAACTAGCAGAGCTGAAGAAACCTGCCAAGTGTGGACAGAGCCTACATTCATTAGAAGCAGATACAGTGACTTCCAGCTTTGTGTGCTTCAGGAATGCTGAGTCTGCAGCTTATGTGGGTCACAGGCAAGCAGGCCAGCTCAAGCATCACACCCAGCCTAGCTAATTCCTTGTGGAGCCTCGCAGCCAAAGTTTGAATGGCTAGATTGCTGCAGGTCCTAGGCTGGGTAGGTTAGGCCTAAGGTGTGGGCTCTGCATTCTGTGAATAGATGCTTGGGCGCTTTTGTCACAGAAGAGCAGCAACAGCCTTATGCAGTGCTGGGGTCCTGCCTGGCCCTGACTCCCCCTGCTCCTGACCCAACTATCAGCAGGACTGAATCAAGACTGGGGCAGGGGTTAATTTTAGCAGGGCTGTTTCTCTGAACTCATCCAGCTACTTCATTTATTTCTTCATTTCATTTGCTCACCCTTCAAAAGCATTGTCAATGCACTCATCACATTTCACAACACTCAGCATATGGGAACAGGATGAGGCTAGAAGTTCAGGTTGCAGTGATCTCTTTTCCCAGAGGATGAGCATGGTGGAGGCCCTCTAATAGTTACCTCTTAAGATAAACCATGAAGAAATTAGAACTTACTAGATTAATAAAAAGCTGCAACCAGTTTTATTTAATAGAAGCCTTTGAAAAACTCCAGAGCTATGTTTTAACTCAAGACCAAGAGACATTAAAAACATTTTTCTTTGTTTTCTTTTAGATATTTTTGCATTTGAGGTGATGATAATATGACTGCTGGGTGATATGTTCTGTTTTTAGTTTCATTATCTGAAATCCATAGACTTTCATTCTTTTCAACATTATTTGTGGCAAATATAAGTGTACAAACTTGCATATATTTATACATATAAAGTAAAGCATATTTCAAGAATAGACACAGGATATCACACAAAGTGATGAGACCTGAGAGACTTGTGACACTAAAGGTTTCACTCTGTCCTTTGAAGTACCAGCTTTAAGGGGTGAATTGCCATCAACTCCCTTCTTCCTTTAGCTTTAAATTAGAAAGTGCAGGTAAGCTTTAAAGCTTGGTTGCCTAGAACTCCTGGGAAAATTATTTCCTTCAGGCACAAATTATATATCTGAAATAGTGTCTCTCATATATTAACTTGATTATAGGCCAGGATCTTTGTACTATGATCACATAAAAAGGGATGAAGAATTTCCCACAAAAAAAGGACTCAAGCAGTAATCATACATTTGAAAGCAGAAAATGAAAGTGCTCAGTGTTACCAAGCTTCGAGAAAAGACTGAATCTTCTGTTTAAGATCCATTGCACCAAAAAATGGTTAAATTGTCCTCGGATTACAGGAAGCATAGTAGCTGCAGTTTACAATAGATAAGTCTCACCCACATAATTTCAATGGAGTAGAAGCAAAAGAGGGGCACACTATATTCAGAATGATGTGATCACTTTAATTTTCCTTTATAAAAACTTTTACAGAGGTTTTACAGAGGTTAGCCTAAGGAACAGATGTGTTGATTATGGCTCTCACTCTGACTATGAAATAGAGAGCACTCTTCAGATTGTGAGAGCAAAAAAGAAAAGACACTGTAGGGAATTCTCCCAGTCCATGGAGCTTTTTGTATAGCAGGTACATGGAGCTTTAGGTGTCTCACTATTGATTACTTTTGTTCCTCAATGCAGTGAGAGTCAGCTGCAGTCAGTCAGAAACTTATAGCTTTCACTTTTTGGAAATCCTGGCCTTTGGGGGATATCAGGATGAGCAAATTTTAGAATCAAAACCAGAATTAAGGTCAACCCACTGCAAACATATATGTATATGTACACACACACACACATATATACATACACACACACATACATACGTATATATACACACATAGGTATGACCCCAGACAAGGCTGGCAGGACTCTTTTTTAATCGCTTTCCTATTTTTTTTGTTACCAACACTGTAATTCTACCTGTGTTACTTTAATGAAAGCTAATATTGAAATAAAAATAATTATGAGCCTCCCTCCTCCCTTTTAATGTTCTTCTTTTAATAGCTGGGGTTTAGAATAAATAATGCAAACTGTTTATTGAAACATTGCCATAAATTATAAACTGCAGGCCATGTTTACTTTTAAGACCAATGATGTGGAAAGTAAAATGTGTGGTTTTAGATCTACACAGGAATGAGCTCTTGTTTTAAACACAAGAATCTTATATCAATTCCCTCTTCAGTCCACTAACCAGTGATGCAGGCAGGTGCTTCTATCAACAATTCATCCTTCAGGGAGCAACACATCACCGTTTGTGTTGTTTTGCCAAAAAAACCCCACAAAAAACCAAAAAAACAATTTTGTCTCATACAACAACCCTGGGATTATCACTGAGGTCACAGAGTTCACAAATGAGGTCAATTCTTCCCTTGAAAACTTTTTCAGAACAACACACTGAATAGTTTGCAACCCAAAGGCTAACCAAAACAAGTGTGGACCTGCTTTTTCCTGTCTTATCATCCCTCTTCTTCCTTTCTGGACATTTTAATGAACTATCAGATGTTCCCTGGTTTCCAGTCTGTGAGCTTAATGGCAGGATTCAGAACCACCTCATGTGCAGTTTTAAAAAATATGCTTATTTTATTAATTTAAACAAGTTCATTCCTTGATCATTTGAATGAATTCCAGTGTCCTTACAATAGAGATTTGGTGTCATACCTATCAGAACAGAAAGTGACCTATAGTCAGGAGGAGGTTGTTCACAAGATACTGCAGTACCTAGCATTCAATAGGTTTAATTCTTACTGAGATCCAGATGAGAAACGGCTGATCTAGTGTCCAGGCACAAGCATGTACACATGTGCTTCTTCTAGCCACTGTTTTTCTCAGCCCAAAAATTTCTAGAAAGTCAATTCCATTGCATTCTTCCCTTCAGTTACATATGCAAGAGAGAAACACATTGAAATAAAAAAAAAAAAATAAATTTTAAAAAAAGCCCTAAATCAACTCTCATAAAACAGCTCTTAACTGATAGTGCCTGGCTTTGAATTAAGAAACTCCAAACCACCAAACCCTTACTCAATGTCTGTTTCTAGTATAACATGCTTAGAAAGAAGTCCTACTGTTTCTGATCACCTTCCTGGAGCAGATATATGGCTTTATAATCAGATTCATCTGATTTCATTCACCACAGTGTCATCATACGTGTCACTTAAAGTATTTGTTGCAATCTGAAATTGTCAGTAATATGGTGTCTGGAAAGAGTTAAAACTCCATCCAGGACTTCCCACCCTTGTTGCCCTTATCTGCTTCCATGTCTTTGCAATGAGATTCTGCAGCTGACAGAAAATTTTGCAGCTGCTATTCTCTCCATGCTCCTGACCCTTTGAAATGAGTTTGTGCTAGAAGAACCCTTAACAAAGAGAAGAGTTTTTAAGTTGTCAAAATGTTGTCATCGTGATAGCCACCCTAATAAAACCATAGTTTTCATCTTCAGGAAGCATTGTTAAAAGTAATGGCAACACTAATCTGCTAGGAATATAAAATAAAAATAATATTTCAAGGAGGTGCCAAAACTAAAGAAGTTTCAGAACAGTGTTATTCACAACATCCAGACAGAAGTGGCACAAATAGCACTGATGTTCTAGAGGATCCTGAAGCAGAAGCTGTGAGAATGCAGATAGGCATCCCAAGATCTAGTTAAGCTGTGTTTGAGCACTATGCCATAAGATGAGGGCAAACTTCATTTTAATCCATTTGTATCATTTATCGTTTATGCTGCTTATAACTCCAGCTGTGCACAGACCCAACATACCATGCCTTTCTTCTAGCCATGGTCTGTTAATAGGAGACAGGAACTTAAACTCAGCTTCCCAAGTTGCTGTATCTGTTGAAGGGACTTCACCTGTGTGGAAGCCATCAGCACAGACTGATAAAAGAGGGATATTTGAGGTAAAGTGACTGAGCCAAGATACTGAGAGATCAACACCCACTTTTCAGTTTTATATTATGGGCAACACCATAATGTATTGCAGAAACAGTATGTATCCAGGGGATCAATAATTGATTATCAGATCTAGGGTTCTTTGTTTGACAAATTTAAAAGGATCAAGTCTTTCTGAAGTAAAGACCATGGCATAAAAAGTGCAGAAGGTAGGAGCTCTGGCAGGTGAGTGTCACTACTCAGAAAGCCTTGGTGTCTCTGTGAGATAGTTTCCTTAGGGAATTCTAATGGAAAAGCCTTGAAATTCTGAGGATAAAATCAACTAGGAAGACTTGGCTCTAACAGTACTAAAAGACAAAGAATTTCAATGAAAGCCACCTATTCTTGATCAAACAATCCCACCTCATATCCCTTTCCCTTGCTTATCCCAAGGTCCCACCTTGCCACCACCTCTATGCTCACCTGCACCCTCCCTCTCCCACTATGACAAAACATGTTGCATTTCCCTTTCAGTCCATTCACTACTCTCCCTCATAAAAGGCCACCACACATGGCACTGAACCACTTCTCTCTCTCGTCTTCTTGCTCTCTGTAGTCTGTTCTGGTAGTACCTGGGCCACCTGGCCAGAATCTCTCTGCCCACAGCAATCCTCCTCATTTGTGCTCCTCCAAGTCATGGAAATGATTTAGCCTTCCACAAACTGAGGTGCTTTGGTGCCTGTGAGCATTACTTTCCTCTGCCCTCTCAAAGCAAACCGAAGGAAGCCATGATGATTAGGAATAAATAAGAAAATAAGCAAGAGCTCTGACTCAGACAACTGCTGACATCTCTCCAGCATTAACAGCAATAGGGTTTTGTAGGGTAAAAGAGTATATTAAAAATGTTTCCAAAAATCCTAAATTGCTGAAGTTTAGTTTAGGTGTGGTTATAATCTTATGAAATACAAGGAACGAGAAGGTGGCTCCAGAGGAACCCATTTGCATTGGTTAGCCAATGCTAGCTGCTCCACTGAGCCAGGGTCAGGCAAAGGATCAATATCTGCTCTTGGATTTCAGTCCTTCCTTCTCCAAGGCCAGTTGCTAGCTCAGTGTAATACTCTTTTGGGATATGAAAGACTGGAAAAGCTCAGCACAGCTTTGTTGGCTGACTGGGCTGAAAATTAAATGCTTTATTTTCAGATCCAGCACATTACACACCTGCTTCCAAAGCTGTCTGAAAAGAATTTATATTCTTTTAATTGGCAAAAGAAATATTATAATATTGTCTTTGAAGGCTGTTAAATGTACAACTGGAATCATCATGTTTTAAATGCTGTGGTATTAGCTGTTACTGTGATCACTGTCAGCAAAACACACAGACAGAAGTATCCCCTTTCACCTCTCAAAAGCACATTTTGGAGAACAGATGGAAGCAGCAAGTTCAGGAATGGTGGAAAAAAGCCAGTAGTAGACCTAGCACCCTCAGAGTGCTGCCTAGGAAGTATTTTCCCCTCATGATGAAAGGATAATTTCACTGAGACCCTCTCAGTAAGTGTGAAATCCACCTTACTGGGGAATGTGCCCCAAAAGAGACTTGAAACTGTCAAGGATACCTGATCTCCAGACGGCCTCCAGAGAGGTCAGCCAGCTTGTGCAGTCACCTCTGTAAACAGAGGGGGAAACCTCAGAGTAAATAAAAATGTGAACTTCTGTTGCCTCTAACTATAAACCAAATTGTTTACCCCCACCTCTCCACCCTTTTTTTGTGAGGGGGTGAATAATTGACCTTTCAGCCTTCCCTATTCAGGAAGAGGTTTTTCTAGCACACTTCTGTGCTCTTCCTCCAACAGACTGTAAAAACATAGAAAAACAGGTTGGGAGGACATATCTTTTAAAGGGTTTATGTAGGTTACAGGAAAAGGCACTTAATTGCTGGCAGGTGGAAAACCTGACTGTGGGTGATCCAGCCCTGATGACAGTGCAGGGAAAATACAGGAGGATAGCTGGTTTGCTCCATAGCACATTTCTGCTTGCCATTACTTTAAGGATAAATAATTAGGATTTAAATTAAATAAGTTCAATCAATATTTCTTCACAAGAGACAGATTTTGGTTCTCTACAATGATGACCCATGTTGCCTTTATCTCATATAAACTAACCAGATGCAATTGCTTCTTTCCAGTAAACTCTGTGAATCTATCCACATCTCATAATTTCTACCAGCTCACTTGGTATGATTGAAGCTAAAGGCAAACCCTTTGTAGCCAAACCCTCTCCTTTAAATGGAAATATTTGTCCTTTCTGCCTTTAATGGGTTTGTTTTCTAAGGAAGCCTTAATTGGTCCAAAACACCTTAAAATACATGCTGTGAATTCACATTTGGGAAAGTATGTCACTGTCCACATTTAAAAACAAACTTAAGAATACTTTAAGACTGTAAAAGAATGCACAGCAGTTTAATTGATTCCAGCCACATTAACAGTCACAAAAATCTTTACTAGGGAAGTAATGGGTTGTGAATAATTTATTTTTTATTCCTCACTCGCAGGTGATGGGGATTAACCTGGCTATTTCAAATGAGTTTTAGATTATTTTAGAATGTTGAATAATATCCTGTTTGAAGGCAGCTATTATACGTCAACAAGTCAATGTTTGTGCAGCAGGTCATTCAGAAGTGAGAGGAAATTCTGACCACATACTCAGAGTTCAAGTGCTGAATATTTTATGAACTTTGCCTGTAATGCAGAAAATAAACTCAGAGTGCTTTCTTTCATTCCTCTTCTTTCTTCTCCTAATTCCCCCTTCTTCTATGCCTTTTAACACTCTAATGTCACACTAGGTGCTCCTCTCTGGAAACACAAGAATACACCTTATCACCTCTGTTCTAGTAAGCACCACAGAACATCCGGCCCCGAAGCAATCCTACGTAAAATTAAACATTGCTGTCACTAAGTAAATTTCAGTGCCTTATGGTTACGACTACAAAATTGCTCACTAATGACCAGGTGTGGCTGATTGCAGGAGCAGCTGTCCTTGCTCACAGAGGAGAAGCACTGCTTCCAAGTCACAGCTTGGAGCCATGCCACGGAGCTGATGCAAGCAGGTGTGCCTCCAGTACAGCGCCTGGCAAGGTAGACACAGAGCACGGGTATGGGAATACTTCTCAAAACTCTGAATAGTCACGAAAACAATTTTCCCGGTGTTTTTCATTTATCTGCTAGTGCTGTTCATCCTGCTTCGCTCTTGTCAAGAATCACCATTTCTAAGCTTGCATCCTTCCAAATGTTGTTGAATGTCAAATAAGTTACTGGGGCAGGAAGGAATGAGACTAGCTTCTGCAGTACAGTCTGGCCAGAAAAAAATTGCTGGCAACAGTGGCATTAGTAATCTCAACCATTTCTCTCCCATTTACTGAAACAAAGACTCTACAAGGGCTTCTGCAAGAGATTTTGAGGCAAATTTCATCACATTAAGTTTACTTTCATTTGATCAGAGGGCCTAGAGCATCTCAGATCTCCATTCAACACAGTGTTCTCATTAACATTAGGTTTGGGTTTGCTTTTGGTGTGCCTCTATGTATTAAGACCATCCAGATATGGCCTGTTCCACTCCATTACTACAGAACAGGAACATTATACACCTGACCCTTGTAGGAAACTGCTATTAAAAGAAGACGTGATTCTTCTTATTAGGTGTAAAAGCAGATAGAAAAGCAACAATCCAGCCTCTCTGAGCCCTCCTGATTCTGTCTGGGCAAGGGCAATAATGCTGCTTCACCCAGACTGATTTTCTTACAAAGAGACACTGTTCAGACAGATCCAAATTCTCTTTTTGGCCATTTTGAAGTGCCAACATAGTTAATAGAGCCTGCTTCCCCTGAAGTGGTTAATATCTAGGCAACCTTGAATTTCACCAGGCTCCCTTAGCCTATACATGAGGCAAACCATTTCTGCCTGAGGGAAGATGCAGTCCAACAGGGATGTTAATAGGAATATTTGCTCCTATTTTCTGAGCACTGGGTTGACACCTGAGCAAAGGCAGAAGGTGTGGCCTGTCGCCTTCCTCACCACAGAGTCACACAGGGGATTGGGAGTGGAGACAGGAATAGACTCATCATGAGCCACATGTTGACTCAACATGCACCACAATGTGTGTGTTCCCAAAAGGCACAGGGGAGCCTGATGAAGCACTGCTTTCCATGAGGAATAGCCCCTGGAGCCCAGCCAGTCAACGCACTGCTGCCTGCCCATGCCTGTCATTAGTGGCTTAATGCAGGCTGTAGGTGGCAAGCGCTGGGAAGAGCATGTGTGTGAGATAAAGTGAGCCCTAAGCACGTGTGAGCTCACCTAGCACAGGACAGCAGTGGAAGAGGAGCTGTTTGAACTGCACACAGCCAATTGTTGCAAGCAAAAGCTGCCCCTTTGCCAACTGATTTGGCATAAAGTGTGATACACACACAGATTGCTCATTGAAGCAGTGGCAGATGCAAGACTTCCTGGCCCTTATCCCACTCTTTGTAGACCACTACTCCCATGCCCTGCACTGAGAGGACTTAAAGACACCTGGGAAACAATGAGAAGGTAGTTTCAAAAATACCAGCTTGTCTGAAGAGGGCTTTATGTGTCAAAAAGCCTGTTTGTTTGTTTTTTTCCTCAAATGCTATAAATGTTTCATTTTTCTAAAATTATTGCTGAAATGTGTATTTGTATGTAGCTATTATATATATTTATGAACATATGTTTAATCTGTCATTAGAAAACCTGCCTGCGGGCATAGCAGTGGCAAATCAAAAGGAACCTGTTACTTTTCATAAGTTATTAAATGTACTGTAAACTACTATGTTTTAAATAGTCACTAGAGTTATTAGGGACTATTTGTAGGATGACACAACATTTTTGAAAAGCCTGAGATCAGATCAGACCCTTCTAAAGGCTGTCAAATGAAGGAAATCAAAAGTAATGTATAGCCATATGCAAATGAAAATTAGTAGGGAACATTTCAGACATTGCCATTACAGGAACAAAAGACGTATTTAGAACATTTACTCACAGGCACCAAAAAGCCAAACCTTATCAAAACATAAAGCAAAACAAAAACAAGTGTTATGCAGCAGCCCATCCCTTCAAACTTGGGATTCAAACAACCTCGTCATTCCACAGGGGAGATGGTCATTCTGCAAACAGACGCAGTTGCAAGCAGTGCCAATGGCAGAGGAAAGGAGACATTTCATACTGAGGAGGGAAGACAAACACACACACACCCACCCTCCTCTGCCTGCCCCCTTCCCTGGCAGAGGCCCAACTGTGTTAGTGAACAACAGCATTCCTGGTCCTCAGAAACCTCTGGAAGGAGTCCAGAGCTGTATGTATATGACTTGGTTCTTCCCCATTTCCTGGTATAAACCTGGCTATGTATTAAATACCTGACTTGTGCCTTGCATTCTCCTTATCCTTTCTCATTCTTTTTCTTCTTCTCTGCCCCCAAACTGACTGAGATCAAGAGGAAAGGGTAAAGTGGAGCAACAATACCCCACTGCCTCCCAGAGCAAATCTTAGTAAAACAACCCTAGTCATGGCAGTTTCGTTTATGGCAAGCAAGGTCTTCCTGACTCTGCAGCACATTACTGCACCCTTGGTACCAACAAACTAGCCAAAATAATTTACTGGCTCATAGATACTCAGCATTCCAAAAAAACTTTTCCCTTAGAACTTTGTAGTTGTTCTTTCCAAACCCTGGAGAACCACACCCAGTTTGTGTGAGCTCGTTTGTCAGCTATGCTCAGCACTTCAGAGTGGATTTTAAAACAAAACAAGGACCTCAGACCAACAGCTCCACACAGACTATTCTTCAAAGCCTGAAAATCAGCCTTGCGGAGTCACGGCTACGTCAGGGCTTGCATTTGTACTGGTCACACCAGGTCCTGTGGCTGCTGATGCTCCCAGTGATTACAGCAAGTGAAGAGCAGTAATCCATTACCTTTATCACAACACTTTTGATCATGACAGACAGAAGTGCTCTAAACATAGTACATGATTTATTTGCAGAGCTTTCTAATTTAGCCTCTGAGACAGGTTAGTTGCTTAGACTGAATATTAAGGATTTCTGTGTTACATCAGAGTAGAGAAAGTGATTTCCATTTCTAGAAGGTAAAGCTTTTGGGAAAAAAAAAATCAGGCACAATTATGTCTCTGTTCACTATTTAGCTATTCTTCCCAGACATCAAGAGACTGGCTAATGCACAATCACATCAGGGACTCCTGCAGCTTCAGACCACTGTGTTCCTATCTAAACAGACAGAGCAATCCGGGAGCTGTTCACATGTGAGCACCTAACTTGTAACTAATGGTTTGTAAGTTTTTTGTGGACTTTTTTTGTCTTCAACTGCTTTTTTTGAGAAATGGCACCCCTTGAGAGAGAGAACAGATTGTGTGTATAGGTTTAGAATATACACGTCACAAATGCAAAGAATTTTGCTTGAATTTCTCCTTCAAAGTGTGACTATTTCAGTCCTAAAATCTCAAAGGTAAGCCCCTCTCCTAGTGCCCTCTTTAAACCATGTGTGGTGGTATTTACAATGTGTTTTTGTCATGTACACATATATGTGTATATATAATGTATTTATGCCGTTCATATACATATGTATACAAAAACACAGAGATGTTGCTGAGTTCTCAAAGGTGACTTTAAACTAAGACTAAATACCAAACAATGTTTGTATAATAACACATCACGTGTTCATAAACCTCTTAAGTGCTTTCAGGAATTATATATGCTGTTTAAAGATTTGGTTTCAGTAGGTCTTTATCAGATCTCAGCAGTTATAATTCAATATCGGCAAAATGATAGTAATTGTTACATGTCTGTTACCATGTGTTAACTAACCATTATGAGTGTTACTACATCAATAATCTGTTCTGGTATGAAATGTCTTATAATTCTCTCCCAAGAAAAAAATGAAAAAAAAATAAAAGATCTATTTCTTGAAGTCTAGTGAGAAGTGGAACTACCCTGAGTAAAAGGGCAATCAGACTCCCAATGGCAAATAGCAGTTACATCAGTGACTTTTGTGTTTGAAATAAATTATTCATTTTTTCAGCTTCATTTTGAAAAGCATTTTCTCTACTTTTACATTTTCTATTACATATTAAAATATAATTCTGTGTCTTAGAAAATTGTGAAATTATGAAGCTGAAATTGACCTTCAGACTCTGAAGTAACTACAGCTTACTTTTGGGATCCCAATGAAAACACTTAGCAGAACGGGCTACATTTACTTTGTAAATCATTGCTATAAAGCATAAAATGCAATTACTTTTTTTAAACTATGCATAATATAAAAAGGGCAAAGAAGGCAGACAACATTTCAAATTGCTATCAATTTCATTTGACTTTATTTGAAGTTCCATTCTCCATAAAATACCAGTGTCTAATGAGGAAACACATGCAAGCAATGCAAGCCCACAGACAGGCATTGCCTTCCTCAGAATTATAAAAGTCTGAGATGGGTCATCAGAATTCAACAGCAAAGTTGTATATTACGTCACCAGTTCAGGTCACTCTTCTGTATTAGAGGAAGATAACCTCTGCCCAACTAAAATTATGCCTCTCTTTTTGTACAATTCTATGGAAGGTATTTTTCTTCATTTCACTTCACAGAAGTGCAGTTTATAACCCAGGATCTGATGTCTGATATTGGTCATATAATTTGTCTGCTGCAAAACTGTTAACGGTAACAGAATGATCTAATCCTTTAGGTCTTGCAGATCTTAATTTTTATGATACGCTGTTAGCACTGAATTCGGGAGAATTATTTCCTTTCATTCGTTTTAAGGATATTCAAATTGCTGCTACTTGTGACTATAACTTTCATTTCCTAGGGACCTGAAGCAAGACTTTCTCATTGCTCTTTCTTGCCTGGGTGTAGCAGACTGAACCACTGTCAATAACCACTCCTAAATCTTTGCTTTTGAAGGAAAGCTTCCTTGTTTTTCATTGCCATTTCTGTAATAAAAAAAAATAAATTTCTTCCTATTGTAAGTGATTCAGTATATGTACAAGTTAAAATTTACCTATGATTTTGTTCACTGAAATGAAAAAATGTAGTAGGAATGAAGTAAGACTTTCTACATTTCGTAAGCTCCTCTAGTTTTTTCCTAACATGGATAGTGATATGAAATGACCACGTCTCCAATTCAGCCTTAAAATCACCAACAAAATTGGTCAAGAGCAATCCCAGCACAGATCTTTGCATGCTGCTGCTAGGTGACCTACATTTCAAAAAACAGCCTGGACTTAAAACATCTAATGCCTAGCCAATATTTAATTCAGAACAAAAAATTACCTTCTAACAAGAAAAAAGGACTTTGTGTTAAAAACATCACCAAAACCTCCTAGAAACCTGGATGATATATGCCAGATTTTTCTTCCCAATATTTTAAATAAAACCTTTAAATAACTTCAAAGACCAGCTGAGGACTTTCCTCAGAAACCATATTGTTAGTCAGATGATGTAATCCTGTTTTTCTGAGCATATGTTTCTATATTGACTGGCCTGAAATTCTTCCCCTCTATGTAGGTTATTGCACATTCACCTGCAAGTCCTGAGGTCACTCTTTAGTGCATTTTGAAAGTGATGGTCCCTGGTGACACTTTCACAGCAATCAGGAAGGATCCCTATTTTAAGGAATGCATTGCATGTGTTTGTCAGAAGCTTTCCAGTTTTGGAGCCGAGATCCCTCACAGCTTGAGATGAACACCATCTGGTCCTGGCAGTTCACTAGAATTAAGATTCCCAATTTTTTCCGTGAATTCCTCCCCGGAGGTTTCTCCCATTCTTAAAAACTTACTAAGGACTAAGGTTTCCCTGGGGTGAAATTTCCTTGGGATGAAAATTTCAACAACGAACATCTTTAGCCTGGTTTATCTGCTTCAGGCAATTAGGTTTTTTTCAGTCTTGTCATCTGTCTTTAAACTTCTTTTTCCCACTGATTCCTCAAGGTCCATGAAAACAAGCGCAATCCATCTCAGACATGCATGCATTAATACTCCTTGCTTGGTAGCAGTAACCATCTCTTTACCTTTTATGCAATTAAGGAAAAAAATCTTTCCCTATGCGTTTAGAAGTTAGAGTGGAATTTTTCATCATGTTTGGAAATAAGAGATATTTTGCAACTGGAAAAACACATTGATGCAGCTTGTACAGATAAACAAAATCCAAGAGCCTAAGGGAACTTAAAAGGGCCACTGTGATCAGCTGATTTAACTCACAGCACAATCTGAGCTGTTTTCTGCTACCCAAGTTTCTAAATCCATGCTTTTGTTGGGATAACAATGTCCGGAAAACCGCCCTACAGTTTATTCCCTTTTATCCCACAGACTTTGCACCCTAGAATAAAGGGGTGGCTTTCAGCAATGTAAGCAGTAATACAGAAGATAAATATGCCTGATCTACTGTGGTGGTGCATTTTGAGTTTTCTGAAGTTCTGTATGGTTTTCTTATGTTTTGTTATTTGTTTAAAATGGTTTCTCCCTACTACCCCCCCCCCCCCCCCATTCCCAACTCCCTGTGGCCTATCCCTAATAATAGACAGGTTTCCTACTCCCCTTTTTTGTCCCCAAATAGCCCTGCCAATGTCCCCTTTTCCTAAATCACATCCCCCTATCCTCTAACTTGGCTCTGGGTGTTGCCTTGCCCTGGAAACGCCCCCAATAGATAAGGGGTGACCTGAGCCTGAGAGCCTCCCTCTCTCTCTCCACACGTGAGGTCCAAGACTGAATAAACCATCTGCCTCCCATGTGAGAGTCTGCTCCTTCTTCCATCCATGACCACGTTTCTGTCTGAGGTTCGGACGTACAGATAACACGTTTTTATGGTTTTCTGAAGAGCAGAGCTGGCAGGTGGAACAGCTCAGAAGAAACCATAATCTATATCCAGTAGCACAGCAAAATGGAAAAGGCAAGAAGGAAGGAGGCAGAATCTGAAGGGAGCCAGAATTGCATGGAGAAGAACATGGCTGACCAATGAATAAATGTAAAAAGATTCTTAAGATCAAAGACAAAAATGTTGGTGACCAAACCAGAAGGAAAGGAACTGGCATAATGGAGTTTAATTGAAGTAGGGTTAGGATTTGGATTTAGTCTTAGTGCGTGTGAAGCAGGCAAGAAAGGCAGAAACATGTTTTGGTCAGATGGATCAGAATGAGAGATAACCTACCACAAGCAGTTGTTAACCACCTTCACGCAGAATACACCATATCTTCTTCAAAGATGAGAATACCCTCACTTTGCTCTAGTAAATTGAAATTTGGAGTACTCTGGGTAATCTTCTCTCAGGAACATGAGCATGAATACTCATAGCTTGGCCCTACTGAGCTCCCAGTTTTCAGAACACTGCAGTTGTGGGAACTTGTGAGCAAGACTTGCTGATTATTGGTGAATCTGTCTTCTTCCTTTTCTTGAAAATTATGTCATGCATCACACCAATTTTCTTTAATGACAAGAAGATTGCTGCCAAATCCAGATGCTCCCATAAATGACCTTGTTAGACACGGATGTGACAAAGCACACCCTACTAACCTCTTCTCAGACCCCTGAGCATATTCCAGGAGAAGCCCCTGGGTTGCTGCATGTATATTGGTACATCTGTCTCCCTTTTCACATTTAACAGCTCCTTTTTTCTCCACACTTACTCCTTTTCATCCTCTTCGCTTCAGTACAGTGACTCATACGCAATATTCAAAATTGTTTTCAAAGCTGTTGAGTTAAATGAACAGTCAGCATCTTACTGAACCCTGACAGAGAAATTAGACACAAGCTGATAAAATCAAAGACACATACCAAAGGTGTAATGGAAACACAGAACTCCCTGTGTGAAAGTACTTTCGAATAAAGAAATTATTTTAGGAGAAAGATAAACTGCTCTTCTAATGGTAGATGGTCTTTTCTACTCTTAAGTTTTTCTCCAGTACACCTGAATTAAATCCACTCAGAGCACACACAAAGCTTTCCTCTCGTTTGGACACCAGTGGGACAAAGCTACAGGCAGCTATGAATTGCTGTTTACATGTGGCACTGACAGAGCCATGTCCTTCCCAGAAAACCCTATTAAAACTTGTATGGCATGTACCTCTAAGGTTATTAATGGACTCTTAACTAGCAGCTATTAATTTGGTCTCATAATCTCATTTAAGATCAAGATTAGATGCCTCCTATAAAATGTGCATTACTGTTTGACTCCTGATCCCCAGAAGGCAGTTTTCAGAGACATCTAGCACTTGTAAAGTTGGGACAGGTCATTTTAGAGCTGGTGTTCCAAGAGATAAACAGCACAGAAAAAAAGGTTGTACACTTCTGGAGGCTGAAGCTGAAATAAATGGATGCTTTGTTTTCTTGTTTTTGTTTTTAACTTACTGCGCAAAGCAAAATAAAAGGCAGGTTCGTAGAGTCAGTCTTATGCCCTTCCCTCTGTGTACTGCATAACATGTTCTGCTTCTTACCCACACCCACAATCTAGGGGCCAAGCCAGTTGTTTTGCTTATGTGCCACTAAAATCAAACTGTTCCAAAGTGACCTGCCAGAGGACAAAATTATGGTCTGTAGAAGCCAAGGACAAGCATCTTCATTTCAGATTAAACCACAAAAACACTTTTCTAAGTGTGACTGAATCCCATTTGAAGGATGCCTCCTCTCAGAGATGCTACACTCATTCAAGAAAGTGGTTTCACAGCTGAGATGGAGCTGGATACTCTTTAAGCAATAGGGTTTCAATTAAAGGAGCAAGAGAGTTTTTGGCTCTTGGAGCAGCACTACGTCAGTAAACCCAAGGACTCCAGGTATTTATCCAAAGAAATGTCATGACAACAGCCTCTCTGACACAGCTCCTCTGTGCCAGGGGTTGTCATCATGACCTTCTAATTGCTGCCACTCCTCTCAACTCCAATCCGTAGAGATTTGCTACTTTGGCAGAGTTAGCCTCTTCTCAGTACTTAGGAGACTTCACCACAACTCTTTCAGTACTGCTACTGTCCAGTTCCAGGGCTCTGTATTATTGCAGATTACAGGTAACAAACTGTCTCCTTGATGAATGATCTCAACACCTCACTATAAGCTTCTTGGGAACTGGATGTTTTCAGATGGAAAGTTGGGTTGCCAAAGATTTTCATCAGCTCAGAAAACCCTTTTCTCGCTGAATAAATGGTACTGCTTGTCTGCAGCTTAGATAGGTAGCAAAGATGATGATCCCTTATTCTGAGTGATATAATTTCTCACGCCTTTGACTACTCTTGAATAGGTCACAAAGTCCAGATTGAAGGCCTGCTTTTGCATCAGAGTGCTCAGAGCCAAAGGGACTTACCCTCTCTACTGGGGTAACCAGAGAAGTGATTTCCACGTCTCTTTTGAATCATCTAACAACCCAACAATACTCACATCTAAAATTCTGCTTTGAGCCCATTTCTACATAAAATTGTATTACTGCTAACTGGTAAGGAATGGAATAGACTAGACTAGAATAGACTGTTTCAGTTGGAAGTGACCTAAAATCATCATCTTGTTCAAATGTCTGACAGCTTCAGGGCTGACCAGAGTTAAAGATCATTATTAAGTCTGACTGTCTCTTAAACACTGACAGGCTTGGCACATTGACCACCTCTCACAGAAGACTGCTCTGGTGCTTGAACATTTTTTCAGTAAAGAAATGTCCAATTTAAATCCCTGTCACAGGCTTGATCCATTCCCACATGACCTGTCATTAGGTACTGGTGAGAACCTTCTCCATGTCTCCTCATCAGGAAGGTGGAGAGTGCAAAAGGATCATATTAAGGGCAAGTTAACAGGAATGGGAGCTGGAGTGACTTGCTAGGAGTATCTGAATAAATAGTTTGAGGCCTACCACTTATTTTAGTAGTTTGGTCTCAAATTTTGTTTTCAGGGTGGCCTATTTGAGCTATAAGCAGTTCATTTTGTCTAAATGGGTCAGAGTTTTACAATCCCATGATCTTCTACTGTTGCTGATGCATCAGTGCTTTTCCATTCCTGATTGCCCAGTGAGACCTCAGAGGTGCAAATATATAATTCGGATTGGAAAGTGTTACTGCCAGTAACAGGAACTGATTCATCCTATGAGAGACTGAGGAATCAAATCTCCAGCAGCTACAAAAATGGATGTGTATTGGGTGTACATGGCCAGGTTTTGGTAGCAGGGGGCTACAGCAGTGACTTCTGTGAGAAGCTGCCAGAAGCTTCCTCCAAGTCTGTCAGACCCAATCCCTGGTGGCTCCAAGATGGACCCACCACTGGCCATGCCTGGACCAATCAGAGATACTGGTAACACCTCTGTGATAACAGATTTAAGAAGAGGGGAAAATTTAAGAAGAGGGGAAAAGTTATTGCAGAGTTGTAATTGCAGCCATAAAAAAGCAAGGTGAGAACATGTGATAGACAACTCTGCAGACACCAAAGTCAGGGGAGAAGGAGAGGGAGGAGGTGCTTCAAGCGCCAGAGTGGAGATTCCCTTGCAGTCCATGGTGGAGACTGTGGTGAAGCAGCTTGGCCCCTGCAACCCATGGAAGGATGTAGAGATCTACCCACAACCCATGGAGGAGACCCACGCTAGAGCAAGAGCGTGCCTGAGAGGAGGCTGTGGCCCTGTTGGAGACTCATGGTGGAGCAACCTCCTGTCAAGGACCTGCAGATCCATGGAGAGTGCAGGTTTCCTGGTAGGACTTGTCACCCTATGGGGAAGCAGCCTGTCCTTTCAGGACTGCACTCCATGGAAGAGTGACCTGTGCTGCAGCAGCTTGTGCAGGGTTGTGGCCTGTGGGAAGGACTCACAGTGATGAAGCTCATGGAGAACTGTCTCACATGGGAGGGACCCTGCATTGGAGAAGGAATAGACTCTTCTGTCAGAGAAGGAAGCAGCAGCAAAAACAACCTGCAACAAACTGGTTTTAGCCCCCATTTCCCATCTCCCTCCATTGCTGGGGTGGGGGGAGAAAATGGAGTTCAGGAAGGAGGGAGGGATGGGGGTAAGGTGATTTTAAGATTTATTTTATTTCTCATTATCCTGCTTTGGTTTTGATAGTAATAAATTCAGTTGAAATCCCTAAGTTCAGCCTGTTTTGCTTGTGATGGTATTCAATGAGTGATGTCTCCCAGGCATTAACTCATGAACCCTTCACTATATTTTCTCTTCCCTGTCCAGTTTGAGGGAGAGTGATAGAGCAGTTTTGGTGGGCACCTGGCATCCAGCCAGGGTCAACCCACCAAAGGGTGCCATGTCCTTGGGTACTGTTGATGAGGTACTGTTTTTCTTTCACAGTCTCAGAATATATTAATCTTTCCAAATAAAACTTTTTTTGGCAGCTTTTTACAGTCACAGAAATCTCCTCTGGGTCAAACTGGTATCAGACTAGGAGAAGGAGGTGGGAAGTGGGATAAGGAAAGGAATCAACCCACTGATGGTGTCTTGTGTCTTTCTGGTCTCAAACCAGACATCACTCTTCCTGTCTAGTGAGCCTGTAGCAAGACCTCTCTGGCTCTTCTCTCCAGAGCATTTCCAGTAACATGAAGCCAAGCCCACCTAAAAGCTTAACATGCTGCTGGAGCATGTTTCTGTGGAGGTCTTGCAGACCACCTGTGAAACAACCATGTAGACAGGAGGAAAGGAAATCCCTGACCCATGACCTACTCATCAGCAATTATCCCACAGAAAATGGACACAATCATTTTGTCTGTAAACTCTCGCATACCCATTCCAAGCAGACTTTTTCAAATAACAAGGAAATTGCTTCTTAGCCACAAAGTGCCTGTTCCACAGCAGGTCTGCTCCCTCCTGTTCTTTTATTCCACTGAAAGCTTAAAATAAACTCTACAAGGACCATACTGCAAACCCAAAAGTTAAACCAGCATCCAGCAAAACACACATGAAGATAAATGGCTAAAACTGGCAACGTGAAACTTTAGCAGTGTCAAATTACTTCAGTCCCTACCTGAATTCTTGTGGATGGAGATGTTGCAGCTCAGAAATAAGGAGCCCAGAAAGACTAGCAGAACAGGCCAAACGCAGTGCTGAACTCCCAGAGAAGCTGGTGGGATAACAGTGATGGGAAATGAGATGGGCTGTCAGCCTTCTGGACGAGTTCAAGGAAAGGAGTGTCAGTGTCAGAAAATAAGCTGGTTTTTTAAATTACTTGTGTTAATACATAGTCTGTAAATCCAGGGCATCATCTTAGGGAATAGACAGAAAAGTAGAGTTAGTGGCTTCAAGGACAATTTGGACAATTATTTCTTCTTGTAGTTAGCTCCTATCCATAAAACAGAATGGCTTACAATGAATGAATGAAGAGATGTATTAAAAACTTTGGACAACAACAGAAACACTCGATTTTTATAAAAAGCTTGTTAGGAAATGGGCTAAATGAATTCAAGAATTTCTCAGTTGCCCTGCAAACATTCTTCTCAGCTCCTCTTAACTCGCTCACCCCCTTATCTACCCAAACACAGGAGAGATGTATCAGTTCTTCATCATACTTGGTAAAAATACAATATTTTCATGTTTACTCTAAGGGATATCTCTTTTCCAATTCAGTTTCCTGGAAGATATGCTAATTCCTTCAGGCTTCTTATGATATGCTAGTAACATCATCATTTTATCTTAATTACTATCTCAGTTGGAGCCACCAAGTTGCTATCTTTGATTTTGTTGTCTCTGCAAATACAAATAAAACCATACTTCATTGGTTCTTTGCAAGAGACTAGACAGTGTGTGCCTCTGGCTCTTACAAAAAGAATTAACAGACACAGTATTCAGCAAGTACTACTTTCCCAGCAACCAGAATTCTGGGGCAGAATGGCAATGATATACAGGACTGTACCTACACTCCTGAGGCTGTACAAAATCTGCTGGAATATAGGAAAAGTTAAGGTCACTGTGTGGAACAAGTTGACTCACTCCATATTACTGTGAATGACAGGAACATTTTAGTAAGTGGTCTCTTAAAGTTATAGAAATTTCCAGATTTGTCTCAATTTGGCTTCATGAAAACTGAAACTTTCAAAGCTTTTTTTAAAAAAGTGTCATTTCTCCCTTTGATATGAAAAAGCTTAAAGACCACATAAAAAGCTGGGACTTCTTGGAAGGGTGGCTCCATTTTTTACCTTGTCTAATATGTACTACATGTACTACTTATTTGGTATGCCAAACTTTCACATTCGGTGCATAATAAAGTCTTATTAATATTGTTGGGGTTTGTTGGTGGTGGTGGGTCTTTGTTTGTTTGTTTTGTTTGTTTGTTTTGTTTGTTTTTTCCTGTGAGTTTCACGTTTCTTCCTCAAAAAGAATGATTTTTTAATTATTTTTTTTGTTTTGATGGACATCAAAATTGATGGGCCTCACCACCTCTGGAGGCTTGCTGGCAAGAAATTTTCCTAGCTTTTGTGTTATCCCTACATCCATTCCCAGGAGGGGGAAATTCTCTCAGGAGCACACATTATTAATTCATTCTGTGATTGTAGCTGAGACTTGACTGCCTAGAAAGGATTGACTTTTCTGTCTTTGCTCCTTTCCTCTTCATTCTCAAGCTTGAGCTCAAAACATAAGCTCATGGGAGGGGAAAAAGAATCCCTGCTGCCAACATTCCAATGTTCCCTACTCTCAGGCCCATCAATCTACAAATGCACATAACCCTGTATTTTTAAGATCCAGGTTGTAACTGATACTATTTGAATCACACAGGTGCAGTCAGGGCTGCAGGGCCTTACTAGCACTCCCTGCTCACAAAATTGGCAGGTAAATGGAAAAGAAGAATGTTTTCTAATACTTTTTAAATATTTATTTCATATGTTTATTTAAGATAGTGAAATCTCTCAGATGGTCTTTATGCTTTTTTGATGTCTATCTCAGAATGATGAGTGCATTTTTGTTATTCACAAGCCATCTCAAAGTCTTTTGTGCATCTGATTTTTAGCCTGTTTCTTTGAGGAAAAAAAAGGTTTATTCAATCACATTGTTTGTAAGACCCTTTTGATGCTGTTTTTATACCACTGGTCATTCTCAAACAGATTGGGAAGACAGGTGAGCTCCTGAAGATGTGAAAATTCTGCAAGTTCTGTGAAATCCAGATGTATTTGTGTCCCTAAAATGTTAGATAAAATCCAGCCCTTTACAGAATGAATCAGTGTACACATATACATACAGTAAAACATGTAGGGATCATGGGCAAGAACTATTGTCTGCACATGTACCTGAACAAAACGTCTGGAGAAAAAGAGAGATTAATGGGTAGAGACGATAAAATCAGATATTGAGGAAAGTGGCATTCGGGACTCTGGAAGGTTACAAATTTTAGAAATGAGAGATGACTGTGAAGCCCCAAGGGGGAGCAGGAATGATTCTGGAGGGCAGAAGGTTACATACTACCCAGGACATAAATCTATAGAGGGCCAAGCTTCCTGGAGATCACAGAAGGAGGGATTATTGCTATTTCTGACATTCTCCTTTATGAGAGCGTAGCTGAGTATCATTAAGGGACAAAAACACATGGATTGTGCTGTCTGTAGCAGTACAACCTCTGCTACAACCTGTCACAGGCCAAGTTCTGGGTCAGCTGATGTCCCTGTGGCTGAGCAGGTATTCATACAAGGCTGACAATATTTTAGTAACTGTCCCCTAGTGCCAGAGGGACATGTGAAAACTTCCCACTTTATTTCCTGGAGGAGTCAGTAAGGCAAATCACTGGAAAAAAAGGCTTCCTTAAGGTGAGAACTTGCAAAACTGTAAAACTGGTATGAAACACTATCAAAACAGAGTGGTGAGTCACTATGACCAAATGTCAGTGACTGCAAGAGGTTCTTTTGTTTTCAAGGGCCCAGGAAATCATAGGAACATTTAGGTTGGAAAAGACCTCCAAAATCAAGTTAAGTCTTTGACCAATCACCACCTTGTGAACTAGACCATGGCACTGAGTGCAATGTCCAGTTGTTTCTTGAACACTTCCAGGGATAGTGACACCACCACCTCCCTGGGAAAGCCAGTTCCAATCCTTAAGTGCCTTTTTAATGAAGAAATTCTTCCTGATGTCCAATCTATCTCCTTTATTTCAGGCTAAACAACTCCAGATCTCTCAGCCACAACTCATATGACCTACCCTGTTAACCCTTAACCAGTCCTGCTGTCCTTCTCTAGACCTCAGTGACCTTTTTGAAGTGAGGGGCTCAGAATGAACACAGTGTTTGAGGTATGGCCTCACCAGTGCCAAGTACAGGGGGATGATCACTTTCCTATTCCTTTTGACCACACTGTATTTGACACCAGCCAGGATGACATTGGCCTTCTTGGCCACCTGGGCACACGGTGACTCATCTTCAGCTGCAGTTGATCAGCACCCACAGGTCCTTTTCTGCTGAGCAGCTTCCAGCCTCTCTTGCCCTTAGCCTGTAGCATTGCATGGGCTTGTTGCGACCCAAGTGAAGGCTTGTTGTCCTTGTTTAATCTCATAGAGTTGGCTTTGTCCCATTGATCTAAAATGGTCCTTTTCCAGTAGATTGATATTGATACCTTAGTACACACTGTGCACAGTTTTCAGGTCACCTAAAATTCTACAAATGCAATAGAACCATTTCCCCACCTATTTATGGCCTATTCCTTCCAGACAGAAGAACTTATGGTTTTGTTTGGTAGAATGTGAAATGTTAATCACTTTCAGTATTTTTCTGTCACAGAAGTTGACTGGAATTATTACAGAATGATAAATTAGAACTACCTGCTTTTTCCCATTGGACAGTATTTACTTCAAATACTCTTGCCAGGGTCAGTTTAAGGAATCCAAAAATTTCAAGGGAGACTTGCCAAATCAGATTGTGCATCTTTGTGATAATTCGCTCACTGGAGCATTTCTCCCTTCAGTATTTATTAGGATAATGACTATGACCTGGATTTCACAGAAGGAAGGTTTGCAAGGAGAGTAAGTACCTTTCTAGACAGTGATATAGCTGAAGATAGGAGGTGAGATCTCAAGGATATCCCTGGATATCAAACCAAATTTCACAATGCTGCTTTTGCAGTCTGAGGGCAAACTCTCCTACCACAGAGAGGCAGAGATGTGGGACAGATGCACAGGCTCTCTTAAGGAGACAAAAGAAGTTGCAATCTCCACTGTGTTAGCTACTGGTGCCTAAACAAACTTTCCTTCTTACAAAGGGAAAGATCTGAGGTCCTAGAAAATCATCTTGGGTCTTCCACTTGGGCTTGTTCTCAGTCAGCTTTGTTTGTACTTCAACTCCCCTCTAATGGAACCACAAAACTACAAGACACTTCTCCTTCCAGTAGCTTTGTATAGACCTACAAGCCTGCACCAGTAGTGCTTGGTCATGCTCTTTGTATCCTAACTACCCACTTACTACAGAAATCCATGATGGAAGTCTTTCATGAGCCAGCATGTCTGATGATCTGCATGGTGGCCTGTCTCTATCCCAATGTATTGTAAACCCACTGCTCTCACATCCCGAGCCCGTTGCTATTGACTCAACTGTAATGCCGCTGGTTCCCCGAGTCATTAGTGTGCAGTGCCTTAATGAGCAAGTAAACAATTTTGTCACATTAGCAACATGTTTTCGGCATACGCAGCTTGTAAAAGCACCAGCAGTGAGGAAAACAGCCTTCTATCAACCCAGTGCCTTCAACACAAAACAAGCTCTCTGGCTTTATTAGAAAGATTTGCAGTACATTATCTGACGACTGCTAATTGCAAGCCAAGCTTGGGACATGAATCAAAGATTCAAGCTACAATTTTCAGTGAAAAGCATTAGGCTTTTCAACAAAGCTTAGCTGCTGCAGCAAGGCAGGAGATGATATTTCCTTACCAAATTTAACTCAAGTTCTTTAATTATGGGTGAGTATTAACAATTCAGCTTCTGACCTTTGCTATAAATATACATGTCTGTAGCTTCAATTAGTCGAGACTTGTCTGAATCTCAAGGTGAAGGTGCACTCATGCTTCCATTTCAATCAAGAGGGGAGAATGCAGGCTGGCTCCCACCTTGATAAGTTACAACTTTGACTTATGTGGAGAGAAAGACAAAAGGAAATGCAATTTAATGGTTGAAGAAGATTTTCTTGTCTCTGTAAAACTTGAGCAATGTTTTTTCAAAGTATAAAGAAATCCATAATTTTGGCATAATTTGTTTCGGTGCAATGCGAGAGCTATGGTTTTTTTGCCCATCTAGTGAATTCTAAGCTAGTAAAGCTCTGTCTCATCAGGTATCTGCCCAGTTCCTTGCTCAGTTAGACACACAAATTTTTGGTTCTGTTGCAGCTTTGTTATGGCAGATACATCCATGGTAATGGCTACTCTGCTACCACTGCATCTTCCTAATTTTGAGACCTTGAGAAGATGTGGAAAATAAAAGCTGTAATTTAAAAAATTAAAATCACCTAAATAAAGAATAATTGTTTAAATGCTTGTGACAGATAAAGAAAGGAAAACTCCAAAATGTAATCTACATGTTTTCCTGCAAAGATCTTTCAATAATGTTTTAATTTGTAATCAGAAAGATTGAGAATTATCACTCAATGCTCCCGTTTATGGCAAAAATCTGATTTACTGATTATGGTTTGCTACTCATGGTGACCAAGACTCAATTAAAATGCTACCTTCACTACCTTGTGGATTTGAAGTATATTTCCCTTTTCTGGTTTCCACAGGTTTGGATGTTCGATTTCAGGAAAAAGTCTCAGTGACCTTAAAGTTCATATTTAGACTCAGCTAAGTCTCTTTCAGACTGCAGGATTTATTTTTCTTCCTTTTCTAAGCAATTCCTTCCCTCTAGCTACAGCAGCTATTTATTTGTGAGTTACTTTAAATCTCTTCCATTTTATAAGGCACTTCACTTTTGACAGCACTGGAAAAAATGCAGCTTTGCCTTCTAAATTTAGTAGAAGAAGAAAAAAACCCCACCAGATTGTTTGCTGGTCTCTCTGTCTCTATTCTTTGGTTCCAAACTATTCTCCATAAGTTCCTGTCTATTGCTTTTTGTAAATAACATCTGCTTTCCAAACTCCCTGTGTACTAATTACTCTGAATCGTTTGTAAGAGTACAGGACTTATTTAGAAATGTACAAATCAAATGCTAATGGATAATAATAAGAATTTCCCACTCACTCAGCACTTACATCAGTTTCCACATCAGAACTCTGTAAAAAAGAAACAAACCTAGAAAATTTGCTGAGGGAAAAAAATCCTGCTGTTTTGAAGTCGTGTATCTGGGTTGACACTGCCAAATGCTTTCAATCTTGAAAAGATTTTTCTGGTGATATGAATCTATTAGTTGTTCTTAACTCTTTTTAAAAATACCAACCAGTTTGAGAATATCTGCCCTTTGCTGTGAAGAGCTTCAACTCGCATCCTTTCTTTCTCAGGGGAACATCTTAGCTCCAGCCTATAAAATAATATCTGCTCAGTAGTTTTCTGTCTCCATGACTATTTAGAAAGTCCATACAAAACAAAATAGTACAGACCAGCTCCATGAATAGAGATTGTAGGAAGGAAGTCCTGAAGTACTTAGTTCCTGATTATTAAGGACTTGTTAGTCCTTTAGGACGTAGGAGACAAATATAAATCTACTTTGCTAGTGGCAAAATATGGCTTTGATCCAAAAACGTCTGTCTTCACCAGGTAAACTTCCTGAGCTCCAGGATCTCAGTGACAAACCCTAAAATCTGATCAATCTAATCCTAATGGTCCTTCCTCAGTAAGTTCCTCAGCTGAATTAAGTACACTGAAGGACAAAGCAGAATCATTAAGACACTACTTTGATTAAGGCCCAACTAAGCAAAGTTCTCAAGAGCCAGCTGGAAACACAACCACGAGCCAGAGCTGTGTCAGAGGGGATCCTGCACAACTTCACTCTCAGATGCATGGCTTTTAATGCATTTTATGAATGATCTGGAGAAACACATGAATGTTATCTGCAGAAATAAATCCAAACAAACCCCCAAATCTGGCTGTACACCACCTGTTAAGAGCCACTAAATCATTTCCAGAAAAACCATCTACTGGATCCCCATCCCTCTAAAATCTTAAGGAGACAGTCAGTATTTTAGTCAAATTCTTGAAAGCTGGAACTAAAATTTACACTCACTCCAGCTCTGGTCCCTCAGGTGCACCTTCTAAAAAAAACAATGTCTTTCTGAATCCCACTCTCATGGATTACAGTTTAATTGTTCAAGAGGCACATAAGCAATTGTGCCAGACATATACAGAAGACAGCAATAGGAAAGATATTACAAATTGTTTGTAAGCAGCATCTCTAATGCTCTTTTGGAGGGGACTTGGGAAATAAAAGCTGCTAGGTTTGGAGAGACAGAAAATTGTCATTCCTCATCTCTGGCAAGTGAGAATGGCTGAGAAGCCCCCAATGGCTCACTGGCTGTCACCTGAGGACTAGCCAGGCTCTCACAGGTAATTTCACTGCTAGGGGGATACCTTGACACCAAAACAAAAGAATGGCCGTAAGAGTTCAGACCAAGAGTTTCATGTAAATCAGCAGCCTAACAGATGGGCCATGAGTTACCATCAGCAGAAGGAAAAGAACAGAGTAGGCATACACATTCCTTTTCCTGGGTGTTTTCCCAAATTTCAGCTCTTGCTAGTTCAGAAGATTTCCAATGGTCTGTCTACTTCTTAAAAAGGTTTACAGTGGAATACTCTTCCAAATATTCACCAAATTCACTTGAAGCACATGGAAACTGTACATTTACAACCTTCATCAGTTTCTCCAGGTCTGCTGTGAATCATTTGCCTGAGAGGGGAATGCAATGCAAAGCAAACACGTCAAAGCCAGCTCTAAACCCCCTAGGGTAGCTCCTGGCAGAAGTTCAGCCACAGCCTGAGCTGACCATTTGATTATTCACAGAGCTTCCCCAGTCAGTTTTTCAGCTCCTTTGAAGCTCTACAGATGCCACAGCGACGCTGCTTTCAGATCACAGCATAGGTTTGTGGGCACCACTCTAACAGTTCTACTGATTGCAAATACAGCTCTTGTCTCCCACAGCTCACTCCTGCATAAAACTGGTAAAGAATCAGAGATTTCCTACTGGGGCACAGTTCATAGTAGTGGAAGTCCCACACTGACATAACAAGGACCATGAGTGATCTGCTAGCACTGAATGAGCAAGAAGACAGAGCTAAATTCCTGTCCTGTCCTCCCCAGCTACCAGTAGCATACTTGGGAGCAAAGCCTGACACTGAATTAGAAACTATCCAGCTGCAGAGGAGCAGTCTGCTGTTTTTTATGGATCCCATTTTGCATATCTCTCAGTCAGTGCAGTCTGAGCTTGGATCATCTCTCTGATCACGAAAGTTTCTAGCTGAGTCACTTATCAATTTCACCCAAGCTATGCTATTTCCATCTCCATTTGTCATATTTATGGCTACATGTTTACTACTTAATGTTCATATGAAGCTTGGAAGGTAAAAAGTGCTGTCTAACTACTAAACGTTGACATTTATACTGTTCCTAAAGTCTCCAAGGTGGGAAGCACACGTACAAGAAGCAGCTTGCAGTGCCTGTTTTCCAGCATGGGAAACTGAGGGGCATTTGCGTGGGGGCAACCCCGTTGGCTACCTAACACAGCCCACACCTAAGGCATTTTTATGGCTACACAGGCTTTAATGAAAGCCATGCCACTGAAAAGGCTGCCCAGAGCCCCATGCCAGCTGCATGGGCAGCTCCCATTGTCTCCACTGGGTCCCTGAAGGCTCCCATTGCCTCCCGGGGAGCACAGCTTTGGCACCTCAGCCAGCGCCATTTGGCACACACAGCGTGTAGTTATGGTGCCATTTAAATGATTTATAAGAACACACACCTTATTAGTTCAAGAAAGAATGAAAGATTTCTGTGCACTGTGGTCTGTTAAGTAATAGTAATGGATCTCAATTACTTGAAAGACCTCTAATTAATTTCTATATTGGCAATGCCTGAGTTAAGAGGTCAGTCAAGAGATTAACTCCTGTTCTCTCATTGTTGCCTGTCAGTACCAATTTCCATGAGCCAGGAAATGCTGCAGGAATCAAACACCTAAAGAGAAAAAAAGAAATCTAAAATAGCTATTTTCATTACCATGTCCTCCTCCTCCTCTCACTAGATGACAAGAGATACTGTAATGCAGAAGACTAATGGAGGGGAAAAAAACCATTTTGCTGTCTAAAAGATACCTTCCTCACTCTGGCATAATCCTCCTGATCCATTTAAATTGCTTCCCTCCTTAGCCTCCCTCTCCATTTTGGCAGCTCATTCATTTTGAATTTCGTTCCGAACTGCTCTTCTTCTCTGCTTCTGGCTGAAGTGTTCTAAGTCATACTCATGAGTTAGATATTTCCTGGTGTTCCTGTACCTAAGCCCCATCTTTTCCTCTAGTTTTCTGAAAAATATAACCTGTTTTCAGCTCCCAAGCTTGGACTACAGAGTAAGCTGTACGGTGAACCTCTTTGTATGCACTTTCTGTTACAGAGGCATACATCAACCCAGGGATGACAAGAGAAGCAGTTTCAAATGGCACATTTTCATTTTACTTTACAGAAGTACTTATATCCTGCTTCTAAGTATATATTACTCTATGCACATACACTCTACAATGTAAATCCTGGTAAGCACCAGGACTATAATTTTTAAGCAGCGGTTGAAATCCTGTCACCAATATGGTTTTGGCAGCATACTGCCTTTCATTTCTCATATTACTATGTATCACATTTTTCATATCACTAACTCTGTTTGACTTAAATTATTTCAATTTTTAAAATTGTTTTCTTATGAGTTCAATAGTTACATCTCAGACATCTCCTGCATCATCTAAATTGAAGAATGACATCTTATCAAGAGCCAGGAAATCTGTCTAGATGCTCAGTGTAATAATGAGAGTTAAGAACTGCTCAGTTAATAGAAATAGATAGGCTGAGTGCTACATTAAGCTCAGACTTCCCCCTTCCTAGCTGATCCTCTGACCACAGTGAAGTTCTGATACCTGTTGACAAAAATATTCTTTCTTAGAGGACATCTCAGGAAGTGGCAAAAAATAAATAGCTAAATTTTCTAAACCAAGGCTGCCATTGCCAGGTTTCTGAGTCTGCACTGACCTCATAGGATACAGACTGGTAGCCCCATGGCTTCCAACAGATCATTTGGTTAGAATATTCTTTGATTTTCCAAACGCTTCTTAAGATGAGCTCAGCCTAGACCACAGATTGAATATTGTGAACAGTCTCAAGGGACACAGACCTTGCTGGTCACAAAGCACTGACACACTTTGTTCAGTAGTTCAGGAGATTAATCACCTTCCTTTTCCATATCCCAGGTGCTGTGTTAAGATCTCCATTCTCTCTGCCAGTCAGCTCAGCCTCACCTCCTACATCTTTGCTTCACAAAAGCAATGCACTGAAAACAAATGACCCAAAACAGTGAACTACTTAATAATCTCTTGACTGGTGCATGTGAGCAAGTCAGTGCTGGGCACCTGCATCAGAATTCTGAACCAGACCCCGTGTAGTCACTGCACTGGAGTAAAGATGGATGCTGGAGAAAATCAGTCTTGCACAGGTACCAGCCCATCAAATTCCCACAACACAACAAAAGCACTTCTCAGACTAGCAAGATAGGGGCAAAAGGGCACAGAACAATAGTAAAGTTATTTTGTGTTTGAGTTTGTTTATGTATTTTTAAACTTTTAAAAATCTTTTTTTAAGAACAGCTTTATTACTAGGCCTGCTCTACTTTACAAGTGGCATTGCTTGCTGCTTAAAATGTTTTCTTTGTTATATTCCAAAGCTTTGTATATAAATATATATTTTAAAGAGAGAAAGAAAAGGATATCCTTATCTTTCTTTTGGCCAAGTTTGGAGGTTGGGCCCCTTTTATTAGTCAGTACAGTACAGAGCTTGACTGTGAAGACAGAATTTAAGAAAAATAACCTCTGAAAAGGTTTTGTAAGGCAGAATTAAGAACAAGAAAAATCCATTCAGCTGTTGTTCTTAATGGGGTGCCTGGTGAGTCAGCATATTTAAAAGTTGTTCTAGGTTACAGCAGCCTGTCTACTTTTATGTTGAGATCTTACTTTGATTCAGCTTCCTTAGATATAAATATTGTAAACTTGAAAGCCAGCCTGAGGTCAAGCTCTGGCACCAGCTGTATATAGGCTGTGGAAGAATAACAAAGTCATGTGTTACTATACTGGGAGACATAAGCTGAGGGTTTAGATGGTCATCCCCTGCTCCTTGCGCCTCCTTGAAGGTTAAAAAAAGGGCAAGACCTTGCCAAACAGAAGTCACAGCTCCAAACTGAGAGCTGATAAAAGCAGAGTGTGGAATGCAAAATAAAATTCTATTACCCCTACTAGAAAGTTCAGTAAGGATTTGTAACTCAAGGAATGAGAAATACTGCTTTTAGAATGACTAAACTTAATAAACTTCAACAGAAGGAAAGACAAACTGAACAGTCATTTCTTGCCCTGCAAATATTAGTAAGGAAATCAGATCCATTCGTTTGGAAGCAGCTACTACTGTAAAGGATCTGGAGTTTTGCCTGTTTTTTTGTTGGATTTTTCTTGAAAACACAAGTCACACTAATCAATCCCAGTTAAGATACAGAAAAAAAGTGTGAAACCCTTTCCATATGGTTCTCTCTGTAAACAGCAATGTTTTTGAAACAAATTTCATATAAAGAATTCCAGAGAGTAAGCAGAATACTCTAAAGTTAGTTTTTAAAAAGCAGCTTTCAGAATTATTTAAAACATATGGGAGAATTGGTCTTATGGTTAAACAAGATTTTTGAATCTGAGATTCAGTTTTATGCCTGACATGGGTCTTGGTAGATTTTCAAACAATTTTACTTTGCCTACTTCACCATTTCTGATTCTGAGTTACAGATTCTTAGAACAGTTTTCTTTTTATTCAAGACTAACCATAGCTGGAGCAGACAATATAAAATTCCCAGTTCTGAAATGTCTGAGGAAGTTCAAAACAAAGGTTTAACGGCCTAAAGGGTACTTTTACAGTTTAACTGTTACATAAAGTACTGTCAGAAACTGATTGTCATTCTTATTTATTCAGACAAAATTTGTAGCTGACATTAAACTACAGTTCATATATAAAAACTTGTCTGACACCAGCTGTATTTAAAGATGAGCTTAATGCCCAGTCACATATGCAATATCAACAAGTCCTCCCTGATAAGACTTCCAGACCTTTGGGTGTACATTCTGCAAGCAAAGGAAATATTGATAGGCCAATTATTCAATGACCTCAAGTCAGAGAGCTCAGGAGTAGAAAGCTCCTAAGTTTTGAGTTCTTCCTGCTTCAGGAATTAAACTCCTTTGAGTTTATAAATAACTAAGGTAGCCAACAGGTTTATGCAATATTTATATTATTTGAATTCATTACAGGTACATTTTCTTAGAAGTCTTCCTGTTTCCCTGTGCTCAAGATCTGGCAGCAGACAGGTTTGCCTTGCTCATGCTTGCGTGCACAGTTCAGAAGACCACTGTGAAAAACAGAACCTCTCAAAGCAGGTGTTGTCAACCAAGGGGAGACAGATCCTCTGGACCAGCTGGCTGGCTCTGCTCTTTGTCTCTGGATGCTGCCTGTGAAATGAAGGACCAGAGACTCTTTCATACTGCTGTTCCAAGTAGGCCTTTGCTGTAATTGCCATCAGGGAAATGTTGTAATCTCATGTGGGAGAGGATATAAATAATCTTGAATGGGTTGTGAGGTATCCAGGAGACAATTTGTCTATTAAGACATGAGCTGTGCTGTGAGCCACACATAAGCAGATCTTGTCTGGCTTTCTTATTCTTAAGGGGGATGCCACCACTAAGAATAGACTGTGTTCCCTTTTTTTTATATCAGGCTGTGTATCAGCTAATCTGCTTATGCCAAAGGGCAGACACTTTTCCATGCTGGGCACCCTGCCCCAGTTCAGATTCAAAAGCTCAAGATCTAAATATGGCCTGAGGCCTGTATATGGTGATATTTAACACATTTTTAGAACATGCTTTCTTCTGTTTGTCTTCTTATACACCTACATCCTTCAAGTTTGTGTTCAAACAGTTTGTATCTGATCTGGAGTTTAGTGGTGTAACTTTACCACTTGGTTAGGATAAACCAAGGCTTTTTGAGCAATACACTGGTTTGAGACAGTGCATTACTTTTAGCATGAGAGAAGACCAAAAATGCCTTGAACAAATGCAAACAGCCTCTCAAAAGTTTCTGAATATTTGGAGGGTCCATGCTTGTCCCATCTCAGGGGATCTTCATGCAGGTACAGGGAGTACAGGCAGTAAGAAAGGCATGGAAAGAGCCTAGGAAGGATCCAGGAAAAGTGTAGCAGCCAAGGAGGCACTGAAATAACCAGCAGCAACTTGCCACAGACTGCATTAACTCAGGACCAAAGAAAATGGATGACCAGGAGATCAAGACCCAACAAATCTCTTGCACAATCGCTGATCTGCGAGGAAGTTAAAAGTCAGAGTGAATGCAGAAAGACTCAAAACCAGGTTGAATCTCCTTGGAAAAATTTTGCAGAGTCACAAGTCTACCCTTCACACCTGCACCAGACACTGGGCCAACATGCACAGCTTCCCTTCCCCCTTTCCTCCCCAGGCCAAGTGACCAAAGTTAAGCAACATTTGCTCCTACCACTGTATTAAGAAGCACAGTAGACAGAAAGGAAAACTAGCCTCAGCTGCAAAATTCCCTCCTTAGTCATAGGTATGAGAAAATGCTTCACTCTAGACAGGAAAAGTGAACACCCTTCTCCTCCCATTCACCTCCTCCTGGGAGACTGAGTTCAGTTAATGGAAATATCAGGGGAGTGTCTTCTCAGAATTTAAGAGGCATGTTCTCACATGAAATTGGGGAAAAAGTAGATTGCCCAAATTCTCTCACTGCTTGTACTGTTTTAACTTTTGGTTTCAGTGTGTATGCACTCCATAGCTCAGAGGAGTTCTGCAGTATATCCAGTACCCTGAAGCCCTAATTATCAATATTGTGTGTTCCCAGCATATCTGTATTTTGTACATAAAATCAAATTAGCAATATCCACTGGGTCAAATTTCTTCCCCTCACACTGGTACAACTCTTCCTGGCTTAAAAGTAGCTGGGATCCATGTTCAATTTTCTCTGCATTTGTGTAAAATTTTATGTTATTCTTAAGCATGCATTTTATTATTAGGTCTCTTATTTCCATCTGCTCATACTGACTTCCACAAAAAGTCTCTCTTCAGGGCATTCTATAACCAAACTAATGAGATGAATGCAAATTACAGCAGCCATTCCTTCTACCACTGGCATCTCAATGCAAAGGCCTGTATGTGCAGAAGGAATACATGGAGTTAGGTTTCCAAATCAGAACTACAATTTTTGTCAATTTAAATAAAATATTCAGATTTCTTCCAAGAGATGCACAATTTGAAATTTGCCTGTTTGGCTAAACTTACATATAGATAATTTTTAATTAAAAATTTAGGGACCAATGGTAGACCTTTGATTGGCTTAAGTGGCTTTCTTCAGAGCAGCTCCTTGGGGTCAGCTCTGACTATATTCCTGAGCCAGGTGTTTGCCACTGACCATTGCTGACCTGCAGTGCCTGGCTGTATGACCAGCTTGTGCTGCCTCCAGAGCTGAGCACTGTCTCACACTGAGTCTCTCGTAGCAAGGCCTGTGACTGCTCTTGGTTCTGCATCACGCTGGGTTCTCCTGAACACTCCACTGCAAGGACTGCAAAGCAACAGTCCAAAGCTTGTCAGAGAGGAAGTTCTGCAAATCATCAGGCTTTCAGCAGAGGTAAAAAGCTGCATCAGGGAAGATGATATTTGGTGCAGTATGTTCTCATTTGCTCTTCAGCTGTGACATCCACTTATTGCCATTCATGCAGAGAGGCAGATACTGATGCTAATGAGATGCCCTCAGCAATCTGCAATTCCCTTTCTTCAGCAGAACAGTAACTTTTGACCTAAATGTTCCTCTTTTTTTTTGGCAGAATGTTGAAAGAAGCAGCAAATAGATAAATTTTCACCTTTTTTGTCTCATAAATCTGAACAGCATAATAAAGCATGTAGTGAACTGGCAACTAATTAAATTCTTCCTTGGAAGAATTACAGCAGCAGCATAATCTTTTTACGAGCCACATTCTTTTAATCTGGCTACTTAAGTTTCTGATTCTTTAGCCTCCCTTCTTTCTTCTACTTGTATTACAAGCTAATGAAATACTGAAATTAATTATCTCCACAGCAATATTCATCAAAGCACTCCTGCTTCTATGGAAGCCAGGAATGAAAAGTTACTAGGCAAGGCTAAAGAAAAAGTGCACCCATTAGGTTCTTACAAGCAGACTAAATATTCACAGGATAAAATAAATAAAATAGAAACATTTCCCTCAAAATATATTTTCTCCCAGCTGATGTCTCTGAGTGGTGCTAGTATTACCTATCTTGATGATGAACATATTTTCAAGAGCATTTTTCTGCTAACAAATAGACATTGTGATAGGTAACCATATGTTTAAGTGCTCCACAGAGCCATGGTCGGAAAGACGAAAGGTTCTTAAGCAAACTGTGCCAAGACAAAATCCTGGCCCACAGAAGTCAGTAAGAATTTTGCTTTTGATTTTAATGAAGCCAGAATTTCACTCAAGAGAACTGCAGAAGGGTCAGCCTATTTAGAGGGAAAAAGTATCCAGATGTTTCACAGCATTATGGATTTTGAATCAGAAATTGCTGTAGTACTGTGAAACTTTTTCATACTAGCTTTACTGCAGGAAATAGAATGCATTATTTTTAACTATTTTTTATCCCAATAAAACTAATATAAAGTAATGTATTAGAGAAGAAAAGCAGCTCTACTGTGTTCAAAGACTTACAAATTCCTGAGATATCTTACAGCTTAATTCATCTTCAGAGAGTTAGATTTCTCTTTTTTAATAGATTGACATCTTCATTTACCTCTACTTTATGGATTTACATCAAGTAGAAAGAGAACACTGAAACTCTGGACTGATAATAAGGCTAGTATTTTGGGTTTGTTGTTTTTTATTTTCTTTCCAAAATGGAAAGCAGATAGAAGATTCACTAGCACTCAGGTATGCAGGTCTGCAAGGCTGGTCAGAGAACATGAATAGCCCATTTTTACTCAGCTGTCTTAACTATTATCTTAGAAAATGGACACTTGCCTTTGGTTAGGACCACATTACACATTCATTTCAGGACACAGGGGAATTTTAATCACCATCCTATTATAATTTAATTGCATTCAGTCTCTTTTTGTCCTCAGAATCCCTTCCAGAGACTGTTTTTCTGTTGTGTTCAGATAGTATCCTGTTGGGATGCTGACATTCTGCCACATCTTTGTTTAGAAGCATACACAAGGAGAATATAATTCCTGTCAAGGCTCTCACTAGTTGTAAAGCAAACAAAAAGTGTCCTCAAAATGTTCCATCATATGCAAAAACAGACAAAGTCAGGGTCAAAGAAGATTCATGTATTCAATGCAGCTTGAACCTCAGTGTCTCTCAGTGTCCCCTCTCTGATAGGAATGGACATTGAAAAAATGGGTAGTAACCTTGCCATTATCAGCCAGCCTTTTCCTTGGGAAATCCAACACTGCAAGCCCAGGATCTCTGACTTAGTCTCGAGCTGGTCTGACAGAGCAATCTGTCACTGCTGGCCTAAAAAGAGAGGCCAGAGACAACCCATGCAGTAAGTAATCAACCCCAAATACTCCTACATCCTTTCCCACTGTAATTGCAAACCTTTGAGCTTGAAACTGATCTCAGCTACATCAGCATAAATCCTGACTAACGTCACAAACCTATGCAATTCACAGTAATTATTTTAAGGGAAACTAAACTAGATTCCAGCTCAATGAATCCTAAAATCCAGATGAGACTCAATATAGTCATATCATTTCAATTTTATGAGCCAAAACCCAAGTGAGCAGCAGCACTAACTGACCCTCAGTGTACACTCTCATCACAAGCAAATTACACAGTATAACTATTAACTTTTTCATTAGTGTTGCAAAGAACTATTTTTTTTTTATTTGGAATCAGCTAAATGCAATTACTGTGTAATCACCAGAAATAAATGCCATCTTTGCCAACTGTTGGTTATGTAATGACCAAAGCAACACTCCCTCGATCTATTCTCTAATCCAGAACACTATGAGGCTGGGAAGCACTTTGATTCCAGATCAAAAGATACAGCTATATAATTTAATCACTACACTGCCCATGAGAAGTACTAGGAAGGGAAGTTCAGTTCCTCAGTACCAAAGCAACTCCATTGAAAAACAGAAACACATATTTGAAACAGGCTTCAAATTTTAATTGGTCTGTCCCAGGTTTGACATAAACTTTCATCACCTTGGTCAGCATTTGAAGACCTTCCAGGGGGAAAATGTGCAAATTTGCGAAGTGCAACTCAGTGCTGAGCTGCAGCAAGTAAAATGTCAGCAGCACTGCTTAATTGAGCTGATTCCAGATCTGAGGGGACTGGAGAAAATCTGAATGAAAAATCCAGCCTGCAGCAGCATCACCTTTTTTTCTGGATGCTGACTGGTATCTCCAAGGTTGGTTGTCTTCTTCCTCCCATTTACTCAGTAAAACAACTCTCTTGGTCAGACATGCCATTTTTGCAGAAAAATGAGTCTTGAAAAAAGTTACAAGATTTTATCCAAGGACTTCCCCTTGGCAAAACAACTGCCTAGAAGGTATTTAAATATGACACTCAGGTGAATGTGGCAGCAGGGGCAATTGCTGTCTTCATCAAGGCATACTCACATCAAGCCACTTGTCATGAGACAGAGGGAGTTGAGACCCTGTACCTATTTCTGGTCTGGTTTGCTGTGGTTTTTTGTCTGTGACTCTTTTCCTTCCTGAGGTGGAATTTCAGTTCTAGGTCAAGAACCATAAAAACTAACCATACAGGCAATCTGCAAAGCTCACTAACCAACATTTCCTTCTTTTATGCAGGGATCTTCAACCATTCTGTTGAAGACATAGTACATTTTAATGGCAACAGAGAGAGTGGTCAGCGCAAAAAGAAAAGAAATTCCAACCATACAACTGTGGATTCCTGCTTATATTATCTAAGGCTTTGGCAAGATCCTCTTACAACAGCATACACATATTTTAGAGTACAGATTTCTCCATCCAAGTTTCTGTTTCTCCCTTGATCTTTTGACCTCCTCATGGTAGTCCCTCTCAAATTTTGTACGTAAAAGTACAAGTGTCCAAAATAAAACAAAGCCCTAATTATTCCCCTAATTTTTACACAAGGGTAGCAATTAGTTTACAGTTTGTTGCAATGAGCTCCTGTGTGGCTTGTGTAACAAATGAGTTCTCTTCAATCAGATGGTCATTGCCAGTCATAATTTATTTTTGTTCCAAACACATCACTTGCATTTCTTTATCCACAGATCTTGTCTTGTTCTTTCAAGATCTAGGGAAAATGAGCATTTGCTATACATAGGTACACTAAGAAGTAAGGCCCAGATATTTTTTTTCCTAAGTACTTAGGTGTCTTTCTCCCATTTAAATAGATGGAAACCTTTAGAACCTGCCCTCACATGACCTGGCACTTGTAGTTTCTGTCTCTCTCCTGCCCTGGGGCACATGTTTAACCGGTTGATACACCAGCTGCTCCAAGAAGCCACAAAACCAGCACAGAACTGAGTCATCAATAGAGCAAGAGTGGTTTTGTCAAACTAAATTAAGGGTCTGATGAAGAATAAATGCTACAGCCATTAATAGCATCCCTGAAAGCACTCACTTTCTCTTCTGAATTTCTTATCCAAATGGATTAGAGCTGTTGGAAGTTCACCATATAGTAATAAATGGCCACTATTTAACTTAACTCAAAGTGTAAGAGTTGGTGCAGGAGATCCTACAAAGAGGACATCATTGTGAGTGACATGGTCTGTGCACTGGTACTAGAGAACTTCATCCACCTGAGAAAAGGGCAAGAGAACCACACTGGATCTCACAACAGAATTGCCCCAAGGGACTTCTAGCACTTGTACCCTCCACTCAGCACCCTGGAGAGACACACAGGTTCTGCTAAGAAGTCTTTCATAAACAGCATGCCAAAGACTGGCAATGCAGCAAAAATATTTAGAAATTTAGTACTGGATTTTTCTTGCAACCCTTGGATGTGAAGTACAACAAAACCAGTAGGCTTCAGACAAATGTGAATAATTTAGCGACTACATTGGAGGCCAAAGTGCAGCAGGCAAACCTTCAGAATTCTCAAGTAGGAAAAGTGGTTCCTTCACAGCTGTTGGTGATGGATTTGTGGAAGCAGATAGGTAAATACAGACAGCTAGCAGGTGATGGGTCAGCCTACTTTAGGCAAAAATTTAAAGGATAAGCTCTATTTAAAAAAAATAAAGTGTTACTAGCCTTTGTCCTTAGAAATAATTCTGAAAATTAAAAAAAATCACCAAAATCAGTCATAAAAACTGTAGATTATCATAAAGCCTGCTGATATTATATCCTCATCCTCAACTTCTAATCTGAGGTATTTCCAGAAACTATACCACATCTCATTTCCTGACTTGCTGACTTCCTGGTAAACTATATATGCCAGTGGGGGACAAGGAGAGGAATCATGTGGGGAAAAAAAGAACAACCAAGGAAAACAGATAGAACTGTTTGGAGAAAAAGAACAATTTCTTTGTCTTCTCTGAGTTTGTCATGCTGTTGAAATAAAAGGTTTTCAAGATAATTCCCCAGCTGCAAGAGGTCTGACTGCATTCAGATGTCTGAATTTTTTCTCTGCCTTTTTATTCTACTCTCAGCAGTCTCATCTTTTCTTCATAAGTGGAAGATCCCACCTTAGTGACAGATCTGTGACTTAAGATGATAATTAACCTTTGCAAAACACATCTTTATAAAACTGCCAAAAAGCAGACAGTATTTCAGGGATAGCAAAGAACACTGTTGACTCTTCCCTCACCAGTTCCTCCAGACTACTAATGAGAACACTGGCATGAGCCTGATATGTTTGCAGAAACCATGAATATATAAGGCCACCCAATGCATCAAAAGTCTTTCCATCCAAAGCTGCTCATCTAAGAGGGAAAATCCTAAACAAAAGCAAGTCAGAGATAATTCCAGGGGACTCTATTCCTTTTAGAGGCTTGGCACATCCCTCAGCAGGTATGATTTTTGAACAGAAAGGATACAGACCCACCTGGCACCCCACCAGTGCTGCCCAGGCACTGTCCAGTGGCAGCCATGGCAGGGGACAGCACTTGCAGTGCTTTGGAATAGGAGTTCATATCTCCTGCCAGGTAACAGCTGATATGCACAACAGCAGGCAGCATGGATTAAGAGCTCCTGAGGATGCTATCAGAAGAAATGTGCTGTTCATTTGATACTTTCAAATATTTTTACGATGTACTTACATTTTCACACTGTATGAAGGCTGTTTTCATTAATGAAAGCCTGCAGAGGACATAGATTAAGATAATAATACTAAAAAATCCCACCAAGACCAAAACCAACAACAAAAAAAAACCTCACTCCCGGCTTAATATAATTTTTATTAGAGCCTGATTAATCAATCATGATGAAAGGCACTGAACTGTGTGGCTGACAATGTCATTACAAAAAAAAAAAAAAAAGGCTGTGGGCTCAGGTCTTAGCTTGTGTAAGAAGGTCACTTCTGTCTCATTGCTTTCCTGCAATACTCTTTCTGTGATGCTCATGCAGGGATGGTTAGACAATCATAGGCTTTGTACTGTGGAGATATTTTGTAAATCAGTCTCCTAGCTGATGGCACTTTGCTTTGCTAGGAGCCCTCTCTTTTGCTTCTCGGGATGATGCATGAGGTAGAAACAGTTTTACTGACTGACTCTAGCACTGAGTTCACTGCATGGGCAGGTAGGAAAAACACCATTAGTAGAGTGAGTTGAGCAAGAGCTAGGACCAGTGCCAGATAATAAACATGCATCCCCACAAAGCACCAATAAATAGTATAAACAGACTTGAGTTCTTTTCATAAAGAAGACTATTAATTGCCTCCCACTGTGCATAGCTGGTAGCTTAGTGATCCACAGGCTACAACATTATATTTTGGAGGCCTTCTGTGAAGTCTTTTTTTCCATGCTTCATCAGGTCAGCACCAGATCTCATAACTAAAAGACAGTTTGATGCCAAGGTGAGTTATTGTACACTTGGCATTTTAGGTTTTACATTTGGGCTCAAAATAAGATGCAAAGCCTGCACTTGCAAAACTTTCTTGAGCACAGATCAGATTATAAGTTGTGTGCGGTTCTTTAAAAGCTTCTGTCTGAAATGCCTCAATTAGCATCAGAAAAATCAAGATATTTGTTAATGTGAAATTTAAGGATTTCTAATCCAGATCTGATTTTGCACAAGTGCAGCTCTGGAGCTCGTTAAACTTAGGAACTCCCTTTTTGGAACTTAAATATTAGCCCTTCTATCCAACAGGCTAGTTAACATCTGAGCTGGCCTGAAACTTGCAGGAAAGTAGTAATTCTTCTTCCTTTAATACAAAACATGTATTGAAGCACATCAGGAGACTATTCTTTCTCTCACACTTACCCAAACCTGGATGGTACTGAAAAACGCGTATATTACGCATGTTCTTCCAATCCTTGTCACTCATTTCATCTTCCAGGGCCTTTCTTTGACCTTTCCACTAACCCATAACACCATGTCAAGGTACAGCTGATCCACACACCATAACTAGCTGCTCCAGAGCCTTTTTCCAGTCCTCTTGCCTTCAGGAGGCAATCTCAGTCAGCTCACCCAGACATGCAGCTAGGGTCAACCCTGGATCAGCCATGCATGACTACAATCAAAGTGCTTATTGCAGGGTCTAATGGACCTGTAACTACAATTCCAGTATTTTCATCTCCGACTAACCTTTATAAATATTTCATTGCTTTCCTACACCACACATTGTGCTGCAGTTATCCTCTACTATGAGCTTTCTAATTGAGAGGAAACTACCTGCACACTGACTGCCCATCCTGGTCTTTAGCAATACCATCGGATTAGTTCCCAATTTTTCCTCTCAAGACTGCTCTTAGATGTTCCAAATCTATACAATCCTATTGGCACTTTGGGAAGACCCTTAATAATCCTTCAAAACAGAGACACCCTACTTGTTTGTGCAGCATGTAGAAGAATTGAATTAATGAGTGTTTGAAGAATTGCTTAACTCCTACCTGAGTTGCCTGGCACCACTAACAAGACTTTCCCCTTGTTAAGGGCTTCATACCATTGCATAAACTTAAAGCCCTGCCACAGAAATACTTCACAAAATATATTTAAAATGCTGCATTGATCTGCTCTGCTACAGTACCCTGGCATTCAAGGTATTGAAGAGATGTCTAGATGTGGGCGAATAAATCCTCATAATCAAATCGTAAAGCAAGTGAGAAAAGGAACAAATGGATGCACAGAAAAGCAAGTGGGCATGCTCTGGGTTACAGAGTGGGACTGAATTGCATCCTGAGAGCTAATTCATTCTCTGTTTCACCTGTGTGTGAACAAATGCAGACAAAAAACCTACTAAAATTGTCAGTCAATTTAAATACTGTTCAAGGGAAAATATTTAGAAAAATGTAGCAGTCTTATAAATGAACATTCATCTGCACACTTACTCATGAACTCAAATACTATGAGTCAAGAAGAGACATGATTAAGGTTGTTTCCACATCCTTGACTCTGCTCCTGTAACACTAATCCTCAGTTCACCCATTCATCATAACTAAATCTCCCATACGCTGTAGCCACCTTGAATGCACTAAAGGTATTTTGTCAGCATAAATTTCCCAATGAGCTATGCTCCAGAAAACATAGTTTATGATTTTGGCTTTCAAGAATGTATGTCAATGATAAGAAAGAATGAGACTGTATACCCCCTTTTTATTTGCTCCACTGCTTTATTGCTTTTTTTAGGACCATGTGGAACTCATCAGCACTGTGATGCCCTTGAGGCATGCAAGAAACCATGTTATTAATGCTATTAGTGCTAATTAAGTCTGCCAACAAGGCTTCTGCAACTAGTCAAGACATCAGTCTTTGCCAAAACCAACAGATTAAATAAATTTAAATTTCTAGGACAAGCCATTCCATAGTTACAATGAGCCAAATAGAAAGCTAGGGAAACACTGAAAAAAATGATGTAATTTTCAAACTTTCATAAAACGTAAATCTTTCATCTAATTTGATTCAAATTTGCTGTGAATTTGCAGATGGGTTTATTTCAGTTTGTATATGTCCACAGAGCTGTAAAATGAATATCTGTTGCAAGTGAATGAGAACAAAATTAGTGTTACCATAACATAAATCCTATTTTATTTTTGAATTCGCTGCAACACATCACAGTAAAATCATAGCAGTTCTCTAAAGATGCATGTTTCTCACAAATAATTATATAGAAATCTGTATAGTGTTACATAGAGAATACTGTGGGTATGTTAGATAAGAGTGTATGCACTACAAAGCTTTCAGTTACGAGCATGTGAATTGTCTTTTGTACAGCACTCACGTTTCTCTGGGACAAGAAGAACAGGAATGATTTATGTTTGCTTTTTCACACATTTGAAGCAGATTATGTCTGCAGTCTGAGGAGGTGACTTTTAGCTGTACCTCAACACCTTTCCAAGCTTTTCTCCCCTGCCCACCAGGATCATGGCTCTCTGTTACCAGGAATAGTTGACATGATTGTCATACCTTAAGAACCCTGACACTCAGCTTTAAGTATTCAGTTAGGCAATTCTTCAAACACTCATTAATTCAATTCTTCTAGAAGTAGGTGGAAGAGCACTGAAGGAGACAAGCACATTATCTCAGAACTTCTCACAGCACCCTGCAAGCTCACCTCTGCTTACAAAGAGAAACAAATGAAAGCTGTACACCAGCCAGGCCCATGTTTAGATGTAATCCTCTAGTTCTTAATAAGTACAAATTTATAGCAAGCTAAATGAGTAATTAAAGGATGGATCATCCCTTCTTTTATCCAGCAACTCCAAATTAACTTTGAAGAAGTGGTGAAGACAAGGTGGTGAGGCAGCGAAATCAGAATTTCTGTCCTACGGGCAAGCACATAAAGACTATCTTATTCATTTCTATCCATAATGAATCTAAACTTAGTTTGCATTTATTTGGCACATCATTGCCAAACTATCCTTTGGCATAAGACTCTGCTGAAGGTACTATTTGGCCATAAAAGCATGTGACTATGTTTAAGTGCAGTATGCCATCCTTGTTCATGTGTGCCCCAGATCACACAAAGTTTCCAAACAGTTTATCTCCATTACTTCACCAGTTGCATGTTTCTGTTCTTCTCAAATAAAGGGATGCCAATATAAATGCATTTAAAGTTAGCTGTGCTGGTCTGAACATGCTCCTAAGAAAAAATTTCGTTTTTACTATCAGGTAGCTAATGTGTGACTTTTTCTAGAGACCACTTTAAGGTCCCCATAAATCTTAAAGTCAACATATACAGAAATATACTAAGTCAACATTGGTCCCTCTAAATTAAAGGTGTCTTGCTATGAAATGTTGGCTAATACAGGAAACACCATGGAAAATTCAAATTAGTCATGATCTGGCCACTACTTTTACTTCTAGCCTAGTTTACTACACCAAAAAGAATTCACGTCTTCCTCATAAATGCTGTAAGTATGAACTATATTCAACACTATTTTCTCATGTCTGAAACTGCAACCTGGATTAAGATTCATGAACTCTTTTTTAACCCAGACCACAGAAGGCAGGGGTACAGAGTCACTCTCTTGCTCAGTAAAATCTGCTGAACCAGTTTGTCTGAACATTGCACGTGATGCTGACATAGTGATTTACCTGGGATGACTTGTGATGACTTCTGTGCTGCACTAAGCTAGTAAGCTTGGCCTCTTAGCAAGACAAAGGCCTGAGCTCTTTATGCCTCTTTCGTCTCCACACCCAAGCCTGGACAAGAACATGCAGATCAGGCATCTCTTTTCTGTATCTCACTACCTAGAAGTCGTATGTGTTCCCAAAACCCACCAATGCTACAATGAGATTTTGAAAAAAAAAAAAATTAAGAATCTGCTACATGTTAAAGAAAGTTGTTATCTATTTAATTTGTTGGGGATTTTCCCCCTTTCTTTGAGTGCTTTTTTCACTTAAGAGAAACAGACTGTGCTGAAAGGACGTAGGATTACTCTATCCTTGGTGAGCAATTGAGTGTGCAAAGGGGAGAGTAGACTGTAAATTGCAGGGTGACTTGGAAAGAGAGAGCTGCAGCATCAAGTTGGGACCCTGCAGTTATAGAGGATACAGAGAAACCCCTGGAAGAGGCAGAGAAGAAGACAGGCCTTAGGAGAAATGGCAAGACCTTCCTACACATAACAATCTTGGCATAATTTAAAGCAACTAAAAAAAGTCACTGTATTGATTAAAACAAATTTTAGGAGCTGAGACCAGGTACAAAATCAGTAGGTAAGGGAAGAAGGTTCTTTGGAAACCATGTTTCTAATTTCTACACTGACGTAGTTACTCTGCGTTTGAAAAATTCTTAGAAGTTTTAAGTTCTTCTTGAAACAGATTCCTGCAAAAGCCTGTTTCTCTGGTTGTTTTTTTTTTTTTGTTTTTGGTGTTTTTTTTTTGTTTGTTTGTTTGTTTGTTTGTTTGTTTTTTGTTTGTTTGTTTGGTTTTTTTTTGGTCCTTGGTGAGATTAACTTTTAGAAAAGGTAAAAGTAGATCCACTTTCAGTGATGTATACACACACTGGTTCAACTCACAAAATAAAATATCAGAAAGGAAGAATGAAATTAGCCTGGCCAGAACCTGATCAGGCTTTGGAAGTTTCTGCAATCTAGCAAGCGGCATTCAAAACAGTGTTTAGGTTCAAGTTGTGTTTGTAGTAGATCATCTTCACCCAGCTCATTCACTCAGTAACTACTGCTGGCTTTGTAGGTATTCAGATGGTCACCAACAATCAACAAACAGTGAGCCAGTAAAAGCTGCAGTCAATTTTATAGCACTGAATGACAGAAATTCTCAGTGATCCATACCAACTTCTACAATTTCAATCCATCCCACAGCCCTCTGCCCCAAAACCACTTCTTAGGGAAAACCAGGGAACAACACATTTAAACAAGCAACTATTCTCATCAGTTCATGGTCTAGTTTGTGAGACTGATTGTCCTGGTTTAGGGCAAATTTGGGAGGAAACCTCCAAATGGAGTTTCTCTGGAGAGAAAACCCTAATGGCCCCTCCCCCAAGCTGGTCCAGGAAAAGAACTTCCTAGGAGAAAAGTGGAAAAAAGTTATTTATTTGACAAACAAACTGCCCACGAGCAGAAGGAATGAATAATATGAAACAATAAAACCTCTCTCCACTCCAAAGAGAGATGGCAAAACGGAGAGAAGTCCTTGCCAGGAGTCAGCTCAGCTCTCTCAGTCTCTTATCAGTCCCAGTCCCTTCGGTCCAGGCCCAGTGGACCACAGGTGCAGCTCCTGGTCCTCATGTGGGTATTTTCAGTCCAGAGCTGATTTAAACAGTCCCAAGAAAAAGGAAAAGAAACAGTCCAAGAAGCTTCTTTGCCTCAACTAGCTAGACTAACTAAAAGGAAAAAAAAACCCTCTCTCGGGCTGCTGTCCGTGCATCTGACAAACACACAGTCCCGAGGAAGAAGAAAAAAATGCAAAAGAGTGGAGACTGTTTTTCAAAACAAACTGCACACTTCTTCTTTCCCTGCTTCACTCTCAGAACCATTCTTAAGGGTACAGAACACACAACACACAGAGAACAGACGACTGCGGATACAAGGATCATAGTCACCCTAGGACACTGATCTCTGCTGGTGCTTTAGGGTCTGGGTCTTTGGACTAGGAGAAATTCCTGAGCCTCTGTCTAAATCTAAAACCTGTGATACATAGTGAAGAAAAGCCTGTCTTTTCAGTTTATGCCTTGAAAAGAAAGACTTGCCAGGACCCTTATAAGTTTTTGGTTTACCCAATAAAGCCTCAGTTGCTACTACTTTTTATAAGAGTGCCTAATTTTATAATTTTTTAAAAATCTTGTTATCTATTTGGCTAAATAGCATCTTCTGACATAAAACTCATAAATGAGTTATATACTATATTGAAGAGAACTTATTTTAAATGCATTTTTAAATGGTGGATTTTTACACTGTTTGCCACATTTGTAGCATTTCTTCATTTTGTACCTTCCCGGACTTGTTCTTCTTTCCTCTCCAGTATACTATACAGAAAGTAGAGGATGCTTCTGCTTCTCATCTTCCCACATCACACTATTTCAACTAGAGTAGGTCTAGAACAAGAAAAAAAACAAGGGTTTTTCCCAGTATGAACAGCAATGAGATGGGAGTCTGAAAGAGTGAGTTATGTCAGCACTAAGGTGTACATCAAACTAATCTAACACCAGACAAATTGAAGGGGCAGCGTGCTTCTCTTTTTGTTCCTAGTGGAAGCTGGAAGTACACATGGTATTTTATAAGGAAGTATCTCTTCTCAGGAAATACTTCAAAGGAAGTGTTATAAGCCTTAATTTCATCATTCTGTTTCCCACCTGTATGTTGAAGCAGTGTTTGTTGAAAGGTGTGAAGTAAAATACCAGTGAAAAATGCTCTGTAAGGTCCAAATAGTAATTCCTCACATGGCATTTATGTACTTGCTGCTATCACACAAATTTTTTTTAACCAGCATTCATTTAAGTAATGTAGAACCATTTCATGATATTTGTTCTTGTACTTAATATTGCATTTATTTAAGAGAATAAACTTATAATGTCCTATATTTATTCTTTTTTGACAAAGTTGACAAAAAGCCAGGACAATGCTTTTAATTTTATGTCTCCTGGCAGAAATCCTCAGCTACTTTTCTGTTACAACAGTGGGAAACAATAGCCACTTCATCAAAATGTGGCTCACAACTGAGCAAAATGGTAAATTATCAAAATTAGAGACTTCTACCCCCGAGTGACATTTCTCTAGAAATTTAAGTATTTCTAGGAAAGCCATATCAGGCAATAAGGCACCTAGGTTTTTATATCCTTTTTGAATCAAGATGTCCAACCACGAGGTAGAACTGTTTCTTACCAATCTCTCTGTTGAGTCAGTATTTAGTGACCATGGAGCCCTGATGAAAATGCAGGATGGCTGTAAGGGCCCCACGCAATGGACTAGATTAGACAGTACTCAGGGATGTGGAAAGCTATTTAGAAGAGCAGCCTCAAAATCCACAGTTTCATTACTAGGATGAAATAAGAGAGAGGAATAAGGGAGAGGCTGAAGTCTGCTAACATGGTCCAAAAGAAGGCTTTTGTATTCTAATCTCCAGTGTTAAACAGGCAATGATGCCAATCAATCCACTTTAAACAAGAGAAAAGAGTTGCACCACAGAGATTTGTGTAACCTACTAAGCAAGCACACATATATGTCTAGTTAGAAAACACATCCAGCAATCACCTAGCTGGACAAGCCCAAGATTTCAAGTGGTTGTGAAAGCAGACAATACACTTGCCTTTCTTCTCCTTTGAGATGTTTATTTAAACAACAACTTACTCCACTGCACTACTGATTTGAACTACACAAAGACATGTGTGTCACTTCTAACGAAAATTCAGTACGTCATGTTTTGTTTTTTTCTAAATCAGTTTTTAGACAGAAAATCACTTCTGAATTGGATGGACAGAATCTATTTTCTGCAAGATTTTTTTGTCTCCTGCAGAACCAGAAGATGTTTCTACCTTCAAAATTTTTTTTCTCCTGAAAAGATAATTCAATTCTTGCTCCTGCACAAAGAGCAAGGACAGGGGCTCAAAATCAGAGCACCTGGAATACACTTACAGGCAAAATACACAAAACAAGGAGAAATATCAGGTGAAGACTGAAAAAAAGGGGTGGGTAGCTATGCAGAGACAAAGAACAGAACTTTGGTCTCTGAAAGATGGATTCATGATTTAACTTGTAATCCAAAAGGGCCGTACTCTTTGTTAATGAGCTTGATCAAAATTCTGTAAAGTTTAGGAAAGTAATAATGTAAAATACATTATTCCCATTCAACACCTATAGTCTTTATCATGGATTGTAAACCTTAGGTCATCCATTTGACAGCCCGCCCCCCTCCCCCATTATTTAATGATTATTTGTTAACAACTTACAGCTTAACTGTATATGCTACATATAGATGACTTTTTTTACTTATAGTGTACTAGTAAAGATGTTTTTAAACTTTATTCTGGAGGATTTAATTCAGTATTGCTGTAGGGCCAAAATGAGCATTTACTCAGTTGTTAACAAGGAGTCAGTGGGATTTCATGAAAACTGTTGTGGCTGCTCATGCATATCAGATGGTCCAGGATAAAATAAAAGTAAATAGACAAGAGAAAAAAAATTTTTTTGAGGAATAAAATCCCTTTCCTTAGGGTAAAAAAATATTTTGAAAGCAGTAAGCAGGATTCATATAACCTGTCATTTCCAGTGTCTCCTCAGTTGAGGTCACAGAAGACCTTTTGCCTCTATTATTTATTGGGTTTTCTTGTCAGCAGAATAGCATTTAAAAATGCCCTCAATATTTGTCCTTTTCTGCTTTTGGAGCTTTGCCATGGCTCAAGTTCTTAATTCCTTCTGCTGAGATGTCAGTAAGACAGGAGGCTAATGGTCAAGCCCATTACATGAGGGTTGAGTTTGTTTCCATGGCATTTGGCATTTCTTTAGGATTCAAGTTTGAAATGGTCAAAGCAAAGGTGCAAGGGAATTCAACATCAAAAGAGTCAAGCAGGAAGGACATCAGCCTTTATCCTTTAAAGACTTTGCAAGGAAAAGGAGACTGGAAAAAAATCAAAGGGAAGAGAGAAGTACAGCAGGAAGAACTACTCTCACACCTACTTTGCCAGGAACAGGCACACAAAGGGTGCATTTGAGAATGAGTTTTTCAAATATATATATATATATATAAATTATTCAGCTTATTTACCACCTGAGCCTAGAAATAATCTAAGCTTTCCTTCAGTTTTTATGTCTTTTATCAAGTATGAACTTGCTTGTACAATAGTTACAAGGTAATAGGTCTTTTTCAGCATAGGACATTTAAATAAGCCCTGTGTTTACAGTTCAAATGGAACAAATCCAAGTTCATCTTAAACATGTAATCCTCCCATCCAATTATTCTGAGAAGCTCAAAACCATTTTGCAGGGAAGGGGGGTTGCCAGAGCACAGGGCTTTTTCCGTGGTGCAGTGGAGAAGCACTGAGCAATCTCTGGCCGGGTGACAGCGTGCTGGTGCCACCTGCCACACACGTGCCATGTCCAGGTGCCAGGCAGCACAATGGCAGGATCCTACACCCCAGCAGCAAACAGCTAAAGAATGACATCCAAGGCCTTGCCCAAATCTGCTCTCTCCCAGTGCCTTTGCCAATTTTTAGTTCAATACCGTCCTGCTTTCATCTTAAATGAGGAGATAAACAGAAAAGTCTTCTGATGCCTCTTCTGAACTGTTTCATCACTACTATGGGATATTTTCTTCAACACATATAGTTTTTAAGATCTCCCTTCTCTTTTTAAGATCACAATGAATTATAAATCCAGATGCCACCACATGCAGCCCAAAATCAGTATACAGCATCAGCAGGTACATAGATTGAGGTCTTTAAGCTACTCCCATGATTTAATTCCCCATTTTCCAAATGTGCAGATGTCTTATGCCTCTTTTCCCTGATGTAGTTTATCATAATACAATCTAACGGACAATTGTACATCACTGTAAAGGTGAAGGGAACACAATTTGCCCACCCAAGGCACTACAAAACACAAACAACAGATGTGTATTGGTCTTTTCTCACCCTCTATCTCTATTGAGAGGAGCTATTGTGTATGTAAAATGTGGAGGCCTTGGGAGGCTGTGGCAATGCCATCCACTCCATTAATCAGCTTACATGTTGTGCACTTGGAGATGAGGAAACCAGATCACAGCTCAAATTCAGCCAGTCTGCTACAGGAGATACCAGGTTTAGTAGGACCTTGGGGCTTCGATGTCTTTCCAGTGACTGTTGATAGTCATCTGCACAAATCTCTTTGTTACTGGTTATGGCAGATAGTAAAAAGAAAGATACAGAATCACACAGCCTAGGCATGTATCTTTATGTGCCACTAGTGATCCATATCCTAGGCTGGGTGCAGCAGAAGAGGCCATAGGGAGATACTTTGATTGTCTAAAATGTAACAAAAATGACAGCTAAAAGTTTTCTCCATCTGTCTGGATCTAAACAGAATCATGTGTGCATACAAATTTGGAACTAAAACAGCAGCAGCCATGAGATGAATGCATTTACTATAAACACTGATTATTTTACTCTTCTCAGTGCAAACCTTCTAATCCAGTGCCTGTGAGAAAGTTATTCTGGGCAACCCAACGCCTGCCATCCTTCTGGCCACCACATTGTCTCTCTTCTCCCCAGTAAAAGATAAGCCTTTTACTGGAATCCCAAACATTAATCCCCTGCCACCAGACACAGGTCAGATGTTAGCAGAGCAACTACCAACCACCGTCCTCTTCCCATGCCCCACATCTCATAATATATCCAACTATCCTTGTTTTTAGCCTGGCCTAATGTCTACTATGTTCAAATGTCTTTCCTGCTGAAAACAATTCCACTTTGAGAAGCTTAATATTAGCTTGTTTAATGTCTTCCTTCCTGCTAAGGCTATGCAGCTCTGCTTGTAGTATTAGGCAGAGCATAGGTTCACAAGGAAAGATTTAAAAATGATTCTTTAAAATGTTTCTGTACCAAAACTTGAATAACTTCTTTAGAAAATATGTGAATTGTACAGAATGCAATGATTATGGCAGAAAGGATTTTTTTGGCCCTTATATAAGAGGACTTTTTCCAAGGCTCTTTCACTTTTTGGTAAAGTAGCTGTTCCAAATGACTGTCCAAAAGGTCACCTGAATTCCTGCCATGTGAACTACTCCATTTACAAAAAAAAATGCTGCCCTGACAGGAATTAAAACATTTAGCAGAAAATGTGCATTTTTTTTTTTTAATTAAATTATCCAACATTCTTTTTATCATCAGTAAAAATAATTTGTGCTTTCACATATCAGGATAGAAATATCAAAAAGCAAGGTAAAATATAGATATTGAAATTAAAACAAAGACTCTTTTTTAGAGTATTGTTTAAAGTATTGTGCAAATTGGGCTCTTGTTCCTCTGTTCAAACTACATTTATTAGTTCAAAATCTTTCATTTGACACCATGAATCTTCTCTGCATTCAATGAAGCAAAACATACACAATATCAGTAACACAGATGCACCTTCAACAGCTTTTGCATTCATGCCTAGTGTGGGATCATCTTCCCAGCAGTCACAGAAGCTGCTTCCAGCACTCCCAGGAGACAGAAGATTTAATGCTGCCATGTTGTTTTTATGGGCCTAGACAAAAAATTCTGTTAGATAAGTTTTTTAATAGGTCTAGGTATGTGGCAAGGGAAAACAGCAGTTTCCATAGCAGAGGCAATCTACTGTTAATTTTTAAGGTGGCCACCCATTACAGGTGCTGCAGGAACTGTGCTCTCCCAGGTGACCCATCACCAAAGGGGAAAAGCACTGCTCCCTGCATCTCGCTGCATTGCTTTCCCACAGAAGCCTCCCTTTGGCACAGGGCAGGTACTGACACAAAAAAAGGACCAGAATGTCACCTCATACACTTCACCCATGTTCACATCCTCACACAATATGTGATCATTGGCCAAACAAAAAAGCTTTCTGTGTGAGAACTTCTGAGCGTGGTCTCACAGCAGGTTAGTGCTACTCCCCATAGGCTACAGTTAAACCTGCCCAATGCAGGGCACAATTCTAAGAGGCACTTTTGGGCCACTGAACTGCATTGTTTAGGCCTGATTTTGAGCAGCACGTTTTAATGGATGTCTCTTGCTATTAGGAGGCAAGCGTGGGGAATACAACTATTAACAATAGCTTTGAGAACTGTTAAAGACTCTTCTTTATCCCAGCTGAAGAAACAAATGACTCCCAGACCAAAGGGCATGCAGTTCCTCTCCTAGCAGCAGTGGGTTTCACTCACAGGGAGAATATTTTTATTAGTTTTTCAAAGGGCCTGTTATAATAATGCTGCACTTACCTCTAATGTGCTGTAAAGAGACTTGAACTGCTGCCAGCAGGAGGGCTGTGAAGGGATTTTTGAGGCACTGTGACAGGCCTTCAATTGACTTTACTAGCAGCTTTTACACATCTCTTTGGAGCTCCATTAAAACAGTTTATTTAGTGTTATTTCAATTGCTTTCATTAAAGATCTGTTTTGTGCTATTCCAGTTGGAGTGTTCTCTCAGTCTTGTACTTCTCTGAGGTTTCTGACTGGGATGCAAAAGCTACCACAGTTATCCTGCAGACAGCAGAGTGCCTATTTTTTATATAAGTCTCTTATCTTCACATACTTTGAAGTACTTGTTCTTTGCATGTAAATCATTCCTTCCCACAAATTAAATTTGAATTGCTGCAGCAATTCTGGAAAGGCAGTTATGAATAAAGGATATATTTTATTAAACTTCAGTATGCATGGGCTATGGATGTGCTTTACTCACATCAAAGAGAAATACTCTTACTTCAAGTGAGCTCTGGTAAACTTAAGCCAAAACTGCAGGAGAGCTAAGAAGATCATTCAATAAAAAAGAGGGAGCAATAGGCTGCTCTGAGTCCTCCCTAATTTCATTTTAATGTGGCATGTCACTCTGCATGTGCTAGGGCTGATGTTCAGCCACCTTTATCTAGTACAGGGCAGAGCTTCAGCTCCTGGAAGAGTCAGGTCTGAAATTACACTCTCTCTGTTGCTTCCATTGGGATCTGCAAAGTTTACATTTGTTCTAGTAATTTCTTCCCATCTTTCCCAGCCTCCCCTTTCTTCTTTTTTTAAGTGAAACTAAATATTTATATGAAGGATGGACCCTTAAACATCTGAAAAGCATCTAGGTCAGTGCTAGACTTTCTCTAAAAAGCTACAGAATTTCCTTGGATGTCTCCTGCAGCACAGTGCCCATTTTCATAATTCATAAAAATTTCCACATTTAGGCTTTTATGTTCTCTGAGCACACACTTCAGGATTTTTTTTCCTTAAATTTACTGAAGAGTCATGAGCTTAAAGAATCAGTATAAAAATCATTAGTAAACACTGCTGAACTTCTGCATTCCTTTTATAACCTTTTTGAAGATACACTTTCCTTAGGAAGATTCTCACAACAAATTCTGGACTTGTTTCCAATGACAGCTGGCACCTCCCTGTCAAAAGCACAGTCACTCAACTTCAGGCTGTTCGTGTTCTTTACCATTTGCTCTCCCATGAGTGCATTTGCTGAGGGAAGAACTGTGGCTTGACTGAGTATCTAAACAGCCAAAATATTTGAGAAGCTGAGCGATAAGTCTTGTCATTCAAACAATTCCAAATCTGCATTTATACTCTGCAGCTCGACTGCGGAAACACGCAAGTGATGCAACTAGAAAGGAATATTCAACCTTTGTTCCTCCCTCTCAGCTCCCTTGTGGAACATTTAAGGGAAACTCAGATGATTTTCCAGCTTAAGAGAAAATGAGCCATTACTTACACTACCGGGGCCCAGTCTATTACCCTCAGGACATGAGGATAACACCCACTGACATCACTGGAGATTACTCATCTCTAGGGTGGGAGAACAGGAGACAAAGATATTTAATGCAGACTGCACGTCTAGATCCCAGAGTTCCGCCTAATTTGTCTTGAAATTTCCAGCCGTCAAGCTCCTTTGCCAAACCACCCAGTTTCTTGGCCTCTCAGCTCACCTGCTCTGCTTTTACCCTCAGAGTCTAGCTTTTCCTTGATTTCATTAGCTACAGTTTTTAATGTGGGTTTTGCAGACTCTATAATGACTCAAAGAATCATCAAAGTAAAAGACAAACACCCAAAATATTTTGTTCTAGAATGTTCCAAAAATAACAGCCATGAAGACCTGCTAACAAAACATTTTTTTAAACCAATAATGAAACATGAACTGTTGCCTTTTAAGCAGCGAAGCAGCCATTTCTGAAAATATATTTCTTTTTGGTATCAGAAAGATTACTATTCTGGATATGTAACAATAGAAGTAACTTTTTTTAAATAAGAGTACAGAAATGGAGAAGTGCCAAGGCTTTGAAATGCTGGAAAGAATGCTAGGAAAGCAGGTGATGAATGGTTGGCTGGAGAGCCACTTTCAAGGAAGTAAGGTAAGGGGAACAAGGCATCTGAGTGACAGATGAAAAACATACTCCCTTCTAAACACTTTCACCTGTGAAAGAAGCTTTGAAAAGCTCACAGTTTTTTTCTTAATTCTTAATCTCTTAATTATTGGTTTTCTATTTTACTCTCTTTCTGAAGCAGAGTCCTAAAATGTGAGTTTACACCAAGAAAATATCAAGATAGGAAAAACAGCAACACAGGATTTAAATGATAAATTAACATATAGATTTAGCTGGGAGCGTACCATGTAACAGCTGCTAGGTGTCAGCCAGTCCCTTGGGGTTTTTTACTCCTTGCTGGCTTTCATCCATGTTCTTCCTTTAGTTCTCTTCCTCTTTCAAGTATCGCTACCACTTTCACCTTCTCACAGACATTTACAACACTCCTCACTTCCACTCTACTAATTCACTTGTCCCAGCTGTTGACCTTGCTTTCTCTCTCACTTTGTCTCCCTCTGGTGTCTGTTTTTTTGACATGGAGAGCAGAGCTGGTTTTGTCTCCTCATGCCATCACTCATGGAAGTCATGCTCTACGGGCAGGAGGTGCTGGACATGTGTTTTCACTGCTTTCCCCCAATGAAAAATGCTTCCCTGAGTGATGTGACAGGGAGGATTTTTTGAGATAATGGCAGGAAGCTCTCACTCATGCCTGCAGACAAGGCAAATGGATCAGTCCACGTGTAAGCCAGCCAGGAATATATGATCCATCACATGCACAGTAATACAGACACTGAGTAGGTCACCAGCAGGCTGGCTCTTGATCTGAAAGATTCCTTAGTTAAGGTGATGGATTATCTCCTATGCTTTCCCATTCTGGAGGGTGGGATCTATTGAGGGGAAGCAATCATGCCTAAATAAGTAGCAGAAAAGCAGAAAAAAGTACAGATATAGAATTTATAATGAATGCTAGGAACTAACACATGCACATTCATCCCTTACTGTGAAAAACAAAGAAGTAAAACATTAGCACCTCAGGCCTGCAGATAACAAAATCTTACTTTCATTAGAAGCACAGTTTTAATAATAGCAAAGCAAGAGAGAACAGGATCCAAACAGTGCCATTCCTAAGCAAAGCAGTGTTACAGACCAGAGGGCCAATGTTCAATAACTGGAGAGCTAATATTCATCACAGCAGTGGGATATGAATTCCTGAGCACTCACTGCTTATTACAAAAAAACCCCACAAACAAAACACAAACAACAACAACCACAAAAGGGTACTTGATTCAACCCTTTCTCCAATAAAAATCTTTCTGCAATACTATCCCTTCTATCCTTCAACTGGAGACAGGAAAAAAAAAATTAGAAAGAAAGTGATGAATCCTGGGGAGAAACAGGGAAGTTTTATTCATAGAGAAAGATTAGTGAATCAGTGATCCCAGGACTTCACAAGGTTTGCTAAAGTCATGGTACCAGGATGTCTCTGGCATAGACACAAGAACACAGTGTCAGACAGCCTGAATGCCACCATTCTCCTTCTGCCCTAATGGTTGGCTCTGGGACCAAGGTAGCATTTCTTCCACCTGAATCTGGGGGCCAGAACATATTTCAGTGTTCCTCATCGACTGAGCTACATGTTGACACCCAGTCTTGTGGTAATGATGATGACTGCTAACTATTGAAGGAGGAACAAATCCAAGTCTGCTCTTTGCCCTAGCAGCACTTTTTTGTCTGCTTAGCAGTAACCCAGCACGCTTTGAAGAGTGCAGGATGTAAGGAGATACTCCAGGCAGGAGAGATCAGCAGCTTGTTAATGTCGGTGTGGGAAATTAGTCCATTTGAGCTCATGGCAACTTGTCAGTATTACCATCAATTTCGGCCAGGAGAAAAATTACCTGCAGATCAAAGAACTGGCTGATGGCAACCATTGGTGTGCTGCCTCCAGCATAACCGCTCTTCTCCCCACAAAACCGCAGAGATGGAACAGGTCCCCTGACACAAGGCAGGCAAAACACTTCCTAGAGCATCTGTGACAACACTGTCTTACACTGATTCTTCCTGAGGCAAGTTCACAATCTTCCTAGTCAGTCTGTTTCACCACTTTCCCACCCTTTTAAACACAGTTTTTCTAATATAAGAGCTAATCTCTGTTGTAAACTCACTGTTTGTTTTTTTTTTTTCCCTATGATCACAAACCTGCAGAACAAGCAATTGCTAACCTCTTTATGACAGACCTTGCTATACTGAAGGCCATAAGTGTAGACCATTTCTCTTTTTTGGAAAAGGTAAAAAAAAAGGAAAATTCCTCATGTTTTCCTTATAGGTCATTTCTAAATCTCTTGTCATTCCTACTGTTGCGTTCTGGACTTCCTCTAATTTACCTAAAACTTTGTCATACTGCTAGGAAAAGGTTAAGCACAGTACTGAAGCCAAGATGCCGCAGGAAAGGGGCAAGTAATCTCCCATCATACCACCCTTAGAAAGAGTTTGCTTTCCCCTACTTAAAAAAAAAAAAAAAAAAATTGTCACACAAAGTGCATTCAGTGCATTGGCCAAATTCTTTACTAAAATTATTCTGGAGTATCAGAGATAAACCAATGAAGTATTTCACTTCAGATGCCACTGATGGGATACCAGAAGGAAGAGACTGTTTTGTTTAGATACTCAGCAAAAGGACTCCTATCTTCCAGATGGCTGAGAAGGAAAGATTAGCAACCATGATGACACGATAACACAGAGCTTCTGGAACAGACTGGGGGATGGCAGAAAGCCCAAGGAAGAGACAAAATGAGTGAGAAACACACAGTGAACTGAGAGGGGGAAACAACTAATGAAATAAACCCCTGGTACTGATGTGAGTGTGGCCTAGGAAATGTGTGAACTACTTCCGCTCCACATAAAGGTATTAGCACATATCCAGGTTTCAGCTGGGATAGAGTAAATTTACTTCCCAGTAGCTGGTATAGTGCTGTGTTTTGGACTGAGGATGAAAATAATGTTCATGACACACTGCTGTTTTTGTTGGTGCTCAGCCAAGGGCTCTTCAGCTTCTCACCCCGTCCCACCAGCAAGAGGCTGGGGGTGCACAAGAATCCGGGAGGGGACACAGCCAGGACAGCTGATCCCAACTGACCCAAGGCACATTCCAGACCCCTATGACATCCTACTCAGCCTAGAGAGCTGGGGGAATGGAGGAAGGAGGGGATGTTCAGAGGCATGGCATTTGTCTTCCAAAATTCAAGGGGCCCTGCTTTCCTGTGGATGGCCAAACATCTGCCTTCCCATGGGAAATGGGAAAGGAATTCTTTGTTTTGCTTTACCTATATTGTTCACCTACAAGTTTTTTCTCACTTTTCCCCTTCCAGTTCTCTCCACCATCCCACGTGGAGGAGAGTGAGCCAGTGTCTGCATGGGGCTTAGCTTCTGTCTGATGTTAAACCATAACAGCATGTCCTGTCATAAAAATGTAACAAAGTTCCGATGGAAGATTTCAGTTTCTCATTGACAATGGGAGACTCCACTAGCCAAGGTTAAAATTTGGGGCAGCTATTTCTAACTTCAAATTTGTACAGAATGGAAGACAAATAGGTAAATTACTGGCCCAAATCAACTATTACTCATTTATAACCACAAATGTGAGTCTAGAAAGTACATGCATGAATTTCGCTTGTAATTTACAAGCTAGAAAAAAAGCCAACATAACCACCCCATATAACAACATTGTCTTAGTCACTATAAATTTATATTTGACTTTGCAAAACTTGTCAAAAGGCTAAGAGTCTGGCAAGCCAGCAGTGAAAAGTTGTGTCTAAAACTATCTGCCAAAAAAAGGAAGGATGGGGACTGAAAAGTAAGCAAATACAATATAAAGGGGATTAAAAGAATTTAAGAATACAAAAAAAAAAAAAAAAAAAAGAGAGAGAGATGGGAGTAGTCTTTTACCAACCCCTAACCAAAGCCCATCTATCTTCTGCAGATAAATAGATCCACTCTGTATCTACTATTTTACAGAAAACATTCTTTCCTATTTTTCCTTTCTCTGTCAATTTTGCTCTCCTTACTCAGTTTATATCTTTCAACTTGTTCTTTCCTCATCTTAATGTATTTGGAATGACTTCAGAAATCAAATAACATGGAAATAAAACTCCAATCAGAGATTTGCTTAGTGACACCTCCAGAATTCAGATTTTGGCAGTGATGAAAACGAATTCTGATACTATTCAGCAAGGTTCAGACAGAAATAAACAGGCTTACAGAAATAACTGCTTTCATAGGAAGTGTCTACCATCTTCAGAATTTCATGACTACTGTCAAAAGCTTAATCCAAACATTTTTGGCTGCAAATAAGAATGAAAAAGAAAGTGTCAATAGCTGACTTTTTGGGGGAAGGTGTGTGAGTGGCAGCCTGTCAAATAAAGAGATGATGTTTTCCAAGAAAAAAAAAGTTACAACCTGGAAAAAAAAAAAAAAAAAAAGATACAAGCATAAAAGGCAAACAGTAGCCAAAAAAGGCTTCCAAATATTCATTTGTTTCTAAATGCAGATAATTACAGATTTCTCACCAGTTCTTCCCTCAGGCCATTCTCAATTTCTTTTTAAGTTCTTTAACTACAGTACATATTTTTAAACAGTGGGAATATGTAATGATTTGAACAGTTTATCACAAGGTGTCAGATTTTCCAGCAGTAAATATATTTAAAATCAGGACCAGATTGTTCAGGCATAAATATTGTTACTCCCTTCTCACCCAAGAAGTTAGCAGAAATTCAGGGTCAAAATGTCATTTTATTCTAAAAAAGAAGTTGATATAGAGAATGCACATCTCTTACATGGTCTTGTTATTTACAATGAGTGTACTAGAAAATCTATTTCCCTGAACACAGTAGGAGATAGCTTATTTGCTCACTGTGCTCAACTTCCATCTAGCTGACAATGAACTCAACCCTCTCTCTTTGTAAGTTGCCTTTCATACCTCAGGATTTTCATTTAATGAATGCTTTGCTTGACTTCTTGTGTCTCTTCTGTCCACTGGTCTGCAGTTATAATTGCTTTTTTTTCAAGGTGAGACAAAAAGTATAATCATAGAATCACACAATCTGTTGAGTTGGGAGGGACTCATCAGGGTCATCGAGTTCAATTTCCGTCCCTGCACAGGACACACCAAGAATCATACCATGTGCCTCAGAGCTGTGTCCAAACACTTCCTAAACCCTGTCAATCGTGGTGCTGCAACCACTTCCCTGCAGAGCCTGTTCCAATGCCCAACCATCCTCTGAGTGCAGAACCTTTTTCTCATATCCAACCTAAACCGCCCTTGACGCAACTTCAGGCCATTCCCTTGGGTCCTGTCACTGGTCACCACAGACAAGAGATCAGTGCCTGCCTCTCCTCTTCCCATCATGAGGAATTTGTAACTGTGATGAGGTCTCCCCTCAGTCTCCTCCAGGCTGAACAGAACAAGTGACCTCAGCTGCTCCTTGCTTAACTTCCCCTCAAGGCCCTTCATGATCTTTGTTGCACTCCTTTGGACCTCCCTAATAGTTTAATGTCTTTCTCATATTGTGGCACCCAAACCAGCCCCCAGCACTTGAGGTGAGGCTGCCCCAGCTCAGAGCAGAGCAGGACAATCCCCTCCCTGTCCCCACTGGCCATGCTGTGCCTGATGCCCTCCAGGACATGCCTGGCCCTCTTGGCTGCCAGGGCACTGCTGGCTCATGGTCAACTTGCCATAAACCAGGACCCCCAAGTCCCCTTCCATAGCACTTCTCTCCAGCATCTCATTGCCCAGTTTATACACACAAAAACATTTTTGTGAGGAATGATATATGCTTGAAGTTTCTGTTCAAGCTGTTACAATTTCAACAGTTTCATTCAGTGAGGAAGACTCATCATTCATTACAATTTTGAGTATCACAAAAGGACATCAGTTCACCTACTGCTTACTAAAAGGCTTAAGCTGACCTTTAGCCTTGTTAGAATGATATTTCTCCATCCCACCATAAATTACTAAGATTAATATAGGAATTATTAAGTCACATTCCAGAACCATAATAGTCGCCCAGCTATGAACTGCTATGAATGTGCATCAACAATACATGAAGGGTCAACAACAGATGAAAGATACTTTCAGGACAGATATTAACTATGTTTTAAAATCCCATTTTTGTCTCTAATTTTCAAGAAAAAAAATTAGAAATTACTTCCCTGTCAGGAAGTAAAAATGAAAGAGCAAAAAGTAACATTTGTGAGGGTATTTTTCATGGCTGACAAATTTCAGTTGGAGTGAGCTGCTCCACTGTGCAAAAATGAAACTGGTCTCTTTTAGACTTTGAGAGATTACAGACTGCCACAAATTAGTTAGACTTAAGTGAGCTAGAAAACCCAGAGTGGTTCAAAGCTCCAACAGAGCTGAAATACTCTCAGAGTGGGGAAACAGGGAATTAAAAACAGATGTATTGGATTTGATGATACAAACATATACAAAATGTTTTTTGAAGGTAAGGTAATTTTTGACAGCTTTTATGATAACTTTTAAAACTGTTTCAGTTTCCTCAAAGACTGAATAAGAAGTTGCATTACAGAAAGTCAAGGAGCCTTGCACTTCATATACTGTCATAGATTTCCTTTTTATACAAAGAAGGAAAATAGGAAAAAAGGGGGGGAAGAATTGGGGTACGCGTTTGGCCAAAGACAGGCCAAAGAACCATTTCCCAAAGGAAGAGCTCCAGAAGGATCTGGGGAAGATACTTAGATCACAAAAAGCAAAGTTTTTGCTGTAGGTGGTTTATCCCACTTCAACAGAAATGGTTGTGAAAAGCTGCTTCCATAAGATATCTTCTCCATTGCTGCTGTCTCTCCCAGAAGCAGCTCAGTCAAATTGGCTGGCACTTGCCACTACTCTGAAGAGGATCAACACATTGCAAAAAACAGAAGTATGCATCAAGAATGAAAAGATAAAGACAGCAAAACTGACTTGAAGGGACAATGGCTGAAACTGCAATCAAGGTTGATTAGACTATCCTCATTGAAAGCCAAAAGACAATTCTTAAAGTTCAACTTACTTTCAAAATGTAGATGTATATGTTAAGAGCTGTCAGAAAGTTTTATACTAAGCATGGGATAAAGCAGGAAAAGGAAAAACAAAACCACAGTCGATTAAAGGTGGAGAAGTAAAACAGAAATCCTCTGGTGGTGAAGTTTCTCACTCATTAAACAAGTCTGTTTCCAAACCAGCCAGATAAATAAATGGGGAAGGATACAAGCTGTGGCAGCAGAAAAGGAGAAAAATCCTCAAATGCATGAAAACTTTGTCAATCCTTTTAGGAAGGATATTTACTATACAAAGTAGGCAACTGAAAGAGGTTACCAGTTTCAGGTCAGCTTTCCTTTCCTCAATACTCACAGACACCTGATGACTGGAAGACAGGCAAGGTCAGGGAAAGGTATTTCTGGTTGCAGTGAGGAAAAGGCAGGTTAATAGTGTCTTAGTTTTGATATTAGAATGCAAATACTCTGTTATTCCCACACTAAAACAGCAGCAGCCACTGTCACACCTGGAGATCATGGGGGCAGTCATCCTCCAGAAACAGCAAATTATGATGGCAAAAAGAAGGTGCTCAGAAGAAGCAATCTCAGTTTTGCAGAGAACACTACATCTCCCCTACCTGAGAAACCTTCCATTGCTGTGAATGAGAGGTACATCCCCAAGTCTACTTTCTGAAAATCAAAGGGACTGATAAACTCTCAATTTTCACACATCTTTTCTTGAAGTAGCTTGTACATTAAAAACCCTGCACATTGCTTTGATTTCTTGTGATATTTTCCTTGGCTTAGCAAGGGGCTCTGCCGATGTCAACTCCAATAAAACTATTCAAGGAAAGAGACCCAAGAAACCCTGGCTTGAACTATGAAAGCCTACTTAGAAGAGACACATGTAAATTCCCACAGTGATGCAGTTATTCTTTGCTATTTCTGTTTCCTTTAAGTACCATTTTCATAACAAAACCACACCTGAGTATTATATAGTGGCTGCAGAGAGATTTTTCAGACCATTTGAAAAAAAACCACGGTAAAGTAAATGTCACTGTATTATGTGCATATTGACCTGATTAAAACAAAACATAAGAAATTCATCTGCCCCTAAAAGTAAAGCATCCTGGGAGGAGACTCAGCATAATATAATTAGCACCTGAGATAGAAAAAGGAAGTGTGCACAAATCTCCAGAGACAATTTTGTTCAAAGGCACCAAAATATCCTACAAATATGGGTTATAAGGACATGTGAAGATCATTTATGGGTTGAAAAACCTAAAGCCAGTCAGATGTACTTTATATTGGCCTCAAAGGTGCACTGACAGACAGTAAGGCAACTCTTTACCTTTTATCACATATATCCAAAGTGAAATCTAACTTTCACAAAAGAATTCACATTTGTGATATGAGGGGAAAAAAAAAAAAAAAAAAAAATCTTTCTCCAGAGTAGAGATGGGGTGGGCTTCCTAAAGAGCTAGAATGATCTAAGAGAATGCTCTTAGCCCCTGCCATCAGCCTTCCTACAGATACTTCAGCTAACCAAGTCTTTTATGCATCTGAACAGCATTTTGACTAGACTACATATAGTTTCTTTCATATATGGTGCTTTTTTTCCTGAAGTAGTCATCACTGAAGCACAAGTTCAGCAATATTGTAACCGTTTTCCATTACCTCTAAATTTAGGAATATTTAATCCAAACAGGAAAGTTGGCAACAAAAAGTAGGCATGCTGAGACTGTGGTCTGTATTTAGTGTTGTTAAATTGCAGATTGGCTAAAATGGAGCATTAAGTCTTATAGACTACATTTCAATATGCTTGTCTTAATTATAAGGACATATTATATCTTTTGACAGACTAGTGCCAAAAATCATCATGAGAGATGGAGCAGACTTGTGATCTAGGGTTTCAGAAGGGGACAGAACAATACTTTGAAACTCTGCATCATAGAAACAACTGAGAACAACTATATGAAGGAGGAATATCCTAGGGAACAGACTGAAGCTGTGGGAGATCATCACTTGTATGGCCACACACTATTAAAGATTGGCAGACATCTCCATATCACAGGGAAATCAGGATACAGGCTCAGTTGCTTTGCCTGGGAAAGCATTGAAGTGGTGATGAGCAAAACATGTTCAGAGGGCTGAGCTGTAAGGCACAGGCACAACCAGAGAAAGTAGATTTACTACCACCCAGTAGTAATCATGTCCACCTCTCAGTGAAACTCACAGGGCTGTATAATATTGCTGGGCAACTTAATGCCTAAGGGTTTTGACAGATTTTCCCTCAAAAATTTTGTCATGTCTAGGGAGTTGTTCAAAATATGCTGGAACATACCCTCAGCTGCTCCAGTCCACATCCAGCATCTCAGTTAAAATCCTCTCACAGGGCGCAGGGCCTTCTGTCAAAGCCTTTGTTGTCACTGTCACTTAACAAGGCTGTTTAGCTGAAATTCTCTTCTGTGCTCATGGTGATCATTAACAGAGCTGAGGATAGCCCTCACATATCCTGACCCCTGGCAGCACTGCCAGACTTTTCTTCTCACTGCTTTATTGCTGTTCTGCTAAATGCACATGGCTGCTGCTAAAATCCCAGCCAGCTGTTAACAACTGCTGGTTTTTTCCCAGTTCATTAGGGGGCTACAAATAGTTTTAAATCATGAAGCTAATTAAGCAGAAATAAAGACTGCCAAATGGTGTAGGCCTCAAACAAAATACACATCTAGAAATTGCTGACCTGGTAAAAGACTGCAGGAAAGGTCACCAGTCTATGCCTTAGTTCATCAGCTCCCTTTATGCACATATTTGAGTGTTATCTTTGTGAATTGCTGCCTTGGTGCTCCTCAGTTCTGTCCAGGAACAGTAGTTTTTGGTATCACATCCTGCTGTTAGAGTGCGCCAACCACAACTCATGCTCCTGTTTAGCCCATCAACACTGTCCTGGAGTGTGTCAGGCACAGCATCATTAGCCAGGACAGGAAGGGGATTGTCCCACTCTGCTCTGCACTAGAGTGACCTCACCTCCAGTGCTGGGGGCAGTGTTGGGTGCCACAATATAAAAAAAGACATTAAAATATTAGATATTATCCAAAGGAAGACAGAAAAGATGGTGAAGGGTCTGGAGGGAAAGCCATATGAGGAGCAGCTGAGGTCACTTGGTCTGTTCAGCCTGGAGGAGACTGTGGGGAGACCTCACTGCAGTCTGCAAGTTCCTTGTGAGGGGAAGAGGAGAGGCAGACACTGATCTCTGCAGTGACCAGTGGCAGGACCCAAAGGAATGGCCTGAAATTTGGTCAGATTTATGAGATAAAGGTTCTTCACACAGAGGGGCTTCTTCACACTCCAGAGAGTACTGGAACAGGCTCCACAAGGAAGTGGTCACACCACCAAGCCTGACAGAGTTTAGGAAGTGTTTGGACAATGCTGCCAAGCACATGGTGTGACTCTGGGGGATGGTGCCATGCAGGGCCAGGAATTGGATTCGATGATCCTGATGTGTCCCTTCTCACACAGCTTATTCTGTGATTCTGTGACTAATTTCCTGCTGTGAAAGCCCATGTCCATACTTGCACAATACTCTCCATACTCCTGGTAGCTTGGATGTCCCAAGGCAGCTTCTCTGATCACCCTGGTAAGAGTAAGGTGTAGATCAGCCTGCATCTGTATCAGCAGCTACAAAGCTCCCCTTCCAGCAGCCATCAGAGATGTGAGAAATTATGTGCTTCCATAACAATACAGCGCACTACATGTGTAATATTTGGGAGAATGCCTTCCAGTAGGAAAGAAAACTGAATGCGTATTTCGCCCTCTCATCTCTTTGTATGGGAAACCAATACAGCTCATTTTTTCACAAGTGATAAAATACAACTGATGTAATTCATAACTTCTAAAACCAGACTAAACCCTCTAAAATTATCATTATTATTATTACTAGTAGTAATAGAAGTAATGCAATATTAAATATTCATCATAAATTCAGGAAAGAAGCCATTATTTTTCATTAATGTCAGACTTCAAGCACTTGATTACACCATGATAGAAAAACAAATTATTGGATTTTTAAAAAATATTTTTATGAAACCAAACAGAACTAAGAGTTTTCAACTTGAGAAAAAACTTTTTTTTCTGGTCCTTAGAGCTGGTATGTAAAAAAAAATAAATTGTAAGAAAAATTTGGAAAGTGAAATGCTTGGGGATTTTAATTTCTCAGCTGCACTGGATTAAGGGAAAAAAAGGTTCTGTTAAAATTTTTAGATAATGTATTTAAAATCACATGAGAATAGAATTGCTATATCACCAGTATTTCTAAGATAAGTGAGAAAGTATTTCTAAGATAGGTGACTGCAGACTGAAAGATAGGAAGTAATATTTCATTAAAGTAAATGAGAGTCAAACAAAGAAACATCATTAGGAAAGAGATGCTAGGATTCTCCTGCTTCCCCAGAGTATCAAGCACGTTTTTAATTTTGCTCTTCCTTTAACCCCTGTTTTACACACACACAAGTATTGCTTAAGTTCATTTGTTGAGTTGTATGCAAGATGAGATCCCAGAGTGATCTGTAGACTGGATTTGGGTTTTAGAGGCTGGTAAATGAAGATCTGTCAAAAGCTGACTCTCACAAACAAGGAGAATCTAACTGTGCCAGGCACATCACAGTAAAGTGAGCCTGAGACAGGAAGCTAAAGCAGAAAATCTGTGTCCCTCATGCAGCTGAATGTAAATTGCTTTCCTCCAGGAACACATTAGAAGATACATTTATCAAAAACTTAGGAGTAAATAGAAATCTTTCCAGTAAATCCATTCCCAACATGATTAAAACAAGCAAATAAACTGCTGCACTAGCCAGAAGCCAAGACCAGGCAACAGTGTTTCCTGGAGTTGCAACAACCCACAGTCCTGAAATTCTGCTTAATTCAAGGGTGAAAGTGGAAGCTTAGGTTAATGGGAAACAGAAAAATTCAGCTTTCTCTGGGATAAGAGAAACATGGTTTTGTCTAAGGTGAGTCCTAAGAGTGTCTAGTTCAAGGTATCTTTGTTGTTGTAGAAGCAATCACATTTGAAATTTATAAAGCTGTCTATGAGGTAGACATAACCAAAAGTGACAATATTCACATGAAAATCAGGAAATTCTGAGATGTTTTTCTGCCTTGCAGGAACACAACCTGTCCTGCCCAGTCCTCAGCTGTTGTTGCAGGTTTGGAGGAGCTCAGTGTCCTCTGTGAAAGACTATGGAGTGCAAATCTTTACACAGTCATCTCTTGCCTACCAATAGGCTGTCCTTGGGACTTTTTTGGTCAGCACCGATTTACCAAAAGATTCTCTATTCTTTCCAAACTGAAGATTTCATGTGCTCATCTAGCACTGCTTCAGTCCACTGAACAAGATATTTAAGTTGAATGCTAAGTAAATTAACCAAGTAAATAAAGATCCCTGGAGTTCTGAGAGGGTCCTCCTCAGCTCACCTTCCTGCATCAGGACCAAGAAGCACTGACAGTAGGAAAAGGGCATTAAGACAGCAGATCTTCACTTTCTTTGTATGGCTGGGGTGAAAAGGGTGAAACTTTCTTTTTAAGGCTGGGTTGAACCTAGCTTTTAATTTTTGTTCTCACCACAGGAGCCTGTGACAGGAGCCACTATGCCCTAGAGCTTCTCTTTGCTGGCAGAAGTTTTCAAACCAAAATACAAATACCTCTTTCGTAGGTATGCATTTGTTATATGTGGCAAATAGAGGCCAGATAGGCAGGGTACAAAGATCTTAGTGACACTCATTTGGGACACCACAAGTAATTCTTTCTGGCTTCATCCACTCATAAGCACTCTGGCTGTCACAGAAATGCAAGCTGATAAAATCTTCATGCTGTAAAGCCTTATTTCCCTATGGTTGTATTGCACACAGGTCTAGAGTAGGGTTACAGCACTGGGGTACTGCTTGAACCAACTTAATTCTCTCCCGTGGATTTCCATCTTCCTCTTTTTTCACTAAGGCAAAATTAATGAGTCTTAAGCTTGCCAATCCACACTCATTTGGAATAAGGTTTATTTATCCTGGCTTCGCTTTTATAGTCATCTTTTCATAGATTCATGGTACTCCCAAGGAGAGGAGGTTTACAGTGCATTTTAATGGAGATTTTAGAGGTTTTGCAGATTCAGAAAGGAGAACCGTATCCACATACAAAAGGCAAGCTGAGAGCTGGGTGTTAGAGGGGACATGTCTTTTGTGTGCTTGCCAGAGAATGCAACTGAGACATAAAATACCAAAAAATTCCCAAAGACTTATGAAACCAATCTGTCTTAGACAGCTGAAATCTGCTGGCCACTTTTCAGGCAAGTGAAATTAAAACCAAAAAAACCTTATTGCATCCATTGATTGATTATATATTAACATGTATACAACTTCCCCCTGGCAAGTTCCTTTCTGTTTTAAAAAACTTATGTCAGAAATATATTTGTTTAACTCTCACCCCATTCCTTTCCCAATAAAATATTAACCCCTCAAGAATCTCTTATTTTGATTTGTTGCATGTATTTCCTCAAGCACAAGAATTAACTTGAATACCTGCTGAAGACCAGGAACAAAAGCCTACGGAGAAAACAAAAGGATAATGTGACCTTGATAACACACTGGAATCCTAGGTTAGAAAGAAGAAAAAGATAAACTACAATCAGGTGAAGGAAATATTCAGGAGACTAGCAGCCAATCTGATGAAAGTCCTTAAAGATTTCTCACAAATAGCAGTAACATGGACAATGACCCAGAAGAACATAATATAGACAGTCAGAGTTCTGGCTGGGATGGCATGGGGTAAATATTTGTATAGGAGTATGAGTATAGCAGGAAATCAAAAAGACAAAGGTGGTATATTCTATCTAAGAAACAAAGATGCAAAGTAGGAAAGAAGCATAATACAACAGAAAGAAACTTGCTCAAAAGCTTGCAAAGAGTTTCAAGGCTGTTTTTTCTGAATGAGCTTAAATAGCTAGGTGACCAAAGACAATGCTTTGAGGTGGCTCTCCTATTCAGAAGAAGGCAGGGAGGCTAAGTATCTAACAGAAGCCTCCCAAACCCAAAATCTGAAGAATATGGTGGACATTACCTCCCCACATACCTTCCAGAAAGTCAATGTCTTGGGGCTTATTAGTCCAATGAAGTTTCTGGGAAATGTTAGATGATTTTATACTTATTTCAGGAGGCAGAGGAACTTGCTGTGAAGTAACTCATCCCAATTTCTAACTTCATCTAAGACTTTGAAATAACTAGGTGAAATTATCTAGAAACAATAGAGGAGTAGAGGTCTTTCTTCTCTCTGCTTTTTTTTTTTTTTTTTCTCCTAAGAAAAGAAGAAAACGAAGAATGTCAGAGTAAGACCTAATTTCAGTTTCCTACCCAAAAGTTGTTGCTTTAGTCAATGGTGATAAAAAGCCTTGAAATTTTAATCCATTGGCCATTTCTCTCCCCTCTTATTAATCATTTTTTGAAACTGGAATGGGAATCAAGTTTCCAGACACACAGACTTCCTCCTATTGTACCTGCACTCTGGCGAGAAGACAGAAAATATCATCCATGTAACAATCTATCAGAACTGCCATATTCACTCCAGAAATGTTATCTAACAGTTGTGTTGTAGGCTACAACTCACATACACTGTTAGCAAATCCCAGTGCTAGTTTTTTAGTTGCAAATTATATTTTCTCTAGAATCATCTCTGCTACGCTCTATTCGGGATCCTGGTCACCCTGACCTGGAGTTCCCTTCTCTAACAACTCCCCCTGCTGCCACTCATTATGTGTTTCTGGTCCCTTTGGCAGGCTCAAGTATACTTTTTTTACCCTTTCAAAAACTTTTAGCCACCTATCAGAGATGTGATGGGATTCATTGCAAGTTTAGGGGCTATGAGGACTAGGTTCCTTGCTGACAGTTTTGTACCACCACAGTTGTTTAGGCTGCAATGAGAATCTGCTAACTAAGTCCCATCCCAACATTTTCTTCCCAAGAATCAGAAAATTTGGTGTTTAAAGATAGTTAAGCAAAGAGCATCATTCCACCATCCCAAAATTGGACAAGTAGTAAACTTATGGGATTTAGGTGTGCCAGGACTGCCTCCATTTTTGCAGGAGAAAGAGATAGTGCCCAAAGCACTGTGCTATATCCTGACTTCCATAAAACACTGGTTACCACTGGGAAATGCAGTGTAAGAGCTCCTAAAACCATCCAGCTGGTCTAAGGAACAGATTCCAGGGGACACATTGTAGAGAGTAATAATGAAAATTGAATGAGCTGAATGAATGAATGAAATGAAAAAAGGGAGAAAAAACACTAAAATCAAGCAGGCAAAACACAATCTCAGTCCACCAGCTTGTCCAGATTTTGTTTGCTGTTTCATGGAAACCTTTTCTAGAAAAGAAAGCTACCAAAAATATCACCACTACATCTTCCCTAGACCTTCAAATTCCAACCCAAAAATATGTGTCCAAAGCATACATACTCCCACCAAAAGCTCTGAGAAGACAGAACCACCTTCTTCTGTTTAAAAGTATCACCACCACCATAAATGAAAAAACCCAAACAAATAGCAACAACATACCCCAAAATACTTGCCTTTTGTCTGCATGAAAGAGAAAAAATTTTAAAACCATTAAAAAAATTCCTGGAGGTGTTCTAGTGTCTTTCTGGCAAGTGTGGTCACTTCTCAGTCCGGGGGTCCTTTTACAGATCAAGATGATTCTCATCAGAAACAATATAAGCAACATAATGAAAGAAAACCTCTAAAATCTTATTTTTTTTTCTGCAGCAGTAAGGCTGTTCTCTTCCACCCTGCAGTGCACTCTGCCTTTTCCAGGAACTTCAGGTCAGACATGGCCCCAGATGAAAATTCTCCACACAGTTACACTAGCAGCAGTAATTTACAACCACTTCCATTATATATAACTCTCACAGTGAAAAGAAAGGTTGAGCTGACAGTTAATCTTCAAGCAATTTGGCAGTCATATGGAGGGTATTATGAACTTGAAATCACTCTTATTTGTTCTTGATGTCTTTGTTTCTTCATTCTGCAAAGTTTAACATTAAAATCTATTACAGTTTTAGAGCAAGAAGAAGCCATCACACCTAATTTAAAGCCCATGAGTTCCCACAAATAGCAGATAATATGACTAAGCAAATAGAAATTAATCCTACTGCACAGGTGAAAAATAGCTGATATGTGTGTTTTTCCCTCTCATGCATTGCCAACTTTGTGAAAGAACAATTCAAGCAGAACAGATGCAGCAGCTAAAAAAGCAGTTGAATTGGAAATCGCTTTAATGTGAACACAACAACACAACCCCAAACTTTCACCAAATATTTTCTGGGTACTCCTTTGTTTGCTTCTATTAATCATTTATTTATTTATTAAAATCTAATTTTTAAAAAATAAATTATAAAATTAATAGCTCAAATTGAGAGGGAGACTGACAAAAAAGAAGGTGACAAGTGAGAGAGACCGAGGAAGAGGAAAGTGACTTCCAATAAGTAGGCTTATGGGCTCTAAGAACTTCACATCAATAACTGTCAGAGTACTGAGTTAAAAATTATCACTCTAGTACACTATGGGAAAACAGCTAATAAACTGATGAGGCCAAGATTGAAAGCAGTTGCAGGGAATGCACATGAAGCCTGGCTGAAGACGTGAAGGATCCCTGCCCTGGTGCCAAAACCACATGAACCTAATGACATACTCAGTTTATATGAGGACATACAACTCAAAAATGCCTCCTAGGAAAGAACTTCTGCCAAGTTGTTCTCTATTCACACTGGTGACAGGATTTGCTATAAGTATCAAAACTCCACTTTCAAAAATTTTTTGCATTTATCTTTATTTAAGCACACAGTTTACTGCAGGTGAAGAAAGGAACTATTTGCTTACAATATTTATGGAATTTATTCACTATCTATAGACATGTAAAAGCAAGGGAAATATTCTTAAAAGCTAAGTATGCCAGGAAACTTAAGGGTCTTTCTTGGTGGACCCATAATAAGAATTGACACTGACATCAGTTACATAGGGAATTGCAAAGCTGAAAACTAAGTAACAAATCATCCACCACCACACATCTCCTTCAGCCAGTGAAAATAAAGTGACAGACTGTAACAGGATGAACTGGCAAGATGACCAAAATTTTTCCTCAATGTGCCTCTGCTCAAGTATTTTATTTATCTGTGTATTGGGACAAATTTCATTTTGAAGGAACAATTTAACAATGGTAATAAGAACTTACAGCCTTAGCCCCAGTAAAATCAGCTGTCAGTAACACTGAGAGAGAAATGCTCGCTGTCTAAGTAATTTCTCACTCATCACCATGAACTTGGTTAGGTTAAAACAACTGGCAATGACATTTACTTAGCTAGGACAAAGCAGCAGCTCCCTTGTCTGCAGGAAATCTGCCAGAGACCAAGACCTCCATGGGATAAGGGCAAGACAAGTCCCAGAAATCAGTATCCACAGCTTATACTGAGATTTGCCAGTCTGCTGTAGCAAGTTTCCAGCGTCTGCACACAGCTAACAAAGACTTTCTGGGGATACAGCAAATTATTCCTGTAATTCACATCTGAAATAGGCCACGTTGCCTAAAAACATTTCAGGAGTGGTATATCAGTGGATATCCCCTCCATCATCGGATGCGACAGATTCCAGGAAAAATAGTTTAGATAGGCACCACTGCGGCTAAGCTCAGAATTGCCAGAATCACCTCCTGGGGGCTGCAACTACTTTGAAAAACACGTAGTGAGGAAAAATATATCCCCACACTCACAAAACAGATGGAGAGGATCAAGAGGGAAGTTAGGAGTTGGAATCACCATTAGGTGACTGCAAGAGATCTTGTCATCTTCCTATTTCACCTCTTTCTTAGTTTTCAATTTCCTATTAAGGAACACCTCAAGCTACTTGTGTTGTCACTAAGCAGCAATTTACAGCTGGGCATATTTAGATAACTTTTCTTGGGTTTCAGCTCATTTTCAAAGAGCCCTGAACTACAGAGGATCAGGGTTTATGCACAACTATAGAAACCATCCTATGCAAGTGTAGTGAAAACAGCTGAAGGCAATAAGTACAACAGTTATCTCAGGTCATGGCACTCAAACCTCCCACTTGGGGCCCTCAGATGGCATCCTTGTGGTACAGTAACTTCAAAACTGTCTCTCATTGACTGAAACAAATGTGATCTACAATGTGACAAGCTGAACTCAGCCCAACAGACAGCAATAGAACAAGGTGCCTGCTCAGAATAAATAATTCTTCAGCATCTGTATGGATAACTTGGCCTAGGCAGGGTTTTCCCTGAGGGCTGATCTCAGCAGTTGAGACTGATGCAAAGAAGGCATTCAGTAATTCCTCCTCTGTCTCCTGACACCAGGACGTCCATCTGATTCAACAGTGACCTCACATTTTTCCTAAGCTTCCTTTTGCTGCTGATGCACTTGTTGAAGCCTTTCTTGTTGTCCTAGATATCCCCTGCCAGACTCAATTCCAAGTGGGCTTTAGGCATCCTCATCACATCCCTGCACCTAGTGACAATGTTCCTATAATCCTACCACGTGACTTCATTCACTGACACTCGTGAAACCAGCTCTGGTGAGAAGCAGTACAGCACCTTCTTCATGACAGAGATGGAGAGTTAATCTGTGCTGGATTCACTCCATCTCCACACTGAGCTAGCCCAGGTATGTCTGCATTGGGTTATCAGCGGCTGAAACTTGTACTGACTCAATTGCTTCAAATGAAGCCAGACAGTAAAAAGAGTTATTGGAAAATGGAAGCAGTAGAAAACTGGAGCAGAGCTCTACCACCTCAAGGTCCCTCCAAGGCCAAATTAGCTTCCTTTGTACACTATGCTTCACAATGTGTCCTGCAGCATCTTTCCGATGCAGGTACTGGGAACATCATCTGGCAAGGGTGGCATTCTCTCACAGTGCACAAAGGAAGTCAGACAGAGGGACATGTTCACTCTGGAAGCAGCTAAGCTTTGGGGTGCACCTTGAAGGCCTGCTTTGATGATCTGCCAGTACGGCAGAGGCTGTGTGTGCTGTGGCTACTCCCTCCTGCTCTCTTTTGCTTCAAAAATAGATATGGCCATGCAAGGGGGTGATGCCTACCTAGATCTCACCCTGTGGCATGAGCAGAGGATGGCCACGACTACAGGGGCATGACGAAGGGCCCTCATACTGCAAGAGAGCCACAGAAAGCTGCAATCTTGAAGGTGAGAGAGTTGTTGGGGTCTGGGGCAAGCAAAATGCAGAGACGTGCAGAGCTGCCCACCCAGCAACATCTCAGCAAGCACCTGGGGAAAAGGAAGGGAGTACAGCACAGGGGTATTTTGGAGTGCAGTAGCATGCAAGGAAAGCCTGCTGCAAGTAGTGGACAGAACATTTTCCTGCTGGAGTGCAGCACTTGTTGCCTGAGTAACTAGAAATAAAAGGCTGTACAAATGGCAGATGGAACAGCAGGAAAGCTGCACAAGGAGGGGTCTGCTGTGGAATAACACAGCCTGAACCAGCAAAGGAGGAGTCCCCAGGCACAGGCACATCAAGTAAGGATGTCCAGCTGGCCCTACCTGGTTATTTCCACTAGTCTAACCAGGGAAGAAGCAGCCATGCAGGCGCAGTTCTCTTCACCTGAGCATAAAACAAAGGACCTTAGCAAAGTGTGGTCTGAAAGATGCTCTCATCCTGTTAAGTAACAGATGACATACAACCATGATTGTATTGTCATCATACAATACTGCTGGGGTCACTGTAAAAACTGCTTTACCATCAAACTTCTGACACTTTACTAGGATAGTAAAATAAATCCTTATGATAAGAAAGTATGCTCACCAGGAAACTACTGCATGATAAGGCTCTACCTTTCTTTTCCTAACCCCTCTACAGACCATAATAACTATAACTAGTTTAATTTGGAAAGATATACTCTGTCACAAGATGGGTAGAAGATTGCCAAGTAAAGAGCAAGTTTTGTGCAATTACTCTGAGCAGAAGAGCATAAATCTGGTCATTGGTTAATTATGAATGCTTTGTTCCCCCAAAATCCAAGTAGGGACCTGAAGAGAGTGTTCATGGAATCAGTCCCAGAGAAAAGCCTCTCACTTTAGAAGAAAGAGAACATTGATTAAAATTTTAACATACAATACAGTACAATACAAAGAGTAAAACCATTCAAATAATAATAATAATAATAAAATCAAGAGAATAATGTATTACAGGAACATTGAATGCACAAACTTGTGATTTTAGGGTGAGGGAAAAAAAAGTGTTGCAGAAAATGGATTTCTATTTTTAAACAAATACATTTATTTGAAGGGTACTAGCAGGTAGCTAAGGGAAAAGTCTTCCTAAATTTAGATCTTCAGTTTCAGACTGTTTGTTTAAGCCTTTAGTTTAAAACTGAAGAAAGGTTTAAGTTATCTACACATGGGAACAACTGTAAAAAACCAAGTGCACTATCAAAGAAACAAGCCGTTTTAAAAATAATTTTAAATTATCCCTAATACAAAGTTACCTCAGTCACTGGCCATATGCTATCTAAAATTAAAATTCACATTTGCTAAGCTGGCCCCCATATAGCTCTTTCTTTTAAAATTACCTTGTAATATTTATTCTGTTGCCTTGCCATAGATAACACATTTTGGCTTCCTAAAAAGTTGTTCAAGAATGTCAGGCTTATACTCCTTAATTCTCTGGCCACTGCACCAGTACAAGGCAGAGCAGTCTGGAAATTAAACCAAACAGTACCAGCTGTCCTCACTGGAGTATTTATCAAGAAGAGACACTTCTCATTGCATAACAACAAACTGTGCTTGTAAATACAGTACTCTCTCCACTTGTGCTTCCTCAGAGGAGTCCTCAGATGCAGCTACAGTTCCCCAAATGGTTTGCAAGGCCTCTCCTGAAAGTGGTTGTTTGCACTTCACTGCTTGCATAAACTAGCCCGATCACATCATTCCTTCAGGGAAAGCAAGGCTTTCATAAACCACTCCATAAACCAAATGTCCATCCTGTAATAGTCTTAAATGAAAATAAAAATCAAATTGTCACTGAAGAATGTGAAGAGGCAAATACAGAAAAGCCCTTAAAACCAGAAACAATTCTCTGAAAAGTCACTAGGGTAGTAAATTCCTTTTGTAAATACAGAAGGTGGTGGGTTTTTTTTTCCTGAGAAAAATCCATCTGTCTGAACTCAGGATAATTCTGGGTCTCTTTGCTGCCATCACAATTGTATCAGTCCTGTGTTACCTCTGAGATTTAGAGAAAGCAGCACTGAAACTGTCAAAGAAATTGTTTTAGTCAAAAGCACCTGGGATCCTCTGCTGGTTTTGGCTGGGATACAGTTAATTTTCTTCACAGCAGCTGGTATGGTGTTGTGTTTTGGATTTGTGCTGGACACAGGGTTGATAATACAGAAATGATTTTGTTGTTGCTGAGCAGGGCTTGCTCAGAGCCAAGGCTTTTGCTGCTTTTTGTGCTGCCGCACTGGCAGAGGGCTGGGGATGCATGGGAGGAGATACAGCCAGGACAGGTGACCCCAACTGACCAAAGGGATATTCCAGACCCATGACATCATGCTCAGCACATAAAGTGAGGGAAGAAGGAGGAAGGAGGGGACATTCGGAGTCGTGGTGCTTGTCTTCCCACAAGCCCTTGTGTGTGATGGGCCCCTGCTCTCCTGGAGATCGCTGAATACCTGCCTGTCCATGGTAAACAGTGAATTAATTCCTTGTTTTGCTTTGCTTCCATGTGCAGCTTTTTCTGTCCTTATTAAACTGTCATTATCTCAACCCACGAGTTTTTTAACTTTTATCCTTCCAATTCTCTCCACAGTCCTGCTGTTGGGGGAGTGAGTGAGTGGCTGCATAGGGCTTGGTGCCTGGTAGGGGTTAAACCATGATAGATCCAAAAGAATATTTAACCATTAAAGAGCTCATATACATATTTTTTAATGTTTCCAATGCAAAGCCCACAAAATTTCTGGTATACCCTCTGGCTTTTTATTTATTTCTCTCTGAAGCCTGTTAGACATTGCAGTTAATTTCCTCTTTCCATGTACAGTAATAAAAGTACTTCAGTACATCAACTTCTTATCACCATCTGTTGTAAAACAGATAATGGATCACAGCTTCAGGAGTCACTGTGTCTAGGAAGAGTTAATATATCCAGCATTGTCTGCTGTCTTTGGCTAGCTGCTTGTCTCTTCCTGCCCATTAGATCTCTGAACTTCCTTTGTATTGCTGACCAGGTGAACTTAGATACCCAGACCTGTTTTCCAGTTCATGCTGTTGAATGATCGTGGTCTGGGAGTTCACTCAAGTAATAAATGCAGAGGAAAGCCTGAACATACCATCTGTTCCAGGGATCAGGAAAAAAACATCTCTGGTCAGCACAAGAAGTTCACCTGCCCAACAGCTGTGGGCAACCCTTACAGAGGACAGAAGTGAGATTGGACCAGAAACAGAATTTCATAATTTACATGTCAGTAAGAAATTGTATTGAGCTATATCAGCAATTCCTACACTGAATAAAGTACAAAGTGCCTGACACATGCACCATTGCCCCCTTCCAGCCTCAAACACTCCAGAGGTCAAGCAGGAGCCATCTTGGCCACCATACAAATGGGAAGGGGGGCTCTATCTGCTTTCCTATTCCATGCCTCTCTACAGGCAGGTACTATGCCCAAAAATTATTTGTTTGAACACTCATATACCTGTACCTTTTTGCAACCAAAATCATAGGTGGAGTTAAGAGAAAACTGAGAGAGGGAAATCTCACCCTCTTCCTCTCTTTATTTCCAGTCAGAATCTTCAAAAAAATTACCAACTACCCTAAACTAACCTTGCTGCTTTGAAATCCATATAGAAAACTAGAGGGGAAAAAAGTCTCTCTTCCATTCCTGTCATTATTTCTCACTCTTACTTACCCACACTTCAAAATCCTCCCCTCAACATATGATATCAAAAAGAAATTTCACCATGTTTTGAGAGAATATGGTGTTGGAAAATCTCAGGTTTAAGCTGGACCACAAGGAGAAGAGATCCACACGAATGCAAGCTAAACTAGAGGACTGTTTTCTGACACAGTGATGTTAGCTGGTCTATTTGTGGCAGTGAGAGATCAGATCAAATCCAAGGTATTGGAAAAAAAAATCTCCAGAAGAGAAAAACTTATGGTCCAGTGGGACTGACTAAAGGTTTGGGTAATTTAAGAGATGCATATTGAAGATAAAATATGGCAAGGAATCATAAAAATCCTTCTAATTTAGCTTTAACTGTTTTAAAATTCTTTGTGGACTAGACCAGACCATGACTAAACCGTTTCACCAGGGTCTTACTTTGCATAAGAGCATCCAACAATGTCAAACAAATGGCTTTTTAGAGCTGAGACCATGACTTTTAGATCTGAAGAATTGCAGAACTGCAAGGGAAATTCTAGCAATATGTCACAAGCCTAGTAGAGAAGCAAGGGAAGAGCAACTTTCAGACATGTAATAGTTCTACTATTTGGTGCAACTCACCTTAATCACACAAGCAAACCAAGCAAGTAAACTGCATGCTGCAGTGGATGTGGGGAGAGCACACTAAATTTCCAGCAACACTCCCACACACCATCTTTAGGGGAGCGAGTACAGTGAGACGACAGCTGGGAAAATATTCAGAAACGTGGTAAGTTTCCTTGCAAGTGAAAAGCAGAATACAACTTGAAAGAGATGAAGACCTGAAGTTTCCACAGGTCTCAGTTATGGTGAAAGTTTAATTTCCTCTTTCTTGTCCTTTTTCTTCAATTCTCTCATTCATCTTCTTTTAGATATCTGCCTTAATCACCTACAATCAGCTGAGATGATGCCAAAATGAGCTGGAATGCACATGGGAGGACATCTATCTCTCCTATTTTCTACAGAGAATATAAACATACTGTTTTCAGAAAAAGTGGGGACTTTGAAAGGCTGAATAATTGCAGTAAGTTCTCTAAGAGCTTAAGTCTTCAATGTTAGTAGCATTAACTACTAAGAAGTTAGGTGCTGATCATACTTATGACAATTTTTTTTTTCTGCATAGCATTGCAAGAGTTCTTACGTGGTTGCTTTCTAATGCAATGTTGACAATATTGAGGTTATAAATTAATTTTAAAAAAGAATTAATAATTTAAGTAGTTGTCTAGGTGACTTAACTAAGTTGTCTGCCAGTTAATACATTCAGCTCTCTCCTTGTAGCACAGGAGGTGCTACACTTGTGTGTGTTGGGCTAAAGCCATGCAAAGAACTACATTGATACATCAGAGTATGCACAGCTTAGCATCAAACATGTTGATCACATAATATCACTTACAAGCTTCCTGTGATAGCCCAGGTGACAGCACCAGGGCCACTTGCAAACAGAATAAGATACCCTAAATACAGCATGGAGATAAGTGACCAGCCAATTTTTAACATATGCATAAAGTAGATTATTTATGAAGATAAAGAAAAAAAGAGGAAGAGGCAGAGCTTTTTGACATCTTCCCCTTCTCCTTTCTGCTCCAATCCCTCAACACACAATCATCTGTACCTGTCATTCACTGACTCCTGAGGAGTCAGGAAGATGGAAGTGTGATAAAATAGTGGACCTGCTATCACTCTCTGCTTTGTGTTAGTGTGGTTGCTTTGTGTTAGCATGGTTATTTCTCTGAATCTGACAAGCCAATTTGTGTCTCATCTTGTTTCTGTTGAGCAGAGATATTATGTGCTCATTTTCATGTGACTTTTCAGAGGGTGGAACTAATCACTTCTAACTTTATCTGCTTGGCAACCACACCAGTACATGCTGCATTATTACACTACAATGCCACAGATTGTCAGCTATATTTACTCTAAATAGGCCTATGTGTGTGATGACTCTTGTATAGCATGACAGCAGTAATTCAAAATTCAGAGACATAGAATGGGTAAAGGCTCCTCCCTCACTCTTTGTTTCCAAAGCTATGGGCTTTGCCTCAAATACTCTACAAGTTCTAGTTTAGACTGGAATTTGAATATCATGCTGATCTATTGTTTAAAATACACACAGCTTAAAAGTTTTACTTAAAAAGACAATTAAACTGCAAATTTCTGTTTCCCATCTCTTGTTCCTTTGCAATGAAAGATCCTAAAAGACTGTTCCTTCTCCCTCTGTGGGAGGCTGATTGTACCTTTTCCAGTTCATTCTCATGCAGTTAATTTACACAAAGGATCAGATTCCCAGAGAGAGGGGGAAAAATTCCAGGTACGCTTTTCTCAGCATTATTCCATTTCAACATATACAATAGCAAATGTCAGACTGGCACTGCTGTTGCTTCCCTTACAAGGCTGTCTTCCTGACTACAGAATTCTGGGTTTAGTGACATACATCTAGTGATACATGCATCTATGGTCACATGTAGTTCTCAGCAAAACAGAAAACAGAAGTTTTCTTTCTTTCTCTCTGAGTACTCAGTAAAAGTATGTAAAAAATACAAAAAAACCCACCAAAAACCAAGACTCTTTACTGGAAATACACCTTCATTACCTTTATACAGTGGGTTTCTAACATACCAGAAATGGTCAAGAGACACAGAATACCTTGCCTGCTCTAAAAAGAAAAAAATGCTCCTCAACAAGGCTTTGTTGGGGAACAAACTCCTCGTTTGTCTGCTGAGATGCCATCATCTGTCAGTAACATGCCTTTCTAAATTTTCTCCTTTTCACAGAACGATTTCTTGGTAAATAAATACAGAGCACCTCTGAACAGTCTGCTGGTCTCCCAGATCTAGGCTCAAAGAAAATGTAAGTGATCTGGAGTTCTACATTCTATAGTATGAAATATTTCTTCAGTCTGACCAAAGTTGTGATCCTCTTCTTAGACCATATGACTTTTATAGCCCTTCCAGTGTTGAAAAGATGAGGACTGTGCGATTTTCCTCCTGTGATGAGACAATGCTTGTTCCATAGAAATAGAAGTGCAAGACTGTAATGGATCTGCAGCTGAGAACACACCCTGTGTTCCATTTCAGCTCTGGTTCTCTGTGCATATCTTTGGAAATATTCAATATCCCACTCACTTTTTCCCCTCCCCCTCTCACTTTCTGGAGTTTTTGATTAAACATGTGTTCTACACTTGCAATCTGATATCTAAATCTCATCCCTCCGTTCAGCTACACTACTATTTTATTAAAATTATGACTCCTGGCTACACATTACTCCCTCATCTATCAGAAATATATTATGCTTGCATTATAACTTCTCCCTACAAAGCCACAACTGTTTTTAGGGCCAGTCACTGCTGGATCTATCCTCTAGTCAGAGAATTATCAGTCCCTCAACACTGTTAGGCAAGTAGCAGCTGGTTAGAGCCAGGCTCTTGAAAGATTAGCGATCAGTCAGAATTGTTCTGAACTATCTTGCCATTACACTCCTGCTTTCTTTACAGGAAAATGGACCAAAGATGCATGTCAGATTCTGAATCATCAGCATATCCCTGGTACTGTCAGAGTCTCCACAGAAGGAAACCAAGAAAGAAAAGGTGAAGTATCCTTTACAAGGTCACTAACATCCAGCTAAGTATGAACCCAGAGGCAAGAATCTAAGATCTTTAATGGCTGGACTCGATGATCTTAGGGGGTTATTTCCCTACCTTAATGATTCTATGTCTTTAAAAGAGATCTCCCTGTTGGGGGCAGAGAGAGAAAAAGGCATTGGTTAAATGTGACCTCACCCAAAGTCCTTGTAACTAAATGGAAACTTAAACTTTACTAAATACATCTGGACCACTACATAACAAAACAACAACAACAATAACAACAACAAAACACCCTCCCCCCCAAAAAAATAAACACAAAAGAAATTGAGTTTCTTCTCATATACAAGATGCATTTAACAGTTTCCCTCTGCAACTGTTAATGTCACCTTTTCTGATAGAAGCATTAAAAATACCTCTCCCATCCCAGACATATTCATTATTTTTCCATTATTCCATTATTAGTCTGCTGTGCGTGTTTCAGTTCTTGAAAACTTATTCACTTTTTTCTTGGAGCTAATGACATTTTTTCTTTGCTATCCAACAATAAGAGTGCAATATTTATCACGACTTTTTGCCTACATCTCTGACATAAGCCCTGAGCATATGAAAGCACTGCATATGGCACTCTGGCTCATACTGATGACCCTTTTTGTTTTCACAATACATCTCCTGCTTCATCTGTAAAAACTTTCTTTTTCTTTTTTTTTTTTTTTTTTTCCACAGTATCACATAACCCAGGTGCTACTTTGTCTCAGAAATGGGAAGCTTTTGACATTTACTTTCCAGTATACAGTTTCCACACCTTTAGTCATATAAGTGAACCAACTAGTCTGTCAAAATATTTTGCTCCCTGCTGCTCTCCAGCACCTATACTAATGCAACACAATTGGGCTTGGATTTATAAGAACTTAGCAATTAAAAATAGTTAAACCTGCCAGAAATGTCAATTAACTAACTTTGCCATGTAACACACAAAACACTAATGCACAAATATAAAATATGTGCAGTGGTCCAGTAGCCTCTCCTCCCATGTTCCCTTTTTTGCTACTCTGCAAGAGAAAGAGGAACAGGCATGCCCAGAACTATATGTGGAGATACAGATGTAACTGCAATGCCTATCAATGAGTTAACCACACACACAGAATTCCTACAGGAGTGCAGTTTCAGAATCAATCATCAGTGAAGGTTAGGGACCTCAGAACTGGGTCTTGCAACTGCCTCCTGTTACTCTAGTCTTTTACTGCCTCCTCTCTACTCTCCCTGTTAGCAGGAGGAATCCGTTTCCTTTTTCTTTGGGACAGGGAATTTTGAGTCAATGCTTCATCTCTTCCACAGGCTGTCAGCTACAGTGTGGGAGGCCCAGTATTTGTGCGAGTTCCCTGCTCAAATATGCCACCTGCCTGCCTCAGACACTAGCAGACAGCACCCCATCCCTAAGGGCGTGGCCTGAGATGGGGTCACCCTGTCTCTCAGCTCAGTCCCTCACACAGTGCAGCCCTACTGGCATGAGAGGAAGGGTGTGAATGGAACAGCAGAGATCATAAAGATTAAGAAAAATTGGCAAAAGAGCATCTCAGCCTCCAGTGTGTTCTCCCTCCCAGGACTAGCACACTTGACAGCGCCTTTGAGCCAAGCATCTGTTAGCTCCTGCCTAGTCCAAGAAAACTGGCAAACCCAATTCCTGCCATAACTCAGAGGCTAATGAATCCTCTAGCATTTGCTGCTGCCAGAACTCAGGACTGCCTGCCCTCTGCAGTGTTATTTTTTCCTCTAGTGCTAGATCACCCTGGAATGGATTGTTCTGCTTAGATTAACCACAGGATTGCTCATGCTGTAAATTAAAGATCCCTTTGCATTTTCTGGTCCTCATGCCACAAATCTCTCTAGCTGTGTTGTTGATATACCTGGCACTTGGCAAATCATTTTCCTGGAAACATATTTCTACAGCTACAGCTGTGTCCATAACTAACTTGCTGTCACAGCTTGTGTCTGTACGGTTTGTGTCTGTAATCCTTCTATGCCCTTTTGAAGCTAGCACAGTGCTGTCAAATGACTACCTCTCTCTTCTGATGAGCTCTAGAAGCAATCAGCAAAGCATTTTTGAAAACTTCTATCCTCAAACTCTGTAATTCCACTATCTGGTTATAAGGCATGGTATCTAACACAACAATCCTAGATACCAAACCATCTGCATAAGATATACTGAACACATCAGACCCACAGTTCCAGTGGCTGTCCCTTTCTTTTCTCATTTTTGCAAGCACAGACATGACAAATCTTTGTCTTTCCAGCAGCAAAATGACTTTCCTGTAATAGGCAACAAAATTGAGGGTTGATTACTTTCTCTCACACTGGAGATTTCTCTCTTCTGGCACTGGATCTTTTTTGTTCTCTTTTTTATTTTGTCTTCAGATTGCAGTCAGGATTTCTAATAGCACAAAAAAAAAAAAAGAATTAAATCAGTCATGAAAGCCCTGCTAGCCAGAGCAGAAACACCATACTTGACCTTTATTTCAATAGGAAAGCAAATAAATATTTTATTCCCCCCCAGAACTCTACAACACAACTCTGAGCAAAACTAAAAATCTTGCTTTTTCTACAATTTCAACCATTCTATTAAACAAAAAGTAGTATATGGTCTTTCTAACTGCTCACTCTGAAAGTAGCAGATGCAGACCACACAGCACCTCTTACTTTTGTACAGAACATCCTCCTGTCAGTGGGTAATCTCATTCAAGATGTGCAACAAGCCTGCTGACAGCCCCACCACACACTTTTGAGTTAATCCCTCCAAAGACTCACAGTTGGAGCAGGGTATGTGCTCACAAACATAATCATGAGAGAACATCTTCACAGAATGATAACCTGCCTGTCAAAGCACGCCAAGGAAATTTTCTAGAGACAATCTGCCCTCTGACCCTTGCTAGCTGAACTTAGTTCATATTTTATTTCTGATTGCATGGCATCATGACAAGAGGTACAGTATGAATATGGAAAAGCTTTCCTAAGATTTCCATCATCCAGAATTCTTTTCATGACATGAAAATGACAGGGCTTGTCAGCACGTCCTCCCAACCTGCACCACCTCTCTCTCTGTCACCTAAAAGCTAGTCAGAATATAACCCAAAGAAATGACAACCAGCCCTCTCAGGATGTTGTCTGCAGAGCAGCTGTGATAAAAAAGCACAAGCCAAGGGGAGGAAAGAAACTCTTAAATAGCTGAGAGATGACACATTTCCTCATTAGTCCAGCAGACGACTTATCAACGGGTATTACCTTACATTGCAGCATGATTCGTGAGAGCAAGGAGTGGAGCTGCACAGGATAAAGGGGTGCCAGGGGATCTGCCATCACCATGGTAATGCAGGCATACCACTCACACCTCAGCAGCCTTAGTCTCCCTTGTCTCAACAGAACCCAGCATGACATTTTTTTCCATAACAGATTGTGATTCAATCACCGCAGAAGCAAGAGAAACTCCTCTCTTTACTCTTCAGCTGATTTTATGTTCTGAATGGCTTTTATGTTCCATGAAGTACATGAAAATTAGCCACCAGGGCACAGGCATGCAGGCACCTGCATCCCTTCACCTTAAGCACTGCCCTGGAGGACCCCTGACAGATTTCAACCCTGTCTTAAGTACTTGCCTAGAGAAGAAATTCGTGCAGACCATAAGCAGCCTGTGACATACTAAGGGAGATCTGCAACCAGACAGCAAGGGAAAATTCATAGCTATGCCTTGTAAAGAAAACTCAAGTATGTGTAGAAATAATGAGCACTGAAAGAGTGGATGGCTTTCCACTGGCAAGGCTTGGCACTTCAAGCCGATGAAAAGCCAATGGAAGTGTTTATACCTGTCACAGGGATGACTTGGCACTACACCAGTGCACCCTGATGTCATCCCTGATGTCACATCAATGGCATCCCAGGAGTGACTGGATAGCTCCATACCAGCAGCTCAGCCTCAGCACCTGCATTGCCTGGGAGAAGGAAAACTCAGTGGACTTCTTGCTGGCTCACCTGCAACATCTTCCAACAACATACGGTTCTTTTGTTGACAGTTAAAGGTCTCATGGCCCCTTCTTTCCCACCCCTTCCCAGGAAAAGGTGCCATCTCTTCAGCACTGAGGCCTGAAGGATTGGGGCAAAGAGGGCCTGCCTTCTGTCAAACTGATGCCTTCCCCAAGTGGCAAGGGACATTCCCATCAGCTGTCCTGCCTTCCCTAGATGGGAAGGAACACCCATAGCCATGCAGAAAGTGATGTGCCCAACCACCACCCAAGCCTTGACTTCAAACCATCATCAGTAACACCCCCATCTCTGCTCTGAGTCATACCATTAACAGCAGCATCCCCAGAGTTGGAATTGTCCTGCTGAGACAATAGCAGTGCTCCTACAGCCATCCCTTTGTACTGCTCATGCTCACCTAGATGGTTACTGAAGGCTGTCATGAGCCTTGCTGAAGTGAGAGCAAGTGGCAGTCACTGCTGTCCCCTGGTCCCACTAGGACAGTCACCTCCTCAAAGCAAGGCTCATGCTTTTTCCAGCACAACTTGTCCTCAGTAAAGTTGTAGTGTCTGGTCACAGTCACCTTGTCCTTCACGTGCCTCCAAGCCATCTTCTGGCATATATTGTCCCTTTTCTTCCCAGAGAATAAAGGAGGGGTGATCAGCTGGTTTCTTCTGGGGTCTCCTTATTTGACTGTCTTGAAGATGGGCCTAATGCCTGGCTTTTTCAAGTCTCATGAACTTTCCTTCATTGTCATGATCTGTAAGGTGACAGCCAGCAGCCCTCACAGTGATTTCCACCAACTCTGTCAGCAGTCTGGAATGCAGCTCCCTTTCATCACCTGGATTTGTGGATGCCCATTTGGCTCAGCCACTCCCTAACTGTACTTTCTTTAGGATTCATATCACGCACTGCTAGTAGGCTTGGCAACTGGGAGGCTTGAGGACACACCTTACCCCTGGGAACTGAGGGAAAGCATAATTCTACAGTTTATTAATCTGGTTCCTTTCTCCTGATGACTCTCATCAATTTATATAGGCTGCTGGAATTTTGCCTCTCTTCTGACTTGGTCAAATACATTTCCTTTCAAAGGACGCAAAAGCATTTAATCTCCTGGGTTCCAGCATGCAACTCTTTGCTTCTCTTCAACTCCTTTGAGACTGCAGTGATATCTGAACAGTTATATCTTACTTTCTCCCAATTCGGGATATTTGCAGAATATTTTTTACCACCAGTACCCCTAGCCACTCCCACAGCAGTCTCACTTGTTTCTCATGAAATTCTGATGCCTCTTTCATTACAAAAATATGTTTTATGAAAAGCACAATATTGAAATTTAATTCAAAGTCCATCATTATTACTGACCAGACTGCAAACAGATCAAAACATATCCTACAGAACTACTATCTTAAATAACTATTTCTATATTGAACTTCTTGTTGAATATATTTCTATATTTCTATTTTTCAACTTCTAGTTGAAACTGTTTTTTTTCAGCCAGTACTGTGTATAAAACACCCACATGCACTTTACTGTTACTACTTTTGGTGTTCAAAACAAGAAATGCATTGTGTCAAGAACAAATAGAGCTTGGTTTCCCTCTACCTTGCATCCCTAATTTCTTTGATATGATACAAACCATTCTCAACTCTACTATCTCCTTCCTGAATATTAATAATCAGGAAAATTCCAAAGTTGGACTGTTTTTCTAGCTGTACTCCTCTTACTTTGAAACAAGATAGGCATTATGTGCACAGCATTTTTTTAGCTTCACATTTATGTACATGTAAATAACAGAATATGAACAGATCAAGATGGGATTAACAAGAGGAAAAATATGCTTTTGGATTCAGATGGATCAGACTTTAGCAGGATACTGGGAAGTTCCTGCAACTTCTTGCAAAAGTTTCAAGCTCCATGTTTTTTTAGAACAAATTAATTCCACGTCAGTTGCTTTGCCTCCTTTTTCATCTTTCCATGCTGAAAGACAAGTGTGATGAAATTTTTTATTCCCTAGTCACATACACTGCAACAGTAGCCTTTCTGCAATTATTTAACAGTACAGCCTCAATATTTTGAGGGGCACTGCTCTCCTAAAGTTGGTTAAATAACTGCCTTAGTTTTGGGAACAGATTTTCCTCTGAATAACATGCTCTCATAAAACAAGAAGAAAAGAGTGTTTAAAAAAAATCAACAAAAAACCAAAAATGCCCAACCCCCCAAAAAAACAACTCCAAAGCCTGAAATTACTAATCTTTATGTGTATAAAACAGCAGACACACAAAGATTATTTTGGTCTTATGGTACTACTTGGATAGCTTGTAGTTTGCTTTCTAGAAGCTTCTAATCTGATTTAAAATGCACATCAAAGGTTACGGGTCCAAATATACACTTTCCAACGTTGAGCAACCCATTTACTTACCTCAAAACTTCAATAAAACATTCTCACCTTTGAGGAGAAAAATGAAAATAAACAAACAACAATTTAGAAACCATTGCTGAAAAGCCCCATATATCCTCAGATTAGATCTAAGGTCTAATTTTATCTTCAGATATTCAATGGCCAACAAAAGAAAGAAAAATGAGAAACACTGACTATAATGCTAAAAGAATCAATTTCATCCTTTGTATTTAACTCACCTAGCTTATGGAGGTTTTGCATTAAGTTAACAACAGTGTTGCTTTAGAGAAATAGTAGCAGGTAAGGAATATGTATGGCCTAAAACCAGAAATTTTTTTCTGTTCTAGGAGAAAATTTTTGAGAAAACAACATAAAATTGGACTGATGAGGGGCTTTTTCCCTGCTTGCGTGGATGATAACTTACACATACAGAGTGTTGTAGAGGAGACTCTTATGTGAAAGGAATGGCACAGCAATTTACTGCAACATTGGTCACTGCTGCCAGTTTTACTTAGAGACCTCAGGCAGTAAAGAAAGATTCTAAAATCCCTTGCTCAGCTGACACTCAAGACTGTAGATATGCAAGAATTCTGCAAGTCTTGACAATATTTAGATGCATGGGAGTTTTTTCTGCACATCCACAGAAGTATTAAAAAAAATTCAAATAGACTGAGTATCTTGGACTATTGTTCATGTGTTGACACAAATGAGAAACGACACATTCTTTTGCCTTAATCCTTGAGAGCTCACTCTTGTCATAAACTTCAGCGCTCACTGGGTATTTCTCAGCAACACCCATGTCCCACAATATTACAGCTTTTTTTGAGAGTGAGTTCACAGTAGAGGTAAAGGCATGAAACACTGCCATCAAAAAAAGAGGTCTAACTTTGGAAGTAGGATTCAGAAGTTCAACTCCTTCCTCATTTCTTTTCCACAAATAAATACTCAAGCAAAGCATGAAAATAGGTTTTCATAATACAACAGATTTAAAAATGGTAGTTTGATCTCTCTGATATATCAGTGTGGAAGGAATACTATTTAGCAATTTCAATAGAAAGACATTATAAAACATTATAATCCAATTCAGGTTTTTGGAGTATGTAAAGGTAGAGCTTTTTTTATAGTATTAATCTAACTCAGTACAATACCCATGAATATATTTTTGCTGTTCAGGCCTCCAATGAAAACTTGAAATTCCCTACACAATCTAAATAGTCAAGAACACAAAAAATTCCTTTCTTCATTATAGCAGTACAGCTTTAAGCTCTTCTAAGTGTGGGGTATAATTTAAGTGCTATTCCCTTTGAAGTGTTTATATCTTCCTTCCTCAAAAAAACTCATGAATTTTGACCATAATGAATTTAAATAATTCAATCTATATACTGGATATTTATATGAGGCTACTTCAGTAATTTTCAGATGGCAGTCTTTAATCATGGGGGCACTAATATTCCTTCCCTCCCCACAGTGTCAATCCCTGTACAAAAAAAAAAAAAAAAAAAAAAAAAAAAAAAAAAAAAAAAAAAAAAAAAAAAATAGGCAATTCATTTTAGATACTTTAGTTTCACTTTGAAGCCTGCAAAAATGTTAGTTGGAAGATAACACTAACAGCAAAGGTGGCAGCTTCTATTCCTAGCCTTCCATGTAGCACATAAACTTACTCATATCTGACTTATTTCTAGGACTTTGGCCCAAGCAAAGCACATATGTCACTTTGCTTCTCACAGTTCTTCCATATGTCACATACACAAACCTCTATACAGGAAACAGCCTGATACAGATTAAGTAAAAAAATTTAAGTTTCTCTCATTTCAGTCACCCTTCTACTTGGAATCCAAAGCTTTTGTGCTCAGACTGCCAATAAAATCCAGAGGTACATACATCACTTACCTCCAAAACAGCCCATTTTTTTAAAATGGGTGTTTCCCACACTTAAGGAAGACACTTTTGTAATTAAATATCATGGATCACTGTATTTTCAACAAACAGGGTTGCTTGTGTATATTCATTTGCTCTTTCTGTGGCATTGATTACAATGGAGGAAGACCAGAACCATTTATCACAAGGTCTCAAACAAAAGTGTGTCAATTCATAGTTAGGTACATCCCATACAAAAAGTCTTACATTATTTAACATCAGCATTTTCTGTTACTTCAGTTTCTTGTTTCCTGAGTTTTTCTATAAATATCAGTGCCGTGGAAAAAAAAAAAGAATAATGAAGGGTCTAGAGAACAAGTCATCTGAGAAGTGGCTGAGTGATCTGGGGGTGTTTCACCTGGAGAAAAGGAGATTTAGGGGTGGCCTTATCATTCTCTACAGCTGCCTGACAGGAGGCTGTAGCCAGGTGGGAGTTGGTATCTTCTCCAGAACAACAAGTAATAAGATGAGAAAACTACCTCAGGTTGCACCAGGGAAGTTTTAGCTTGGATATTATCAATTTCTTCATTGATAGAGTTGTCAAGCACTAGTTACTCAACAGTGGTTGAGTAACCATTCCTGATAGTATTAAAAAGATGTGTAGGTGCAGCACTGACGGACATGGTTTAGTGCTGGACTTGGTAGCATTGAGTTCATGGTTGAACTTGATGAACAAAGGGGCCTTTTCCAACCTAAATGATTCTTTGCCTGTGGGGATTCACAAGATTAAGACAGACTTAATTAGCATATCTAGTCTGGTGACTAGGATGCCCTGGAAAGAACAAACAGAACTTTGAACTCATGAGAAGATAGGATTAGAAATCTGCTTAAGAGAAGAAGATTCAATCAACCCCCTACATGGATATGTTGAAAAATGTATGAGTTGTTTGTATGATCTTTTAACCTAATTATTGTAGTAGAAATTATTAACCTTACTGAAATGGTATATAAGTTCTTGGAAAACTTGAGTAAAATCGGATTCTGATCATGGTCAGTCTCCCCGTTTCTCCTTCAATCGCCGATATTTGCCTCTTTCTTTCTCTCAACAATCCTAGCAGACTCCTTTTTCTCCGTTTGGAAAGATCACTAGAACAGCACCAGCAGAAGAGGGAGTTGAAGAGCAGGGGGAGGAGAAATAACACTCTCAGCTTCCCTAAGTCCCCAGGCAACCCTGCACTACAAAACAACTGCAATAGCTGCCCAGTGGAGGAATAAAAAATGTCCCCCTTTTTGGACATTTATCCAAGAGAAGTTTAAAGAACCAAGTATTCTTTCCTCCTGGAAAGCATTTAGATTTCTGTACCAAAACAAAATAAAGAGACTTTCAAAATTTTCACACAAACTATTCAGTTTGTTCTGAGGGGGGAAAAAAAAGGAACTAATTAATCCAAATATTAAAACTTTAGTCTTATCCTTAAAGAAAGGCCATGGCTGAACTAAACTGAGTCACACAGTAAGCTGTGTCCAAGCATCTTTTGCCTTCTCTGAGCAGCGTCTGTATCAATCAAGCATATGAAAATTCTTCACCGATTTTTAGAAGCCCAACATAAATTTTTGTAATTTTCCTTTTTTTTCTTTAACTCCTTTAAGTTTGCTCTCTCGTTCCATTTTCTCCATAGATACAGTAGAATTTCCTATTCTAAAACTTTCTCTAGCATACATCAGTGTAAAAGCAGCAAAAATCAGATTCACCTGTATATTAACAGAGAAAAAGTGTTTGTTGCGAGTCAGGAAAATGCCTCCTGTCTTCTTCACCCAGCAAAAAATCTGCAGATTCTGCATCACCACATTATTTATCTAATGTCATTTGTATCAGATCTTAAGAAGTTTGTTTTAAATCCCATCTTCTAGAGAGTAGAATCAAGTGGGAAGGGTACCTTTCATTCAGAAATAAACCAATGCTTTTTAAACCTTAATTTTGTGGAGAGTTTGGCCCATAATCTAGTAGAAGAGCAGGGAAATTCCAAACTCATTAATATTTCTTGATTATGTACCAAAACTACACTAATATTTCTGGTTCACAAAGATTGTAGGTGGCAACATGAAACAAAATATATGAATTTATTACTGACTAGCACTATTCTAGATTCACAACCAAAAGGTCAGCAGTGGAATGGGGCACAGTCAAGCTGTCTGCCTAAGCTGTGTATCCACTGAAAATCCAGACTTTTCTACAGTTTTGCCTAAGCTTCTGAGAATCCTTAGAGCAGATCTGCCTGCCAACTCTTGCTAAAGACAAAAACACTTCCAGTTACAAAGAAATTCAGTTGTAATCTTCAATGCCTTGTGGAAATATTGCTGATCAGTCTTGATGACACACACAGAAATTAAGTCTTGCCTCCATATGGGTATGCTCTCCATAGCAGAAATTAAACTGGAAGAAAGAAAACCAAAGTGACTTCTTCTCAAGCCAGTAGAAGAGATGGGTACTAGGGACATTAGAAGGGCCATGGAATTCTTATCTCTGCAATTCACCTTTCCTAGCCCCTCTAGTTCCAGGGGCAGCTGTGACATTAATGTCTGCTCAGGAACTTAATTGGGATGTTCAGTAACAGACATGGGCTGAGGTTCTCTCCTATTTCCTTGTCATGAGAAGACCATCTGAATTTGTTTTTGCATCTCTCACTAGAAAGTACAAGAAACAGAAAAGCTAGAATAAAAGTGAACAAGGAGCCAGAAGAGAGCAGCCAACATAATAAAAATACCAACTGAATTGAAAGTAGTCATTCATTCATATAATCCCAGTGTAAGATGAAAAACTGCACCAACTACAAACTCCACAAAGTAAATGGTACTCCATCAATGCCACAGGGTGTAAAAGGTTTGGCTGAAAAATTGATGAAGACCAATTTAATTATTATTACAGCACAAATAAATATTGCAAAATTACATTTTTGTTGCTCTTCCATAGAAAAGTTATGCAATACTAAAAAAGAATTTATTTTTTTTACTGGGTGAGTGACCACACACTGTAACAGGTTGTCCAGAGAGATTGTGAAGTCTCTCTTCCTAGGAATATTCAAGAACTGTCTAGATGCAATCCTGTGCAATGTGTTCTAAGATGGCCCTGCTTGAGCAGGGAGGTTGGAGCAGATGATCCACTGAGTCCCTTCCAACTTGACCCATTCTGTGATTTTCATTCTTTCACCATTAAATTGTAAAAACCATCCTTAAGTTAAAAAGCCAGTGCCACTAGTGAAATCAGAGTGAGCTCTGATGACTGAAAACATATTCTATCCATCCTTTTCAGCTACCCATTGTTCTCTACAACAGATTCCTACCAGGACTGCTTTGCTAAGGGAAGGTCTCATGAGGCTGATTTGTCCTCATCTATAAGTAAAACCAGCCAGCTTGATGTTGACTGTACTCAAGTGTGAGCCTCCAGTTGCAGCTCAGATTGTAACATCAGCAAACCCAGATGGTACCAGATGCTGCTCACCACCCAGCCCAGCCTGCTTTCTCTTCCTCCCTGGTAAACTTTATTTCCTTCTGCGGGTGCAGCCTTGCAGAGCCCAGTTCAGCCAGAACAGTCTGAGTTACCCAACAAGAGGCCAAGCTGACATGGGCAGGAACCCCTGAGTGCTCAACCTGTAAATGAATGCCTGACCTCAGCCTTGAACAGTCTCATCCACTGAATAAGCCCTTGGAATCAGAGTATGTTTCATGGGATGGTTGACAGGAGCTGATGGCTTGCTAGTATGGAAAGGACCAGTCCCATTCCCAGTCATGTCTTCCCCTCTGCCTTGTCCTACATGGGACAAGGTCTTTCTGCCAACTGGCAGGGAGGTACGCAGCCAAGAGTTGGGAAGAGCAAGTCTATTTCTTTTAGTGACCAAGTGCTAGTAGGCCAGACTACCCCCTCTTAGTGCAGTATCCTATGTCTTGAGCTAAATTGTTCCGCATAAAATACAATGTATTATCATAACAGTAAGAACAACAGAGCATGAGAAGTTTAGAATCCACAGAAGAGCTACTTTTATCTGTGTTACCCAGAAGCTCAGTTAGGCTCAGCCTTTCTCATTCTCTTTCCCATCCTCTGGAGCCACTGAAAACTCCTCTTTCAGAGGGTCTGCCACTCTATGTAACATTTTCTGAAGAGTGCTAGGTCTTTGAAACTCTCCAAGACATCTTAGCCTCAGTTACAGACAGGACAGCCAAGCTATCCTGGGGAATATTTACAATTCTCAGTCCATTGATGACTGAATCTGGCATTGCTGTTTGTCAGAAGATGTGAATGTCAAGATGAATAAATACTATTTCAAATGTATTTTCTGGCAAAATTATTAGCTAATTATTATTATGTGCAGCAAACAAAAACTTGTTCAGCACATGGTATTTATAAATTACTCTCTGCAACTACAAATCTGTCTTGCTAACAAATCAGTTAATTAAGTCATTTAGTGATCAGAGCCAGGAACTCAGATCAGAAACTGCTGAATACTGATGTAATCAGCAATTCAGTTGCTGCACAATAGCTCAAAACATACAATTTTGCACCTTGGCAAAACTCAACATATTCATCTATAAAAAGGGTGCCTTGCTTGCTTCGCAAACATCCTGCACATTTAAATTAGCCTTGTAACTAAGAACACCTAAACATCAAGAAACACACTTCAGCAGATTTTATATTTTAAACAATAGTAAGAGACATTTTTCAAGAGGAGATTTAACTCTCCTGCACAATCTGGTAAAATGCCATATATTTTCCATATGCTAATTATTCTTTTGTAAGGCTGTTTGATGGAAATAAACCTGGTTTTCAAGTAAATGGGTAACAGACCCATACGTGTGAAAGGTAATAGTACAAATTTTAGGCTATATAATCTGAATCTACTGTCAGGATCATGCTGAAAAAAAACCCCAAAAAACCAACCTCCTACAAAGCTTGGAAGTTTATCTCCCGATGACACAATAAGGTAAGTGCCACTGCAGAAGTAAACTGACCTAACTGCCAGAAATTGTAAGCCGCTCAAAATGAATGTGTTGCTGTTGGTTGTCAGTACCATGCCACATATCTGAGAGCAAGAGAAAGGGAAGTGATACCAGTGGCCTTGCAGCAATCAGAGGTGGTGATAGGGTGGTGATGAATAATAATCATTAGTAAGACAGAACAGATGTTGCAGACTTGTGGTTTCACTTCTATATCTACCATTTGCAGGCAACAAATGACAGGCATGTAAGGCCATGAAAGAGCAGAGATGCATGGGAGATTTGGCAGTTTTCTTGTCTTCCCCTTGCATGCACACCCTGGCATAAGTAATTTCCAACTTTCATTAAGAAAAATACATGCCACAAGGGCTGTGATGAGGCCCATTGCTAGCTTTCTGTGTCTGGCTACCAGAGACACTGACATTCCCAAAGCTAACTGAGGAACACTGTATTTCACAGCTAGGACATGGCCTGAAGACAACAATTTGCACTAACAAGGTCACAGGAAACAGCTTTGATGGATTTGTGTAATACTCACCTCCCGTGTGGAACTGTTCAGCCAAAGCTCTCCAAGTGGGGAAAGTGGAGAGGGTGGAGTGATAAGACAACTAATATAACTTCTTACAAGTGTTGCTATTTACACCTTTGTACCCTTTATACAGTTACCTCTGCCTACAGGGGAAAATCATGCTGTTTATGTTCACACATCTAACTTAGGTGGTTCAGTGATAAATCTAGACTTCCTGGCCAAGGAAACCAGTTTTAGAATAGGCCTGGTTGTTTTGGCATGTAATGACAATTGACAAACCAATAAGAAAAAACTGGGTGAACAATTTTTCAGCAGTGCAAAGCTTTAAATCTTCCAAGAAATCACATTCCAACACCTACTTTATTCCACATCACACTTCTGACTTCCTGTCCCAGTTACACCACCTTCCTTCAGAGGCACTGCTTCTTCTGCTTTTACCACCCCAGTCAGCTGGTCCATTTTCAGTTCTTCTTCAGCTCCCCATGCATTTTGGGCTTAACTTGCTGGATGCTGCAGTGATGTGTAGGACCTAAAAATACCTTTGTGAGGAATAAAGAGGAACATCCAGAAAGTGGAGAATGGACCTTGCAGCAGAGGCAATGCTGCCAATCACAATCCACTTGCAGGAAAATGTGTTATCAGCAAAAGGGGCTTCACTGAACTATACAGACCTCTCTAGTTTCACTTGTGGGATGGCCAAAATCCTACTTCAGGCATCTAAGCAGAATGACTCAGTTTAGAAAGTGTTGCTGACACCTGCCACCATATCTCCCTGTCAGAGCAGGCTGTCTCATCTACTTTATTAATGTTTCTCAAATTTGATTAAATAACCTAAGAAAATATCTCTTGGAGAGCATCCCACTTAAGTACACATCACAGCTGGAGATTCTCTGCATCTCACATGGTGACTGACACATTCCCAGCCTTTCTGTGACAAGAACCTCAGATTCTATTCTCCTTCTCTAAAAACAATCTTTATCCCTCCCCATACCTATACTCTTTCACTTAAAGACAGAACTTTTCTCTTTTCCCATCTCATTCTTCTATGGAAACTGCTTTTCCATCCTTTTGTGAAAGACCATGCTCTGAGTCTAGTAATGTGATTAGTTACCCACATTATATGTGGCAGTACCAAGCAATTGTGTATAACTGGACAGAGAATTCACTGTCCCTATGATCAAGGAGTATTGAATCTTAGAAATTTATGATGTGTTTATTTTATTGTTGGTGCTCTGAAGTGGGGAGACACTACCCCTTCTTGCAGAGGCACAGACAGCTACTGCAGCCATACCTAAATGACTAGGGTCTTGCAAAGTGTGCCACAGTTTTGATGGTCTTGATGTCCATAACAAAAGCCCTTAAAGAAATACAAGGCACATCAGAAAATATTGTGTGCACAGCTCTTGTCTCAGCAGTCATGAATGTTCAGGTCTAGCAGCTACACTTGGGAAGTGATCCTAGTTTAAACATACCAAATGTCATCAGCATCCTCTCTGAAACAGACATCAAATAATTCCTAAATTCTTAGATGTGTATGCTGCTTTTGAGTTTAGGTCACAAGACTGGGTAGCTGACAAATATTACATGAAATATTCTCCATCCCACACTCTTCAGAATTAATTCTGTAAAAGCCTTTGCAGTTTCTATGGGAGATGGCACATCCACCCATGCTCTGCTCACCCTCGGGTGGTCTCCCACTTCACTCCACAGAGGATTCCACCTCCACTTACTGCTGTTACTTATTCATCTCCAGTGGAAAGTGAGGGGACTTCACTCCCACCTGAGACAAAAACAAATGGGCCAAGCAACATAGCATGATTAAGAATTGTGGTCCCTTTTTTCCAAAAGGTTCATCTTTCCTTTTTGTACTATGCCTGGAGTGTTTATATGCTAAAATTATCTAACAGAAAGTCTACTGACTGTTGTCTCCATCAAACAATTAACTTACATTCCTGGGATCACTTTGACAACTGGGAAGTAAAAAGGAATTTGAGACAGTTTTCAGAAATTTTCATCTGTGGTTTGATGTTCAGGCTGTGACTCCCCTTGTATTCAGCTAGGTGAAGATCTGGCTCTTCCTAAAGCTGTAGCTAAAGAAATAACCAACACCATCTCTGCTATCAAAGGCAAAAATTCCAAACCATTTCATCTGTATTTACTGCTGCAAGTGAGGTAGCCACCATCAGACAGGGAAGCAGAGTAACCAATTAGCTGAATTCTCAGCCCCTTTCTGATACGTGCACCAGTGCTCAAGCTCTTTGGAGGTGTAAATGAAATTTCCCTAGGCACATCCTCAGGAGCAAGCCACTTTGCACTTCACAGAATCTTGAAGCCCAAAATGCAGGCAACATGAAGACAAAGCTGATTATTTAGAAGGAAGAAGTATAACAGGAATTTTCTCCTCTATAGCTTCAAATGGTCACACAGGGGTGTCAGGCAGTCTAGACCTGTGCAACCAAATTCTCAATACAGCCAGCTCTGTACCACTTCAAATGATACCTTGAAACCCCTAATTCTGTTCCAAACTACATTGGTGTAGCTGGAATTCTGCCTGCTCTCAGTTCATTTGGAGTTACTAGCTATTTATTCTGATATACTCTAACACTGGACAAGTAAACAAACAGGAATTCATTAAAGTTACCCTGTACAAAATCCACCCTTGCTGTTTTTCTCAGAAGTTACATTTGTGGTTAAATTTTCAGTATCCATAAATATTTATAACAGGCTTTCAACATTTTTTCCAACCATATCTCTTATTTTTTTATGCTACTTGTATTTTCAAGGTGATTTCTCACTTGCAGAAGCAGGTCAGAAAAATTCCTTGCGTCCAAAGAATCACTTGGCAGTTAGAAAACTCTATCAATGACCACAGCAGAAGACTCCTAAATTACTCACAGGTTTTAGAAACAAAATGTGGTAATAACTTTAAATTGCTCCAAATTAAATAGAAAGAGAATTTAACTTGATCAGATTAAGCAACTCGCTGTTAAAAAAACAAACAAAAAACCCCAACCCCCTCCCCCCAAAAAAAACTCAAACCGAAACAAAAAAAACAAAAACAAAAACAAAAACAAAAAAAAAAAAAAAAAAAAAAAAAAAAAAAAAAAAAACCACACAAAACAAAACCACACAAAACAAAACAAAAAAATTCTTAAAGAAAGGCCACAATATAATAAAAGGAATTAACAGGGAAGTAACAGGAAAATAATCAGTCATGGAAAACTCATTTTGTTCCTTCCTAATTTTCCTCTGTAAGTTATAAATGTTAATGAAGCTACTAGAGAGATTGCTGTCACCTTTAAATTCATTACTGTTAGAGAGAGAAAAGGAAGTTGAATTGAATAAAAGTCAACACTACTTGAATGGCATCATCTCAACAGTAACACAACACAACATATTTTCCCTGCAAACTACTACTGCTGTAAAATATTAAATCCTGGAGTTACCCTAATTAAAACCAGATGAATAGGAGATGAAAATGACAGAATACTTGTCCTCTGCATTCAGCTCAATCAGCAGTTACATTGGAATGACAGAATGGGACCACAGACAAAATGCTGTGTTCACAGCCTGTCAGAGACAGGGCAATCTTTCAGTTTCTTTCCCTGCTCTGGGTCTCAGCCCACGGCACACCTCTGCTGGAGCTCAGTCTGTTAAGGACTACTCTATTTGGAGCAGCAGCACCACACTTCAGACATACAAGCAGAACAAGCAGACAGGTAGCTCCACAATAGGCCACAAAATATTTTAAACCATCAATATTTACTTTTTTAGTAAATTAGTCCTCAAGTAACAAAAGATGGCAAGTCAGAATTGCATATACTTGCCAGTTAGTTAAGACCTGTTCGTGTACCTCTGCAAAAAGAGTTTTTACCATCTGAAAACATAATTCCTGTTACAGTAACACATTTACTTCATATCCATGTTTCTTTTTTTTTCTTTCTTTTTTTTTTTTCTCCTGATTTTCAAATTCAGTTTTAGAGACATTAACTGTTTCCTTCCAGAATAATTGCAATGCTTTCCTTGGGAAACCTAAAACTCAGCTTTTTCATTGAAATTTTATTGCCAGAAAAACTTCTGCCTTCACAATTAGATCTGTTCTTAGCTGAGAGAGTAAAATATTGATTAAAATTCTTAACACAATGAACATTTCCATTTTATGCAGCTATCTTAGATTGTAACACCTCCTTCTGAGAAGCACAAATATTGCTCTGATGTACAGACAATTACATTACCACAAAGTCAATCATTGCCTTCAACAGACTTTAGAGGAAAACTTCAAATTTTCCACATAAAAGCTGTGGTACATCTTCCTATTTTTCTCACAGATAAGAGTAAGAACCCACTGATAAGAAAAATCTAAGGCTGTATTGAAATGTAATCCATGTAAATGTTTTTTAAAATATTCTCATTTATCTTGGAAGGAGGGCCTTGCTTAAATTAAGACAGTATTTCTTGAAGATGCAAAATTCACAAATATTACATTGAGGTAACTATATAAGGTGCTACATCTTTCATAGGGTTGTACATGCCTGTGTTCACTCAACCTGTTTCCTGACCCACCCATGAAATCCTCACAGTTCCTCTTATGACCCGATTTAGACTCAAAATGAAAAGATGAAAATTATGTTTCTCTTAGTACAGATGTCTTTCCTCAAAATCATCTGTGCAATGTAAATCTTTGGAAAAAAATTCCATAACAGAGGAAACATTTGCACATCTTGAAATTTAAGGTCCATTCGGTAGGAGCAACACTTAATTTATGGGTCACTTTTATTTTTTCCCTTTCCAGCTGCATGTGAGTTTGCCATGGGCTCTAGTTATGTTTGCAGGTATCAGCACACAGTTCCAGATCAAGCCTTATCATCTAACATAATCAGCTTAGAACTTCTCTGTTACACTCCATTATCTCTCAGGCTTGATGAACTTCTGCTATCATTACCCATCTCTTTTTATGACAAATGGAAATTATTTTAGCAATCATTTCTGCAGATCTTGTATTCACTCTCTCAAAAGCTTTTCATTTCTTAAATTTGGAGATGGTGATCTGATAATTTAGAATTGGGTCTGTTTTTTCTCAGCTAGGTTTTCAAAACCTGGCATCCCTCGAAAGGAAAATTACCAAGCAATATTTCACCCTTTTGGATCAAGTTCAGGTGAAAAGCTTATACCAACCTGATTCACGTTCAGAAAACCAACCACAGAAGTTACTGCATGCTCCTTTTTTCCAAGTAATATCCCATTCATCTGTGCTAGAAACCCTGACTCCATTTCCTGTTGAGGATGTTTCAAGTACATGGAAAGTTTTTTTTCCAATAAGGTCAATGCTGAAATATATTATGAAATCACAAAATAATTTAGGTTGGAAGGGAGCTAAGGAGGTCATTCAGTTCAACCTGTTGCTCAAAGCAGGGCCAACTATGAGATCAGACAAGCCTGCTTCGAGCTCTCTCTGCTCAGGTCTTGACAAATTCACAGGGCAGAGACTACACAAGCTCACTGGGTATTCTGGTCCACTGTTAATCATCATCACAATGAAAGAACAATTGCTTCTCTTCAGTTGTACTCTCTCACATTTCAATTTATTTCTCTCACCTCTCAACTTCTGATCTTGCAGAGCTATGAAGAGACAGGATCCATCTTTTCAATGACCTCCCCAAAGGTATTGAGGAAGGCTACTATCAGATTTCTCCAAGGCTCTCTTCTTCAGGCTAAACTTCCCAGTTCATTAAGCCTTTCCTTCATTGGACATGTCCTTCAATCCCCTGACTCTCTGATAATCCTCTGCTAGGCTTACTTCACTTTGTGCTTTGCTTGTGCTAAATGGCCCAAAACTGAATACTGGTAGTGTAGATCTGGACTGACAAGAGCTCAGTAAAAAGGGAATAAACCACTCCTTCAGTTTTCTGGATGTGCTCCTCTGTGGTGGGACATCTCTAATTCCTTCCCCTCCCTCTCCAGGCTGTTCTATGATATGAGAAATGCTCATTAGACCTCAGCCTTGATTAATTGCACCTAGGCTGAGCTTCTCTTGAGCCTCTCAGAAACACTGTCTGTTCCCAGGGAACTAGTGCTGTCTAACAAGCTCCTGTTTGTTAAAAGCAGCTTTGATAACTTATTTTTCTTGCCTGAATAACAACCCAAGTGGAAAATTTTTGTTATTGAACTTACAAAAGTTACACACCCAAATTGCAGTTTGGATGGAAAATTACTATGACTAAAGCCCACTCTCTTGCAACTTCATAAACAGTGGTCCAAAATGAGACTCTTTGAAATCCCTAGGACCTCCATGGGCTGCAACCAGCAATCTCCTTCTGAGCTGGATGCCTCTTTAAGCCAGCACACTCTCAAGTTTGCTATACTTGGAAGATTGCCAAATGGCAATGATGAATCCTGGGTTGATACTCCTCACTCTTGAAGACTCAATCCTTCACATACTGAGAAGATGCAAAGGCATCCAAACTGACTATTTCACTGAATTTAAGGAGAGTTTTTCACAGGTAGCTCGTATAGATTCTTCATGTCTCTGTGTAGGCGAGTGTGCATATGCTATAGCAAATGTACTAGGAACGTTGGTCTCCGAGATTCTGAAGTACTTTAGATTTGTAAGTTACTGTTATGTACAGTAAATTCTACATCAATCCTTTGCTAAATTGCTTAACTTGTTATGGATTAAGCTTAAACTAAGTTTAGGTTAAATTAATTGCTGTTGGGTGTAGACTGTTGATCAAACCTGGGCTCAGTTTAGTAGATGGGAGCACACTCTGAACCTTGTTAGTCAACAGGATGTTCTTCTGTATTGCTTTTTATCCTTATCCTTTTCTCTTCCTCCAGCCTCCACATAGAAAGTTGGGGATTTATTTCAGTTAGGATCGACTGATTTTGGATTTTTGTTTGCTTTTTCTTGGTGTGCTTTAACCATCTAGTAAGTCGTAGAGTCAACTTTGCCAATGAAATTTCTCTTGCTTTTGTATTAAACCTGGTTTTTGCCCATACCTTTGCAGGTGATTCTTTAAGTAACTTGAGAACGCTAATCCTCAGCATCCTCTTACTACAGCCCCAGAAGTACTGGCCTTCTGGCTGCCAGGGCACTCCACTGACTCATATTTAGTTTGCTGTCTACGTACAACTCCAGATCCTTCACACCAAAGCTTCCAGCCCGTGCAGTTGCAAAAGATTCTTCTTTCCCACAAGCAGGACGTTGAATTTATTTTTGTTGAATTTTTAAGGACCACACCACTCCAACTTGCCTAGGTTCTTTTGAATGACAGACCTACAATCTGTCTGATCCCTTCCCAAATTTGCTGTCAGTTGCTAAATACATGAGAGAGAATATTGTTGCCTCCTTTAGGTCAGTTACTGGAAATCAATTTGTTACTGATCTCAATAATGTTGTCTTCTCGAAGACAGTAGCTTCCTGCTCTGAAGGAATCTTAAATCCAGAAAAATGTGCTAAATTTTTGAAAGGCAGCAATTCCTAGATAAGGCAAAATATAAATTGCAAAATCATTTGCTGAAATAACATCCAAGCCTTTTAATTCTTGCTCATTTTGGTAATTATGTTCTGTTTGGCAAAGAAGATTTGATGCTTGCAGACTCAGCAGTTACTGCTGGCATAAATACACAACATAAGGCACAGAGAATATTTGCTTCTGCTAGAGAAATGCTACTCACCTTTCCAGTCTGCAGCCAAACAAAATGTTGCTGGAACACACCATTCCTTCACTTTGCCAGTAAGAGAGGGCTGATAGTAAAAAATACATCGAATTTTGTTTTCCTTTAGGAGTATCTGTTCAGCTGAAGTAATAAAATCTAGACCCGTATTGAGGACAGAAAAATCTCCTTGAACTAGAATACACAGAGGCTATGTCTTCTGCCAAAAGAAGCAATTAGGGAAATGATATAGTGAAAAATAAGCATGAAGTAACCTCAGGAGATTCTACCTCATTTTAACACCTTTCCTTTACTTTTTTATTTTGCTACAGAAGCATTTTATCTAACTGGTGGCACCTTACCATGCCTATCACTTTTCTGTTTTCCCTTTATAATGTCACAAAGGGTATTACAAAGCAATATACAAAACAGACATCAGCTTTTAATGCACAGAACCCCCACTTGTAACAGCAATAGCACATCCTTAATCCACAAAGGACATTGCTAACAATCTTCTTTCTGAACTCAAGCCATCATATCTTTTCTACAGCAGAACAAGAGCTGCAATCTCCAAGCAAGTTGTGATTGTGTCTTGCATAGATTTTTTTTTTTCTTTCTTTTCCCTAGGCATTTTTCTCAACTGAAGGAACATTTCACAGACAGGTTAATAATCTGAAACCTAGATGGCCTGTCTCTTCCAGATACTCTGGGACATTCTGATCACATCATATATTTTGTGCCACTTTCTTTTCCTGTCTTTTGTCTATTTGGGCTGAATAAGTTGTGTGGCAGAGTCTCATCTATGCGCAGGTCCCATAAAAACAATAAGACTTTTTATTGGCAGCTGTTTTGCAAACCAAATGCCCCATGAAATACTATCCCTCTTGAGACCTGAGATCCTCCACCACTTCTGACACAAAAATGCATTAGCCCTCCTGAAATTACAGTACTCATGAAAAAAAAAAAAAAAAAAAAAGAGCAAGCTACCTTTTGCTTAGTCATTCCAGGCTACAGATTAGAGAAGTGGCAAAAAGTACAGGGTTCAGTATAGGGTGCATCAGTCGTGTTATTGGTAACAAACTAGCATTATTGGGATCCCTTTCTCTCATAAGACACAACGAAACAGTAGCAAAGGTATCTGCAAAGTACAGGCAGAATGGGATCCCTCCAGTTTCTCCTCCTTTTCCTCCAAGAATAAAAAACCCTAGCAGCTTAGACAGTGCAATACTTCAGTCTTCCAGAGAAGATGCATTCAGTCATCCGCTTGGTATAGTGATAACCTTAAACTTCCTCTTTGCCAAGTGTCTACTCAAAATGAGCTAAAATACTAAGCAGCATACTCCTATCCAATCCTTTCCAGTCATGTCCATCACACTCGCCCTTTAAAAGAAAACAAACAAAACCAACAAAAGCCAAGGTTGTAAGACTTTAGGGCCTTTTATGGTTGCCACCACAAGTAAACACAAAAATAAAATTCTTATCTGAATGCAATTAAAAAAATATATAGGCCTTTAAAAAGTGTTTTGAGGTTACTTCAGAGTGTGTTACAACTGAAGTTTTTGCCGGAATAGCATTTTTATCATATGGACCAACGATTAGGAAATACTAATATAGACAGTCAAGGAGAATGTCAGCTTAGCATCACAAGCAAATTTGTGCATTTTGATTCTATGATTAATGAGTGATCCCTGCCCACGCTGGAATAAAACTGCAACTCCATGCACTATGCTGACTTGTTTTTGCCAAACAAAAAATGTTCCTTAAGTATATCTTGCATTTATATGCTAAAAGTCCAATCATAGCACTCGGCTGCTGGCAACATGAAGTTACTGCTACTCTCAGAGCTGGTGCATGGCAAAACATTACAGGAAGAGGCTGGGTCAGAAAATGTATGTGCATTGAACACTTACATCTCTTTGAGAAATGTTGCTGAAAAGATACACAAATCTCTGAGATCATCAGTATTGTCTACAAGTCAAAATGTTGTGACACTATTTCAATCACCAGAAAAGGCCCAGACCTTGAAAAAAATGGCACCCTGTGTTGCATCAGCTCCAGTCCAGTGGTTTGTGATGAATGACATTTTCAGTAGCCAACCCTGTCAAACACCACAGTGAGTCAGCAAGATGCAAGGAAGAAAACCTACTGACACAGTATGAGATTAGATGGATTTGCTAGAAAACTTCTCTAATGAGTACTGTGCTGAAATGATAAAACACAACTGAAGGATGTGGTGAATATGAAAAAGGGCCCAAAGATTAGGAGACAGAAGACGTGCAGCAGTGTGAATACCACTACGAGACTGGGCGGTAGTCATGGGTGAAGATAATGAATACAAAGAAGACTTTGTTCCCACACTGAACACCAGACAGTAGGAGATATGAACCAGATCTGCACGCCTTAATTTCACCTTAGCAGCTGACATCGCCATCAGGGAAAATGCCTCTAACACATATGAATCTACACATATTGGAGAAGTGGCCAAGATGTTGAGAACAGTGAAGGGACAAGAAGGTGACAGTTCAGTCCTTCAGGAGCTACTAACCAGAGAAGGAAAAGAAGTGCAATTAGTGGAGTGTGATTAACACTGGTGGGATAACATGACTGACATCCCAGCTGACCATGACCAGGTCTGGGTGACACCAGCCTGTCCTTCTCCTGGTATCACAATGAACTACAGAAAGACAAAGAATGAGGTTACTACAGACTAAGAGAGACATACAGACAGAAGCATACAGATACTTCTAGAAACCAGTATCAGCAAGGACTGAAGCTGGCCAGTGTGAAGCTTGACCACTGCTAGAGGCAGAGAGATCTAGGGGAAAGAGATGCTGCTGAAATCTCACAATTGTCACTACTGAGAAGCAGTCAGGAAAGGCCAGAACAGGGCGATTTTAGCGCTCACAATTACGTTGGAAGGTGGCAATGTCTGCCACCTAGTGACTCTAAGCCAAAGGTATCACAGACCTTTGAAGGTTTTGTAGGAATGAAGTTTATAATAGCTGCTTTTAGGGTTCTTCATGGCAGGCAGATACTGACATAACTATGTAACTTCTCTTTGCAGTCATTAGAGAGAAGCAGGTACTTCACAGATTTTAAAAAGGCAGTCCCAGTGACCAGTTAGAAGTTGAAGTAATCAAGAACAAAAATTTGCTAAAAATTCCATACATTTGGGTTACTTTGAGAAAAGAGAGCTGCCATTCCCACTTCATAACAGAGAATCATAGAATATTCTCTGTTGGAAGACATCCACAAGGAACATCAAAGTTCAATTCCCTCCTGGCCTTGCAAATGACCACACCATGTGGTGCATTGTCCAAATGCTTCTGGAACTCAGACAGGCTGGTGCTGTGACCACTTCCCTGGGGAGCCTGTTCCAGTGTCCAACCAACCACTGGGAGAACCTTTTTCTAATATCCAGCCTAAACCTCCCCTGACACAACTTCAGACCATTCATCCCCTTGGGTCCCGTCACTGGTCATTACCGAGAAGAGATGAGTGCCTACCCCTCCTCTTCTCCTCACAAAGTAGACTGCAATGTGGTCTCCCCTCAGTCTCCCCGAGGCTAAACACACCAAGAGATTTCAGCTACTCCTCATGCACTCTTCCCCTCAAGGTCCTTCACCAAGCTTGTTGCCCTCCTTTGGACACTCTCTAATTGTTCAATGTCTTTCTTATATTGTGGCACCCAAAGCAGCCCCCAGCACTGGAGGTGAGGCTGCCCCAGTTCAGAGCAGAGTAGAACAATCCCCTCCCTGTCCCCACTGGTGATGCTGTACCTGATGCCCTCCAGGGCACTGCTGACTCACGGTCAACTTATCATTTCAGAACTCCCAGGTCCTTTTCCACAGGATTGGTCTCCAGCATCTTGTTCCCCAGTCTACCACACTGTAGATCCAGGTGGGAAATGAGAAACCTATTTGCAAGATCCAAAGGTTTGTTACAGCTTGTATGTATATCAGAAACTAAGTTCCTAGGGGGCCATGAAGAGCCATTAGGATGCTCAGACAAAATTGCAACACTCACTGTAGACATGTAAGTTCTGTGGGTCTTGCAAACTGCCTGAAATTATTCCCTTCTGTATTCTGGCAGGAAAAAGAAAGTATTTATTAAGAAAAAAAAAAACCAAAATTTTTTGTTTCCTCAGAGAAAAATATTTTTTCTCTGAGGAAAAGAGTCTTCAGAAGCCCCAGGTACTGGTTGAGTATTAAAGTAAAAGGAACTATACACTGGATAATTGATTTGCAGGTACAGACTTATGATGAGTATTTTTGTGACCCCTGTATCTTTACCTCTCAAGGATTTTTTTGCATGTCTTCACAGAAGTGCCTTTTTTATGTCTGCAAAAAAAACTGTACTCTAAAAGCAGAAGCAGAGTATTCAGCTAGTGCTTATTTATCACATGGTGATAGGGAGCATTCATCATGATAATAAAATAACCCTCAAAATACAGGAAGTTAGGATGTCTGTTTTAAATAGAAAAATAGTTAGCAAAATAGTTTTCTGTATTAATAATTAATATCTGCACTTAACATAGCTGTGCTGTAATTAATCTTCCTAGCAATATCCTGATGGACAGCATTCCTTCCAGAGAGTTTTCCCAAACATTACATGAAAGAGAATTTTTGAAAGCTGAGTTGATATTGTAGAAGCCCTCACAGCAACATATGCTTAATTTGGTTGAACACTGTCATTTTTAATCAGCCTGCTAGAATTTAATTGTTTCAACTTACACTACAGTGACCAGAACTATCTCAGGTTAAAACAAAAATATTTTGGCTTAAATATTCTATGTACTACACTACAGAGTACTGTCTTTATGAACAATAACTTGCCAGAACCTCTTAGAAATGCTATTAGAGCTCCTCATTTGGAAGCCAGGAATAGATATAGGAAATATAACAATTATGAGCTTATTGCACTGCTTTATGAACAAGATACTAACCAAGCATTTGCAGTGATGTTTGAATTTTCTTTATCTAATCATATTCTTATCACAATTAGGAATTTAGAAACAAGATATTTAAGACAAATAAAGAACCATTATTTGTTAAATATACTTCACTAAAAACTTTTAAATTTAATTTCAAAATTATCAGATGTCTAATGTCATAAACTGGGGTTTGGAAAGAGATTCAACAGATGAAGAGAAGAGCCCCAAATAGTAACTGAATCTTCAGTCAAACAATCAAGTCTTTTTCAAATCACCAAGATTTAGAAATCACTCATCTCTCTTAACTGAATCCAAATAATTGATTAAACACTGCTAGTGGTAACTAAAGCATCTGAACCCAGGACAAGGAATTACTGAAGCAATTATGTGATAGACCTAATATGTAGCAACATTACTGTGATCCAGTGTTAATGATAACATGGCTGGCCAAATCTAATAATTCATTGTTATGTACTACAAGCATTTTTATTGTAATGAAACCAGGAATTTGAGAAGCAATTCCTCTGAAAGTTATGAAACAGCATCACAAGATAGAATATTGTGGGAAATGGTGAAAGAACTTGCCAAACTACTCCCAGCAGTGTACCAGCAGTCCTGGTTAACTGGTGAAGTTCCAGCAGCCTGGAAATTGGCAAATATAATGCCTATTTGCAAGAAGTCTGAGGAACGAGCTGGGGAACTATGGGCCTGTTGGCCTAACCTTGATTCTGGGCAACGTTATGGAAGACATCATCCTGAGTGCCATTATAGGGCACAGGCAGGACAAGCAGGGCATCAAGCTCAGCCAGCATGGATTTATGAAAGGCAGGTCCTGCTTGACTGACCTGATCTCCTTTATACGATAAGGTGACCCACTTGGTAGATGAGGTGAGGGCTGTGGTATGTCTGGAGTCGAGTAAAGCATTTGATACTGTCTCCCATAACATCCTCCTGGAAAAAATGGCTGCTTGCAAGTTGCATGGGTGCTCTCTTCAATGCATAATAACCTGGCTGGATGGGCCAGGCCCAGACAGTTGCAATGAATAGACTTATATCCAGTTGGTGGAGAGTCTCCAGCTGCGTTTTCCAGGAAAGAGTTTTCAGTTTTTGTCCCAGTCCTATTTAACATCTTTGTTGATGATCTGGATATAGGGATTGAATGCACTCTCAGTAAATTTGCAGACAGCGCTAAGTTAGGTGAAAATGTTGATCTGCTTCAGGATAGGAAGGCTGTGCCTAGAGACCTGGACAGATTTCATCATTGGGCTGAGGACAACTCCATGAGGTTCAATAAGGCAAAGTCCTGGGTCCTGTACTTGCATTATAACAAGCTCTTGCAGCACCGCAGGCTGGGGGAGGACTGGCCTGAGAGTTGTTCAGCAGAAAGGGACCTGGGGGTGTTGGTCCACAGCTGCCTGAACACAAGCCAGTGTGTATCCTGGCCTGTATCAGGAAAGCTGTGGCCAGCAGGAGCAGGAAAGTGACCATCCCCTTGTACTCAGCACTGGTGAGGCCACACATGGAGTGCTACACTCAGCTCTGGCCCCTCACTTTATAAAGGATATTGGGGAGCTGAAATATGTCCAGCAAAGTTCCACAAGGCTGATGAAGGCATTAGAGAATGTTTTATGGGGAACAGCTGAGGGACCTGGGTTTTTTTAGTCTCAGAAGAGGAGGCTCAGGGGGCACCTCATTCCTCTCTATAACTCCCAGAAGGGAAGTTGTAGTGAGGTGGGGCTTGTCTCTTGTGCTGTGACTGCAGTGAGAGGACAAGACATTACCTTAGACTGAGACAGGGGAGATTCAGACTAGGTATTAGAAAATTTTTTTCACCATTTGGGTGGGTCAGGAATTGGAATATGTTGTGGAGTCATGATCCCTGGAGGTGTTTAAGAGGCACATGGATCTGACACCAGGTGATGTGGTTTAGGGGTTATAGTGACAGTTCTGGGTGGATGGTTGGACTTCAGTGATCTTAAAGGTCTCTTCCAACCTTGACAGTTCTATGATTGTCTGTGATAATGTACTGTAACTCTAAAAGTATTAGAAGCAAATAAAACATTCTGTTCTTCACAAGTAGAGCATTTCTTCATCAGGGTGATGTGACTGCATTAGAAACAAGTGAAGATTTTTAAATAATTGTCATTAATAACTTGGAAGACCATATAAGACAGATGAATCAGAGAAAACTCTGTGACAGCTACCTAACCAAATCAAAGCATTTCAAGTGTCCTAGAGATTTAAAAATATTAATAAATTAATGTTTCTTTAGTAGATAGTAAATATTCCTTCCCTGGATGGCTTTACTGATGTTTGTGGAAAGCAAGAAGCAATGAATATCTGTTAAAAATAAGGAATTTAAAATATAGGATCTATTTCTAACAGAGCACTCAGTGAATGAAATTCTCATGATTTTAAAACTAGACACTCAGACATGACCATTTATGGGTAAGCAAGTTCTAAACAAAACAAAACACCTCAGTCACAAAAACTCAGCCTTCTTCATGACAATTATTTTATTTATAAGAGGTATTTTGTCCTAAAAGATCACTATTAGGATTTACTTCTTTGTCTTAAAAAGACACTCTTTTTTATCTAAAAGCTTGGAGTTTGGTGTGGGGTTTTGTTTGGGTTTTTTAATAGCTTTTTTTATTTGGCTTTTTTAGGGTTACTAATTTTAAAATAATGATAGAAAATATAGCTATGTCTAACTTTTGCATTGTGCTTCCTATAGAGAGCAAGAACTGTAAAGTATTTGGCAGCAGTATTCCCAAGCTAAATTCTCTCAAAACCAGGAGAAACACCAGTACATAATTTCCTTCAGCAGCTACTCTTCTATGTCCTTTTCCAGTTATCATCATCTTTCTCCCAAACCATCTGTTTTCTCTTCTTTGCTCTACTTGTAAATTTTGCATCTCCCTTAGAGCTAAATCTACCTGTAAAGCCTTCAACCCTCAGCTTCACATTCCATCTTTTCCCTCCTATCTACACAACTCCCAATCTCTCAGACCAGCTCAGGCTCAAAGAACAACTTTTCACCATCTCTATTTACCAGTGCTGCCAACGAGTCATCCTTTTCTGCACACTCCATGACTCTGCTTCATCAGGTTCTCCCCTCATGCTCCACCTCTTACCATTTCTTGATATATGATGCTAATAAATCCCATTCTTTGACTTCTGTAACCAAACACTCAAATGACCACCAATATCTTGCCACATCTCTAATAGTGCTGGTTATCAAAATGTTGCTAGTTATAGTCTTCTTCACGCCTTCTGCTCCACTACAAATACCTTCACTGACATAGCAATTATAAATAGCTTAAAGTAACAGAAATTACAAATTAACCATTTTTTTCTTGTCTCTAGTTAATTCCATCAAATAGACAGACAGGACTTAAGCTCTGCAGAAAGGTTTATACTACCCCCATGTTCTGCTACTGGCATAGTAGCTGCTGAAATTATTCAACTGTTAGGCCAGACAACCAAGGCTATCATAGCGCCGAATTATCTGCATTTTATCATCCTGCACAGTATAATTTCCTTAAATTCCATGTTTGCACGCTCACTTTTACCCTTTTCCTCATGGTACTTCTCATTAGCACCAACCATGCCCGAAGCACAAATGAAAAGAGAACAGTGAAAATGAATGATGCTGTGAACAAGAACAGTAGGATTGATGGAGACTGTTCATTTTGGTACTTATATGATTTGTGGGATGAGCAGCTTCAGAAGAAAATATAATTTTATGCCATGGAAAGTTACCCAAGGTGTTTGCACACTGAAACACATCTAACGAGTTCTAAAAAGGTTTGCTAAGTGTTGATTATATGGCCCAAAGATTCCAGTTACACTATAAACCTGTTTATGAAGTCATTCATTCTGTGCTTGGAACATTCTCATAGCAATTTTTATTAGCCCTTAGAGTATGCCTTCCACTTCTCTTCTTTAAGGGGACCACAGGATGACTCAATTTTATTTTTTTTTTTTCACTCCTACTGCTCATAAGTCCATTCTGATCTTATCAATTTAGCTGTAACTACAAAGTTGTTTCACTGTAAAATTCCTGAAAGTATGTAGTACACCAGCCACTGAGAATTCATGGTTCCAGCTTTTAAACAGTTACTGTGTCTAAAATTGAGTGACTGAAATATTACGGGAACAGCAAAACCAGTTTCAAATAAAATAACCATAATGAAGATATAGATAATTGCTGCAGGGCCGGAAGGTAACACTTGCAGTTTTCATATCAATGCTCCTCAATATCTTTCCTGATCTTTAAGAACAGAAGGAAGACTTCAAGCAATTTTTGACAGAAAAATAAATGAAAATCAGTTTCTTTATCTTCTTACCTCGCAGAATCCTAATATTTGCGGGGGGAGGGAACTGTCATTTGAAAATGTGCATATTTTTGAGCTTTAAAACTCAACTCACTTGAGCCAGCAGTATGCCTCTGACCAGGGCTTTGCTATAATCCCTGTTTCTTACTGTGAATTTAGACCAAGAACTAATTTTCCCTTCTTCCTGGAATACACTTGTTCTGTATTCCCATGGTTCAATGAAACCTGGTTTTCTAGAGGCATGCTCACTGCCCCAAATAAAAGCTCTACATCCTATTAACTTTTTTGGTGGTTATAAAGGTTATGCCACCAAAAGTATAGAGTATGGCCACATCCAGGTCAAAAGCCTGGTCTTAAGGTCAGCCCAAACATGATCTCGTAGCAAGAAAGGTTTAAAATTTTTTTTGCAAAATCTATTGTAGGAAGACAGGTTACAAAACTCACTTCTGCTACAGTTTGGAAGCAGCATCAATAGTACCCATATAACTCTCAGAGACTGACTGCAGCTGAATGAATTAATGCTTGTCACTTGTTTGTCCTTTTTCTAAATTTTACTTTGATGTATTTTTCTAAGGATGTGAGGAAAGTTATACTTCCCTTTAACATAGTGCAAATCACACTAGAAGAAGAATTTTCAGTATGTTTGTTCTAGTTCAATTAAATTAATTTTGCTAGGAAAGAAAAGAAAGGAAATTATATGAAAAAGATACAAGTATACACAATCAAACAGTTAAAAACCAGATTATACTCCACTAGAGAAAGAGTATTGCACTTAACATACTGATAATTGGTCAGACTATAGAAATCAGAGCCAAATTCCAACATCCCTCATATTCTGCAAACAGCATGAAATCCTCTCTAAATTCTCCAATGGATTCATTGCATTGTACCAATCAGCTGCCTAATCCACATACAGATTTCCATTTCCACAATACATTATGCTTGGCAATAAGACAAGCTTTGACTTTCTCATTTTACTTAAGAGACATGAGGATTTTCACATCTTGTAAGGCTCAAAATCACCACTGTTAAGGAAAGTGTTCCACTGCATTCAACACTCCCCCTCAAGAGACACAGTTTATTAACACTACCCAAAAAACTCTCAGATCCCTACAGGTCTAAAGCACATTGCAGTCTCTAATCCTAGCCTTCAGCAAAACCATGGATATTTATGACTTTCACGTGAATTAAGTCAAGTCCCATATCCCGTAACAGCTATGTCCTGATATGATATATCCACTGTCAATTTATATTATCAGTTTCATAGCCTCTACAGCACTTTACTTTTTTCATCAAGCTGCTTAAGAAATGAGTGGATTTTATAAATCATAAGGAATAGATGTAGAGCACTAAGCTGTAAGCAGAAAAGAAGTGAATGCACAAAAATTTGGCCTGAATTTGGTTTTGCCTCATTAGCTGATCACTCCAACAGCATTCCAAGTTGAAAACATTTCCAGTTATGCAATTGAAACATACTGAAAGTCACACAGCTTTCATGAATAAAAGGATCTGAACTAACAGAAACATGCAGCTCCCCTCTCAGGCTGATTTGTAGGTTTTTGGCTGTGTATTAAAGGTGAAGTTGATAAATTGGCCTGAAAATCAAAGTTTTATATATTCAGTGCCCTCCTACAGACAGATTCTCTAAATGTGAATATGACCAACTGCATTTTGCATAACATTGTTGACTTCAAAGACCTACAGAAACAGTCTTCTCCCTGACCAGCTGTAACAAACCAGACAAAATAAAACCAATTGCAATTGCATCCCAATTTCACATGCTGTTACAGAAAGGAGCACTTCCTTGAGAGCTGTTCATGACAAAATACTGCATTACAGGCTGCACTTGCACAAAAGGAACTAAAAAATTTATTGTTTTATTAAATGGCTGTCACAAGCCTCCTCGGACTTCTGAGCTAATTGGACAGGTTGGAATTTATGACCAAAGTGTGATGGGAAGTGCAAGCTGTGGAAAACTCAAATATGCCTCTTCCACAAACAACCACCAGCTTTATCGGTTTGTTCTCTGGACACTCTAAGTGCCCACTTGTGACTTGCCATTTCTTCAGTTCACAACATATTCTTCCCAACTGTCTGAGCCAGCACCCTAACTAATGTCTGAAAATATCTTCTACTCAGATATCAAGTCTTGACTTAAATAACTTCATTTCCCTTGTCAATTTGTTCCAATTTCTAGTTACCATCCCTGTCTAAAAAATTATTCCTTAACCACATAGTTGAACAACTTGAGTATTTGAAAAAAATATTTTTCTTTCTTTTTCTTTTTGATGGTTTCAGACACTGGTCTGATGTGAGCACTAAATTAAACAGTCTCTTTCTGTATCTTCACATTTTCATTAAACACTAAAAAAACCAACAAAGTTGCTGCATTAAGACCCCCAACCTATGCCTTGGAGCTATGAGGAAAGAATCTCTGCTTGTGCAAGGCAACACCCATACATGTGACAGGCAGCAAACTCATTCTCAGAGTCCCCTTCCCAACAGGAAAAGCATCAAGAGGTGGCAAGACACAAAGATACCCATTTAGCAGGGTGTTTTTTGATGAATAAACATACCATTGCCTTTCTCTCCCCAGAGACCATATAGTCCATTATTCCCTTAGAGGGGAGCAAAGTAGGAGACCCTCACCCAATCTGCCACACTTCAGGGCTCAGGGTGAAAGCAGGACTCTAGTTGAATCCTGCAATATGCATAGCATTACAAAAAAATACCTATACAAAACATCTACTTAAAGTTAATTGCACCAAAAGCTTGTTGTCATTAAAAGATTCATATCCCTGAGAAATATACCAGAGGCACTTCTCTTTTTTCTTTCTAAATCCAGTCATGTTTTCCTCTTTCTTCTTTAAGAAACTTAGGTTCAGAACACCAGAATACTATCAGGAATCTAGCATAAAACAAACACCTTTACTGTGCCCAAATAAAACGCTGCATTCGAGCAAGACTGTTAGGTTGTAGAAAACCCTTTTCTAAATTCAAGATCAATTGATTATTTCAGTTAATAACTGAGTTTAAAATGATTGTTCATGCATGCACATACACATTCAGAATCAAAGGTCTCCCAAACGATCTCAGAATGTCTAATGTTAGAAAAACTGTTTTTTTCTTCCTCTAGAGTAAATGTAGGGCTCACAAGATGCAACTTAATAAAATATACTCATATTTTATATCAATAAAATTAAAAAAGGAATAATAAAAGGACAAGAAAGTAACAAAATCCAATTATTTAAGAAAAAACATTCACAAACCTGTGTGCCTCAAAGGCTAATAAAAGATATGTTTGTTTTTATTAAATAAAATCAAAGTAATTCTGTTGTGAGCAACTTCAAAGGTTGAATGCTACAAAGCACAAGCAGAATATGACCATCAAGGTTACAGTATTTTATGCTGTGAAATAAAGCTATAAAGTACATTGACATGAGCCTCCATCCCTCCTTCAGTGTCTCAGTAATCACAGAATAATTATATGAAGAAACATTAATGTCAATCCTCATTTCTTCAGCCACTTGAAATAAAATTAGTAACAACTGGAGAAGGGGAAAACCACTCTTGCATAAAAAATATAAGAGGATACAAGAATATTTTTATTATGTTGGCAATAGGCATAAAATATTTCAAAGCTCTATGTTTATCACCTATTCACAGACAGAAGAAAAAAACAGAAGACTTAATACTGCAGTCTCATAAAATAGAAAATGTTCACATGTGTTTGCAAATCAGGACTGCCAAAGAGATCATCCAGAGAAGCCAGCTGATGCAACGACCTGGCCATAAACACTGCCCCTAAAAAACAGAGGGCAAAAGCTTCCACTATGTCTTGGCAGCACAAATCCACATTTTTGTGAAAATACCTTCCAATAAGAAACCAATCACTCATCTAAACCCAGCCAAAATTCTCATTGTGCACTTCCTTTTCCTGAAATTAATGGGATGCAAGAGAGGTTGAATCTCCCATGACAGTTGAGATGCATCCTTTAAATGGACAACTGCAAGGTACTCAAATTATTGGGGAAAAGGCTGCAGAAGAACTTGTGTAAAAGTGCATTTGAAATCTCTTTTACAGGGACTTCTAAATTATAAATAGCAGAGCAACAGTTATTTCTTTCACAGAGTGAAAAAAAAATAATTCATCACCTGAGCTGAAATAAATTATTCTCCACCAGAACACTGTACTTCTGGCATATTACCCAAATGCTGAAAGATGCCTGCCAGGTGCTTATTAGAATTATTAATTTTAATGGAATTGCGCATAAGAATTATCGCTAAATGTATCTTTTATCTGATTAATCTCTACACCTGCTGCCATGGCTCTTTATTAGAGACAGTAGTGTAAGTCTCCAAACAGCAATGCTCAGGAAAAAAAAACCAAAAAACCCAAAATTAAAAACAAAGCAGAACAACTGAATTAGATAGCCAGCAGATAAGACAAGTCTTCTAGTGTCTTGAAGATCTGTGTTGCCCAAGCCCTGATATGCTGCCCAGGTAATGCAATTTTCTAAGTAGGAAGCCTTGAAAAGAAGACATCCTGCAGCAAGACACATAAAGGGACTGGTTCTGATTTCACATTTGCATGGGATCTACAGTAACTCTCTTGAATTCTGCAGAGCATTGCATGTAGAATTCTTCACTTTCTAAGTGTATTGGTGGGCCATTCCAAGACTATGGTACTCTAAAGGAATTCCTCAGCCTCGGCCACAAGCTTGTGAGCTGTGTCCCCACAACTTCCTTCAAAAAGGAAACATCACAGTCTCCATGGATGAGTTTCCTGCAACATCATCTTCTTTCTCTGAACAGTTTCCTAGTTCTCAACAAATGCTTGAAATCAAAATGCTAAGTTGATCCGCAGGTCATCATATTGGCTCTCCTTGCCTTTTCCGTTTTAAGTCTTTGAAAGACAAAGCTAACAGATTTACTGCATAAACTGCAATTGAAATAAATCTCTCATCAAAAGTAATTGGAAAGCCAGAATTTCATTTTTGACATATTTGTTGTTTTATATACGCCTGTGAAGTGCCTTTTATAAATGCTTCTAGACAGGGCCTAATATGTAATGCAGTCATACAAATTTCTAGCATAATTCTGCCTGAAGATTTGGGTAGAACTAGATGTTAAATTCATATTTCAGTCCTATCACCTTGTTTGGTTCAACTGAATGATCTAGACAGCTTTCTGCAGATTTAATTTCTTGAGCTCCCAGAGCTCTTCAGAGCAGAATAAAAATGGTAAGGGATTCATTCCTCACCTGTGCTCACACCTTACCACCAGAGTAAGTGCATGATACGTTTACCTTTTAAGTCCAGGAGTAAGCCTGCCTTATGTTTTAAACTGGCAAGAGAACTGTGGGATGCAGTGGGGTGCAAGCTGTGAGGGATGCTCAGTCCTGTCTACACCCAAAAGCACTCAATCCTGTCAAGCACTGTACATTTGACTCAGGCATAGATCTCTGCATTCTGCTGCTGCTGACTGACATAGGAAGCATCATTTATTACTCAAACAAAGAGCAAGTCTTCAAGGTAGAAAATTTTCGACAATTAATTTCTGCATGTGAACCACTCTATCTCATCAGACAAAAGCAAAAAACAGCCTCTAAAATGTATTCATAAAGCAATTGCCAACTCTGTGTCCATGAAACCCTGTTTTTAATGTTTACTTACATTGCTGGAGTAGCCATTGATTTTTCATGGAATACAGTAATTACACTCTACCCAAAAGTTTTAATGCTGCACATCTTAATTATTTACAACATAATGTGTTTAATGGTGCACTGTATTACTTACTTTGGGTAATATATCTCAAACATTATGATACATCAAGCCAGGAAATAAAATTATTATGCAGAGAGAGACAGCTTTACACTTATCCTTCATTGCTGATGTCCCTACTTGTCTTCTAAGCCTGTGAGTAATTCCCCTCTTTAATTTAGTCAGCTGCCTGGAGGGTTTTCTAGAAAAGTTTCTGATGATCTCAAACTTTACTGAATATGAAATGGAAAGTACATGCCATTCAATTTAGGTTTAACAGTTTATTACTGAGATGCTGATCCTTTGATGGACCATCTTGCATTAGCAAACACCTAAAAAATTTAAGCCTTCTGGCTAAATAAAGAAATAAAAATTATAGATTCCACCAGCATGATGGCCTAGCAATTTCTTTTCTCCTTCAGTAATTTAAATTTGCCTCTTCCCTTTGGTAATCTAAATTTGTACGTGGTACTGTAATAAAAAAAAAAAAAAAAAAGAAAAAAAAAAGGAAAGACAGAAGACTTTATTTCTACTCAGTATACAGGACATCTCTATATCATGTGTTCCTAAAACAATAAGGTGTTATTGTACAGAAAGACCCCACAAAATTTTAGAATACGCTAAAATTTAGGATTTTAGAAACAAAAATATATTTAAGATTGGAGTTTGGGCTCCAAACCGAAAAGTCAGAGAGGCAATGTCTTCTAGAAATGCAGTTTTTACAACCACCAGAATGTCAAGGATTTAAACTTAGCCTTTCTAATAGAATTCCTTAACAATCCACAGATTTCGTGTTTTGAAAAAAGAAATAGTGAGCTGAGGCCACTCTCAGCCTAGGACACCTTTTCCATCCTCACTAAAGATCATCATCACTCAGGCTAGTCCAGTATTTCTCAGGCAAGTAGCACTGCCCAAAGTGAGAGGTGTGTGCATGCATGGTGGTGGCAGCATGCCCAAAATATGAAGTATGTGCATGCATGTGTTTGGATATGAAGGAAGAACTTGTTGAAGTAAACTTAGCTGCCTAAAGGTGCCAGTCCTTAATGGAAGACACGAAAGCCACAGTGACAGTACATAGTGTCATGGAGGGAACAGGCTCATCACACAACAGGAAAGAAAATAAAGGGCAATTTTAAGTAAATTATATTTATTTTATAGATATAGATTTAAAATATTTTATGTATAACAAAAACAGAGCAGAAAAGAAAGAAAGAAAGTTGCTATCTGAAATAAAATGTTCCCCTGATCATACTCAGGAGTTATGCAATTTATATACTTCAACTTCCCATGGGCTGTATTAACACAATCATGATTTTAGTCCTAAAGTCAAAGGAAGGAAAACTCTTCAAAGAGAGGAAAAATACCTGATATATCATCAGCTCTCTGTAAGCCCTGACTTTCTTGAGTGTTTTAAATCTAGCCATACTTATTAGGCACTCTCCAAAATCAGAACATATGATTCCTGAAGGGTGTTACTGTTTTTGGAGAAGTGAAAGTATCAGATGATCACAACAGGAAACTAGATCAGATAAGAAATGCATAGAAAGAAATTTGTTCTGTAATAGGCATTAAATGGAACAAACAGCAGATATATTCCTTACTGTGTTTAAATCAACACCAAAAAATACTCCTGCATTCATTTAAAAACACCACTTTAAAATGGAAAGCAGTATAAAACACTGACAGAGTTTCTCTGGGGTTTACTACAGACTGATGGTATTAATTCTCTTCTCTCTCTGCTCTTAAAAGAAGTAGAAGCTGCAATGTTATGAAAGCACAAATCATGCTGAAATACTATCCAGAGGATGGATGCAATGGGTGACCCAGAGTGACAGCATAGCTGTTCTTCAATCCAAAGTAAAAACAGGATAGGGCACTTGTGTGAGCTACAGTGATGAAGTATGTAATTTGTGTTAGTTGAGATCACTCTTTTCCATGACTTCAGTGGGCTTCAGGTTGGATTTGTGACAAAAAAGTTACAGCAAGATGGACAGTCATTGTCTATGTACACTTCTACGTGTGTGTGTGTGTGTGTGTGTGTGTGTGTGTGTGTGTGTGTGAAAAGGAGAGACATGAGTGTGTGCAAATTCACACACTTTTTAAATCTCACAGGAGCTCCCAAGGGGTTCAGACAGTTGGTGACCCCAACTTGTTCAGCCACATCTTTGCCTCCAACTTTAGCCTTATCTTTCCTCTTCCTCCCTGATGCAAAAGGAAGGAAATGAGGTCATACAATTCCTCACCTTCAAGTTTGTCATGATATCCCAGCACCCAGTGCTGCTGGGGAGCAAGGGCAGAGGGGAGCACAGAGCAGGGTGACATGGACAGACAGGGGGAACAGCATTGCCTGCTGCAGGAATCAGAGAACTGCCTTGGGCTTAGCACTTGAAATGCTGAGTGAAAGTGCTTGGGAAGACTATTGTGTTGCTAGAGAAAATGGAATTTTGGTTATTTGGCTGGAAAGACTTCAAGCACTTCTGCCTTAAACTGATAGTAGTATAGGAAAAAGAAAAGAAAGTAGGTATGTTTTTTGGGGAAAGCAACATCAGGTAGGGGTATTGCTTTTTCAAGGCAAGTAACAAATTCTAAGAGAAAAATGAAAAAGCCTTGAAAGGAATAGAAAAAATACAAGACCTCTGAATCAAAGAGAGAATCATAAAGCCAGGACAAGAATTCAATTATACTTGCCTTTCATATAGTTTCTAATTGCTAAGGATCTGTGTTGAAGCAAAGCAGGAAGCACTCTGATCTCATATGTATAAATTCATGCTCTGATAAATAAAACACCTCTGAATAGAAAAGAGAGGAAAATTTCATGAAAAGTTTCAAGAGAAATAATTATTCCTTATTGCAAGGTCTGCTAAATAGGACCTCTAAAAGCAGACCCTGATTGGCATGGTTCGATCTGCCCCTCTCCAAAGAGTCATGCCACATTTGATGCGTAAAGGTACAAAAGACAGTGAATGGAGATGGAAACACCCTAAGGTAGAAAAGGAAACTTCCCTGCACTGTACACCACAGTGTGAATGTTGTTAAGCTACCTGTAAATCTGCTATATACTCAATGTCCCAGATCAAACAGAGCAATGACTCTACTGGGCATCCACTGCTCTGACTCCTTCCCCACATTAAAGTCTGTCTTCACTTAGCTGATCAAGACCCTCAAACTCCACAACACTGCCATAAAAACAGATACAAAACTTAGCTAAGAGCAGTATTTTACCAGAGGCAGTGGTAAACACCAGTACAAGCCAGATTTGGGGTAGGCCTGTTTAACCCCATGCTGTTTCTTCCCAGCTGCAAGGCTGCAATTCCATGCCAATTAAGAAAGACTAATCACTTAATTTTTTCATTACACATGCATTTTGGTTACTTAGGAGAGCACAAAACCTGCCCTTGAGCAGTAATACTGCTAAGCCACCACATCTAACTTCTCTCTTTCCCTCACAGAAGGAAAGCTGACAGCAGCTTCCAAGAACTTCTGTTAGTAAAGCTCATTCTTTGATCTCCTGGGGCTGACAAAATTGTTGAAAAAAAATTTTTTCCCCTTGGAATGTGGCTTCTAATAGTGAGCTTGGGTGCTAGACTTGGTTATCAATTAAGAGCTGACTTGTAAATTACAGTAAATACCTGTTTTCTGCAGCTATTTCTAGTTTTTCATTGTGTCAGTGATGGAAATCCTACTCTCACTGGCTGAATTCTTCCATTCTTCCCCATCTACATCCATCTACCCAATTGAGCTCCTGAAATTTTCCTTGGGGTGCAAAAGCGATTGCATTTGCTTTGTGCCTTTGTGGGGCAGACAAGAATTTAAAAGATTTAAGCAAAGTTACAAGGGAAAATGTAATGGTTTTTGGAACTTTTAAAACAATTTACCTTTCATGCTTCATTCTGAGCTCAGCTCAGAGACTACCCTTTCACAGTCAATCTGTCCCAGCCATCTCTCAATACACTGCAAACAAGATTAAGCTTTTGTTAGTGTCTCAAAGTCAATCAGGGTCATCTGCAGCAGGCAAGAATTGAAGGTGTTTTTCAACTTGCTCCTTATCCTTTGGTGATAAGGTTCATTCCTTCATTCCCTTTCAACTATATTCCAAATTGGAGGAAATATTTTTTCCTCAAACTTTGGAGAACTTCTTGCTTGCCTTTAGAGCCATTAACTTTGAAAAATATTTTGTCTGTAGAACCTAACTTTGAAATATTTTCAGTCTTAACTGCAGCAATGTATACATCCCATTTATAGCTCTCATCTATTAAGCTCTCAACTTTCAGGAGATTGCTTCCGTTTCTTGATATTTTATTAATTTCACTCATATTGCTGTTCTTTGCTGTGGGGTCTTTTCTCCTTGGGTTTCTTGGAGTGTTTATTTTAAAGGATTGTGGTATGCCTTTTATAACTAGAGCTCATCCACTGTGTTTGGTACACTCCTTGAGAAGAATTGTTACAGAGACAGGCTCATAAAGAAGGTAACTGAAGCCTGCGAAGAAAATGGTTTGCATTTCAAAGAGATGTTCAGCTGAAAAATATTTATTCCCCTTCTCTGAACAAATGTTCCAGGGATGAGTCTTCATTGCACAAGCACTACACCATCTGTCAAGTCTTGAGAAGTTAGATAAAAATGCTGATCACTCGTGTGCACCTATGAGCACCAGCTAGAGACTCCTCTCATCACACACACTTGTGCCAGAGTGGCTTCTGTTCCCTGCTCAGTATCTCAGCTTATTTACAGTGCCAAGACTTGGTCCAGAGTCAGTGAGATACCACTATACCAAACTGAAGAAGAAACATATCTCCTAGCATAGCATCAAGTTCAAAGCAGGCCAGCTAAAACACTCATTTCCAAGCTGCAAGTTATCTTAAAGTTTCCTCCCTTGCTGACCCTTCATGCATGGACATTAGTAAAGTGGTCATCACACAGCAAAGTGCAGGGACTACCACTTTAGTGTCAGTACAGAAAGATTCAGTAAAAGAAATGAGCTTTTCATCTAGAATCCTTCATGAGTGAAATTAAACTTAGGTGATTAAATGTCCGATAAAAGATCTGGTGTGCTCTCTGACCCTGCTAGGAGCTGCTCACTTGACACTCTGGCTAATTCCATTGGCTTTGGTTTGCCACAACATGCAAAAAAGCTTTTAGTGTATGAAGTTAAATACTTTTACTGTGATATTGCAACCTTAAGCTGAGGACTGAGATTCTAGCTGTAAAGATCAAGAACCAAAGAAACGTGACAGCAGAAATCATTCTGTCCACATGAAAAAATGGATGTTAAGGTTTATATCTTGGAAAAGAGTGAATATTGAGTTTTGCTTTTCTGCTCACACACTGAAATCCTCATTCTTGAGAAGATGAAAGCCCTAAAAATGAACTCTTGCATGGTTTGTGAGAGCATTTATTCATTTGGAGACAACAAAAACTAAACATAAAATATACTGCCCTTAAACATACCCTGTTCTCCCTTCAGGTGAAGTCCCAACAGAATATCATTAACATAACTCATCACAGACACTCAGAACATGTGGAGTGAAATCCACATGAAGGACCATAAGTACATTCCTGAAATTTTTTGCCTGCCCAAGTGGTTCTGAATGCCAGCAATAAAAATTTAAATGTATAGTCATGCTTTATCCCACAACAAGCCACCAAGCCAAATTTGACTCTTGCCATCACTTTCTTAGGGCTAGCTTCTGTCTTCAAACTGATTTTAACAGGACTGTGGGGTATAACTGGGGAAAAATGCATGAACCCTCAATGTTTCAGATAGATTTATGGATTACTGCTAACAAAGAGACGGGCATTGGTCTGCTAGACCTGATCAGGTGCTGAATAGTGACAGAATGCTGTTTGTATCTTCCCATGTCTCATAAGAGTTTCCTGGAGCTTTTGTGTCTCATCATCTTCCTCTTGATGCTTCTGTTTCCACTGCCATTTTCAGCCATAAATTTTGCAACATCACATGTCAAGTTGTAGTAAGTGAAGCCACACATATACATATGTATGCATGCCCACACAGAAGCATGCATAAACACAAGTATATAAAGCTGTACAGGATAAACTGTGCTTTAAATGAGCACATAAAAAATACTATATTTGGCATTCTCACTGTGTCATGCTCTTCATCTCCTGGAGATTTCTTCATTCTGTGATTCTTTTCTGAGCATATGCATACATATTCATGTGTATATAGAATTAAACATCAAGGCATTTGCAGCACATAGGAAAACTTGTGTCTGTGTAGGAGCACGAACTATCTGCTTGCAGTTCTGCCTTGATGCAAAGCAAAGGCAGTGTATCTCGTGCTTAGGATCTTCCAGAGACTAATTCTGAATGCTGGCAGTAAGATTTGTCAGGTTTTGCAATGTAGGAGAATGCTGACAGATCTGGCTGAATTACTGCACTGCTGCTTCAGATCTCTGTTATTCCCTCCAAGGTCAGCTGTCCACTTTGAGAGAATGAAAAGATCCAAACAAATTCAGAGCCGGGCAGAGGTTTGAGCTAGCTCTCCTTCACTCATGCCAGTGGGACAGTGGCATATATAAAGAAGAATACAAAGTGAAAAGACAGATAATCTGAGAAGACATCTCAGAACAAAGATGTTTTGAAACAAAGAAACAACTAGTAAGAATTTTAGCTTGTGGTTACATTTAGCTTGCATTTTTTCCAGTTGCAGCAAGCAATTCGTACCTGGTCTACAACCAACTCTGCATGAGCAGAAGCCATTTGCAAACATCCTTCTGATGAAGCTGGAAGCACACTGATTCCCATTAAGAGAATGCACTTCAGAAGCCCACTTTGGGCATCTATTACCGTCACCAAGTTTTATATCATCTAGCACAAGGGGAGTCCATGGCTACGATCCTCCTTCACCTGGAATCTGAAACAATTAAAATGACAGCCTCAAATATTGACAGAGAGTGTTGCCAAAGAGAAATTTGATTAACTGCTCAGGGACATCCATCTTTACTCATTACTCGCTGAAATTGCCCTGTCAGTCAGAGCAGCACAAGCTTTTCGTGTGAAAGATTTAGAAAAATCACACTGAACTGCAATCAAGGGACCCTCTCTGCTCAATTTACACTTGATATTATTTGCAAATCATTTCCTTCAAGTAACAAAGCTACTGTCAGAGAAGAGGACAATGACAGGCTTCCAAATCTTTTTACTTCTCTTAAACACTTCAGTAGGAAATACGAATCTTGAGATATCTTGAAGCCATTTCACAACTAAAAAATGATTCTAACCAACAAAAAAACTCAATAGAAAACTCCAAAACAATCCAAAAATCCAAACCAAAACAAAAAACATGCCAAACAAAAATTCTCCTCATCTGTGACCTCTAATAGAAAAAGTTCTACCAAACAATAATACCACTAAGTGGTTATCTTGCCTCAGCATGTACTCATACCTGCCATAACATTAAAACATCCTGGAATTAAATCCTTGGAACAAATTAAGTTCTGCTACGATTCTTCTGCGTAAAATATAATTTCTATAATTAAATCATTCCTATAATATAATAAAACAGCCTTGACAATTACAGGGTTTTTAAAATTAGGAGGAAAAAGAAAAAAGAAAGCTAGAGATAAAAAAACTTTTATTATCTTCTCTTTTTACAGTTTCTTGAGCATATGACTGGACTAAGCCACTGGCTTTGCTAATTTTCTGTGCTATGTCCATTGTCTGCAGAGCTTATGAACACAGCCCAGCCCCTCCATAGGAGAGTACTACTAATGCACTTCTTCACACAATTCCCAAAGCACAGGAAATGTCACATACTATATGAAAACCTTTTATTTGAGCTGCAGAAAGTTGGCAGGGGTGGTAGGATTTAAGGTTTTGGAGGAAGTTTCAGCAGTTGTTCTGTTTTAATCTCTGGAAGTTCCTGTTTAAATTCTCTATGTCTGGCTACAGACAACTGCAAGGACAGTGCTCTGAGGGAGAACTGAGTCTCACTGCTGTACACACAGGCACAGCTGGAGACAACTTTCCAAACTGCACTTCTGTAAAAGCCAGCTATGAGCATGAACCCATGAGAGGCAGAAAATTTATCTAAGTGGTTCTCTGCTCTATGCCTCATAGCATGATGCAGATGCAGTCTGACTGTGGTTCCAAACACTGCTAGACAACACTGTTTAAAACATCAGAAACTTGTTTAGGCTGGTTGGATACCAATGAAACCAGTAGCAGAGTTTTAGTGATGTCTTACAATATTTTAGGATGTTTCCTAAAACATTCATAAAAGGAGAAGTCAAAGTGAAGCCTGTATATGCTTTGGATATACTAATATTCAAAGCAGCCTGCATAAGAGCATTCAAAAATTACATAATTACATTTTTTACGGATAAATTTTTAAAAAAGTGAATCTAGATAATTCTTCACTTGACTTTCTTTGGATAAGTCTAAGTGCTTAAAATATCAAATGAGGCTAATTCCTAATGATGATTTTACAGAGAACAATCAAACACCATTTGACATTTAGGATTAAGTTCTCTCAGAAATGAATCCTAAATGTGCACTTTAAAAAACTTACAGGCCCTCTTTCCCTCACCTCTTTGCAAAAAGACATGAGACAAATACATACTGAAGAACAAATAAGGCTTTGAAACTTTGCAAACCTCACCTTACTACTACATTCCTGAAACATTCACAAAATGTCAAAAGGATCTTCTTGCCTCCCCATGTTATACTGCGGCCTTTGAAGAAAAAAATGTTAGTTCAAGGATGCTGCTTGAAAGAGAAAACAGTCTGTTATTTCTGGTTTCTCTATTTCACTATTAGTAAAATAGTTACTTGCTGTGAAAATCTACATGACAGATATTTACAAAGCTCTGAGTTCAGAATAGTTTGGGATGCTCTACCACTCACTCCATTCACTTGCTCCTACAAAGTGAATCAGCAAGTACACTATTATTATTAAAGACAGCATCCCTTAGGTTTTATATTCCTGTGATAAGGGTTCAACCTTTGCCTGTCCAGGGAAAAAGACTGTATCTGTATCCCACTGTCATGGGAACAAGACGCAGTGCAGCCTTTTTTCTCAAACACAATGGCTAGGTAGAAGTCTACAAAAAGAACAGTAGAGTGGCTTTGTCACAGAAATCTACTAGGGCTCTCCAAGAGAAATGGATGACACAATCTGACATATAGTACCTTGGCTTACAGAATACCTCCAGTCTCCCTACTCTGATTAATTGATCAGATATGTTCATTGAAATTCAATTTAGCTGACTGGGACTGATCCGTGTTACATTTAAAAGGTGGCAAGATACACACTACACCTAATGTCTTGAACCAGCCTATGTGTAGTCCATAGGCTACTTTATCTTCGATTTGGGGTCAGGATAACCTTAATCAGCTGTAAAACAATACAGACTATTTGAAATCACAATGTTTCTGGAAAGAAATCTAAGCAAGGTATTTTTGAGAACGGTTGCATTCCGATACTAAATGGCAAAGCTATTCCAAAGTAGAAAAATAAGCTCTCCCACTTCCAGCACAAACTTTTGGATGTAGATGTGTAAAGGGAACATCTACAGCTGGCTGTAGGTTGTGGCAGACTCTGACAAACATAATCCCTGGAGACAGCAGCCAGAACGTGGGAAGTTAGCAGAAGAGTTCCAGAGAGGAGTGAGAGGAAAGATATTGATCTCTGTCATCTTCCTTACCAAAGCCTAACTTCTCTGGTGTGCAGCATGGCTTTAAGGTGCAATGCATTTTGAGGTGATTATAACACTACCAAAAGACACCCTGAGGGAGGGTGCCCAGTGTTTCTGCTTCTCCTAAAAGCTCCATAGGCTTAATGCCCAAAGACTCCTTACTTAAATGTGAGAAGCTTCTCCATACACCTTTTCTACTGCTATACTGCAGTTCAAAGCCAGGAATCAAGACAAAGCAAGACTGAGATCTCTGAGGGCAGTACAGATTAGAACTGCATAATGAGGAGAGAGTCGTTACTTTCCATTTCAAGAAATTGTGTATCTCTAACAACTTAAGCAAAAATGGATGGAAGAAGTGACCTTCAAGCTGAGCTAGCTAATATTTAAACAAGAAAAAAAATACTCATATTGGTTCTTACTCTCAGCTTATTTGCTTAATACACATTAAATTAGTATCTCCATTTGAATGAGTAAGATCTGGACTTTTCACTATAAATATTCCACGTGAAGGTGAACAAAAGAAAAGCTAGCTAATTCCTCTCTTCTCTAAGAATACCAAGTCTCTCATTTAAGAAACAAGCTTGTGCAGGTCACAAGGGACAGCAAACACTTATGAAAGCACCAGCACACTTGGCTGCCGCTAGACTAATGTGGCAGGGAGGGGAAATCAGAGTCCTGAATGGAATGTGCAGAGCAGCAGGGCCTATAGCATGATTCACTGACATGGTTCAGCAATGGCACTAGAAGAATAGAGTACAACCTTCAAGTGACTTGGTCAGCTATAGGGTCAGCTTGAAACTATCTGGATCTCCATGAGGAAACTGAGAAGATCTAAAACAAACTGTCAAACTTCTATCTCACAACTGCTCTGTCTCCCTGCAAGGTACCTGCACAGTGCAAGAATTCTTGACTGACCAAATCTAGACAGTGGAATTAAAATTTCTATAATGTTTTGAGTGATTTTCTCCCACAGGAGAAAAATAAAACACATCTTTATTGACAAAGTTGGGATTTTTCCATGAAAGTATAATTTTAGTCATAAGGACTAGTCATAAAGAAAAATCCAATGGATGATAAGAGGCCCTGAAGAGAAACCAGCATTTCAAAATACGTTTGATTACATTGACAACTCATTTTCCTTTGTTCAGGTTATGCCTGGGAGCTCACAAAACTTTGTGGATCTAATAAAGTTTCAGTACCTTCGCTATCCAGTCCAGTTTTCAGCTCTGTGAGTCCTGACACCAAAGTCAGAATTAAGCAATCGCCAAGGTCATGGCACAAACCAGTCAGTCCTCTTAGTCTGCCTCCTGCACAGTTCAGAAATCCTGCAATGGTCACAGAGCTCTTGGGTCACTTTTCTCACAAAGAACTGATACAGGGAGCAGGTTCTTGCCTTACATACTGGCATCTGGCTTCTCAGGCAGGCCAATACCATCAGACAAGTGCTGATTTGCTGGTTTTTCCAAAATAAAAGGTTTGAAACATCAATTTCTGGAAAGTAATCAATTTGGGTTGACTCAGAGCAAAAAAAAAACCCCACAAGTTCTGAATTGTCAAAATTTCATTTCTTTAACAACATGCAGTAGCCTTGAAACTTAGCAAGAACAGGCTACTTCATCATATCTCTACTTGATGGTGTCTGAAAGAAACAATAAATATACTGAGAGGGGTATTTCTTTTGAATTTATGGCTGATCTCATTTTTGAACACAGCTGGACATTTACATATAAGTTTGTGACCATTTTCTTTGCACACTGTCAAGACAAGTTATTTACACTGTACATAACTTTCATTGCTTTATGATGTCATCTCTAGGAAAAAAATAATCTTTCTTTGTTTTGTAATTTCACCAGCAGCTCCTATTAGGACATTCTCCATGATCAGATCAGATTCTCTTTCCCAAGAAGGTATAGTAAAAAGGCAAAATTATCAACGCAAAACACAGTGAGTAATCTACTCACAGCAAACCTCAGAGGTTGTCAGGCAATCAACAAAAGCATGGTGGATGCCTTAAAGTAATGATATTTTTGGTCTTGTATAATCATATAGAGCTGATAAAGGCAGTCTTGGGACTTTTTCACAACAGGGAGATTGTAAAGCGAACTTTAATTTAATTTACTGCTGGAGGAGTTTCATATACCAGGGAAAATTCATCCCAGAGAGATTTTTAGAAGTCTAAAAAAAACCCTCCTGTATATGTGTAAACCTGAATTTTCAGGCAGGAACAACAGGATTTCGATCCATGACTGTCAGATGCAGCAAACCAACCCATAAAACCCGATTCTAATGTTTCTGCCACAAGTAGGTGCACAGGATAGGGATTTGGTGCAAAACATGCAGGAAAGGATTGTCTTACCCTACATGCACATCCCAAATAAGGGTCTGTTCAGAGTGGACACTAGCTTGGCTTCCCATAAACTTGGGGAGAACTAAAACAGTTAAATGTCCTAGTAAGTGATACAATATTGTTCTCTTTCTCCTTCCTAATTTTTGGTCCTGATGTTTCCTGGCTCATATTTAACATGTCCACAACTAATCAAAACTTCATTAAGATGTCAAGGAGACAGGTACAGGCAGAAATTTCAAGGGAGCACATTTTTTTCCAATAAATTATTTAAAACCCACTCATTATGAAGAAGTAAGCACAAGGCTGTCACAATGAATCCATCTCTCTTAACACAGGACGATTATCCATTATATTTGCAAACAGCTCAGTAGCACTGAAGAGGAGACCCAAGGGGACTAAGACTGGAGTGTGACCTAATACTTTTTAATTGCTGAGGCAACAAAGGCTAAATAACTTTGCATTCCTACCAGAAAAAAACCAGTAAGCCAGCCACATAAGAAAAAGTAAAAAATTAATAACTATAGAGAAATTGGAAAATCACAAGTCCTTTTTTGCTACCAAAAATGGAGAAAAAAACTTATTAAACTGTGGGAAAAAAAAAAATTGCATTTTGCAAAAGCGACATATGTTAAAGTAATTTAAGAAAAACTGGGACACCAGAAACTAGGATTATCATTAATCATTACTTCATTTTCCTGTAAATTTCCAAAGCTTAAGAACTGAGTTTTCAAAAGCAGATATCCATCTGAGCAGTGTACAAAGTGGGACTTGTGGCCCTAGACTCATAAGTGCCCTGTCCTGTGTATCTGTGTGCATAGAACTCTGAGCACAAATGACGTGTGGGTGTGCAGGTGCACCCACAGTCAGGGACCACACAGGATCACTTGTGTATCTGCTTTGAGATGGGGGTCTGTAGGCACTGGTGAAGACAGTTTTGAAGAGCAGATGTCTGCTGGAGGTGACAAAAGGAAAAGCAGCAAAGTAGGTTTGATTGCCTATTTTTGACTTTGGAAGTTGCATACAGTCAGTGCTACTCAAAAATGGCTAACATAGTTTTCTTTAAATCAACTGTCACATAAAAATAATATTTAGAGATGAACACTAGACAGTCCTCTGATAAGTCTCAGGCCTGCACCAGTTTACCTGAGTTTCTTCAAGACTTTCTAATCCTTTTTTCCCTTTGGAATCACATACTAATGAGATCAGAGTCCCTCTCAATCAGAAAACTTGCCAAAGATATGGCCTACAAATACATTTGATCACATTGCAGTTACAAAATACTATTTTCAGAGGCAAACAGACCAAGCTCGGGATGGATCCTGAAGGTAAAAACTTCCACATGCTGGTTTTGGCTGGGATAGAGTTAATTTTTGTCAGAGTGGCTAGTATGGGGCTGTGTTTTGAAATTGTGCTGAACACAGAGTTGATAATACAGAGATGTTTTTGTTATTGCTGAGCAGGGCTTGCTCAGAGCCAAGGTCTTTGCTGCTTTTCATACTGCCATGCCAGCAAGGGACCTGCAGGTGCTTGGCAGGTTTGGAGGAGATACAGCCAGGACAGGTGACCCCAACTGACCAAAGGGATATTCCAGACCATACAAAATCATGTTCAGTGGGAAGAAGGGACATTTGGAGTGATGGAGTGTATCTTCCCAATTAACATTTATGTGTGAGGAGGCCCTGCTCTCCTGGAGGTGGCTGAGCGCCTGCCTGTCCATGGGGAGCAGTCAATTAATTCCTTGTTTTGCTTTGCTTGTAACACACAGCTTTTCCCTTCTCTGTTAAACTGTCATTATCTCGACCCAGGAGTTCTTTTGCTTTTACCCTTCCAATTCTTTCCATAATCCTCCTGGTTGGGCAGTGAGCGAGCAGCTGTGTGGGGCTTTGCTGCTGCCTGGGGTGAAACCACGAAAATCCCTCTTTTCAAAGAAGGGAAGCACTGAGGTCTGAAGCAAGGAGACACTTCACTGTGCTGCACTGGCACCAAGTTAAGGTTGGGAAGGTGTTTCCACTCTAATCCCTTTTTTTTCATCACTTCTGTGCTGCACCAACAGCCTCCTGTAAAACAAAGAATTTGGAAAGAAAACGTGATGACTGAAGCTGGTTTAATCTCGCTGGTTAATTTTGATAGAATAAGCATGAGCTGCCATGCTCAGAGACACTGTTTTCCCCTATTTTTTCCCCTCAAACTTTATTTTATATTATTTCTTACTTCTTTCTTCACTGCCATAGTTTTACTCCAAAAAAGTGGGATACACATGTATGGCAGCAAGTCCTAGACTTGTCTTCAAAGGGCAGAATAACTAGCAAGGAAAGAAGAAGGAAGAGAGAAGTGAGATTTCACCTACTGTGTTGCCATAGGCAAAGAGCTCCCAATACACTAACTGAACAACTGTGGTAATGCCAATTCCTTTCTGGTGAGGAATTTCAAAGCCATGGAACAAAACACAGATGAATGAGATAAAAGATCAGAGCCTGACCATTTTGATCTGGTCAGGGAACTCATGCTCAGAGGCAGCCAGCCCAGCTGGCCTCAGGAAGCCACTGAAGCTCTCAGCTCTGAGTGTCAAGCCTTTTTACAAAAACAACATTTTAGTACTCGCCGCCTTCTTAAAATAGTACAAAATGGGCACAATATATCCACAAAATTCTCTCAAAGAAAAGGCCAGCATTCACTCTAGCTTTCTGTAAAAGTCTGCTTATTCTCCACCTTATGTTAATTTAAGCATGATGCAGATACACTGATGTCTATGTAGGTAGTTGTAATAAAACCTCAAGCAAACAAGTTCAAAAAAAGACTAAAATTATGTTTTATAGCCAATAGGGCATCTGCAACATAACTTTTCTTAAAAGTGCATAGCTTCTCAATTACGATGTGCCGTGATGAATGAAGTCTGCTGTGCTAAGTCATCTCAGTTTGTATGCAAAGTGCAAGCCAAACCCCAACACAAAGCAAGAGTAAACTTCTTCAGAAGCAAGACAAACACTAGCTAAGAATTTCTTCACACTGCTTATTTTAAAGTAATCAAAAACCATGGAAGAATAATCAACTCCATCTGCAAGGTCTAACCCCGTTGTTGCACATACCAAACTGACTAGGAATTTACTTCTTTGCTATGCCTCCACAGCCAATAGCACTTTAGAATTTAAATATTTTTGGCTGAATTTTATGAAGACTAAGTTGCTGTGAAAAAGATGACCTGCTATTAGCATTTTTCAAAGCTGTATTAAAAAAAACAAAAAAAACCCCAAAAACCCACCAACCACCACCCAAAAATACAAACAAAAAAATTTAAAAAAACTGAAAAAAACCCCAAAAAAACCCCACCAAAAACAACCTCAAAACTTCATCCTTACTAACCTAATGTTTCCCAATCTTAAGGGACCAAGAAGTGCTACAGGGAATTTAGAGGCAGAACAAAGGAGAAAAATGATCCCCATGGGCCCTCCCAAGGCAGCCATTCCAGCTAACAGAAGGAAGGAGCACAAGCCAGGCTCCAAGGAACAGCCAGGAAAGCTCCTCAGGTGCAGAATGGTGAAAGAGCTGAAGAGTATGACCTGAAGGGTGAGCCTAAGGGTGCTGAGAAGAGGCAGAGAGCAAAACTGGAGAAGAGGAAGAGCAATATCTGTATTCAGAGAGTGACACAGATGTATGCAATTTTCAAATATACTCTTCAAATTTCCACTGCATTCCTTAATAATATACTTGTTTCAGGTGGTTCCGATTTCAGCCTTAGTCAGCAAACCCTTAATAACACAAAACACATGTTTATTTTGGATTAGTACCAGAAACATAGGATGGCAACATACTAATCCAACAGGTTGTTGTTAAAATTTTCAAGCAGAAAAAAACTGATTTTACAGTATTACTGTTTTTTTTCTACTCCCTCAGGAATTAATTTTCCGTTGTCCTCTAAATCTCTTTGGCCGTTTTTACAAAGTCACGTTATTTATCTAAAAAAACTACAGATTCTATAAAAAATGAAGGGTACTTCTGGTTCAGTTTTCTCCCTCAGTCTTCCCTCCATAGTCCTGACTGCTCCCTGTATTACGGTCATCAGTTTTTAGTCTGAATCTATCTCTAGAATGCATTCAGAGACAATATTTCTACCATTTCTTTTATTCATTCAGCATATCCCCCTGCTAGCAATGCCATGCACTTTTGACTGCAGTCCTGTGAACGGTGCATAAATCTCACATTAGTACCTGCACATCTTGAACAACTGCAAGAACAGGCTTTCCCATTCTGCTCTGTTCCTCCCCTAATGAAATGAAGTCTTCCTTGCATAGAAAAATACCAGGCTCAGAGTATTAATCTCCCCCACAACTACATTTTGGATTATACGCAGAACATAATGAATTGAATCTGACACAAACATTGGAAGGCACATCACTTCAGCCAGCTGCCCTTTCTGCTCTGTGAGAACTCACCTGGAGAACGTACATGAAATATACCCTTTATTCTATCAGTAGTTTAACTTCTGCTAACAGCACAAAGCTATTTGCATATTGCAGTCATAAATGGTGTCTGAGCTATCTGAAAGACTGCCCAAGTCTTTCTCAGAACCTTGAGCCTTTGAAAACACTTCTTACCAAAATATCTTCCTAGTCAGTGCATTAATTACCCTTAGCATTGTTTTGATTCATTGTGCCTACTTCTTTTTCTACAACTTCTACTTGAAATACAATTGGTCACATTTATAAAGCGTTTTCATTGTTTTTAGCATGAAGTGCTTCTTCCACTTCTAACTGTGGTTGTCCCATTTGCATAACATTCCAAATTATGAATTCAGCTCTCCTGGGGTTTTATTTATGTAAGAATTAGTATTGAGCTGAGAGACATAATAAGCATAGAGGATTTTCATTTTTTCTAACTATTGACAATAAGACTATTTTTTTTACAGACATAATTTTATAGCTCTAGGGAATACCTCAGGGTGACAATTACATGAAATTAAAATTATCTATTTAAATCTGTCTTGAGATTAGTCAAATGTAAATGATAATTTATTTTTTGAATATTAACTTTATCAGAATAGTAATACCTTGTAGTGTAACCAACTTTAATTAACAGCTCATTATGATGGAAACTTTTTACTTATGGAGAGATACTGTGTGTATAAATATGCCTGGTTTTTTTCCATAATTAGTATGGGTGAAAGAGAGTTTGGGGAATCTTTGTATGATATGTGAATTTCAAATTGATTTTATTTACAGTCTATCTTCTTAAACCTTTCACTGTATTCTGTGTGCTACTCAACATACTTTGGAGAAAGGAGGAAGTATGCAGGAAGATCTGACTCAAAACAGGCGGATTATTGAAGATTAGCTACCTGAACCAATGCTGCCTGGGGAGAAAAAAGAGGAGCGATATCCTTGATAAAGCTGTTTTTCCCTAACTTATCTAGAGGAAGCTGAAAGAATCATATTTCCACAGAAGCAGAACAAAGGCTCAGGTGTCAGGCTTGGAGACCACAGAACTTAAAAGACTTGGGGTTGGAGGGAAGGGGTGTGGGGAGAAGACGATACTTGAACAAACAATGGAAAGTTGAGCACCAGGAGAAAAAATGAAGAGGTGACTGCCTGCACCATCAGGTAAGAAGAAAGCTGTCAGCAGACATTCAAACGTGCAATTCAGACAAGAAGCCACACAAAAGGGAATCTAAATCCTGTAAAATTTCTGCCTAATGTCTACTACTCTTTCCCAGCAAAAGGGAGACTGGGGCAGCATTTCTTATTGCTTCATGCACAACTGCACAGTTCTTGCAGTAACTTAGGAAAGCTACATGGTTTGGAATTTTCATAAAACTTTTTTTTTTTTCCTTTTCTATGTTGTATTGAATTCTGGAGCTGTGGGATACACTACTGTCTGTGCTGGGCTGGGGAGGTACCAAGGCAACTGTATCATGAATCCACTGGCACATACAGACAGTGAACAGAGTGCACTGTGGTAAGCAGCAAGCCAGGAGGCCTGGGAAAAGAGAGTGGTAGAGTTTATCCAGGCCTGAAGCAGCAAATATCCTCACCTGGTGTGCTGACACCCACCAGGGCTCGCCTGGCTCCTGCACCCCTGGGAATGTTCAGCTGGAACATTTTCCTCTGGGAAATGGCTGAACAGCAGAGCTATTCAGCAGGGACTAGGATCTAACCCCATATAAATGTATTTAATAGTAAAGTAAAAAATTCACCTCTACCAGTTCAGTTTCTGAACTTGTAATTTTCTCAAAATGTCATTAAACTACTTCGTTATAAAGGCAGCATTTTAAGAGGCAAAAGTGAAGGAATACAAAGCAGTTCAAAAATTTCTCTTTTTTTTTACAAATACATATCAGGTAGTTACCAGTGAGATCCAGGTGCTTAAACCCAGGAAATCTCAGGAATCAGTGGGGAACACACCTCAGCAAGAGCTGAACTTCAGCTCTAAACCCACAGCACAAACTGGTCAGGGCTACTCTTCCAGGACTCATAGTGAACCCACAGCACTGAAAAACGGGGAGCACAAGCATGAGCATCCCCACCTGCAGACTACAAACACCATGACTGTCAACAGCTGTGGCACAAAGAACCTTCCTCGAGGATTTCACACTTACAGTTCTGACACGCAGTAGAAACTCTTAATTACAGTGACTTTTTCAATAAGCATCTGGGCAATGTGGAGCATGGAGTGTATCTCATGCTGGGAAGCAGTAAATGTTTCTCATTGTCACATATGAAACACTTAGAGGCAACCCATAACATAAAAGACAGTGTAGCACAGCCACCAGGGAAGCAATGGTAAGGAGGATCAAGCCAATTGGTCTCTTCATTTCCAACATTCAGGATGAGGTGTTCAGAGCTCTGACCTTCAAGGTCCCCAGACAGTTATTTTAATTAACTTAAGTTTGCCCATTTCATCATATTTCCAAAACATAGAGTATCCTACATCTTGCTGTTGCCTCTTATGAAGCTTCCAGAAAAATTGAAGGGGTCACAAGATATATCCACATGACACAACCCTAAAACTCCCCAAACTGGGCAGGTATCAGGTGGAATATCAACTGCATAGGCACTGTCCCACAACCCCTTGTGCCATAACCCCTTAACTCCAGTGCCAGTTACTCAGATCAGCCTGCACAAGGTTCCACAGCATAGGAATATCATCCCATGTTCCAACCATACAAATATTTAATTACCAGTATAGAGAGTTAAGTGCAGTGACAGCAGGAAGACCAATCCATCAAAACAACAAAACTGTCCGCTACTTTTACACTGTGTCAAAACTCCAAATCCTCCAAACCTACAAGAGAGTGCACTTAAATAAGCATTTCAAAGAAAAATTAACAGTTACTATCCAGTTAGGAGAGAGAACTCCCAGTGAGACAAAATCTCTATTTTTTCACAACCTAAGCAAAACACACAGAGTCAGTTGCACGGGGTGCAAGTTACAACCAGAGGGCTGGTTGTTCTCAGAGGGCTCAAGTTCTGCCAGAAAAACACAGCATCATCCCAACAGTTCTGGTGCCATTCACAGCTGGATCAAATACAATACCTATGATGTAAACAAAACAGGTCACTTACTCCTCCCTCCACAAAGACTTTTTATACCATGAGAAACAAAGAATATGTTGGAGGGACCTGTAACATGCTCCCATGATAGGCTGTGGGTGCAGCAATTTTGGCAGAAGAAAACTGTGTAGCTCTTCCAGGATGTAAGTTGTGGCAGGTTTTGCACAAGAAAAGGCATCTGAAAAGCTAAGCTAAAAAAACACTCAATGTCTTAAAAGTCCATCCCAAATTTCATTATGGTCAGGAAGATGTATTCCAAAGCAGAAGTAATTTTCTGGATTGTAGTGCATTTAAAGAAAGTATAGCCCAGCTTTTTTAACTACAACAGATTTCTTTTCTTCACACTTCTATTAACTTGGCATTTTACTGCACTGAAATGCCATAGGTCCTCCACATAAAAATGTGTCTCACAAATGCAATTCTCAACTAAAAAGCCTTCTAAGTTTTGCTTGCCTTTGAGTTTATCCCTGTGGGGACACTGAAGAAGGTGCATTGAGGAGGGATTCATATTGAAGAAATTCTCTGAAGTAATCCAGTAATCACAGATCTTTTGGTATGCAGTTTCAGAGCTTCCTGTAGCTTGGCAGTCTGACAGAATTTATTAAATACACATTAGAGTAAACATTTGTCTCCACTTTTCATAACATGTTCATCTATACCATAACTGGCATACAACTACTTAAAAATATCAGGTTGCAGTCTGTGAACAGAAATATTTGACACGCAATGCTAGTGTCTCTCCAGTCTGCTCTTCTGTCCCTCTGTGAGAATAGCAGAATGCCCATCCTCAGGCTGCAACAACAAATGGGCCAAGGAACAACAGAGCTTCAGGATCTCTCTGGAAAAACCTTGCTCCTTTATAGCAGTCCCTTCACTCACTGCTTTACCCTTCAGTGAACTTACACCAACATTTGGATTTTAAATTAAAAGTTGCTGGTAAAGTCACAGCCTTAGGATACACAAAGACAGCTGGCTTGGCATTGTGGGGGCAGCAGGGATCATTCTGCAACTATTAAAAAAGCATTGTCAGAGCAGCATCTCAAATAGCACCTGTTGGTACTTTATGTGCCACAGAACAATGCAAGTAAAAGATGATGAATACTCCATATCATTTGGGTTGTCTCCAAAGATTTTACTATGACATTTGTCAGGGAAATGCTAGTGCTGGTTGAATGTTGCAAGACAAAACCTTATGCAAACAAGAGCAGTGCCATCAGCAGACAGGCAGAATAAACTGCAAATAAACTACTAATGTATCACTTAATCAAAGATGGGCAGCAAGCCTGAGCTCCAAGTATGTATACTGAAGCCACTGAAAACCATTTCGGGCAACAGATTTCCCTCTGTATCTCACAAACCAAACATGTGCTTTCCCATTTGGAATCACCATGTTCTGCTCTCCTGGTTTGCTCCAGTGTTTACCCAGGCATGGCAGAGCCATAGAGGACGCAACAGGCCAGTGCTCCTCTGTTCCTTCAAAAGGAGTAGGTATAATAATTTCTCTCACTAGTATCATGTTTTGTTGAAGAGAGGTTAATCACACCCCCCCACCCCTTCTCACAGCTTCTCTAAAAGCCATTTCTCCTTTGCTGAAATTTCCTCTAAGCATTAAAAAAGCGTGCCATGGACAAGACTGGAGAGCAGCTGCTACTGAGTTGCAGCAAGGCATCCACCATAGAACTTCACTATGCCAAAACAAATCTGGGATTTTAACTTATAAGCTTCTTTAAAAAGAAAGTTCTAAAAGAAAAAGCTGGGTGGAATCTATTTAGTTCTCTGTAAGACACTGACATTTAAAATACTTATTTCCAAATTCCTTGGTATGCTGAACTGACAAAGAATAACTTTAAAAAATCTTTATCCAAGTTTTGTCAGGAGCATGAGGGGCCAATTTCAGATATCTAGGGGTTCCTCTTATTATTTGAGCAGTCATGGTTTGAGTCCCATGCAGACATCTGGAGAGACTTAACTACTTTCATTAAGAGTCTTTTCTCGCAATAGTCCTTCAATTAGAAGGGAATAAAGCAAAAACTTGTTTTGGGTGGAGGAGAAAGGACTCACTGGGGAAACAAAATAAACTTGGGAAAGTAATAAATCAACCATATCTTCTAGGTAAGGCATTCCCATCTGCAGGATTTCTTGGCAATGCATCTAAGTTCAGCCTTTTTCTCACAGCTGTGAGTGACTATTGAACCAATGTTTCAGAGCTGGCATGAGCCGTGTCCCTCATTCTCTGCTGTCACTGTGGCAGTTTGCTCTTCAGGTTCAGCTCTGGGCATGAAGAGATGAATGGCTCTGAAGGCACTACTTAAAGTTCTCTCAGCTGCAGTGCACATGCTTTTATTTGCTGATAAGTAGAAAAGGAGTCTCTCACTGGAGGCCACCTCTTAATTCAATCACAGCCTTCCAGGGCTTCAGCACAAGCAATGGATGTATTGCCTGCCAACCTCCTCAAAGCCACAGAGGCTCAGTACTGAATCTCCAAGGTGTAAAAAACAGGTGCATGGACACTTAAACAGTCCTTTCGAACGGTTATATAGACCCAGTGGGGGGAAAAAAAGCAATAGATGCTATTTTTCCCTCACTTAATCTGTCTTACTATGGAAATGAGGCTGAGGTAATATTTGCCTGTACGTACCTTTTCTTCTAAGCTTCTTCCTCCTTTTCTTACTCTTTTCTCTACCACCACTAAATTTAGAACCTAAAGCAATTATTTAAGCACTGTAAAGGTCTCTGAGGTTCCTTCATTAAAAAAAAAAAAAAAAAAAAAAAAAAATCACTCTAATAGTGGAGAAGTATCTTGTAAGCCCCACAGATAAAGGAATCAGTGCAATGAAAACTTGTACTGTTTAAGACACCAGAAAACGCACAGAGAAAGGAGCTGTTTTCATGCTGGCTAGAGTTTATAGGCACAGAACTGAAAACCAAAAGCTCTTGGCTCTGATGTTGAGTGTGTTGTGTTCTGTTTTTCAGTGACTTACTCTGTGCACACATAGGACAGCACTGCTTCCCCAGCAAGGAGGAACACACACCTATAGCCTCAACAGTGTGACCACATCTGAACCAGGCGCACCAGTCTCACATACAGTTTCTGTCCCTTGCACACATTCAGAGCAGAGAGCAGCCAGGCTGTACTAACTTTCTCCCAGCTCCTTTGTCTAACTGGAGCCACAAAGTTGGTCTGAGTCCTTCCCCTCCCTACTCAGCAACAAATGCAAGCAGCAAGCTCCCACCTGTTGAATTTCAGGCTACAAATCACATTCTGAAGCAAAATACATGAAAGAAAGTACACAGCAAAAAAAAAAAAAAAAAAAAAGAGAGAGAGAAAGAAAGAAAAATAAAGCTTCTGCTTTTTAATTAGCTAGTTCCCTGAACAAACAAGGCCAAAGGCTCCAAAGCAGAAAGAAATGTGCAAACTGGGGAAGTACAAACTTATAAAGGGAAGTTCGCACTAAGGGGAGAAACATCAGTGACTAATATTAATAAAATATAATGAAGCAAGTGATTGCTAGAGTTCTGCATTGACTTGGTGAGCCAAAATACACAACTCCTCCTCTTTTTCTGTATAGGATAAAGATATCACAGGCAGACAGAATTAATCACTATGAGAGTATGGACAGTACAGGTTGATGGTGCTGGTCATGAATTTTAAGAGCCAGAATGTGGACAAGCATCTCAGCAGAACAGCAGAGGACAACCCATTAAGAAGAAATATGACATCTTCAGGTGATAGGTCACCATAGAATTTCTATTTTGGACCCCACAGTCAGCTGTGTGATAGATCATGATTACCACCTGACTTGTAACAGCATCTTGTGTGAGAGAATGTGGTTTGGCTAAATCTCAGGAAAGGGACATTGTGAGACAGTACAGAACAGAGGTCTGAATCAGGTCTATGCTTCATCAAGAGCCTATAGACATAAAACAAGTCTATCTGTTATGATTTGGGTTGGGTGTATTTTTTCCCTGGAACAGAGCCATTTGATATACTTTTGCAGCACACCATAAGTCAGAAGAACTCCATTGGAATTCTTGTGGTGAAAGCTTTTTAAAAACATAAAAACAAAAACAAAAACAAAACCACCCAAAAAAAATATCAAGCCAACCAAAAGACCCAAACTGAAGACAGACAGCATCCTCAGACTCAAAAAAAAAAAAAAAAAAAAAAAAAAAAGTCTCTCTCAACATTTGCTTTGGCATTCTTACAGTGTAGCATGCCAGACCTGTAACTCCTAGTAATCTATTAAAATATTTAGGTGCTTGCAATATTTTAAATGCATTTGTATTCTGGATGTTTTGGGAAGGCTGGAGAGACCAAGAGGAATAAAGGAATATGTTTCAGCCTGAAGCATGATGACACAACGAGGAGCTCTGGGCTAGCACCAGACATCATGGCCTGCCAGAATCCTTGCATCAGAACAGCTAGACTTGTTCAGGCTATTTTAATTGAGATGAATGGGAACTGTGTGTCCTGGAAGTTAGTGCTGAAGTGTTGTCTCCACTGTTTTGCTGTGCGTTCCACTGTGGTTTTACACCCCACACGTACTGCAATTTTCAATCTTTCCCCAGAAGCACCAAAACTCAAACAATAAATCACCATTTTACAAAGGTAACTCACTCTGGGCAGGATCACCACAAGCAGCAGTTTCCCCAAGCAAAAGTGTTTTGCAGTCCTCATTATGAACTAAAAAGAAACTTTTCTGATCATCTGTGCCAGGGTAGCCCAGCCTTGCCAGAATAGTAGAGACCAACTTCACACCCACCAAGCTCTCCTCCAAACACTGATGCTGAAATCCTAGTAAGATGTGCCAATGCCTGTTTCCTATCTCTCCTGTGCGGGGAAAGGGGGTCTCTGGCTGGCTGACAGTTGAAAAAATCCTGATGCCTATTTTCCAGCCAGATGACAGATGTATAAGAAAGGCTGTCAACTTATTTCTCATAAAGCAGTTTTTTTTTTAAAGTCTGGCATCTTTCAGCTCACTGAGTATGAACAACATACCGAACCCCCAAATCCTTTTTGAAAAAATGTTATAATGATTTCACCAGTATGAACCTGCCAGGTCTAGACTAAATGTAGACTACCCAGCTATTTTGTGTGAGGTCAAATGTATGAACTTTTCTATTTAGTGAAATATCTCACTACAACATTTCACTGCATAGGTCAATTAAATCTTATGCCTCTGCATTTGGGAATGATAGCTACCTACACAAAGTAACTATCACTGCACCTTAACCACATTAAATGCTGCACACAGGTAAAAACATTTCACTTGATAAAAAAACAAACAGAAACAAGCAAATAAAAAAAAGTTTTAAGCTGTCCTGCAAGGGAAAATAATACATTTTTACTTTCTTTGGTCAAAGCATAAGCTCACCATTTAATTGCAACTTGTTTGATAGCAATCTGTTAATACTCATATAAAGGTCCTTGAAGAATCAGAGGGAAAACAACTAGAGAAAAGAGAAACATAAAGCAAACTTCAGGACATCTGATGAATACCCAAGCAGTGGAAGAAGTGAAAATGATTAATGGTATAGTATCAGCACTCAACAGCACAGTGGAAGTAAGATATCTAGGGTTTAGAAAGCAGGGCTATTAACACACAAGGTGAAATGACCATGCAAACACTGCTGGCTGAAGGACAAGGTAGCAGGAAACAAAACAAAGTTACTGTTGCCTGTAATACCAGGTACTAAAAAGCCAGGGCAGCAGGCCAACATACTGACGAGAAAGAGCAAAGCATGGTAATTATTCCTCCCCTCTCATGAAAAAGCAGCAGGGTTAATTTTATCCTGGAACAAAAACCATATGCCATTGAAGGAGCACTGTAGGATAAGGTCAATATCCTAACCTAGCTAATAAGAACTTTTTTTTCCCCCTAATTACTTGGCAGTGGAGAAAAAAACATCACGTGGTATCTTGCAAATGATCGCTCTTTCTCAAAACAACATTACAAATGGAAAATGTTTTAAAATATGACCCTAGAGAAAAAAAAATAAAAATATTCCTTTTAAAAATTCTAGTCTAGACGAATTACCAGAAACTTCGGAAAAGTTTGAACTTGGGCTCATATTCTGAGCAAAATTCTGATCACCAATGTAAAATGTGAGTTCTGCCTTTGTTGTATCATTTAAAGAGCACATGTTGTGAGTTCTCCATGAAGTTCAAACAGCTACTCTTCTTTTGCATAGCCAGACAACAAAATCTGATACAACTAAAATTATATAGCACCCTTCTAACTCTCATTTAGAAGAAAATCTTCTAAATGCAAAACAAGTGAAAGGGATGTAGTTACATATTGCTATGCTGTCAGTCAGACTCAATATGATTCACAATGGATTTCAACTTCTTTTAGGTAGTGGAGACAGCTCATTGAGATTCAGAGAAGCATAAGGGAAATGGCACTTCTTATCAGTGCAAAAAGTAGAGAAACTGCCCTTTTACACATTAGCTTTATCTCTGTACCAGTACAATCCTCCATTTAATGTTTTATCTGATGATGCCATGCATTTTCCAGACTGCTGCTGAGCTCCTATGGGATGTTACAGATACTGTGGTCACTGCACTCAAGGTAAGCTTCCTATAGAATATGCAGGACTTTTAGAGAGGTGACATCAAACCAAGTTAAACTATCTCCTCTGGCACTATTTAAATCATACCTTCTTGTTACAAGTGTACATACAACAATCTACCATAAGGTCCATTTTCAACAACAAGTTCTGTCTCTGACTATTTTCTATGCTGTCTTTAAAAAAAAGTAATATAAATTCTTTAAGAATGTAGATTATTGACCATCAAGAACACTCAAACAATTTGTGAACTTCCACAGTGCTTTGATATATCTAAAGGTTTTTAAGTACTGTTATGATAGAGACATTATAGAACGAGTTTCTTTCAAAGTGGATCCCAGTAGCTTATATTTTCATTTAATGTCATTCTCTTTGGCCAGAAGGCTCAGCAGGCCTCTCTACCATTGCTGCCAGTGCAGTGCACAGCAGCATTCCTGCTCAGTGGCTGGAACAGCCAGTGACTGATTACATTGTCTGCTCTTATGCTTTCCTACAGCCTTGTTTGTTTCCTTAATGATGAAGGACTTGACTCTCCTTATGACCTCTTCCTCCCTGACCTCCATTCAGCCATTGCCAACTGAGACCATGGTATATGAGATCCACCATTAAAGGAAAGGGTCTTTAAAGTTTTTGTTGAGACCTACAATGAAGTTACTTCCTGTTTAGATATCTGTCTCAAAATATTCAAAATATTTTCCCTCTACTGCATGCTCATTTTACATGAATTCATAGAACAAAGTAAGGTTGCAATTGTATGTCCTTTATTTCTGCACTAGATCTATTTTAATACCAATAAAGTATGCAAAAAATCCCCATTATTGAAGTCTTTAAACCATATGTTAATTATCTTCAGACAGTCTTGCCTTAAAAACATGAACTAAAGAGCTACTTATGATTCAGATCCTGAGTTCTCAGCCTTTCATATAGAACATGAAAGAGATGGAAACTGAAAGGCAAGGTCCAGAGCAGTTAGTTTGGTAAGCATCTCATTTTACTTTGCCTCATACCCTATGTAGTCCAAATGCTAAGAAGTATCCTTCTCAAAGTAAAGATGCTCCATTTTACAGGAAGCTGATAGTCACTGCTATTTTTAAAAGGTGATTTTTAGCCTGGGCTAGAAATCTCAGCACAGCAGTTCTCCAGAGACAAGCATGATTACCTGTGTCTGAGCAGGTAAGGACCCCTGGGGATCCTGAGACTGTGGAGAGATCAAACATGTTGTGGGTGAGAGCTGACCAGCAGATCCCTCCAGCAGGATGCCCAAGGACAGGCACCCTGCATTTTAGCAACGTACCCTTAGGCATCACACAATCTGCCCTCTGGCCTGCTGTGGAGCAAAGGTGCTAAAATACTCCCCCCTATTGCCAGGTTTTATGGCAACTGTCTTGTTGATCCAATGATATCACTTACCATTAACAGACTGAGTCTCTAACATAGGGAATGCCCACACCAATTTAGTTCTGTTTATATAACAACTCAATCAGTAAAGTTCTTTCTTGTTTATATTTTATATGCTTTAATAATAAACAGATGTTTCTTCAGAACTGGCAGTTTCTTAGAGTCAAGGCCTGTGCAGAAGTTACAGATTACTGTGACTACTCCTTGTCAAAGGGGGATGTTTTTCACTTGGGCCTAATTTAACCAAAATCCTACCTAAACCTTGTTGCTCCGTAATTTTGATAGCTGTAACTTATTTTGAATCACAAAGTTATGATTATAGTGAAGTTAACTGAATTTATGTTAATGACAGAAATTATATGCTATTTCCTTGCTTGTTTATCTTCTTAAGCACTGAGTTTTGAAGGAAAGTTTTTCAAAGGCACAAAAACTAGAGAAGTCTCTCCTGTATGAGGAGTTATTTGAAATCTGGCACTGCACTTTAAATTTGGCCTGTACCCTAACTCTGCCAGACTTGGAATGGACTTGGGCTTGTGATTAATGGGTTTGCTTTTTAAAAATCTGTCTGTTACCATTTTTGGAAATTACTTGCCTGACAGCTAAGAAAAACAGTTCAATGGTTAGTGTTTACTTGTAGATCCAGTGAGTGGGAGTCAATGCTTTCTCCTCCTTATCTTCAGCCTGTTGTTTGGGCCCTTCCCATGAGGGTGACATTTTTGAAACAGTGCTGCAAAGGCTGGGAGCTGCCAGGGAGGCTTCCCAGTTACCTCGAAGAGCATGCAAGCATGGATACAGTTATACCAGAGCTTATGGTTGTAGTACAGCTTACATCCACTCTGGAATGAAGACTGGCTTTACGTCTGTTGACACAAAATTGCGTTTAACACAGCTCTAGTAACAAAAAAAAAATTTTAAAAATTAAAATCAAAAATTAAAACTAAAAAATCAAAGATAACAAAAAAATAGAAATAAACCCTAAAAATAAAAGAATTAAAAATAATAAATAAAATAAATTTCAAAATAATAAAATTTAAAAATCAAAAAATAAACCCCTAAATTAAAAAATAAATTAAAAATATAAAATTAAAAATTTTAAAATAAAACCTTAAAAATTTTAGAAATAAAACATGTTTTTTCCAAAAAAATTGGAAAAATAAAAAAGTTTTAATAAAAAAGTAAAAAAATAAAGTTAAAAAATATATAAAATATAAAATAAAAAATAAAAGAAAAATTAAAGATTAAATAAAACTTAAAAAATATAAAACAAAAAATGAAAGGAGAAAAAAAGTAAAAAAAATAAAGCTAAAAAATTAAAAGAAAAAAAAGAAAGAAACAAGATAAAATAAAAATAAATAAATAAATAAAAAGTCTGGTATAGAGGAGTCTTTAGCCTCACATTATTTCAGTTCCCATTTCCAAAATAATGCTTTCTTTATTCATAACAAGAATTGCAATATTGCATTACAAAGCTTCTCACAAAAGTCCTGCTTTCAGGTATTGTCAGAATCACTGCTCCAATCCACCTCTCTAGATAAGATAGTTATGTTTGGATGATATTTGCGTCATTTTGTTGTGAGCACTGGTTTTAAAACATCTCTGTACTTTTGAAAGATTACCTTTGAGAGTCACCAGTTTCCAGAGCAGTCTCATAACACAGCCATACTCTAAACAGAGTATTTAAGACAGAAGGGTAAGATTATTTGCCTTGAGGGAGGGCAATATTTCAGTCGGCCATCCAAAGCAACATATTGTGGAAGTACAATTCCAAGTGCTCCAGAAATGAGGGCTGTACCAAGTAATCTGTTGAGATACATCACACTGAGAAAACTGAACTGCTGTAACACAATACCTTTCTTTTAACTGCAATGTAAGACATGCTGTCAGCTTTTAAAATGAGATACTTGAGAGAGAATATCAATTTCCTCTCCCATCCTGCTTTTCTACCCAGTGTTACCCATTACACATTTCAAAGTCACCTCTTGGCAGATATTGCTGACAGTCTGCAACTGCCTTGTCCTTTTATGCAAAACTTGTTACAGGTCTTGCATAAGTTTTCAGTTACAAATCTTCCCCCCATCTCCCTTGCCTCATGGAAGTCATCCACTGTCCTGCAACAGTCAGTCCTCTGCTCCATGGGCACATCACACCATCAGTAGCACAAAGACCACGCTCAGTTCTGGAACTTCCTGATATGGCCAAATTCTGTTGTTTTGGTTTAAACCCCCCCTTCTCAAGCAAGCTCCGTTCTGGTTATCCCTGAGTATTAGATTCTCAAAAGATAGGTGGACAGGCTGAATAGAGTCCCAAAAAGGGCCACAGAGCTGATCAGAGAGGTGGGAAGACTGTCATATGAGGAAAGTCCTAGGGAATTGGGCTTGTTTAGACTTGAGAAAAACAGATTTATGGGACATCTCCTCAAAGAATGTCAGCAAAGAAGATGGAGGCCCCCTTTTTACAAGGCATTATATGGGAAAAATGAGGGGTAATGGATACAAGTTACTCATTAGATTCTAACTGGATGCAAGAGGAAAATTTTTTATAACAAGAATGTTATATGTGTGTATTATAAAATTGGCTTTTCACAAGATGTGTGCTATATGATTAATAACATAGTAAGGATATAGGATATAAGTTTATTTCTGCTATTGGTAAAATAAGATTAGATATAATGGGATTAGTTGATGTAAGTATGCTTAAACTGTCTGTTTGGTTGGGATAACATCCAGTGAACATGTAAAGAAGACTCTGCTACTGATACACCAACTATCAGCATCTACCACCTGCAGAAAGCACAGACCAAGGCCCAAACTGGAAGCAATAAAAAGGACACAGCCACAAAACACGCATGCTCTAAAAAGGCAGACCCAAGGAGGTGCCATGCAAAACAGTTCCTGGAATATGGAAACTAGTTTATGGAATTTTATGAATATTCATGTATCAATATAGCGGGAAGGGTATTTAACAAGTATCCCCGAGAAAGCAAGGTGTGGACTTGGCTCAATGCCAAGTCACCCGGCCAGCCATTGTTGGTTTTTTCTTATCTCTATTTGTCTTAATTATTTTAATAAACATATTCCTTAAAATTTACTAAAAAGTGAACCTCGTTTTTCACAATTTGGGGGCAAGAACAATTTCCATTGGAATAATCTCCCCAGGGAGGTGGTGAATTCCCCAGCATTAGAAACTTTTGAGATTAAGATGCACATGGTGAACGGACAACTTTTCTAGGCTATGCTTTTGCCAAGAAAGTTTGTCTCAAATGCTGCTCGAGTTCCCTACCTGCATGGTAGGCTACAATTCCATGATTATGATTTTTTTTTTTTAATGAAACTAAACCTCATGTTCAGATAAGTATTTAATATGGCTCTTTGGTAGTTCCCAACAGGCATTCCAGAATAACAGCAGAACCCCAAGAACCAGACCTGTTACTCAGATATTAGGAGCCCTTAAAGTTAAAACCAGAGCAATCACACCATAATCATCATCACAAAATGATGAACACTTAGACTCATCATTTTTTACAGTATGTAAAAGTTTCTTCATTTGTATGAAAATCCTCCATGCAGGAAAGCATTTTGTTGCTTTTCTTTTAACCATTGCACAGTCCCGTCACCAGGATAATTTGAGGTTTAGACAGGCATCAACACATGGCCAGTCTCTTCGGCATGAACCCATTTACCTACATAAAGAATTTTTTTTTTTAATGGACAGAGGCAGCCCTGCATAAGGGAAGGAAATGCTTGCTATGAATAAAAGAACAAAATCCTCATTCTGCACTTTGCACCATGTAAGAGAACTATATCAAAGAATCTGTTCTGGCACCCATTCCAGCTGTGCTCTCTTTCTGCAGTCTAGGGAAAAAACCTAGAGTGTGATAACCTCTGTCTCTGCCTCACCCTAACAGAAAGTTAAAAACCGCACACTTTTTATTTCACAAGCCTGTCATAATGAAAAGATACTTTGCATGTTTTCTCAGAGACAATGTTATTTGCTGAAGACAGCTTTTAGAGGTAAAGTTCCTACTTGTGAATAGGGTTTGCCAAATAGAATAATCAAACTAAAATTTCAGATTTGAAGCAATAAGAATTCAAGATAGCCACACCAAAAGAAATTCCAAACAAGGAAAACAAAAATATATCGATTCTCCAAGTGCTTTCACAACTGCACCCAAGATTATTCAGACAACACTGGTCTTCATTAAAAGCATCAAATCACTGAAAAATCAATTGAGGATAACAGTGAATTCATTAGCGTGAATATCTTACATGAGAAAGCAAGCTGGAACTGCAACACCAACCCCTACAGAAGCATCCTTTCCACTGGATGTCAGAATGAAAGAGAAAATATTAGAAGTTGCCACTTCAGAATTATATCAGATCCCCTTAACCCTAAGGAACCATTTGTATATATTTCAACAGGTCAGAGCATTGCTGTGTACACTCTACTTAAATCCCTTCACAAATAGGGACACTATACTTCTCTGTTTAATGGTCCTCTTTCATACAGAATTTGAGTTGTTTTACCAACAGTCTAATGCTGTACCTGTGAAAAAACATTCCACAATTCCTTCTACATTATTCATTTGCAGCTGTCTTTGCACTGTCTCCCCTTCATTAGCAGATATTCCAGAAGACTCCTTACCTCAAAAGTTCCCCGTCCTAAAAAGTTAGTCTTGCTACCTGCCAGCCTTGCCTCTTGTGTAAAGCTTTTCCTAAAACCAGTCAACCCTTTGCATTCCTGTTTTGATGCTTCCCTACTGCACTCATTTTTGCTGCACCAAAGGAGAGTTTCAAGTCCATTCTGGTAGTTAGACTCCATGGTGAATGAGAGTCACAGATACAGAGATTAGAAATAAAACTTTATTCCAGCTTTCTTAAAAGTTCAGCTTTCAAATGACTTGCAAGTTTCCAGCTTTTTGTACTGCTCATTTTAAACCCTGTCATATTTTCAAAACTATTTATAAAAATAATATTCCTGAGCAGATTTTTCCCTATGATAGATGACAGTGATTCTGCTTGCTTTGCAAGAGATGTCTGATGAGTGAAGGCCTGTCCGTGAAAAAAACATTATGATGATCCATAGATACATGAAATACATGCCCAGAAAATCTGATTTCCACTGCCAGCAATGCTCTGCTGCCTCAGAAACTGACCTCCACATCACTGAGTCAAAGAACATGTACCACCTTAGATGTAGGAAAGGTGAACTAGTCCTGCAGAAAGCAGGTTTGCATAAACAGCCCATAAAACATTTCAGGAGGGGCTTTACTGTGCTAGAAAATCTGGAAGACATGTGCTTCTTACAGCTTCCAACATGAAGTTACTGCAATTTCACTCCAGTTAAAAGATGTCCTTTCCATGTGCTGGTGTCAGGGCAAGCCTGTGCCTGACCCAGGCTCACCACTGCAAGGGATAAAAGTCTACTGCACTGCCTAAACAAGAAAACACTGTAGCAGGACTTGTCCCTTTTTCTTGGGTAAGAAAATAACTCCACTGCTTCTTAACCATTGTGCAGGCACTGACAAGAGGGAAAATATAACTGTACTAAACGAAGCCATTTTTAGAAATACAGAACTAAATCAAATAATAATCCAAAATCCATATATGAATAAACCGCACTCAAAAAATCTCAGTTCCTAAACGAGAGGACAATCTGATTTGCCTTGCAATAGGAGACAGAAGTGTGACATGCCTCTCTCAAGTGATAGGAAAGCACCTCACAGAAGAAAATACACACCCACAAAACCTCAAATCAAATAAACTACAGCTCACTGAACAACTATATTTAAATTCATAGCCTTGAGGCTGGTAGTGCTATATACCTAGCAAAAAAGAATCTGGAACAATTTAGGCAGAGCTCTTTGCAACTGGTGGGAATTTTTATAATTGTCTAGATTCTTTTTTTTTTTTTTTTTTTTTTTTTTTTTTTTTTGCTAAAGAGTAGCAAAGAAAGGAAAAAAGTACCAGCACATACACACACCAAACAATGTTATATAAAACAGCATTGTTAATTAAGCATACAGTCACAGCTAAGACAGAGCAAAAATCTGCCTCCATCAAGAAAAAAACCTGTGTAGACCTGGGAAAACAGCATGAAGTCATGTCAGGGGAGGTTTAGGCTGGATAGTAGAAAAAAGTTGTTCAGCCACAGAGGGTGGTGGGCACAGGGACAGGCCCCTCAGGAAGTGGCCACAGCACCAAGCCTGACAGAGTTCAAGTGTTAGAACAATGCTCTTGGGCACATGGAGAGTCTTGGAAATGGTGCTGTGCAAGGCTGAGTTTGACTCAATGATCCCTTGTGGGTCCCCTTCCAACTCAGCTTAGTCTGTGATTCTGTGATATGGAAACAGGCATGTTCAGATCCCAGAGGCAGAGTGACAGGAGCTTACCAGGAGAATCTTCCTGTTCACTCAAATACTTTATGCAGTTTCTAAAGTACATTAATTCAAGAGGCTCACTTGAATTCGTTTGTGTTCACCAATGTTTTCTCAGGAGTGCACACAATTCCCTAGGCCCAAGACACACAGAATGAATTCGGTAAAATCTCCTTCCAATGAAACTTTAAGTCTCCTCTAGAGTTCCTAAAATTTTTCAGGCTTCTTTGCTCTAACAATGTACTACCATGGTTTTGTTTTATGTTTGTCCTTCCTTCCTCCCATAAAAACAATTTTTATGCTAGTGATACATAATGCACCATTACCTGTTATTTCACAGGCACAGACAAAATCCCTGGCATTAAAAAAGGACAAAAAATATCCTTCTAAGAGAACATTTTCTTTCTGCCTACCTCACTACTTCATGTATCTACACAGACATTGTTTAATGACTATATTTTTAATGTAATGTCTCATTATTTCTGCTCAAAACCTGGATGAACTAGAGTCATACTTAAATTTCAACCTTTACTCAAACTGCATTTCTCTGCTCATTGATTTATTTTTTTAATTATAATATTGATGATGCCCTTGGTATTGTATCTGCCACAACACAGTCAGCTGTCAATATATATGGCCCCACAATTTGCCCTTCACTTTCTCAGCTTGTCCTCTAGAGCCACATTCCTGTACACACAGTTTCAGGTCATGTTAGTGAAATATTTATTTGCATATTTCATTGATTTTTCATACCTGAGGAAAATGGGCCATGGTCACTCATTGATTTTCCCTTTGGCTGTAGTTACGAGAAAACTGATCTTATTATCATCTCTGAGTACCTAGACAACTTCAATGATTCAGCAAAATTTATCAGTACTCATCTATCTCCAGACTAAAATGGAGCCATGATTAACAGTTACAGTGAAACCAAATATCACTACTAGAAAGAAAAACAACTTTTAAATTACTGTTTTAAAAGAAAGTTAAATACACTGCTCAAAAGGAAAGTCGATATTATAGAAACCCATTGCAAATACACAAATTCTGGAAAATACAGGAATGGTCTTTTAGGATTCTGCACTGCTTTTTTATTTTTACTCTTTACCTTAACCCATCTTCCAGCAAAGACTGCAAAGAAATATGATCAGTAAATGATATGCATTTTCATGATAAAAATGCATTTTCTAGATGTTTCAATCGACAAGCATAATCTCAAGCTTTCTCTGGTCTAGAAAACTGGCAAACCTGGACATGCAGACAGGGAAGAACTTGTCAGCAATATTTATCTACTTACAGGCAAAGAATCCAACAGATGAATGTAAACAAAGCAGAATTTTAATGGGATGCTTATAAGGAAGAAGACAAGAGGAAATGGGACAACACAAAACAATATTTCAACTGAAGCAGGCATGCCAACATCTCTAAATTCTTTGTTCACAGCCACAAATTCATTACACTTCTCAGAGCTCTTGAGGCAAACAGCGAGTCCCCCCTGTACTTCAATATTGTTCTGACTGGGAGAAAGCCAATGTTTTAGAAAGGTCTGTGCTCTTGCCACTGAAGAATATACCATTTCTTGCAAATTTATAGTCTGGGGACATTAACTCACCTCTGAGGCTGGACATGGACATTCATAATCTGCAACCCCTGGTTCTTCCAGGGAAGGAAAATTCCAAATTTCAAGAGCCCCTTGTATATTAACCTGACCCCACTTATCACTCAGGTGCTGCCCAATCTCCTTGCAGCCTCTCAAGTGTTGCAGGTTCCCAAAACAGTCAGTGGCACAAGGGACTTAACTGTAACCTCCTAAAGAGTGCAGGAACCTCTTGCAATTTTTTTCCTTCTGCCTAGGCCAGAGCTCCTCAAACCAGTCAGAATAAGCTCTGTTCCAGAGATAAACGGGACACATTTCTCTCCACTCCTCATTACCAAATAGGAATTGAATTATGATTATTTTCTGGGAAAGTTCAAGGAGTGAGATCACATACAACAGCAAAGAGAGTAAAGAGAAACATTTCTATTAGAATTTAATGGCAAATGAGGGTGACAAAGAAGACAAATACAATAGAAAAGTCACTAGCCATTGTTGGCATTATGACCATAACAACCCTCTTATTGTTTATGATCAACACCCCTCCCTTGTGACTGAAGCTTCTTCAAGAAATACCTTTGGATTCCAACATCTACCCAGCCAAAGATACAATAAAGCCCAGCTATCAGAGAAAACCAACAAAATTTCAAATATTCAAGTCTTTTGGTATTGACAAGCTTTTTATTTGAAAGATACATTTATTTGAAAGATTCTCATAGCTGCAACAGACCAACTACAATTTTTGCACATTCCAATAAGACCAAAAAAAACCCCCATATGATATCAGATGACTTTGTTCACTCCCTCTTTCTACATTCACTAAGATTTGTGACATCTGAACTCTAACCACAATGCGAGCATTTTTATGGTCAACATCATATCTTTCACACTGCCATTTGTTTCACAAAATCACTTCCATTGTCATGGACTTGAGATTTACGGCTGAAGCTGGCAGAACCATTTCTGAGCTCAATATATCAAGGGGAGAAAAAGGAAAAATACTTCATAAAGAAAAGCTGACTACTACCTTAATTATTGAGAGACCGCTACATCACAAAAGCAGCAATGAGATTTCAGAAATTGACAAAGTCATAAAACTCCCAATTTCAGCAGTATCATCCATTTTCAAACTCACCAAAAGTTGCATTTGACAATGGGAATTGGAGGTCCTTATAAGAACTGACACTTACTCTGCATTTCTCAGTCAGGCCAATAATTCCAGCATTTTGCTTTGTTGCTCACCTCCAGATCATGTCAGGTCACCAGCCAGCTGTCTTCATTTCTTTAGCTTTTAACACTTAGGATGCCAATGCTTATTCCTCCCCTGCCTTTCCCTGTTAATGAGGAAGAATATATTTTTGATTTTTTTTATTTTGCTGTGTTACCTAGTTCATTGTCCAATCAGGTTACAAATCAAAGTTCGCTTCAAAGTCATGACTAAATAATCCACATAGCCTATACTCTACTGCCATCAGGCATGAACTTCATATGCTTATGACTTAATTTATTCATTGACAACAGTCTGTGCTATCAGCCAGCCTGGTTATATGGTGAGAATAACATACGATTTTTATTTTCTGATTCACAGAAGAGATTGACATAACCTCATCTGTATCACACACTCAGCTAAACAAATGTTTGAAAGCACACACAAACACACTGATTATTTATATGCTCAATATAAAAATGGTTTCTGTATCTCATTGGTATCACAAAATATTTCTCTAAATAGCTTTGATGTATTTAATGGCAGGGCTCATTATTGTGATAAATTACAAACTATAGAACTGAAAAGTATAAAACAAAAACTTTGGGTGTGAATGTGTTGCTGCAAAACAGCTTCAACACAGCAATATGCTCAGTGCTGCACACACACAGACAGAATCAAGTCTGAATTTGTGATTACTGAGCCTCAGCATCAACAAACCTGCCATCATTCTGCCATGACTCTGCTATGCAAAGTGGGGATGAACAGAGGATTTGCAAGCACTGTAAATATTCTTGCTAGGCTTATGCTTGGCTCTACACGAGCACATGGTGTGTTTAGTGGGACAAATGAAGCTAGCTGAGTGTGAAAGGCAGCACATAATTACATTCTGCTTTTCACTACAGGGCATATGAGAAGATCACAACCTGACTGGTGGGGTCAGTCTTCTAGGCTGGTCATCTGTCACAGGGCAGGTGACAATAAACCTCAGTTTATACAGCTATTTCAGTACCTTTGATGAGATGCTAGCAAGAACAGGGTTCTGGTTCTGCATGGGAAGCTCTGCACTATCCCTTGAGAAATCAGACACTTTCACAGAGCCAGCCATACACAAACCTTTTACCTGGTATCTTTGTAAAGAACAGCCTCTATGTTGTGCCTCTGCTATTAAATACAGCAAACATTGTAGAGTGATTTTTTAATAAAACCATATTCTTTGCTAAGTTAAAAGTCTTATTAGATGGAGCAAATATACTTCTATTTGCCAGACAGAGCAGCTCTCCTTTGAATGTTATGTTGTATTATACAATAGAGTATATTCTCTCTCCTTCACTCATCTGCTTAAGTTTCAAAATGAACACTTTTATAACAGGTAAATGGAAATAAAGTGAAGAAAGGATTGTTCCAGGAAATTCACTTTCGCATGAGTTCATCCTCACTGCTAACCCTACACTTGTAACATGTGACAGCTTCCCAACAAAATACAATCAGCCTCATCTTGTTTTTCGAAATAATACTGAAGGTCAGGTGCAGCAAAATAAAAATGCATTAAGGTTTGCATATGTCTTGAATAGGCCCAGAAACTAGTTAAAAGTTTGAAAATTATTACAAAACAGCAATTTACAAAGATAAAAAAATAACACGGACTCATAAGAAAAAAGCTAAGAATTTCAAGGACTGCACTGGTCGTAAGGGGTCTATATTTTTACAATAAATTGACAAAACTTGAAGATGCAATAAGATCATTTGGAAACTGACAACTAAGTTCAGTCACTGAGAATGACTTTTCCTGCTCTAATGGTAAGTGCTGTAAAGGCAGACTACTTCAAAAAGACAAGAAAATTAACAAGGAGATCAAGACAACTAACTGGAGCTATGCCAAGGATCTTTATGGAGAGTTCAAAAGCATGGATAGATCCCTGAAAAAAACAAACCCAAGAAACCTAAAGCAGGTTTTTCATATTCTGACAAGTGCTGTAATAGTCAGCATGCCATTGCTACTCCTTTTGAATGCTTATTGTTGTCAACACAAACTTCCTTAGGCTAATCAAGGTCAATGAAGGACGTAAAGGGAATTCACCATAATTAGAGCCTCTTAAAATGTTTAGATACACAGGATGCACCCTGTGGAAGTTTAGCACACACAGAGTGGTGTGCAGCCCTTAGTTACCTTCAGTGGTGTTTGTTACACATAGAAACGATTTGTCGTTCTGCAAAGTGAGCAGTGTATTGCTGCAGTTACTCTGCCAGCAGCAGCAGTAAGAGCCACTTCAAAGCCAACCTTCTGTTTTGCTGGGCATGAAGCAGTTTTGGAAATACTACTGCCTGCTAAATACCAAGGGAAAGAGCAGGATCTTCTTTGGTGGCACACAGAGATGCTCAGTACCTCTCAGGAAGTTTGAACCGTCTTTTGACCTTCCAATAAAATGTTGTCTGCTTAATCTGAAAACTTCATAGCCCTGCTACATTTTCCTTCCATAAACATGAAATCATCAATGCTTGCTGTTATAACTTTTTGGTAAGTTTGTTCACAGGACACAAGTACTGATGCTCTGTAATTCTGATGGTAGTAGCTGCCCTGTTGCAGGGCAAAGCTTTCTGTTCTAAGATGGGGCAAAGCTAAGTCCAGGTATGAATAGTGCAGAAAAAACAAAAGGTTGATGGCAATTTTAAGAGTTTGCATCATCTTATCAGAAAAATAGGTCTCCAGACAAAACTCTTCATGTGCCAGTATTGCTTACACCAATCTATGGGCAATTTAGAGCACTGAGCTCTAAAGCAACCACTTACTTTAAGCAGACAAAAATGTTACTATGCATTTACTGTAAATAAAGCTGACTTAAAACTTTGGGAAAGCCTGCATTGTGCCAGCTGCCTACCAAGTTGGAAACCAGCTTCCTGTAGTGCCCATAACCTTGAACACCTTGATAGCCTCGGAAGCCAGCTGCCTAGGGAATGGCTTTAAACAAGAGACTCATTCTTTCTGTTGACTGGTTCACTGGGTTTCTCTTCACAAACATTTAAACTACATTTAAAAAAACCTATTTTTTTAAGCCTTTGATCCAGTTTGGTACCAAAATAATTCCTTGTTCCAACCTTTCCCACCCCACAAGCTAGGGAGAATATTTTCCTCCCCATGAAAATTGCATAGGAGAGAAATTCCTTTTTCTAGCCAGCACCATCTGGATATAAAGCTTAAAATGTCAAGAGGGCATGAAGGGAGCTGCAGCAGGCCAGCTTCCTACACAGGAAAGGCTAATGTTAATTTACATACCCATTAAAATTCAGCATGCTTCAAAAAGATAGAAGAAAATTGAAGGAGATAATATATAAATGCAGCATAAAGTAACAAAAAGCAGAGATAGCCTAAAAGCAGGAAAGAGAAAAAAACATACTGCAGATATTGAACACTCTATGAAAGGAGACTGCTGAAAACTCAGAACCTAATATAAAACCTAAGAGAAAAAAATCACTTTATAGGAAAAAAAACCAGTAAATATACCTAGGCCAGCAGATCTCAAGCTTGTTTGAACCGGAGTTTCATCTAGCAGCAGGACTTATTTCCAGAGCCCAACCTCATGTCAATTACTTAGAAGAAAAATGCTGAATATGCAAGACACTCAGTGGACCATCACTGCTCCCAGTGCTCTAGAAGATCTTTCCCAGTTTGATTTTATCCATTGAGACAACAAAGCATGGCAAGTACAGAAGAAGCATTTTTAGAGGAAAGGTGCCCTGAAGCTACTCTAACTGGTCCAAGCAAGATTTCCTCAGTTCAGAGGATAGCATGCAGCAGTCACGTCCATTTTCATTATTACCACAGAGATAAAACGCCCAGGGTGTCCTACCCCTCACACAAACACACAGGCAGCCTTATAACATGACAGTCCCAGGTTCACAAAGGCAATTTATGTAGGTTTCTCAACATCTTCCTGTGGTGTTTACACCAACTTTCTTCAGAGGACTCCAGAAACATAGGAAATAGTTCTGTGGTTGTTCTCCAAACCACTGCATTGCTCTGGGTTATAGAAAGAAAAGGGATCACTGACATGCATTGTGAGATGTCAGAACCATAATAAAGCCCCTGGAGCTCATTAGCATCATTTTCATCCATCTTACTGTCATCGGAATCAGTCCGGAACATGAAATTTACATTGTATGAAAATTGTACAATATCCAACAAGGAAGGGGAAATTAAATTAACCTTTAAAACTTTATGTAAAATTTGCACATCTTGGTAAATACCAAAGAAGAATATGCAAACTAGTTGTAAGCACTCCAATTATATATGCATCCCACCATCAGTGTTCAAAAGCCAAGCACACCCAAGAATAGAAGCCATCTTTTATAAATGTAGAAATCCTAATTGCAGAGGGACAAAGAAAATAAAATAGCAGAATGCCCTAGTATCAATAGTTCATGCACCAAACCATAGGATACAGCAGCAATATTCCACCTGCTCTTCTCACCAATATCAACAACATATTCATTATAAATATGGAATGTTTTTTCTGCATCTTGAAGATATTAAGATGCAGGATAGTGTAATCGAGAGTGGTTTACCAGCTTCACAATAGGTAGCTTGCTCAATGCCACCTTGCAGCTCAAGATACTTCAACTGGACATCTACTATAAATTCAATAATTTTTTTATACTTTGAAAGTATCATACATACCAAAACCTCCAGAAACACATTCTGATGACAAAGTAAATTTAAAAGAAACTGCTGAACATGCAGTAAGAATATCCTCTGGTAGACATATTGGAAAAGCAGCTGACACAAGAAGGTTGATTGGATCTTTAGCAATCATTTGCTCATCAAGATACACACCATCAGCATCTTCCCAGTGAACTGTGGCCTCATAGCATTCCCAAAAGGAGCCACAATGCTATAGCTGCTCTGATGCTTCTCAAGAAAGGATCATGTTCTACAATAAACCTGAAAACATGAGAATGAAGAGATGTGGGATTATGTTTGAGAACAGTTAAAGCTTCAACACTTCATTACTCAGACCTTCTCTTTGCCATTTTCTTTCTCAAATCTTCCTTCTTGTTTGCCCCGTTCTCCTTCATAGCTTTCCTGACTTCCCTTTGCTAGATGCAAAGTTAATATTTCACACTTCTGTTATTAGCTTTAAATTAATATTTTATCCTTATAATCAATATTAATGTTATCCGGCATAAGAAAATTACCATTGATCTGTGTGCCACACAGCTTGAGAAAATAGCAGGCCCAGAATCACTGAGGTTTTGTTCTATGCTTGTGACCTTTGCTATGAAAATTAAACAAAAAAAAAAAAAAAAAAAAAAAAAAAAAACAAAACAAAACAAAACAAAACAAACAAACAAAAAAAAAATCCATGAAATTACTTCTCTTGGTAAAGATTTGTCACACAGTGGTTTTCATTCAGTGCTCTGACGCAGCACCTTCCAAAATAATGGAATCAATATGCTCCAAGCAGATCGAAAAGCACAAATACATGGTCACTGACAACATGGGCCGAAGGAGGTGCCTGCATTTCACAGCAAGATGCCTGGTGCCAGCTGGGAACACTGGGCAAGCCAAAGTGAGAGCTGCTGCAGAGATTACAGATGTCATCACTTTTCATCTCTACACATTAGAGAATTTTCAAGGTAAAATAAATTTCAAATTCAACCCTCAGGTCAGGAAAACAAATCCTTTAAAGCAAAGATTCTTCCTGACAATCAGCAGAGAAATTTAAGAACAGGGGATTCATTTGCTCATTACAGCTTTCAGAGTAACTCTTTTTCAGAGTAAAGTGAATACCATCTTTATTTAACAAAGAGCTTAAGCAGAAAGGGCTACAAGTTAAAGCACCAGCATTTAAGGATGAATCCACAGTGAGAACTCAAAACATGTCAGCTCTCAACTCTGTATCTGGACACCAAATCAACAAGATTCAGACCAAGTCTACAGAAGCTACTTCTTAATTTGGCACCTTGTATGACTTCAGCCTCATATTCCTAAGAAAGTAATATCCTCATGTCCTCATTCTGTCACTCTAGATTTCAATGGTACACAGTTTTGTCAGCTGGATTCTTGACACACACTCAAAACAGAAAAATGGTTTAAAAAAGCTAAAAAATATATGTCTGTCTCTTCTGCTCTCCCCTCTATTATTAAACAAGAGCCCAACAAGCAAACTCTTAGGGATTTTATTTTTTCATCTGGCTAGGAGTCACGATCTCTTCAGAATCAATTACAGCAGCAGAAAGAAGACGCTTGTTTCACAAAAACACACACTTAAAGACCATGAAACTGCATCGATTCAATTCTTACCTGGGAGGATGTTGCTGCAATTAAGATCAACAACACAAACAATTCTCAGAGTCCTTCACTCCCAAACAATACAGTCAGTAGTTTTACTGTGTGGGGTGACCTCTGATCCAGCAGATATATGACAAAGTCAGTAGTGTCTTAGGGGTAGACACAGGACTTCCCCTTTTAGTACTCTAAGCCAGCTGTAGAACTGACTCACTGAACTTCCAGAACATAATTCAATAGTCTCAAAAGCATGTAGCAATTTATAAAAGAAGATAGGCAGCCAACCTTACAGCATTTTCTGTATATACAAATTGAACCTGGTGTTGTTCAAAAAAAATGAATGAAGTTTCAATTTATTTTTCTATGTCAATAGAAAAATTTTAGCCAACCAGTGTGTTATTATAATCTAAAGTTCTTTCACAAAGAACACTTACTAAAACAACATTCAATAATTTTTCAAAAGTGTGTTTTAAAAGGTTTAATCCTTGAATTAAGGAAAGCAAGTGAATTCTAGGATATTCAACACCAGATCTACAAAACAAATTGACTTCTTTCTTCAGTAGTTGAAATGCAAGAATATGGTGCATAGAAATCAGGATGACCCAAAAGAAGCGCTTTTCACTTTCAACTGACCTAAAATATTGAAAATACTCTGGTTTGGGTTGAAATATGAAATTTTATTTCCTTTCAGTTTATTTTTCCTGTTCTTTAAATTATGTTTACTAGAGCTTCCTAAAAAATACCCCTTAGAAAAATCACAGAATCACAGAGTGGTTTGTGTTGGAAGGACATAGTTTAACAAGTGTTGGCACAATACTCTCAGGCACACGGTGTAACTCTGTGCAGGGGCAGTGGCTGGGCTCAGTGATCCTTGTGAGTCCCTTCCAACTCAGGATATTCTGTGATTTTGTGAACCTCTAGAGATCATCCTGGCCAACCCACCTTGAATATCTCCAGAGACAGAGACTCCATTTCCTCACTGTCCTTGTCATTTTTTACTGAAGATGAGATTGTTTCCAAGCCTCACCAAAATCTACAGGTGGTTTTGCTGACTTGCAACTGCATCTTTTGGCAACAAAGCTCCAAGCTCATTTTTTTCTTTGATTTTGGTGGTCAGCTTGTGCTACCAAGTCATAAATGCCCAGTAACAACCTGCCAACCAAACTCAGTGCAAGGAATATACACACAGGTAATATCAGCAGTGTGGTGATTTATATCAACTATGGACTTAATCTGATGAGATGTAAGCCAGTACAAGGAAGGCAGAAGGATTTCTTTTTCTCTCTCCCTCAGACTGAATTCAAATTTCTTAGTGCAACAAGGAGGAAAGGGAATAGTGGTAAGGGGAGTTCCCCAATATTATTTTAGCCAGAGATGATATAAATCTGAATTCAATGCTGTATTCTGGCAGGGGCATAAGGATGAGAAGGAGAATGCATATGGCACATAGCCTCAAGACTGTATGTGCAGTTCAGGAATAGCCAGAGCATGTTATTCACTGCCTTGCATTTCCTCTGAAAAGACTTCTTTCCCCTTCTCATTAAACACACAGTAAATAAATACAAACCCCAAAAATCTTCTGCTCCTATCAGAAAACAATGACAGGACTAAGATTTCATACTACAGAGAGCAAGCTTTCTTTCCTTTTCTTGACATGTTTTTGTAGTTCATGTGGGAATGGTTAGATAAGTAAATTAAGGGGGTGAGAAGTCCTGATACCCAGGAAATTAAAAAAAAAAAAAAAAAAAAATCTGGAAGCATTGGGACAGATGATGGTAATTTACCTGCAGTTTAAAATACTGGTGAGACAAGTAAGTAACTGTGAGAAGCAGCAGGAGGTAGAAAATAGACAGAGGAACTCTGAAAGGAGGAGAAAGAATGCAAAGAAATATATTGAAAAGAAGGAGCAACTGCATGGATAAAGATCCTGAGTGCTAGAAGAGCCTGCTGAACATAAAATAGTTCAGTGGGGCAGGATTGCATTGTAGAGTGTGGAACCCTTGATCTAAGATCAGAGTCTGCCCTTTGGGATATAAAAGCAACTGAGTCACTAACAACAGAAACATCCACACCTTTCAAAATGCTGCACAGTTCCTTCTGAATTTTTGCCAAAATATCACAAGCTAGAAAGGGTCTGTCTCAGAGGCCTCTGAAAAACCAAGGTGACCCAGCTCGTGAGCTGATGAATTATGTCTACGTCTTCTATCAGCCACTACCAAACTTCCTTCAGGTCTGGATGCTGAGGGAGTAGTCTTTCACAATTAAGTACAAATGATACTTGTCTTATCTGAGCTGCAAAAGTCCACTTGTTTTAAAGTAGCAGTCCTTTCATATTATTCCAAATATCCTTGGCAAATTTTCACTTTTGATCCAAGTTCTCACTGCTCTTTCAATCACCTGCTTTTGAATCCTTTGTACCGGTTTATACAAATATAGCTGGTGATAGGATTTCCATGATTTCGTCTAGAATTTACTGTGGCTCACAGCCCTTTCTCAACCCTCAGAGTTACTTCATACAATTAATATGGGGTGTGTGGATAAAGATGAAATCTGTTTGTCACATCTTCTCTGGAATATTCATTGCTCCCAGGACTGAACCTATACACCCCATTTACAAGATGAAACACCTTCTCTCATTTTTTTCAACAAATATCATGAAAATATATTAGATTGCTGGTATTTATACAGAGATATTTGGCAGGATTTTCGGTCTATCAAAGATAAATTGAATATGTGGTTCTTCTACACAGAGAGAGACTTATCTGAATAAATAATGTATTAGGAGAATTTCACTTCCTATCTGATTCATTCTCAGATAAGCGTATATACATTTGCACTTTGTCAAGACAGTTTGCAGAATGTATAAACAGAAAGAAATATGTTCTTAGTCAGTTTCTTTAATATTCAGGGTAGAAAACTGACCAGTAACACTGATATAGTAAAACAAACAAAAAAAAATCCCACCTCTTCAGGTATAGGAGTAATTTATTTTCTTTGTTTCAGTTTTCATGATGTTTGGTTTTAGTTTTACCTTATAAAGTGTTTTAACACAGGAAACACATAAAACCAGCCATAAAGCCTTTATCAATTGCATCTTACACAGCACTGCAAAGCACCTTCCAATAGATCTTAATTATGGAGCGCCAGCACTACAAGTACCTGGTTCAGAAGAGCAATTGGCTTACCAGTAGTTTTGGACATACATCTGTCCACCAGGCCACTTGTCTGCACACATGGACACTGCCATAACACTCACAAATCTGTTTAGACAGACAGCTGATATGACATACACTTGTGTCTATAAGATGAAACAACAGAGCTGGTTATCTGTATAACTCTGAAGGAGAACTTCATGATACTCTATGAATTCTCACTTTCTGGCACAAGGAAATACAGCCTTTTGCTACTGGTATTGCAGGGAAGTGTTCAGTCTCACAAGGAAGATATTCTGTCCATCACACTGGATCTACTGTGAAGTCAATGACAACTGCTCAGTTTGAGAGAAAAAAAAAAGTTGTAGTTGAGAAGACTGCTCCAAAAGAAAAGGGAGCGAAAGTAACTTAATTGTAGCACAATGAAAATGGTGGAAGATGCCTTGCTTCTTTTGAAAAACTTGTCAAACCTTTGAAAAGTGTGCATTTTTTTCCCATATCATATATCCCATTATTTTATGACTTAAGCATGCAACATTCAACTTGCACTGAATTCTTCTTGTCTATTTCATCTGAAAGGTATGTCATGCAATTAATGTAGTAACTCACTTTTTTCCCAGTGAAAGACATCTCTCGAGCCTTTTTTTAGTTTTAATTTTTCAATTGCAAGAGACATAAGATAAATCACATCTTAGATCTGTGAGAAAGACAAGTGTGGAAGCGAGAGTGGTTGTAAAGACAATCACTAATCAGAAGCAAAAAGCAATTTTTTTGCTGGACAGTAATACTTTTTACATTCATCAATAATTGCTTCAAAGAGCGAAGGAAGCCTCTGTTTCCCATATCCACTTGGTTAGATTCATAGCATGAATAACTGGACTAAATTGCTAATTCAGATTTGACAGCATAATGAGTAAAAGATAGCAAAGCACCAGACAGATCTTTAGACTGTGAGACTACCTTCAGATTTCCTGTACAGAAATGCATATGTTTTCACAGAATATGCTGAGTTGGAAGGGACCCACAAAGACTGATGAGTCCAATTCCTGGTCTCTCAAGGGACTGACCCCAAGAATCACCCATGTGCCTGAGAGTAATGTCCAAGCAGTTCTTTAATTCTGTCAGCCTTGGTGCTCTGACCATTTCCCTGGATTGCCTATTCCAGTGCCCAGTCACCCTCTGGATGAAGAACATTTTTCTCATATACAACCTAAATCTCCCTAGGCACAAACAACTTCAGGCCCTTCCCTTGGGTCCTGTCACTGGTCACCAGAGAGAATACAGAAAAAAAAGAGCAAGCAACAACAACACAGCATGCAAGTGCTCTGGCCAGGCTTCATCTGCACTAGTGAAATACCAAGTAAAATATGTTGGCAGAAAAATTGAGCGGTACCTGGAAAAACTTGGTCACAGGCTAGCCCAAACCTCAGTGTTTCAGAAGCCAAGAGAGCTTTGAGCAAGTAACTCACCAGCCAAGACTCATCTGTCTCATCCTTATAGTCCACTGAGAAGACTGAAACAAAGACAAACAGAACTGAACAGGAAATTAGATCTCCAACTCTAGATGTGCTCATCCAGCATTAAGACAAAGCCCAAATATCTGCCTGTACCTCTCATACAATAATCACAAATGCTTACAACTGCAAAAAAAAATCAAAAACTAGAGCTCCAAAATTTATTTGAATTTCAATTGCACACAAAACATATGCAGGTATTCACTGTTTGACTTTCTATTCCTTTCACAATTAGAAAGATGAAGTATATTCCATCTGCCTGCTGCAGCAGTGGCTCTCAAACCAGTGGTAGTCAAATACAGGCCACTACAGGTGACAGAACCTAGATGGAATAAACTTCTATCCTTATTGTACCAGCCAAACAACAGATTTGTTATAGGTACCTTATACTGAGCATGCAACAACAGAGAAATCATTCAGCTTTCAAATGGCCGGTTTTCTCATATTCTGTAATTTCTCGTATTGTAGAAGGGTTTGTTATGTCTCAAAAATTAGGACTGTCCTGGATTAAAGCAATAGAGATATAAACAGCAGCATCTCACAGAGGCTGTTTGCCAAGAAAAGGCCTAAATACACCCCAAAAATGAAAACAGACAAAACTAGAAACAAAACAAACACCACAGAACCCCCACATGCACGCTCCAAAACACAAAACAAAACCCCCAAGAGATGTGAGTTCTCTACCTGAAAGACCGAGCAAATCTTTGATGTTCAGCTTTCTCTTCTCACATCTGTGAAATGACAGGAATTATCTGATTATATCAAAGGAATGACCATGAGATTTAGTCATAGACTGAAAAACACATTAGATGTGTTGTAGACCACATTCAGAAAACTAGAATTACTAAACTGATAAAACAACAAAGCATTTAACATCACAATAATTTGGCTTCAGATTAAAAATATAACAAAAAAATCACAGTGCAGAATATTCTTTCAAAACAATTCCCATCACAAGTTCACTTGGAAATTTCAAAGCAAGACCTCAACCTCTCCTACACTCAGAGATTCAGAGAAAGCCATACAAAAGAGAAAGAATCAGTATTTCCTTTTCTCTTGTGGGAGCTCAAGTTTTAGGATTTTAAAATACAGCTGGAGGAGCCAATAGATGATTTCTGGTGCAAGTTTCCCAGAATAGTACTTTAAACGAGACCTTGGGCAACACCTCTTCTTTCAAGGGAAACAAAAGGATTACTCAGATGCCTACACATGTGCTCCACTACCTTAAAGAAAACTGTACTTTTGTTCAGAAATGTATTTTAGTTTTTATACTTAAAAAAAAAGTAAAACAACAGTACCAATGGGACAATACAAGAAAGTGCTGTCATCTTCAGTAAAATTTCCCTGCAGCGGCCAGGGCAAACCTGCTTTGGACACAGAAGCTTTGAAGGTCAGCCAACACAATAGGGTGGACTTGTAGACTGAGAAACCCATCCACCCCATCCACCCACTTTCAGTCATCACAAACCTGCAGCTAAATATCTGCCAGCATGAGAGCGGACCAGACAGAGCGTTTGAGCCAGAAACTCACATGATGCAACCATTTACCAAAAAGAAAACCTGGAGATAGCCCATATTTTGGCATTACTACTGCATTCCTATCAGAAGAGGGGAAACAGTATCATTATAATGAGGGAGTCACCAATAAGAACCTGGGGATAAATTTCAATGGGCCAGCACTGATTGGGATTGTTCCTTCAAATAAAGTTATAAGATTTTAATATAAACTACCATGAGAAAATGACAAGAACTCACAGGTTTGTTAAGAAATTTCAGTCTTGCTTAGACCATTGTTTTGTCCATACAGAGCCATCATCATTATCTCTATTTACTGATCATCAGGAAAAGCAGTGCCTGAAGAGCAGCTGTCTCTCAATTTGCAGTTTTCATGCTCTTTGTGTGAAGGATCCTATTGTTCAAACACATTTAAATTTGAAAACACACAATATGGTAAGGATGACATTTAACAGAACTCTTGTTTTCCTTGTGACCATGAAAGCCAGGCTGGCTGTCATCATTCCTGCAACACCAGCCTACCTTCAGCCTAAGAAACCACAAAACCACAGGCCAGTTTTGAGACAACATGAAAGGAAATTGAACCTGTGGCAGTAAGGCTGTAAAGCCTGTCCCTTGCTGACAGAGCTAGAGTCTTCCAGGGTGGCAGAGTGCAAGCAACAGAGATGGAAACAGCAAATGGTTGGGTGCCACAAGAGCCTGAGTTGGGATGGGGCATTCACTGCCTGACCCCAGAAGGGAGGGGAGCTGCAGTCATTAAAAGCAGGGACCCAAAAGAGACCTCCAGAAACAGTTAAGTAGCATCAGGTGAGACCCCCAACACAGTCAGGACTGTGCAATCTGGACCCCCTATGCTGACATGCTGGAGTAATTTCCTGGACTGCTTCTCCCTCCCACAGGACACACAACTCATGCCCATCACGTCTCTCACTAACATCAGTTACAGAATAACTGGTTCCAAGAAAATGGAATGAGCCTGCCTGTGTTATAAATGACACTCCCACTATAGCAGAATCTGTCAACAGCAGGTCTTAGCTCTCCAGACTGATCTAGACTGAACAGCTTTTTCAAACTCTGAACAGCTATCTAAACTGAATTTCCATGTTGCTTTTTTTTCTTCCAAGATAAAACAGGAAAATATGATTCTTGCAAAAGTAAATTAGACCAGCCACTGGGGAGGCAAAACTTGTACACTGAGTGATTGCTTTGGCTCCAAGCAAATTTAATCTTTTTCCATCTCTTCCTTTCCTCTTTTTTTTTTTTCTTCTGGCATTAGGCAAAAGCTTCATATCTAACCACATTATTTTGATGGGCTTTGATCTAAGTTATGTTTTGACAATATAAGTTTAAACTACCTGTTATGTAAAGGAGCACAGTCCATGCATATTCATAGCCTACAAACTATCTAGAGAATTCATTCAATTAAATACCCACTAGTTTTGACATAAGAACGAGTACTACCATTAAATTTCTATCAAGAAAGGATAAATCAATACAAAATCCTGTAAGAGAATCTAAGTAACCAAGATTTGCTGTCTACCAGTAATGTAATGCTTTGTTTTCCCTCTTCAAATAACAGATGCCAGACAATTTAGATTTTTCTTTGAGACTAAGAACCCTAATTTAATTTTATGTTTAAATGGTCATTAATTCCAGATTTTTCCACTCACGTGAGAGAAGTTATCACAGTAAAAGGAACCCCAAAAAAAACTGAGACAGAAAACATAGTTATACAGACACATTTTTAAAACTGACTAGTGCTGCTTATTTTCCTGCTGATTTTTTTCTAAAGTCTTTCTTTGCTCTGTTTGCTTTCCTACACAAATCATTGATTTTTATCTGGTTTTACATTACCACATCCTAAAATATACTGTGAAACCTCTGAATGCCTGTTTCTTCCTAAAGCCATTCAGATTTTCAAGCCACACAGAAAGGATACTGAAAGAAGGATATATTACCAGATACTGTCTGCAAGTTGGTGATATCTTCTTACTCACTATCACTTAGCAGGCAAAGTGAGAAGACATACATTAAACCTTCATGCTTGTTGATTTTTAATTATTCAGCCATGTGCCTCTACTCCACTGCAGATAGTACATCCTGCAACTCCTAAATAAAAACACTGTGAACTTCCATCTCCCTCTGGAAACACACTCTCCAGAGCTTACTCCTCCTCCTGCTGTGAGAATGGTAAACTCTTCCAAATGTCCAAGGTTTCCAGTTTGGTAGATCACATTGCTCTGTTCCCATCACAAAACCCACAATAAACACGCTGTTAGTCTATACCCATGTAGTAGGACAGATTTTTCCTGAAGTGCCTTTTATGAGCTACAAATTATACTTTTGGTAAAACTGTACTTTTGAAAACACTGGTAGCCAGGAATAAACCATGAAGATAGTCCTGACAGAGGATGAATATCCCAAGAGCAATTGGCTGACCCTAACTACTGCAAGACCATCCTTTGCCAGGTGACATTCGTGTCCTTTTGCAGGCATACAACTATCAGCTAGTTCTTTCTTCTTGCACCTCATTACCATTATTATAATTTTAAAATATAGTTGCTTCTGTATTTTAAGACTGAGGAAATTAGTATTGCTAAGAGACCTGGGCATGACTCTACTGCTTGGAAGGAAAATGCTATGTGCCTCAGAGGCAGAAAGACAACCTGATAGCTGTCTATAATTAAACTTTTCTAACCCTAAGTCATGACAAGTAACAGATACATACACAATACCCATTCTCAGCTCATTTCCTTTAGAATTACTTTCACCAGATGTGAGAAACCTGACTGCAGGATTTGCAGTAATGGTGGTTGTATTTGTCCCTGGTGGGGAAAGGGGGCAAGGTGTGGGAAAAATAACACCCATTTTTCAAAACTCTTTCTACAGGCTTTCAATTCCAATGCACTATTCAACATGTACAAAAGAACCTTCTCTTCATTCCAGGAAGTGCAGATAGGGGAATCTTGGGGGATTACTGCAGATACAGGAATTTGTCAGGCAAGAAGTATTATAAAATGGGTAACAAACAAGTTTTTGAGGTATTCTGTCATGGAAAAAAAAAAAAAACAAACAAGATTATATTTTCACTCCATACATTCCCCACCTGCTGTAAATGCCGGATAACTAATGGGATTTGGGAGGCAATTTTATTCCATTGTTTTAGAATAAGACATTTTAAGCCTGGTACCCACTCCTTTATCTGCCCCAATACACATCCCGAAATCTGATTCTATCTGTGCTCTTTCAACTGAATCATAAGTAGTATTTCCACATCCTCAACAATGCTTTCGTTTCTAAAACAGACAGTTCCAAGTATCTGATAAAAAAAAAGGAAACCAAACCCTTGCTATTTTTTCATTCAGGCACACTAAAGTCTATAAAATGCATTCTGGAAACTGCCACAACAACATCCAGACTATCCTGGGTCCTTGAGTCGTTGACAGCATTGCTGGAATGGCAACAGCCACACCCACATCTGCTTGTGGGGCAAACAAGTACAGTGTAATTGGACATTCTCAGGTGAAAGGGAATCTAACCTCTAACCCTAACCCTCACACCACCTATGCAGGGTAATGAAGCAGAAGATTTACAGGAAAAGGGATTTACTTGTCTTGAGGGATGACACATTTGCAGTGAAGGGCTCCACTTTTTTGTGAAGCAGCTTTGTCACTGTTTCCAAGTCCTTCAGAAACAACCAGGAGCCACGCCATGCTTGACAGTTACATATCAACAGCCCTGAGGATCTTTCCCATCCACTATTTTGGGAGAAACCTGACTTCCTCACGCTGCAAGGAACAAACATAAGGATCTAAAATATTTCATACTAAACAGACATATCACCTTACTGCAAAGCAGACACATTCAAATGAGCAAAGAGTTCCAAGTATTGGCTTACCAGAATTTTTCCTTCATTTGGCTAGAGCACAGTTGTTCTGCTAATTGATACTCCTACCACAGTGTCAAACAAACAAATTGGATCAAACAGAGTTTGCCAGTATTTTGTCACATTCTGGGTTTCCTGGCAATAGTTACTGTCTGTATATCCTGGGGCACCAACAGATGTAAGGTCTGATAAAAGCTGCTTCCCCAGTTTCAGTCCAAGAAAAATGCAGACTTTATTCTGAAATGTATGCACACACAGCAGATTAAAAAAAGACCATAATTAACCCCCTGGCCCACACTGGATTTCAGATTCTGAACAGATTTTTAAGCTTCTCCAGCCCATTATGCATCTCTCACAGGCCACATGATCCTAGAAGAGCAGCTGAATAGGTCGTTTTTTTTCTGGAAAAGAGGCCAGAAGAATCCATCCATTCATTAGCTCCTCAAGAAAACAACATTGAAAGAAATTTAGCTCAGGTGGACTCAAATGGCTAATGCTTAATCAATCAATACTCAGAATTGCTGCCATTGAGTACTACTCCAAAGTAAGCCACGCTTGGCACACACAGACGCTTCAAACACTGAATAATATCTGAATGGGCTACAACAAAAAGCACCAGACAAGGTCTCTTTAAAATCTGCTCATTGAAACTGAGGAGGTTTATAAAATCCCACCAAATAGCAACAGCAGGCCACACAAGTTTTCTGGACACCACACAAAGTCAGAACCAATCCCAGACCCAAATTACTCTTTATTTTGATGCTTAATTTCCTCAAGAACACCTGGAGATAGTGAGCATTCAAGACAAGCATCCAACAGTGTTTATTTCTCCTACCAAGGTCAGATCCTGATATATCTTGTGAAGGAAGGAGTCAGGCTGCTTGCACCAGCTTAATTACATTCTCCAGAAAGACTGTTCTATTCTGCCTCTGGAGCCAATGTGTATTTTTTACTCTCAACATTTCTATTTAAAATAGCATTCTCTTATGTATATGCACTAAGTGGTAGACATGTAAGTTTTTAAGTAACACAGCACAGAGGAAAAACTCAATTGGAAAATAAAACAACTGAATGCTAATTTGATGCTTCTTCTTGGTCAACAGCTATCTGGTTAAAAAACAGCTTTGATTCTATCACGGCTTTTCTCATACAGATCTTGATCCAAGTAATTTACATTTATTTTTACCATAGAATATCAGGGGTTTCAACTTTCTTCATACATTCTCAGTTGTGACACTGAGGAAGTCAGGGTTCATCACTGCAGATAAAATCTAGAAGGCTCCATCAAAAAGTCAGGATTTGGATACTCAATGATTCTTCATACATGCTGACCCCTAAGTTTTATTACAGGACCATTACTCTTGATCTACTGAAGTGCACAACTCCAGCTTTACCAGGTGGTGTTTTTAGGCCACTTGGGCCCATGAAACTAAAGAGGGTGAGAGACAGGTGTGATCTATCTACTTGATGTCCAGCACTTACACAAAATTAATCTGAAATGCTTTTCAATCCTCTGTTCTCAGATTTTCTCTGCTTCCCAGCTCCCAGGGATTCATCTCTTATTGTATGCTGTGAACATAACTGCAGTGAGCCATTTCATTATACCAAGCTCATTTTGTAACCAACCACAACAGTAACAGCTGCTCATTCCAGAGCCAGCACAGACGTGCTGCACCCAAGTGGCACACTGAGCACTGGCACTTTAGCTATCCAAATCAAAGGCAATAATAACAAAAGTATGTGTTGGGGAGATGCCAAAAAGGGTCTCACCTGATTCTGAGTGGTCCAGGATTGCAACAAACCTTATTGTCCATGACTGTAACAATGAACAAGAGATTTTTGTTGGGCATAATTTCAAATTAAGGTATAATGTAAAAAAATACAAAGTCTGTCCAAACTAGAACAGAGAGTCCATGAAATACCATAGAAAACAGAGGGACTGAAAAAAAATTTAGGGACAACCTTCTCCATATAGTACTAGCCACTTAATATATCTTAGCTACCCTAGAAGTCCAGCGAAGAAGCTGAAAGAACTTCTTGATAACTATGCTACAAAACAGGTGCTCAGGAAGGATGAGACCACAGCCAAGAAGTTCAGCACACTCTTTGGGTAGTTGTTACTACAGAAGGTGTTGGAGAGATCTCACACCTTATGCATTCATCACAGCAGATAGCTCAGAGAGGCTGTATCTGTTTAAAGCAAGGACACAGACAGTGTTAGTCCAAACAGACAAAGTGGAGGTCATTGCATCACCATGAGTGGATGACATTCACTTGAGAGCTCAGGGGAAACTCAAGTGTGGAACTGCAGAACTTCTGACTAAGGTTTGTAGATGATAAACACAGAAAGTTGCTCTGCTACAGGACTGCCAAAGGAGTCCAAAAAGGGCTCTAAAGAGCATTGTGGTCACAAGTGAAGAGTAATTTCCAGAAAGAGTATGACTGGGTAATAAAGGCTCTTTCCTAAATCATTCCATGAGCCTCTGAGCCTAACAATCACTTTTCAGGATGAGAGATAAGCAGTGGAGTCTTTGGGGAATCAGAGTTGAGATATTTCTACTCCATATCTTCCCCAGTGACCTGGAGAGCAGAATGAACAGGTAAACCTCAGTTTGGGAATGCTACTAAGCACTTGCAAGCAGTTGGATGCTATGCTGAAGGAAAGGAACAGAACTTCAAAAGGAGTTCGGGGAACCAACCAAGCAGACAAAACACCTGACAGGAGGGAAAATTGCAGCGAAAAGAAGGCATAAGAGGTCATTTTCCCACAGTGTAACACTCCTGTATGCTCACTTCTTGTGTACTGCATGCAGTTCTCATCTCAAGGATGCAGTTGAGTCAGAAAGAGAATTGCAGACCGAGCATCAGAAGGAACCTCTATGTCATCAAGTACAACTCTGCTGCTCAAGCAGGCTCAGCTAGAGAAGGTTGTCCAGGACCCTGTCTGGCTGGGTTTTAAATGTCTCCACAAATGGAGACACCACAAATTCTCTGGGCAACCTGTTCTAATTTTCACCACCCTCACGGCAAAAAATTGTTTTCTTGCATCAGATGGAATCTCATCTGTATTAATTTATGCCTGCTGCCTCTCAGCAATTAAACAATCGATGAGGGCATCCAGAGGATAAGTGCTTTACATGGAGTCACTACAGGCTGAGAGAGTAGAAGGCAAATGGGAAGTAGCTTCCCTGAGGTTTAATGTCATGAACATGATGAACGATCTTAATGGAAAACTGCTGCTATCATCTCTGCCTAGCCAAAAGACCAAACCACCATCTAAGGATATGCTTCTATAGCTCTAGCGTCAATTCGCATGTCACCTATGAACCACAGAACAATGACAACTCAAGGCAACAGCAAATTTTGTTTTTTCCCACTTGTCAAAAAAAACATACTACTCCAACTGCCTGCTCTCTCCACTGGTGCCATACTGAATAAATAAGTAAAATACTTTGTGTCTTTGACAGTAACCCACTGGAGTAACTTCTAGCGTGCCAGGGGCACAGTTTAAGGCAACTGACACCACAAACCATCCTATACACACACAGGGGGTTTCTCCCATAGAAGCAGGGACAGGCTACCTAAACTAGTTTCTACTCTGAACTATCATTATCTTCAAAAAACAATCAAGAGCTAAGTTAACAGAAACTTCTTTTTTTAAAAAAACTAGGAAAGCAAGTCTTCAGCCACCAGGGGAAAGAAAAATCAGTAACATTATATAGCAATGAATTTTATTTAAAGAAAAAACTTGCTATCACAAGCATTATGGATCTTGTAAATTTTCCATTCCTTCATTTTCAGTGCTAAAGAAAGATACTGAACTATGTTTCTTTGTTAAAATCTATGGATTAACATTAACTCTACTTACTTAATCAGCTGCATAACCAAAGGTGTAAATACCTCTAGAACTAGGACACTTCAGTCATTCCTGTAAATCTTACTACTTCTTATTTAGGCCAGCCTGATATTGATAGCACTTCAGTATTAAAGCTATACAAGTAATACACCCCAGCTACATCACTCCCAAAGTCAATGCTACCTGCCTTTGCATGCTGTAACAAAATTCTGGATGTGCTTCTCTTTACATTCAGCCACACCAGTATTGTACCATTTTGGCAGTGAAGGGCTAACAGATGGTAATTCAGCAAAGCTTTTCCATGGAGGTCATTAATAACATCAAGTTCATTTGATACTTCAGTCACATCTATCCTTTTGGAAGGCCCACAGCAATCAATGTTTTTCCCTCATGCAAGAAAAATTGAGGGACTACAAGCCAGTTCTGTGCTCTTCTAACCCTTGGTTCTTTTGAAACTGAGAATCTTCCTGATAAGTGAATTCTTGGACTTGCCTCCACATATAATTACTTAAAAAAAGACCCCAAGAACTGTCATCAGAGCAAGAACAAAATGGCAGAATACTTAGGCTGGACCCATTTCTAATTGCACAATCCTTTCTAGTAAAATGTAAGAATGTTAGAGATTAAAATGAAACATATTAGAACTTCTACAATACAAATTTAGTAGTTTGTTCTTAGTCACCAACTTCAGCCTCTCTTTTCTGCTCCAGGAATTTCTCACAAATTGCTAACTCTAGCTACAAATCAGTATTAGTTTGCCTTTCATATCAGGAAAATAAGCAGAGATTTAGTCCTGTGTATTTCCTTTAAGTGTTCATGAACTTGTCTCCTAAGTACTTCACACATGACACCCAGGATCAATCACCCAGTTTTAAAGCACTGAATAGTACAGGTCTATTGCTCTTAAACAACTCACCAAAAATAAAACTGCTCAGATTTTATGGACAGTTCTGAGCAAGAACGCACTTGTGATCTGTCCAAGACCACATAGAAAGTCAGTTGCAGAATTGGAAATACAACCTTTCAGATTCCTGTTCCAGTATTATAACTGAAGATTTTTTCTTTCTGAAAAATCTTCCCTCTTTTACAGAACTCTTTTTTTTTTTTTTTTTTTTTTGACAAGATATTTCCCTTAGGAATGAAGAAATTTTCCTGACAAAGCTCCTTTGCAAAAACCTCTTAACTGCTGACAGTAAGCTTAAATGCACTTGCATTTCCCAAACCAATCTGCTTCCAGCATAAAACAGCTCCACTGTCAAATATTCTCTGCTGCCAGTTTATGACAATACTTATCAAATTACCATTTATCTGAAAAAATTCAAAAAGCTTCAGCCCAGTCAAGTAAAGAGACATCTTGAACCCAGAAAATGCAGAATTACTTGAACAAGCTTGAAAACATACAGTTGGCTTGGACAACTTGCATTTTACTCCCTTCATTTTGACAGGCACAGTTTTTCATGAAGGCTTTCTCTCAACAGCCTTGACCCTGCAAGACAACTGCTGCCTCTCCAATCTTGCAGTTGTTATACTCTGACTATTATATAGGTACACTGCACAGCAATACAAGCCTGGAGTTATTTTTTAAGTATATACTCAAGCTGACTCTACTCATTAATTCCATAACTAAGGTTGGAACTAAATTTGGTCTTGTGTCAACTCCATTCTGACGGTAGCCCAGGATTCTCTGAACAGATTACAGATTTTTTCTCCTGAAGGCTTCCCACCTCACTCATGTTCAGACCTAGCAGGTCAGAGGGTAAAGTGAAGCATCCATGCTGCTCTGTCAACTTGCTTGAGTCTTCCTGTTGGCCTGCCCTGGGCTTTCCAGGCAAGGTCAAGCTTTTTATTCTCTCTCAGTTATTTTTGTACACTTATCACCTCTATTCTTTTGTTCTCCTTGAGAAATGTGCATTTCCTCCTACATTCCTCTCACTGAAAACAGAGGGCAAAACAGAATTGTCCCAGTTCTATTCACCTTTTTTTTTTTTTTTTTTCTCAAAGATAGTTGCAAAAGTTCAGTGTGCCCCACTGTCTCTCATTTGGTGCCTCTATGTGAATGAGCTCATCAGCCAAGCAGCATAACAGAAGTATTTCAGATTAGCAGCTTCACACATATCTACCCCATTTTAAGTTGTGCACATCCAGAGTCCCCAGGGTGCCACAATATTTTCTGACAACATTCCTTGACTTCCACCCACACTCATCCATAACCCTGACTTTTGCCCAACAGCTCAGTCAAGCAGTGCCTTGGAAAGCCACCATCCAGTAACAGGTGACAGCACAAAACTACTTTTTTTTTTCTGTCTTGATCCAAAAAAACAGCAACAGAATTACAATCTCCATACTCAGATCTAAAATATTTCAGTACCCTTAAAACACTATTTCACAGCATGAGGTTAGATTAATTAAAGCCCAGTCACAGGCTCAAAAAGTCAAGATGAGCAGTAACAATAGCCTAGGGCCCTCACCAATTGCTACATAAATGTCTGTGTCCAACATAGTTCTCTCATACAATATCACTTACCTTTAAGCCACTACAGCAGAAATATTGTTTTAACAGTCTTCAAGATCAATGTTACTGCAACAAGTAAGGAACACTAATTTTCATTTGGTTCTCTGTTCAGAGACTAAGAACTGAATATGAAGAGAAAAAACACGGCCATTTTTCTTCTTTGAGGAGACCTCTGTAGACCAGGGCTGCACAAAAGTGCAGCAGTGAGGGTGAGAGATAAAGATCAATCTGTAACTTTGTGTAGGTACTAAAAATACAACAATGAGAAGAATGAGGAGGAAGAGGATAAAAGTCTTCCTACTGCCCTTGGTGCAGAGCAGCTGAGCAGCAGCACAGTGAATGTTGGCAGCCATTGGGCGTCCCAGACAAGAGAACAAACTGTACAAGCACTGCCAGTCCTGACAGCAAGTGTCGCTCCCCCATCCTCTTTGCAGGTTAAAAAAAAAAAAAAAAAAAAAAAAAAAAAATCAACAGCCGCTTACAAGATACCAAGGTCACAAAAAATCCTGAGACATGACTTTACAGTGGCTGGAACATTCCATCTGAACCAGAAACAGTGATCGCCACAGCTGCTTCCTGCAACACAGCACTTCCCCTTCCCTCTGGTCCCAATGTGTTGGGTTTGAGTTTTTTTTCTAGCCAATTCACCCAAAAGCCAAGAATCCACTGACAGATTTGTAAGAGTTTATGATCTGCCTCTTCTATCTTTTCTGAGACAGAACAAACAAGACAAAACAGATGAGTTTCAGCTTACTCTCATCAACTGTTAATCAGTGCTTACATAAATGTTAAAGGGAAAATATTTCAGGAACTAAATTCTCAACACATTTTCAAACATCTTCAAAATATATTTCTCTTACTGGTAGCTACTACAATAAGCATTTCATTTTATTCTCATTTAAGCAGATCTTAAAGGCATTAATACACCTAATTAGGCTTTCTGGTATTCACAGAGTCTGCTTTGCCAACACAAAGGCAAAACCTATCTAGAAAATGTTCAAAATATTCTTTCTCCAGACTGCCTCATACTGGGGTGGCGGGGGGGGGGGGGTGGGGGGGGGGGGGCGGCATGAGGTACTCCTCCTTGCAATTGGGGATATCATCAGGACAAATACAGTACTTTGCAGAGCTGAAAAATCCCTGTAGCTCTCCCAACAGAAACTATCAGGAAGCAGACTATCATTCCTGCTTGATTGCTGTAGAGAAGCAAGGAAAACAGAATGCAATTTACAACCTATTCAAATTGCATCCATTTATTTCAAAATGTAATTTAACCCCAGGGAACCAGGGGAAACCAGAAGTGCCTCAGAAAGAAGGATAATGGGTCAACCTATAAGACAGTTTCACCTGGCTCCCAGACACATCCACAGGGTATGACTGATTCCAAGCTGTCCTCTCTCAGAAATACACATGATATAAAGAGAACACAAAGAAGGGAAAAATATGAAATGCCTAAGCATCCTTCCAAAATGTTAGAGCATTCCAGTTGGGGGGGGGGGCGGGTTGTGTCCTTTTTTTTTTGTTTTGGTTTTATTTTTTTTTTCATTTTGTTGGGGTTTTTTGTTGTTTGTTTATTTTCTTTGGTTTTGGTTTTTTTGTCGTTTTTTTTGTTGCATGCATCAAATCCATTCAAAGAACTAAAGAACTCTTGGCTAAAAAGTTAATTTAATTCTTAAACCTACAGCCCTCCCAGGGTAGTGTGTTCCTTCCTTCCTTCCCAGCATATCAGAGAGACCACTGTTGTCATCATGACAGAACTGCACATTGTTTACACACATATTTATGGCAAGAAGCAGCTTCTCTCTTGGCTGGCACAGTGGACTATGAAACAATTAGTGGGAAGTGATAAAATGTTATCAAGATAATAGTCTATTGGTGCTACAGCTGTATTTGTTATTTCAGAGTATCTGAACCACCCCCGCAGGTTTCAAAGGACAGTAACGGAAGAGGCCTTGCAGTGGTGTGTACAGGATAAAAATGCTCTACATAGCTGCTCATTGAAAATAAGGTTTGGTAGCTGGAAAAGACAATCTGTTCTTTTGGTTCTTCAGCACTGATGCCAATTTTTGCTCCCAGCTGCACATAAAGTCAAACAGACACAGGGAAAATGAAGGGACTCTTGTGATTTGTATCCCTTAATGCCTTATCAAATGTAGCCTGTGATGCAAGCACCAGGAACTGAAATCACAATATTGACTGCATTTTCTGGGGCTACAAGCAACACAATCCAAAGGCCACCCCCTCAGTAACAATACAGGACTCTCAGTGCCTGAAAAGCAAGGGCTTCTAAAACTGTGGTGCTGCTCATAGACTGACCCCCAGTGTCCTCAGCTCCACAATGAAACATCTTTTATTATACTCCAAAATATACCCAGAGTCTAAAAACCTTAGATGTTTTGGGAGGTGCCGATAATTAAAAAAAAAAAAAAAAAAATTACAGAGCTGGTCAAATATCCAGACAGGAGTCAACAATGTTTCAGTCTATCAATGATCTTACTAATCAGAAGCACTCCTAAACAGGTGGCACAGCCGGCCCAAGGCATAACATCAGAACAAGCCCTAAGAAAGGGCTCCATAGGCAGTGGAGATGATTAATTATGCTTTCTGGCTTTAGGTTAGCTACTTAGTGCCAGGTTAGCAATACCTAGAAATATATCTGTGTTAATCTATATTAGGTTAGCAATTACCAAACATACAGGGAGCACAAGGGATGCCTACAGAACTGGAAGTATTTTCAATCCTCTTTCCAAAAGCTGTTGCAAATGCTTTCTACATGCTCTGAAACACAGTTCTCATAGCAATAAGAAAACTATCATAAAACCATAGGATAAAATACCTTAGCCTTGTGGGCTGAATTACATTTTGAACAGGTGGGTTTTTGGTTCTTTTTTTAGAAAGAAACACAGCATTGAGTCAAACCAAAGTTATACTGCAGTGTCTATAATGAGATTTCCTTTGCTATCAGAAGCAAAGGTCATCATGTTGATATTCCACAAAAGTCTGTAGCTTTCAAGACATTTTGAATAATGTAAGAATATGTCTGCATTTGCAGAAGTCTCCTCAAAATACCTAATGACATTGTCAGCAGGAGGAGGTTAGTCAACATTTCTAACATCTACGCAAAGGTCAAAGCAAATAAAATAACTTGGAGTGCTGAGCCCAAGGGCACTCTCTAAAATACGGTTTGAACACAATCCATCAATATGTACTTTTTCTTTTCTATTACCCACATAATCACCAGCCCTGTTTGACCATAAATCTGTTGTTCAGAAGTGTTCAAAAATGTCACAGTATTGGTCATCTATGTCAATTGCCCAAGAGTGATTTATTAAAATGTTTGGCTAAACAGGTCACTATCCCAATGACACATAATAAATCAGGAAGCACTTGAGAATATTGCTGTTACAATAGGTGTGACTGACAGTGCTGCCAACTATTAAAATTACCAGGTATTTCCATGAGAACTCCCTGTTTTCATTTAGTTGCAGCTTTGACAAGCTGTTCAAGCTGAAGTTTTCCATGAGACAGTTCAGCATTTTTATTTTGTTTAATGGAAATTTTAGCCAAAACAGGTCACTTCTTGTGAATGCAGACCAGGGTAAAATATGTTTTATTTCTGTTAAGGGGGAAAAAAAAAAAAAAAAAAAAAAAAAAAAAAGAATATAGTTTGCTAGAAGATCCAGCACTCTGACACTCTCAAGAAGCCATCTTGACACTCAACAAGGATAGCCTGCATTTATGGCTGTGATTCCAGCTACCCAAACATCACCTTAGATAAGGTCACATTGACAGGTGGAGGAAAAAAATGTTTTCACTACAGTTTGTTAGAAGTTACAAGCATCATAATAATACCATCTGTATCCCACGTGTGTCTGCTGATGGAGCAGTTTCTGTTGCCTTACAGGTGTAGCTCCCAGCTGCTTTGCACCAGCCTGAGCCAAGGGACTGATTAAAGACAGAGCCTGGAAGGGGGAAGCTTCTTCTGTCAGATTTTAAAGAAACAGAGCTACTAAAAGAGAGAAAGCAAGAAGGAGCTCTGAAGTGCTGCCAGCAGAAACACCCATCAGAGGGATCTGTAGGCTAGAAAGGCACTGACCCAGGACTGTTGCAGGTGACCTTGCAAGGACGCTCAGAAGCCATTGAGGACTTTAAGGAGTCATTTTTTGCTGGCACTTCTGAAGTAAGCTCATCAGGATTGCAGATGCATGATTTAGAGATTAAGTTTTTGTTATAAATTCAAACAGAAATTTAATTTGCTGGCCCCTCTGCACAAGGATCAACATCATCTGCTCCCTGTACCTCACAGTGAGAATGACAAATGATTCACAAGCAGCTCCTTTATTGAATATGCAGTTATTGATTAAAATATCATCATATGGAATCCTTCAGAAAGCTGAGGTATCAAATTAGAAACTGAGAATGAAAGTGTCCACTTAATATTCAACAATTAAAACAAAAAGTGCATTTAGACTGACCCCATCAGCAATCCTAGACATATCAATCCCAAAATACCTGGACAAACTAACAACCAGCTACAGTCCAAGAAGGGCAATGTACTAATTCACTAATTCAGCCCTCAGAAAATAACCTCTGAAAAATAAAGTCCACAGTCAAAAAGATCTACTATTGCAGAGGAAAAAACATGTCCTAAAGCTTGTTTATAAAGTGCCTCAGTCTCTGCTTGTGGAAGCAGTAAAAGTTCATTAGTGGTACTGCTCAAATACACACAGGCAGCTCCAAACTGCACTGACATGACAGTTGCCTTCCCACAACCAACCACCCAGCTGGGAGGAGTGATGTAGCCCCCAGCCATCTTTAAAGAGTCCTAAAAGGAACCAACTGCATTTTACAGAAAAACTATTACCTCTAGGTTTAAAAATATTCATTAGAACTGTCTTAACCCAAATACTGAATAGCATTGAAGAACTTGTATACAGACTCCTCACAAGGATCCAGAGGTCTGTGGCAGATCTGAATGGCTAATGGCTGTGGATGGACCTCTCCAATGCCACAGTGCAACTGCAACACTGCAGTTCTCTCATGCTTCTAAGAGCTGGTTGCAAAAAACCTTCATTGCCCCCAAGCAAAACATTTCACAACTGCAGAAACACACACTGAAAATATATAGGAAGAAAATATTCTATTACACTTAAGGGACGTGTAGAACAAACTTGCAACAAATCAGTTTAAACAACCTGTCAAATATTAAGAGGCTGAGGAGCTGCTAAAATTTAGGAAATAATTTTGAAAGTACATTCAACATCAACAGAAATGCACAAATTCCAAAAATCAAAGTAAAGAAAATGTCTTCAGAGTGCCTCTGATGAGACCAGCTCTCAAACTTGCCTTTAAAATAGGATGGTTAACAAAAAACCTCCCTCTTCCCTTCTTGTTACAGAAAAGAGAGAACTCATGTTTGTGCATTCCAGGCACATTCCAGGTATGCAATTTCATGGAATGAGAATTTCATCTGCACTGAAAATGAAAAAAACTAACTTGTGTTGTATTTGTGGTGAGGTATTTCTAAGCATCAGACAACAAGCTATTGATAGTCAGGTATCAAATAGAGATGCACAGTTAAACATCTCAAGTCTCAGATACTTACTAAAACCATGTTTCAACACCCTAAAAACCTGTGGATCTAGCTTCATTTTTCTCTCCCAAGTGTAAACAAATATAATCCTGACATTTCCCTTTAATCACAAAGTCAAGCCAAAGCTGCAGTTGCCAATTTTTTGGCAATCAATCCAATCCTGATACCAAACCCTTCTGTGGAATCCAGTCAGTCAGTTTATTCAGCACAGGATATACTATTGGGCTTCTCTGAATCAAAACACTAAGGCACTTCAGTTCTCTTATTTGGTTAGGTTATACTTACCTAAAACTACAAAATATCAAAATCCATTTCATGCTTGCTACACTCTATTTGAAATAGCCTCACTTTGCATATGTGTCCAGGAATCTGTCATTAAGACACCCCAGTCGTTAGGAGTCAGACACAACATGTTAATGAAAAACTGTGTGAAAAGATAACACTGTGAACAAGTCCCACTTCACACTACACTAGAAGGAGCATATTAATCAAGTTCCAGATGGGATTTAAACTGAAAAAGTAATTGCAGGCACTTATCAGCATTGCTCCCACTCTTCCTCCTCCTCTCGTGTTAGATTAGAATTTGCAGAGAACACATCATGGCAGAGCATAGAAAACAGGACAAGATATTCAGACTAATTGAAACCTTTTGGCCACGACCACTGGCCCAAACAGAGCACATCCAGAGGTGACCGTGTATCTCTTGTTCCCTGAAAGAGGAAGGCAATGAACTTCCATTCTCAGCCTTTTTTAACCTAAACTGCCCTTTAGAAGGAACATTGCTACCTGCCAGAGCCTTCCTTCCTGGCATGGGTTGCCTGCACAACTAAAACATTCACATGAATCAAAAGGGATCTGTTTAAGGGACAGTAAAAGTTCCCTTTTGGGAGTTTCTCCAACATCCTCAAGGGAATAACTCTCTTCTGAAAAATAACTGGTCCGCTAAGGCAGACATTGAATTACATTATCTGATATCACACATTTGGGCACACAAAGCACTAACAATATTAAAGGCAAGATCATGAAACACTTTTACTGTCTTTCATTTAAGCAGAGTGACCCCGCTGCAATGATGTATACGTGAAAACTGATTAATTTTCCCTTTCTTTTCCTCAGGACCTGAGCCTGCCATCTTGAGAAGGTCCTGACAACATACAAGCTCTGCTTCTGCAATGCTACACCTCTCTTTACCATAATATGTACACTGCCTCTTGTTCTTGGATAAATGTGGGCTCTTTCCTTCTCTGGAGGACCCATTCTGTATCCTTTACACATATTGCAAAGCCATTTTTTCTTGTTTTGCACACAGGTAACTAACACCCACCTTTCTGAAGGCATGAATGGCTATTCACTGTACACAAGTTTTTCTCAGGTAGCCACAGAAGTAGGCTTACTTCCTACTAAATGGAAAAATTTCAGAAGAAAGGCTAGTTCTTGCTAAAGATCCTGTTTGTATTTCCTTCCTTGTGTCTGTCAGGAGCTGACTACCCAGTGTACTCTACAGACCTGCAAAAACGTTTTACTTTACTTTTCTTAAAATTCATGTCAACTCATGCACTAATATACAAATGAAAATTACCCTCATTTGTGCTACTGATGCAAAGGATTTCTCAGGGATTTGAAGACAGGATAACTGCATTAGTACTTAACATGTTTTCTTTAGAGCCACATAAATCTTATAATCATCATCAGTAAGTTAAAATAGTAATTAGAAATTATTGGTGCATTTGTTTTCTTATGGATGCATTAAAACAGATGATTTTGTTAGATGTTATTTAGCATTAATATTGCTATCAGGACTGCTTAATATTCAGAGCATACATTCAAAAATATTCGCACTTTATTTCAAACATTCTTGTTGATGTTCAAATGAAAATTTGTTTAGAAAATGATGCTTCAGTTACAATTAAAAACCCCCCAATCTTTAAGGTTGCATTTCATATTTGAATAGCTACCTGGAGGCATCAACCTATTTGCCAGTGGTTGTTGTGTTACTCACACAGAACTCAGAAATGGACTTAGCGTTCAGCAAATCACCCTTTACAGTTTAATGTGCATATGAATAATGCAATAATAAAGGATTAATTAGTTTTACTTTTTTTGCCATCAAACCTCCACCTTTATTTGAATTTCAGAGACTAGGAAAGAATCCACCATACTATACCCTGCTATGCATCGTGTAGCTGCCCCATTTTCACACAGGCACACGGAGAAAAGACCACCTTACAACAGAGTCCAGAACTCACGCCAGTAAGACACCAGCATCATCTCAAGTATCACACAAACATCAATAATGACATATTTCTATGTGGATTACCTCTAATTACTGAGTGTTTAGGAAAAGATGGCTGCACAGTGCCTTTGCTGTGCCAAGCTGCCCATGAAATTTCCCTGCAGGACCCACTCTCTCTACATACAAGGCTTGGAAAGTGCACCTGGTTCTCATTACAGGCTGCCTTGCACAAGTCAATATTAGTTCCTATTAGCTTTTAATTCCAAGAATACTTGTTCTTGGATGGCATGGATCACGAGACAAACAATAACTTCTACTTTGTTTCTTTTTCTTCTTCCTTCCCCATCCATGATTTCCAATTCTGTACGTCAATTTGTTTCACTGAGGAATCCATGGGGAGTGATAATCCTCTGCCCTAACACATTTCTTGCAGCCTCTAAATACACTGTACACTTATTTACACTTCTTCTGATTGCCAAAAGAATTACTCTTGTTCTTCCCTGTCATACACTCCGAGGAAGTTGTGGCACTACAAGATTGACACCAAATAATTGCTCCAGTGATCTTCTACTTTAGTGATTTGGATTCCATGACTCCCATTTTTACCCCTCAGTTTTAGGAAAGCAAGAGAGAATAGCTATCTGAAAAGTACCATCCCTGTTTCACAGTTTTTTAATTATTTAATGTCAGACTCCCTCCCTACTCTGCCAGAAATATGCTGCTAGGTTAGCTACAGAATGCACATGAATTATTTCCAACTGGAGAGATAAACAAGGAGTGATACTACTCAGCAGGACCTTTCTCCCGTGTGCAGTTCCAGTGTTTGGAGACTATTCAAATGTCTGAGAGGATACTGGGCTGTTTCAGAGAGTGATAGACTTATCTATAGTTGCAGCCAAGCATTATTTGGGGACCTTTTTTTAATTTGTTTTTAAGAACTGAAGACATGAATATTAATTAGCCCTAAGAAACCACCAGCCTCATGTGTCAGGGGAAAACAGCATGATATGATTTTCTCAAGTATCTGGAGGGATCAGATTCTTTTCCTTATTTACTGTGTTTATTATGGTAAAGTTTTTTGACCTGCTATAAAGGATATAAACAGTTTTTACAGAACGTCCCATGCAACAGGGATACAAATCAACTCTTTCTGTATGTCTCTATTATGAAACAATAAAGTATGTGATGCTTCTAAAAAAAAAAAAGTACAAGACAGCATCTCCTCTTAATTATCATCTCCTGCCCTGGGCTATCTTTTACCATAACTACTTTTTCCAAATTCATCCAGGAAAACTCTGTCCTGCTAGGATGACAAAAGTCTCCCAAAAAAAATCTTTATTAAACTCCAGAGCAGAGGTAGAGTACCTCCTTGTAAAAATGAAATATTGATTAAGCAAACTGTCAACAGCCTGATTGCATAACAAAACAGATTACCCACGCAAGAGCAGAAAATCTTGCATTCCTGTACTTTTGCTCAGGCTTTCCCACATAGCCCTCTGCAGAACACATTCATTAGAAACCCACTGAAAAACAGCAAATCTGAACATGAAGCCAGAACTGCAAAATTCAAAAGGTGCAAAATGAAGGCTAAAAACTTAACCCTGCTTCTTTGGATGTGCACATCACAAGGCAGGATGACTATATGAGAGGGCATTAAAATGCAGTCAGAGCAGTAGGCAAGCCACCCATCTCTTTTCTTGGTTCTGTAGAATCACTGAACAGCTCCCACTCAGATCTATGGTCCAATTCATCCCATGTGCACTCAGCAGTAAGGAACCACAGATTTCCATCTAATCCTGTCATTCTTCCATGCCTCAGTAACAATGGACAAAGGAGTTAATCTCTTCTCACTTTCTTGCTTCTCACACAGGTGTACAGACAATGGCAGTCATTTTCTTTTAGATTCTGGCCTGACACACTCATTTTACCTTTGTGCTCTGACATTTTAACTCCAGGATCTCCATCTGTTCCTGCTCTTTCTTACTAGCCTAAAAAGCATCTCTGTTTTATTAATGTATCTGTCTGACCTAAATTCTCCCTAACACCTGTCTGCCTTTCTCAGCTCCAAATTTAAAAACTCCCAATTGCTGTTTTCTTTGCCAAAAGTTGCATCCTGGCTAAATGAGAAGTCACCCAAATTTGACAGGCAATGGAAAGAAGCAAAACCTTACATATCTGTCTTTTAAAACAAATGCAATGCTACTTTTTCAAAATTAAAAGTATTTTTGATGAACACATTTTTATTTCTTCCAATGTTCACCTCCTCAACCCCAAACAACATTTTAATATATTTGGTTTAAGAAAAACTGTAGACATCAGCAGAAAATAAGCAGGGTGACTTTACAGACAAGTTCATAACAGGAAGAATATTTGTCATCTAAAGCCAAATAGTTTAGAAAAGCATCAGTCCAACAGTAAATACTTTGACTTCACCAATTTAGATAAAAGGTAATGTCTATGTTGACATCAGCTGATTTCTTCCTTGATCAGCTTTGTACTCTTGGAAAAGTCATGTGAGTGACCCTACCCCTTCAGTTCCTTCATCTGCAGATTCTGTACCCTTTTTCCTCCCTCCCTCCCTATTTGGTAGCAGTGCAGACTAGAACTTCAAGTTGTCAAAGGCTCTGGTTACAGACAGTTACCCTAAGTAACACAGCTGTGACTGGGTTGTTTTCTGAACATAAAAAAAAAAAAAGTAGTCTCAAGTTTTCTTTGATGGAGAATCTGCTAACACAAAGAAGAGGAGAATTTCCAGCCAGACATACTGCATATAAAAGCAGCACAAAGAGCCAGATTCTGTAAGCACAAAACACTTCCCAACACACCACTAAATATAACATCAAAGCAATAAAAAATTGCATTGAAGTGCTAAGCACTGAGGCAGCAAATACCTCCCCCATGATCAGTACTCTAGCTCTGTATCATTTGACAAAGTCTCAAAACTCAGCACATGTTAATGGGTCATAAATACCCAGCTGCTCAGGGACAGATACTTTACCTTGTGTGCAAGCTGTTTCTACAAATGTCAAAAAAAATGTATGAAGCCCTACTAAAATGCCTGGGAAATAACAGCGCACAAAACTATTTGCCATCCACTCAGAGGGTAGAAGGAGGTCAAATTCAAACCACCACCAGAGAGAAGCAGTGGAGAAGTGCCTGGCAGTACTTGGAGGGAGAAGGGAAAAGCTCAGCCTAGTCCAGCAAAGACAAACAAGCAGCAAGGAAAAATGCAGAGGTGAGGTTAAAGATCCTGCTGATCTGCTAAGTGATGAGGTGGGGAGGAAAGAAAATGAAAACTTATATGGGACTCTTCAGGTCCTCTCCACAATTAGGATCACAGCTCTGCACACACAGCTCTGGAGGTTATTGGCTGCTCTCTCCACACAATGCTTACTTCAGTAGTATTCTGGGGTCTTAAATGCTTTTTCCAAAGCTTATATCACCCAAAGATATACAAAGAAATGACAACTTTGATATTCTTAAAGCATTCAGAACACAACAATAGGACAGAACTGATATTGAAATCTAGTTTTTAAGCATAATCTCTGTATGCAGTCCTGCAGTTTGGTTTAAGAATATTTGAAAGTCAATGTTAGAGGTGCTGACTCACAGGTTTTTGTCATATAATTGATAGTAAATTGTTTTAAATAAATTTAATAATGAACTGCAAAGTAAGACTTCCTACTCGCCTTGCTTTTATAAAACAATCCTTATCACTAACAGAGGCTGCTACAAGTCATACCTTTATAAATACCTAATTTATAGGTATAAATACATAAATACCTAAATTTATAGGTATAAAGACATAAATGCTAATACATATACAAGGCTTTTTAAAAAGCCACTGTTTCCTCAAGTGTTGGAGAAGAAAAAAAAAAAAAAAACAAAAAACAAACAATCCATGATGATTCACGAACATTTCATTCTTGTGAAACTACAAATGTCAGAATAAGGAAATTTATTTTGCCCTATTATCTAAATCAAAATCATTTGAATATCACAGCAAATAGTGAATATAACTCTTCCACTGTTAATATCTTTCTGCATCCTCTATAATGGATCATGGGGATATTTCAGCTTTGAAAAAAAATTCAAGAAACATCCTTTTTTTCTCCATTAGACAAAGCAAGCCTGCTTACTAGAACTTTGTACTTAAACTTAAACATTCAGTAAGTAGCCAGGCGAGCAGAAACTGAGTTAACAGATGTCTTAAGTTTAAGAATTAAATACTTGTAATTAAAAGTAGAAAAGTCAGTCACATAAATAATTCCTGAAAACAGTTTTTTTTAAAAAAAAATAACCTCTAAGTTTTTCTGCTTAAGCATCTTCCTCTCAGACTGACTTTCCTAGAATTTTAACATCTCATTCCAAAACATCAGGTTATGTCTCTCATACCAATGCCTTCTGCAACTTTAGCACTACCATACCTCAGGTAAGATGGGATGCAACCAAGACCAACCTGTAACAAGGACAATTGTGCTTGATCAGTCTAAAATAGCTCTATAAGTTCATCAATAAAATAGCAAATAAAGCAGAACTAGATGACATTTGGTGATGCAAGATGAATTGAGTTTATCCTTGGCCCTTGCAGATGGCAAAACAAAATAAAATTGCAAACAGTAGGCTATTTGGATATAGGAGATAGCATAACATGAAAATGGTTATCCCCACCACAATTTGATTGTTATCCCTGAGGTATGAAAGTAAATTTAGATAGCTGAATGGTTTAAAATGCTACCCATTGAAAAAGGTTGGGACTTTACTCTTTGTCGAATCAAAGAATTGTGAAATTTACTTGACAGTGTATTTGTGTGACTGATGAATGTGTTGAAAAGAGGACTCTGTTCACTCATCCCATAGAAAACAAAGGGACAAATAAAATCAAAAGATTCCTTAGTCATTCTCAACATTATGAAGAAGCCACAGAAATGACAGGCGCTGAAGGCAGTAAGTCAGACATTTCATACAGATTGTACAATGACTGCAATCACATGTCCTCAGAGAGCAACACAAGATACCTAAGGAGCTGACAGTAGAGCACCCCACACAACCTGCAGTAGCTACAGTAGCCTTTAAGTTCTCCTAAGTGTAACTAGAACTAGGTACCACTAAAGATCTTCAGGTGTCAGAGCAGATAAGGCAGTGCAAGATGAGACAGCAACAAATACTCCTAGTGCATCCATCTACAAAGGCCTGGCAAAACCAAGCATTGTCATTTTCCTGTTGTTGCATGACAACAAGAAGTAGCACATGACCAAATATTTGCTTCTAAGAACACAAATAAATTAACCTTTTTTATGGTGAACCCTACCACTAAATGTACATTAGCTTCAGTTACTAAACAAATCAGTGACTCTAGAATAATTTCGTCCTCCAAAGGGTCCCTCCACATTTAAACAGATCTATAGATACAGATAAATATCATTTTGCCTGTAAAGCACCTCTGTATATTCAGCAGGTTCTGTTTGACATTTCTTATCTTGAATTTTGGAGCAAAAAAACAGGGCTTATTCAAGAATGCTAGTGGGTACAAAAAAAAAAAAAAAATACAGCTCCTTGACATGAGAGCCAAAGCTTTTCATTTCAGCACTCAAGTGATTTTATTCAGCTGAGACTCTGAGAATGCCAAATACTGTGGCCCTCATAGATGTTATTCCTGTATTAACTGTACTACACTAGAAGTACAGATACTGGCATTAACAGGGACTAGGCTTACTCAGGCACCAGAGACCATGAAATCTTATCAGTTTGCTGCTTTATCTAAGTCAATTAGCTTTGTTGAGAGGCAAAGTTTATTAGCTCAAAGTAATGCTGTGCTTACAACACCAAATTGCTTCTAAGACTTCACATGTTACAGCTGCAGAGAACTGATGAGCTGCAGGAATATAAATCTACTCAGGAAACACAATGCTACAAGATTTAGGCTGGCCTCAGAGGATACTCCCAATCATAACTATCATCAAAGTAAACACACACCAAGAAAGCAAAGAGGCTGACAACAAGATAAAAAATGGAGTTGGCTTTAGACCAATGAAATGGCAAGGAGCTACCCACAAACAGTCTCCACAGGAAAAAAAAAAATCTCTCTTTGTTTCCAGTTTTATTTTTCTGGCAGAAAACTTGTTATATGCATATACTCACATACAACCCAACAGGCATGGATTCAGACAGCTAAGTATTCAAACCTGATATGTAGCTAATGCTTGCACCTTCTTAAGGGGTTTGCAGGTTTTCCTGTCCTCTAAAAGTTAAGAGAAATGCACCAGTTTTTCCTTCTCTGCTCCATGATTTCTACCAAGCAATGGCATTCAAAGGTGACCTGAAGAGACTTGATGTACTTCTTGTAACTGTGGATACAAGACTGTATTAATGACAAGGCCTTTCATCGATTTACTGTAGCTTACTAAATAAAACAGAATGAATGTATTGCACATGAGGCTTTGCACACGAGGCTTTGCACACAAAAACAGGATTCAAAATGCCTGCAAGAGCCGATTTTAAGGGAGAGAAAAAATGAAAAGGAGTTAAGAGTTCTCACTCCCTTCCCTTGTCAGTTATTTGCCAATCCTTACTTCAAAAATATATATTTTACATACTTACAAAGGAACAACACATAACAGATTATATATTTTTAATATATATTTTTTTTTACTATTAGTAAATAAGAATTATAACTAAAGAACATTTCCTTGATGTCTCATATTGCATTCTACAGACAAGGATTGTGAGGTGGCACTACCTATGAGTTCAGCAGAGAAGAGCTACAAGCACTTCTTGAGTTTTAGTAAGCCTTACACGATTTAATGCCATATGTTTCTCACAAAACAGTTTTTGAATTACTGCAATGAGTACCTTTTTATAGTCCAGATTTAGATGAGAAAAGTGTTAGGTGGCTCAGATGGTTAAATAAATAAATAAATAAATCTTGTTTACTGCTTCTATACACACGTGACCATCTTGTCACACAACTTCTCTTGCTTCTTTTCCTTGACCTTCAGCTGCTCTGTGACATTATTCTGTGCTCCAGGTCCTCCTGCTTCTGGAAGTGGAACACATAACCTCGGAAATAAGCCCTAAGGACAAAGAAGCCCTACATCTTAGTGTATTTCTGCAGCTTTTTAAAAAATATACATAAAGCAGGAAGGAAAACCAGCCACCTTTGTATTTTGAAAAGCATCACACCTGACCCAAAGCATCAAGCAGGAATCATTTTCCCTCTGATTAAAGTCAAGGATTCTAAAGTCAAGAAAATAAAAATGGAACACTTCTTCCATGGAGGAGCCCTGAAAGCATTTTTGCTACAACTCCAATTATTCTCTGATTTAAAAAAAGGCTGCTATTGGCCATTCCATATTTTAATTGTAATTCATAGCCTCTTGCCTCTTGAAATTTTTGTTACACATCTGTACTAGTTCAAAGATATCAGATCTGGAGTCAAGGCATGCAGTAGGTGATTTGTGCTACAGCAGACATAGGACAGCTGCCACAATTCCAGTCTGTTGTAGAGGGCTTTGCCTGCATTTATATTGCATTATTACCTTCTGTCATGAGAATCTGGTTGAATATCTTATCCAGGCTCTAACACATCTTCAGTTGCTCCCCAAAGAATAACATTAACAATCCATTCCACAACATCTGTCAGCCTCATAGGCTGGAATGACCATGTTTTCGACACTCAGCTTTGCAATCACATCTGCTGGAAACAGCTGTCTGGACTGAAAGCCATTGCTTGTTTTCTGAAGTGCACCTTAGGACTTTTCAAATCTTCTCAAGAGAGCAGAAAACTACTGATGATGATGATGAACATCCATCCTCCTGCCCATTACAAAGTTTTCCTCTCATTTCCAGTATCCTAGTGGACAAACTAATGAGAGATTCCCTAAACAGCCTGTCAGCATAACCTCTGCAGATTAAATGTACACAAGAGCATGTAACAGACAACAGAAATTTACATACACAGAAGTCTTGAATGCAAAATCACATTCCTGTAATACCAGACAAAAAAACCTATCCCTCCCCTACCCAGGGAATACCTGTGTAAGTACAGTAATTTCCTGTACTAAGTTTTTTGCTGCTCTTTGAATGCAAGTTGTACTACATAAAGACTTCAGGAGTAGGTACAGAGGATGTTCCCATATCCACCCACACACACCATGAGCTAAGCTCATAAGGGAAAAAAAGCAAGCTGCAGAACTGTGGTACACCATGGGATACATAGCCCCATCAGGGAGCCCAGTCAATGGCTAATACAAGGATAAGCAAACCTGGCTAATAAGAAAGCATCATGATAGCAATTCCAGCAGAAAAAAAATCTTTTGGCCTAGCTACTTTTATTTTCACTTCATTGTCTTGAAATGACAAGACTGTTTTAGATATTCTTCCTGAGTCAAAACCAGTTCAAAGTTTACTGAAGAACCCCAGGAAAAATTTCAGGAGTGCTTCTATTTTTCACTGACCTCCACTGTTAGCAGTGGACACATGAATTACCAATTTACTGAACCTCACGTTCAGGATAGGATGCTCCAAATTAAAAAGCACTAGCATAAAAGTGGATACTAATGTTACCTTAACAACTAATTCTAAAAAACCATACATGTTTTACGTGTGCCAATGGCTCGCCTGTCAAGGGGTAAGGTAGAAAGAAGTAAAACCTGCAATTCACTCTATTAAAAAACATTCTTAAATTTGATAGCATAGGGTTTTCTAAACAGTCAATAGAACTAAAAACTGGGTGAATTTACCTGACAATATGCAGAGAATACCCAAATCCCAAGGTGAGGTACTTGGTTTCAGCAGTGAACTACAAATATATTGACAAAGTGTATCTCTTTTTTTTTTGGAGGTAGGTGGGGTTGGTGTGAAAAGGTAAATATACTTGTGATTTTTTTAGAACAATTTGTTTTAATCCTTTTGAGAGCTGTTCACACAATGAAGGGCTCACATTATCTGAAAGCTAAGCCAACACGTTCTTTGACTTCCAACAGAACATAAGATCTGCTAAGACTAACAGACACAGCAAATCAGCCTCCTGATGGCAATAGTAGAAGACTTGAATCATTCCCTTGGAAAATCAATAAACATACAAAACGTAACCGCTATTCCAGGAAATGGCATGACAGCCATGGATGGTACACCCTCCTCCAGGCTTTGAGAAGCATCTCCCAACCTGGCAAGCTGTCATGGGTACAGCAAGATACTCAGCTACTAGAATGAGGTTACAGATACTGAGCCAACCAGCATGATGAGGGTATAACTGCTGAGTCCACTGGCATGAAGAACTCCAAACCCAGCCTCACCCATTGGAGCTGAATTTCAGTTACTATAGGATGAACTTCACACTATGCCTGCTTCTGCCATTCTTTAATAAACAAACATGTAACAGCAGTTCTGGATCTTACTTAGGTCTAGTCAACACACAAAAAGAGGAAAAGCCAGATCCATGTTGCTCTTGGGAATTTGCAGGAACATTAAGTTGGAAACATTATCTGCACATGCAAGAGTACTCAGCCCACTCCTCTCAAGTGGCTTGCAACGCATGTTCATGACACTGACAAGCAACTTCTTAGTGACACTAGGTTTAGTTTGCTCAAAGTTACAACATCAAGATTTACACATTAACAAGAAGCTTTTGTTTCCTTCTGTTTGAAAAAATTATATAAGAAACACCAAACTTGATACCAATAAATAAATGTTCAAAGCCACAATGGAGATACATTTAATAATTAAAAAGAGGGAAGAAAAAGGCAAATAAGAACATAATGCTATTAAAATCTTGTATTTGTAGCCCAGTCTATTGAGCTCAAGGTTTCCAAATACTTACAGCCACCAGAACTACATTGACAGAAGTTTCCTCTACAATTGTTATTAAGTTCTTATTGTTTCCAAAGACAAAACCTTAAGCTTTTCATGTTCAAAGATGTCCAGAACTGACTAAAATCCATCTTCTCATAGTAACCTCCCAAGTACTAAAACACATGTCTACCTCAATAAAAGACAGCTTGTGTTGCAGCAGCCTTCTGATTAGAGGATAGAAATGAGCTGAGACACAGACTTCTTGTTTAACACAGTGTGAAAAGGGTCCTGGTTTATTCCTCTTTACAGCTCAGCCATCTTGACTCCAACTATTCACTGACTCTCGCTGCAGCAAGCTCCTGTTGTAGGTTTCCTTGCAGCCTTTGACTGCTGGTTATTTCCTGCTGAACTATGACTGCAGGTATGTTTGCAGACTCTGACTGCAGGTTTTACCTGGCTAGACTGTGACTGCAGGTTCCAACAATAGGCTCTAACTCCAGACCCAGACTGACCTCAGAGTGAGGATTCTCTTTGCTGTTCTCATTCTTCTTTGTGGTTCTCTGGCTAGTTCCTTTAGTATCACCTTCCCCAGCATCATTCCTCTTACTCCAAGTTTTCCCTCAAGGCCCTCTCAGTATCACTTTATTCCGGCTCCTCCCCCTGAAGGCCTAACCCACCCCTTTTATCACACTTATCTTTATTAGTAACAGCTGTGACCCATTAAGAGCAAGTCTGTTCCTCCTCTTCGGTAATTAGTACAACTGTGACTTATCAGGGGTGAGATTGCCTGTAATCCTTTTTCTACACCTAAAAACTTGCTTCAGGGATGGGCTTGTTTTAAGATACACTGACAATCATACCGTGCCAGTAGTACTGCATGGCCTATCTGAGAAAGCTGGAGATGAGCCATTGGCCTAAAGCTCAAAACAATCCTCCAAGACCATCTCAGAAGGGAGCGAGAGACTAGGGCAGCACACCTATGCTGTAGTTTGTGCACAACTGATTCACCTATTAAAGTACTCAAGTCAGCTACATCATTGGCATCATTTTGCACTGCTTCCCCAGAATTAGCCACATCTCAGGAATGTCCAGAGCCTTAGTCGTGTTAGGGCACCAAGGACTGCTTACATTAGACAAAAAAACCTGATGAATTAAATCTTCACACATATACCTATATTGTGTTATTCCGCTGTCATGTGCAATCTCTCTGTAACAAAGCCTCACTTCACAGAATCAGGAGTATTTTCTCCCTTACCACACCCTTGCCAATGAGACTTTGGGGTGGTCTCCAAGTGCACTTAGAGTTTCTTAAACACACCTTAATCTACCTTCACACACAAGACATCTTCACCCATTAAACCTTGCCATGCATTTTTGCACATGAATAAGTTTTAAATAAGCAGCTTCTCAGGTTGATCATTACCTTTCCTACCAGTTCTCCTCTTCTCCATCAAGTTATAAGAAATTCTGAGAGATTTTTTTTCTTTCAGATGGGCTCAATATCAAGCAGAATAGAGCAATGGAAAAAGAATACATAGTATGAAACTTTACAAAGTCTGAATAATTCCCGTTTGTGGAGGAACTTAACTGAAGTTCATCTGAGTAATATAAATTACAGAGGCTTTCACTAGTGGAATTAGTTGGTGGTTTATTTGGTTGGGGATTTTTTATCTTTCAATATATTCCTGAGAGGGAACCATACCAATTGGGGACACAAGATACAGAGATGGTAAATATTGTGACAATTAACTTTGCATTTATTTGATTACTTGTGGTGTCTTTTTTCCTGTGGGTACAGAGGAAACAGCAAAGGATAAAGGATGGCTCATTTACTTCTTCTCATTGCCCTTCATATCCTCCTCTTTCTCTGTTGAAGGCTGCTGAACTACTGCCCCAGATGCAACAGCAGTGTAGTTCAATAGATCTCATCAACAAAGGATATGCACGCAGTGTTCTGCAGCAGCAACATCAGAGCTCCCTGCTCCCATCTCTCCCCACAGGCCAGGAATACATCACCCTCTAACCTACATTGCTTTTACTGGTCTGGCAGCTTGTCTGCTGCCTTGCTTCCTGTAGGCATTGGAACAACACAGGACTTCTTGAATATTCAGAGAACCACCAAAAAAAAAAAAAAAAAAAAAAAAAAAAAAAAAAATCCAGGAGCATGCCCAAGCCTAAGCCCCTGCCTCAGGGAGACCACTAGACACAAACCATTCCTGACGATTTTGCCTCACCTCCTCTTATCAGGCTCCAATGGGGCAGTCACACCTTTCCTAGGCAACCTAATCCCTCACTGAGCTCTCTTTGTGGTTATTTTTCTCACCTAAGCCTAAAAAATTTCTTGTGCTACAATGTGGTCCCATTTTTTTTGCAGTGCCCAGCACAGACATAGAGAACAAACAGTTCTTTCCTCTTATTGTCATTTTCATATTCCAGCCTTCTCCTGATTAAGTTTGGTCTTGAGAGCAAAATCCCTCTGGTTTCCCTTGCTTATTATGCTCTTTGGCCTCAGAGTCCCAAACAGGACATCATACTAAACAGAAAATGTAACAATGTTAACTGTTATGGTTATATATGCTTTATATATAACCCTCCTGTCTCTGATTCTGCTTGCCAGTGAGAACATCATGGTTTGGCTGCAGTCATAAAAATCTACTCTTAAAAAGCTTGTTCTTGCCCATGGGAAATCTGAGGGAAGAAAAAGCAGGCTAGTGGATAGTTCTATGTTACACCACCAAAGTTCAGAGACTGAAGAAGCAGAGCTTAAACTTACAGGAAGTTATTACCATTATCCTCTTGTTCTCCAACAGCAGACTGAGCATCTTAACTTTACATTTCAGCCTCTTCCTTTGCTATACCAAGAACATCATTTATGCTTCTCTTGCTACTTCTGAAAACAAAGCAGCCTAGCTGTGAAAGCCCAGTGCCAAGTCCCACAGCATGACCTTCTCTTCTCAAGCATGGTCAAAATTAGTCAAGTGCCTTGATATGAACAGTTCCCAGTTTCTTAGCTTCTCCCAGCTGGCTGATAATTGCTGGCAGCAATGAAGAAACAAGTAGAATAGGCACCTTAAGTTACAACAGAGGGAGACCATTTATCACTTCTGGAACACAGATCATCAAGGTTATGTGCTAGGGCAAACAAAGAGTCTACTGAATGTTTTGCCTGTTCTGTACCTCCTGATCCACAGCACTGTACAGCACTAGTGCCCAAAGCCATGTCATCTAAAACAAAGGTCTTACAGATAATGAGAAATAATACCTTACAGGCAATAAGGACTAATATCTGAATAGCTTTACAGAACTGTAACACCTCCACTTGCTGTGCCTTCCCTCAGCCAGGCAGAAAGGCTTCCACCATGCCTTCAACCTTCATAAAGTAGAATTATAAAATATTCTGAGTTGGAGAGGACCCATCAGGATCATCAGTCCATGCAGTATCCTGCCTCTGCCCCAGGCAGCCTGCGATACTAACCCCCTCCTATCTTTTCTCAGGCCTGCTGACAGCAAGCACCTGCTTCCTCCAGCTGAGCCCTTGATGGTTGCAGAGACAAGTGATGAGCCTCAGGCAAGGCACTGGCCAGCCCTCTCAGCTACAGTTTGAGTTAAGGTTATCAGACACTGACTTACTGCCCACTCTCCTTCAGGTTTCTGCAAATCCTGAAAATTAGTAGAAGACCAAGTGGATCTAGGACTAGTTTGGGAATGTTTGTCCACACACTAGAAGAGTCTGCACTAGGACTTAGATTAATTTGTATGCCATATATTGCACTCCAGAGCTCATGTTTATTCCCATATATGTGAGCCCCAAACCACCATCTCAAGGAATAGCAGAACAAATACTTAAGTGTAGAAACACTGCACTTCCACTGCAGATCCATTAAGCAAAAGTGAAAGTATATGAATAATTTAATAAGGGACTCAAAAGAAAAAAATTACATTTGAAGTGCTTTTCTGTAACCTTAAATACTGCAGAAACAGAAGAGTTTACTGCCATCTCCCCAGACTTGGGAGTCACACTAGTTGGCCTGTCCAGACTCCAGTATAATTAGCAACTAGAAACCTCTTCACAGATATCTTCCTAGTATTTTCAAGTATTTTTTGCCTTCTTTTTAATTTCCTATCCTTAACTGGTTTTGTTCACAATTAAATAGCAGTTATGATTTACTCTGGAAGCAACTGAGTATCCACACTATCAGTAGATATATATACCTTTATATATTACATATTACTATGCATTACTGTTTCCTCCAAAGGAGCATCAGTTAACCAAGACACGAATTCTTGTGAATAAGTGCTGCTGGATCTTGGGGGTATGTGTGCCCTATATAGAGACACGTATATGCATGTTTGCACATGGGTGTTTCTACGTAGGCAGATAAATATACACAATGTATATGTCATAAAAATGTAAATGGGAATGAGCTAGAAAAAATTATCAAGGAAAGAAGTATCAATTCTATGACACACAGAGCTGATACTGCTATAAACAAAGAATATTGGGCCTTAACTATCAGTGGTAACCAGGGATTTAACAGTCTCTGTCAACAGGTCACAAAATGTGTGTGAACTCTTGTCATGCCACTTAGTCCATGACTCCTACATCATATCCCAAGCAAAGGGCACCACATAAGCCTTAACAAAGCTTCCTGATTTCTGTGTGTTTTTAGTGAAATGACTGCAGAGAAAAATCTCTACAGGGTGGAGCCTGGGAGACTCAGCAGGAAGCCTGTCTTGCAGTCCATTTTTCCCTGCAGTCAACTAGCTTAAAGCACTTGCACAGAAGCAATTCTTAGTTGTTTCAGCAGCTGGTGCTCTCTAAAATGTTACAGACCTAGAATAAAATGCCGTTTACTGTTCAGGGAATGAGATAACAAAAAAAGCCCTCTCAGACATTGAGAGAAACCCACTGTGGTGAGGAAAGCATTTTGTTCATGCAGAACAGGATAACACAAACCTTAATGGCTCTCTCAGTACAGTTCTGATTTCTGGATATAAGGTTTGAAAACTTATCTTCTAGTTTTCAGCTATTCTTAGTTCATGTATGGCAACAGCATGCACTGGCCTTTATTTGGCCATGTGAGAAAACAAGCTGACATTGTTTAAAACAACATTTACACCCACACTGTAGGCACCTAAAAGCACCAAAATACACAGCCAGACTGAGCTTTAATGGAGCTAAAGTGGATAAGGATTTAAATTTTAAATTATGCTTTAAGTTGAATCCTGTTCCATAAATTACTTACTGCAGGGAAAAAAAATTACATGAGAAACTTTTCAAGAGAAGAGGTTTTCAGTAATTGTGCAAGGAAAAAAAGATACCTAGAACACAGTTTAGCAGGGATCCAAACAATAAAAAAGATTACAAACATCAAGAGGAGATTATGTTTAATTTGAACTGTTGTATGATGAATAAGCTTTCAGGATTTTGAACTACTCAAAGGCTAATTTGATGTCTTTTTGTCTGATAAAAAAAAGATAATATGTAGTAAAACACTTAAAAATTGTAAACTGCATAAGCAGAGCTTCCTGCAGATTTGACATAACAGAAAAGAGGTTCATTATGTGTTTTTTGTACCTCAAAATCAACATGCCACTGAGTATTTTAGAAAAGTGAAAGAAAGAAACAAAACATGAAAAAAAGAAATGGTAAATACTAACACACACATATTTTGCCTCTTGGATTCACATCATTTCCGTTATGGAAGTGATGGAAATTGTTCTGGTTTTAACACATCTGTATAAATAAAGGGAAATAGTGAGCAAAAAAAAAAATTAGTATTGTTATAACTTGGGTCAGGTTTCAGTGATCTTTTCAATTAAGTTTTAGCAAATATTTCTCAGTAACTGAAAGATTGTTGGCTTTAAGGTCAATTGTAATGGAGTTTTTAAGGTCAGTTCTCCTCCTTTAGAATTAATCCTAATTTTCACCCACTGAAAAATCATCAGGAAGAAAGCCATTTCCAAACACTTAAGTATATTTATTACTCTCATTTCCACCCTGATTATGCAGATAACTGTCTAGAATAAACCAATTCACTGCATATTCTAACAAGGGTGCTGTTATTGGCAATCCACTTCAACAGAATGACCTACACTGGCAACCTGCCTGCAAACAGCAGTGAATTTCCATAAAAGCCAAAAGATTGCTGTGGCCACCTTTTCAGCACAAGGACACAACCTATGAAAGCTACCAGCCTCAGAGTGCATAGCCTAAGAGTCAAATCTGTGTGCAGCATTTAGTCCAGGCTTGGCTTGCCAAACACATGTGTTCATTTCCTCTGATTCCTCAAGCACAGTAAGTGCTAACAATGAACACAGAATCACAGAATTGTTTAGGCTGGAAAAGACCTTTAGGACCATTGAGTCTGACTGTTAACCCAGCACTGCCAAGTTCTGGTTCTAAACCATGTCACCGAGTGCCCCATCTACACTTCCCCAGGCAACCTGTGCCAAAGCTTGGTAACCTTTTCCATGAAGAAATTGTTCCTAATATCCTAGCTAAACCCTCCTTGGCACAACTTGAGGCTATGTTCTCTTGTCCTATCACTTGTTATATTGGAGAAGAGACTGACCCCCACCTGGCTACAGCCTCCTTTCTGGGAGTTTTAAAGAGGGATTAGGTCCCCCCTGGTCCTCCTTCTCTCCAAGGTAAACAACCCTAGCTCCCTCAGCAGACTCCTCAGCTCCCCAGCCACTCCTCAGCAGACTTCTGCTCCAGACCCTTCGCCAAATCCGTTGCCCTTCACTGAAGCACCTCAATGTCTTCCTTGCATTGAGGGACCCTAAACTGAACACAGGACTCCAGGTGCAGCCTTATCACTGCTGAGTACAGGCCCATGACCAGTGCCCTTTTCCTGCTGGACACACTATTTCTGATACAGGCCAGGATGCTACTAGCCTTCTTGGCCACCTGGGCACATTCTGGCATTCCCTTTGCATTATGAGGGCTCCATTCTGCTCCCTGTCTCTGTCTTCCATCTCAAGAGGGCTGGGTAATCAGACAACAATTGTTCCTATTATTAAAGCTAAGGCAAAGAAGGCATTAAGTTCCTCAGCTTTTGTCACTGTTTCCCACCACATCCAATAAAGGATGCAGATTCTCTTTAGACTTCATTTTGTTGCTGATGTGTTTACAGGAAAAATTTTATTGCCTTTTACAGCAGTAGCCAGATTCTTGTTCTAATAGGGCTTTAGCCCTTCTAATTTTTCTCCCTGCATTACTTCACAACATCCTTGTATTCCTCCTGAGTTGCCTGCCCCTTCTTTGAAGAATTTTAAACTCTCCTTTTTTTTTTCCTGAGTTCCATTCAGAAAGTGTACCCAATTCTTTTCTGCTGCAAGAAGTGGGCCTTTCTGTCTGGTTGGTTGGTTTGATCTCAGAACCTTTACTGTGCCCCAAGCAGAGAGGAATTAGTTTGACTTGGAAGAAAAAAAGTAATTAGGCAGGTGAATTCAGAAAACAAAATTATCAAATTCTATTTCAGTGGGATTTGCTGCTTGAGGTAATCATCCCTTCAAGATCTGAACTGGTGTGCCCTAATGCATTCAAATGAACCCACCAGAGAACCAAGAAAGAAAACTTCACATTTTTTTACTGGAATGATTCAAAAACACTCGAGGTCAGAGTCATCTGAAAATAAAGGTAATAAAATTGCATACATACCTTGCACCTCTAAGTATCCCCTATCTTACAGACCAAAGGGTTTTACTAATTATGCATTAAGCATAATACCTTAATAAGTTAGCAGGACAAACAGCTAAATAACTATTGTTAGCATAAGCCAAGTCCTCCCAGTCACTGGCAATGTTACACAAATGAAAGGAGGCAGGAGGGACACTTCTTGAAAACTCATTGTGATTCTGGGATTCAGCCTCAAACAAAACGGGAAAATGAAAAGCCACTTCAAAATTAATCTCACAACAAGTGTTCCTGGCAGAAATTATTTTTACTGTACGTCATGGCAATAGAGACAGGGAAAAAGTAAATTAAAATGTACAAATTGTTTGTTCCTGTATGAGGTATGAGAGAATAAAATATTGCACATTTAATACACATTATCTTTTCAGAATTATTGTTATAGAAAGCATTAATCACATCTCTTTCCAGTCACATCCAGGCTAAGAAGTGCTTTATGGACAATTATGATATATTTTAAAGCCAGACAGTTAAATAGGATTTTCAAAATTATAAGTTTGCTGTACTTCATGTTGCAGTCTTACAAACTAGTGTATAACTGCTACAAACAGAAATGTTGTATTCATGATCAGCCGCATTATAAGGCAGTTGAAACACAAAAACCGGATTGATTCAGAGATTTTGAAGATGGAAAGGGATTGTAGCAACACCTAGTCTTAACCACGTACCATTACCTGACAAAAATCAAGATATTTTAGGGTATTAAACATTTTGACAACATGATTGAAAGACAATACACATCCACAATAAATAAAGCAGCAGATATTTGCAGAACTTACTAAATTATAAACAAAAGCTACAATAAATTGATAGTAAAATAAGACATAGTGTGTGAGTCATCAAGAAAGCCATCTCCTTAAACTAATGGATTTCACTAAAGGTCATCAAAACAAGAGAAGCAGAAAGAAAGGCAAAAGTCGGTAAAAATAAATAGGTAATCCAGAGTAAAGAGTGACAGTACCCAACTTCAATACAATCATAATTGCTTTTGTGTGTGAAACAATTCACTCACAAAAGAAAAAAATGAAAACAAATTTGGAACTAATGGTAAACTCTTTTATGCCTTAATAAGAATGGTGTTTTGAAGAAAAATATGCAAAAAGATGGGAAAAAAATTTGAGAGTACAGAAGCAAAATCTACATTGGCCCCCATTTATTTACAAACACTACATGAAGCCCATGTGTCGTTCTGATGATTTGCTGCCATCTAGGAATGGAGCTTCATCTATGCAATCATTACTTGGCTGGTCAAAGATATCAATTTCCAAGCAAATCAATCCTTCTGTTTTTATTTGTCCAAATGTCTTTAGTCAATGAAGTTGAAACTTTCAACATATTTTCAAAAAAACTCCGCCAAATAAATTTAAGTATAAGTTAAATTCACCTAGAATAGCATGTCAGTAACAAATCCTAAGCTTTCCACACTGTTGATAACTGCCTGACTCGCTTAAGTGCGTCTTGTGACCACTGTGTGATTTTGTTGCACCTCCTCATTTTTTCAGAGGAACTTGTACATCCCTGTTCAGACACACAGCTTGTTTAGGTGCTAACTTGCTGAACTATTACTCCACTCACATGTGCAATTTCAAAGTGAAACAGAACTTATTTCTTAGGTAATCATCACACATAGGAAACAGAAAGGAATGTCTGTAGAGAAAGTAGCCCCAAAGACCCACAAAGACAAGTAAATAATCCAACAGATTAGCACATTCTTACTTTTTTCTCTTGAAAACAAAACTCAGACTGTACATTAGCAGTGGGGTTTAGCACAACACAAAAGAAATAAATAACATGGTGCTTTGAGGACTGTGTTGTATTGGCAACCAAAGATAATTTTCTCCCTTTGCTGTAGACTGCCCTCCCTTCTAACGTGGGTATTTTTAAGGGAATGGATTTGGTTTGCTCTCTGTTGCCAAAGTAATTCCAGTGCAACTATTTCTCATTCGTGTGTTTTGTGGGCGTTAGAAGCAGGCTTTTAATGTTTATTGAGCAATGAAGAATGGCATTACTTGAAGACAGCACTGTGATATAAATCAGCCCAATTTATGATCTAGAAGCCAAGCAGTTGCAAACCAGAAATTATCTCTGTTCTTGGTCACAGCTGTGAGAGTCTTACAAGCACAGCACTTCACGGTTAGGCATTTTCTTTAACCCATCTTTACTGGAAGGAAATGATTTCTTCAGAAGCAAGAAGTAACTGCATTCAGGTGCTTTTGAGGCAGGAAAGAGGAATTCACTCCATCTTACACAGGCAACTAAAAGACATGGAAGCGTGAGCTCTTTCCAAGACACACCTTAAAGTCAAAGTAGATAAAAAAGGCATCTAAAGAAGGAAGATGATTTCATCCTGAAACTGCTTTCAGGAACACCTCTCTGGAGCTACCAGTTTCTCTCCAATGATAGTAAATGCAGGCCAGAGTAGCTAGAGGCTTACTTGCCACATAGTTTTCAGATATCTAAAGACAGAAGACATAAATCCCACCATAAGTGTCTGTAAGAAAGCCATAACACTTCTGAGAACAACCACTGAACCACGTTACTTTGTAAAGATCAGACAGTGATGGCACCATGTAGAAACAAAGAGCCTGAAAAGAAGGATTCTTTCTGCAAGTGCTACTACTTCATAGCATCTCAAAAGATTTCCCTCAAACGGTTTCCATCAAAAGATTTCCATCTTCCAACTATTTTTTCCAACTCTGCTTCAAGGTCTCCACTATGATGATAGCAGCCAGTTGCTCAAAGCAAATTACATTGATTTTATCACAATGAAAGTCAGTTTTTGTAAGGCTATTTCTTTTAAAATGGTTTTACATAAAAGTAAAAAAAATTACATAAAGTGCTTCAGAGTCCAGGTGAAGGAGGAAAAATAAGAATACTCAGGTGAAAACATTCAAGCAATGTCTAGTGCTTTAAAATAGAAACTTCAACAGTTAGGAAGATTGCTCTTTAACCTTATCACTAGACTATTCTTTTCTTATTCATTAAAGCACAAAAGTCCAAGTGTGCCTTAGTCTCAAAGGGAAGATTTGTAAGAAAATAAAATACTTAACTTGCACTTTGCTATAAAGATTATTTCTCTTTATTTATAATGTCCTCTAATGAGTTTCAAAATACTTAAGGCCAGTAAAAGACATAAGGAATGTGCGACATTGGTATTGTATATAATTCCTTTGAAATGTTTATTTTCCTGTTGGTCCTCCACAGCACATTCACGAGTTACACAAGTTCATATCACTTGATCTGCCTAACTGTTCACTGTCCTTTCTCTGCCAACTGCAACCCACATGAGACTTAAAACAGAGCCAAACTCAAACAAGTTCAATTTGAGAGAAACTAAGCAGGGCATCTAATGCTAATAGGGAATCTTGAGATCAAACTGTTTCTAATTTTGCCACAATGTTTTAATGGGATTAAGCAGGCCCCTGACGATGTCTACTGCATTTTCTCTACCAAGAAAATTTTGTCTTCTACCTCTACCATTCCCATTCTTCAATGAAACAAAATAAGTAACAAGGCTGATTAAATGGTATTTCCAGCTCTCATGATGGATTTTGGGTATTTTTAAATCATCCTCCCAATTAGCTTCAGTACTGTGGCTATTTTTTGAGAATCTCATTTCACTTCAGGGCTACAGAGGCCTGGAAAATGTAGTTTTAAAGCTTGTACGTGTTCGTGAATATAAAAATTTTTCATAATCCTCAAGAAACTGGTTAGATTTTTTGATAGGCTTGCAGCAAAAAATAAAGTGAGTTGTCTAAAATCACATCACAAATCTGTGCAAAAAGTCCCAAAGGCATCTTACCAGTGCTCTAAAAGGAAAACCGCTCCAAGATAGGGAGCTCAATCTGAATAGTACTAGGAGGCTGAAATCCCAATCAAAGCATCAACAGAAAGAGACTCTACATTGGATGTGTTCTAGGAAGAAAACTTTGAAAAAATGATGGTAGCTCTGGGTCTTTCCGTCATAATTTGCTCTGTTGAAAATTTGTGACACTGCCTTTCCCAGTGCCATACCACACACTGAAGTAATTTCACAAAAACTGAAGTGTACCCACAACAGCTCTCCTCACAGGCACCTGGATCAATTTATAATTGCCACTTCAAAGAGCACACATTAGGACATCAGAATCATTCTGGGAAGAAAAAAATAAATAAAAATTGAAAAAGCTAAAACAAATTAAGCATAATGTTGCTAAGCTGTCCCAACAGTATTAAATGTTTCCTACAGGAATCCATGAGAACTGACTGACTGTATCACTTCAAAAATCCTCTCCTCTCCGAACTTTTAAGAAACAAATTTAAAAATCCCTAACCAATAGACAGAAGATACTCAACCACTTAATATCTACTATGCATTTCTACAGTGCAAAAGCATTTTATCCTATGTTTAAATAGCTAAACACAGAAATGTGAAAACAGAACTTCACAATCCCAGATTTTCCTTTTACTTGCATTCCAACAGTGACCAGCAAGCACTGCCTATAAAAAATGCCTCCAATGACCACTACCTTTTGAGAGGTAGAATGAACACTCAAGAGAGTTGGAAAGAGGTACCAAGATCTAAAAAGAAGACCACAGTTTGTGCATCAGTAAAGCATGTCCTTCACAGCTGTAAGCAGTCAGCTGGACTTGTATTTGCCACTGGTTACATGTGCTCTTAAAGCAGAATTTTTCTGGTCTCAACTTCCTGATCAGGAAGCAAAGAAAATGATATTTTGTTATGTGTATTTAATCTTGGAAACTGCATTTTTTTGTAAAGTGAAAGGACAGGCCACAAAATACATCCATAAGAGATGGCAGCCTATGTGATTTTATGTGGGAGAGAATATTTAGCAGCAACAACCATTCACGGTGCAATTTCACAGAGACTACATAAAAATCTGAAAGTCCTGTCTGCCATAACAAAAAAACAATTCATGTTCAAGAGAGCAGAAATCAACCCTTCCCTTCAAGCAGGGATTATTGCTGCTGGTTGATACTGAAGGCAGAATAGGGCACTTCATTAGGTCCTGGAATTCCAGTGGAATTGTATAATAGAACCTTAAGGCAGACCCTTTAGAATATTCAAGTCCCATAGATCACATTTAGAGATTGTTTCTTCTACAGCTAACTTGGCAAGTTCTGCTGATCTCTCTGTGATGCAGCAAACTTTCCAGAATACTTAACTGACCCAAAAGCCCTGAAACTCAAACCTGCTACATGCATGTTTTAATGTTTAAAATGGCTCTTTGTTGTAACAATTTTGACAATAATTACACTGTCAAAACAGCTACTGGAACAAGCCAACATCAGTCCACTATACACACTATCCTTTCATAAACAGAAAAAAAAGCCAGGGGGTAAGGGACTGGGAAACTAAATTAAATCTTGTACCATTCCTCCATTTAATAGTTTCTGAAGTGATCAAGTGACTAAGGCAAATAAAAATAATAACCAAACCACCTTTTCCAAAAAGCAACTGACAGAAATGGAGATAGTGCTCTCAGAACATAAAAATTCTTCCTCAATGCAATTACTGGTGTCAAATAAGGTTGCTGAGGGTACATGCTACTGAACATAACAAGAATGGATTTCCAGCAATTATGCAGCATGTTTGACTGTAAATGTCAGAGGTATCAAGTTGATAAAAAAGTTTTTCAGAATATGGTTCCTCCTAAAATATCAGGAATATTTTTACTTTTAAATCAATCTCCGTTGGGGAAAGCCCTTTTAAATACCATGACTGAACCCATATAAACTCTAAACAGCCAAATTGACCTAAGACTACAGCAGCCCCAGAAGGACCAGCCCTGTTCTGCCCCTGACTGAGGCATATCCCCCCAACAAACTAATGCCAGAACATCAGTTTTCAGGGTCTCTGCTTAGAAGTTAATCTGAATGCAAATTAAAAATTTAATTTTTTGTTTGGTTTGGGGTTTTTTTGGTAGAGCTAATTTTTCAACAATGTCTAGTCTCTTTTGGAGGCAGTATTACTGCCAGCTGAGTTTCATTGACAGCCAGACAGGAAACTCCACTGTGTTCCAGAGGAACCACATAAGGTATTACCCATACCTGTTATAACTTCATGACTGCTAAGGAGAAGGGTGGGAGTGGGCACTTACCTTTGGCTGAGATATTTTATTCTGGAAATTGCCTTTTATTTCCATTTGCTATGAAAAGATGAGAATGAGCAGCTCAAAGGTACTAGTTTAACTTTGAAAACTTGCTTTCTCTAGTTTGGCAAATGAACAGACAGTGGGATGGTATGTCTCTTTTCTCAGAGAATTCTGCTTTGTTCTGCTTCCCACTTACATTTCAAATACTTTCATGTTGGATCTATCCATCTCTATCTTTTTTTAGGTGCCCAAACTGGGCAGAAGTTAAACATCTGAACAACTAACATCCAATATGCAAATTTAAGCTGTTCACCTTCCAACTCCTTTTACAGAAAATGGAAAGCCTTTACTAAGAGGAAAAAAACCTCAAAATGTATTCGAGCAACAACATGTTTCTTAAAACAAAGGTTGTCATAAGTCAAAAAATACCCAAAAATAAAAGATCAAAGTTACTACTTTTTCTGATATATAGGAATCAAACATGCTCTCTCTAGAGGCTGGGAAGAAACGTCCACAAATGTAAATTGTGATGTAGGCGTTTGGTGGGAATTTTTCTAAGGGATGAATGTAGAAGATAAAACGTTTAACAGATTGAAGGATTTCATATTAATGCTAAAATAATAAATATTTGCAGCAAAAATACTCCCCCTAGCTATGGAAAGTAAAATAAAACCAAATATGACTTGTTAGCCAGATTATGACTGAGCAAGGTCAGATAAAAGCAAGCTGTGTTGAATGGAATGGTAGATTCACACAGCTCAAACACAGATCAGGCAGTTAAAGAACTGGAAATTATCAGTGAAATTTTCAAGAGCACTTTTGAAGCAGACACGAGTTCTTCAGTCATTTGCATGCTCTCATGGCCTGAATATGATGCAGCAACTTTAGCTAGAGGCAGGAAAAGCACAAGTCAAAGATTATTCAGTATAATAAAGACAATAGATAAGCCAACCTACTGTTTCTCTAGAGTAGGCAGGTTTTTGTGAGATGTGCTTCAGCAATTGCTGCAGGACCTGAATTAACCTAGTATTGGAGAGTTTTCAATCAGTGTACCCTTCCAAGTATTCCAAAGCAAACTGTAGGGACTTTTTTTGATGTGTTTTTCTGACATGCCGAAGGAAAGAAAAACCCCAGAGGACTGAAACTAAGTGTGAGGCTTCAGGAAATAACAAAATAAATCACAGAATCTCCTCCTAGAATCTGCAAAATCTCTACAAAATCAAACTGCTGATGACTGGAAATAAGAGCAATATAGTTATTGTGACTCTGTAGTGCTGCATTGTTTAGCAAAGACACAGAAGCACTAGAAGATGAAGGGAATCCTGAGGGCCAGAGGAACACTGCAGCATTGATAGTGTTGGAGCAGCAAGGCGTGCCTTTGGATCTCAGAGGCAGAGTAACATCTCTGATCAAATTTACCCTTGACTAGCCATAATTAGATTCTCAATCAGAGAGCTGGCTGAGGGCAGAAGATGCTGACAAGGAGAAAAACATTTTGGAAACTTAGATCAGCTATAGACATCCATAATCTGAAGGCTGGATCTGATAAAGGGTTTGGGTGAGCGTGGACTAGAAGCTGCAGTCTCCAGCTTCTAGTGCCTGGCTCCCAAAGGGGGAATGAGAGCAGGATGCAGTCTGACAATGGGACTTTCCATCAATCTAAAATCACAATCCTACACTTCCTACCTCATCTCACAAAATAATTAGTGAACCTGTGACTGCAGTCACATAAAAATTAATTCCCAACACCATCTCATTTGAGTTCCAAACAAAACAGGAAGGCAATGATACTACCCACACATCATTATCACTAATTGCATAGATAGAAAGGAGAAAGCAAAAACCGACCAGGACAGAAAGTCAGGAAGCAGAAAACTTGACCACTCTCTCTCTAAGCCAAGAGTGACTCCAGCACAGGAAGCATCATCACCAGCCAGGGCTGGTGTACACAGTCCTGTACAACCTGAGTGCAGCAGGCAGATCCAGATATTGAACAGGCTCCCCTGGCAGCCCCAGGTATGGTGAGAGAGCAAACCAGGTGCAAGGTCTGTCCAGGGGTACAGCCAAAGGCAAAAGATGAAGCAGAGACAGGTACCCCTCCAGGCAAGAGCGGAAACCTCCAAGGCAGCTGCCTCCATCCCATATCTCCTCCACCTCCTCCTTTTTTCCTGCATGTGGGCCAAGGGCAGTAACATGCAGCTCCTCAGGGCAGCCAGGGCTGGGCCTTAGCACCCCATGGCACAGGCTGCCACTGCTCCCCTGCCCACAGAGCTCACAGGATGCTGGGAATCACCAAACCATTGTGATCAGCAAGATGAAGGGTCCACAGGGGCTGGAGAAGAGTGGCCAGGCATGCTCCAGGTGCAGGGCTCCACAGAGCAAATCTACTCTGCTGCAGCAGCTGGACAGCCTGGAGGAGAAGGAGCTCCAGAAGCAGGAGGCAGAGGAGCACCTCGCCTGCTCCAGCAGCAGGTGGCTCAGTGGCCAATTCAGGCAGCTGAGTGCCAGGGACAGGGTGGCAGGGCATGCGACAGGACAGGTTACACAGGAAAGCATCCAGGTGGATTTGGAATGCCTGCAGAAAAGGAGACTCTATGACCTCATGGAGCAGTCCCTTCCAGAGCTCTGCCACCCTCAGTGTAAAGTTCTTCCTCAAGACTTGAAGAACTCCTAGAGAAACCCCCTCTCTCTTTTCTCATCTGCCAGGTGAACTCATTTCCCAGTCTTGGGCAGACAGAGCTGGCAGGCATGGAGGGGCTGGAGCCCATCCTGAGCACACAGAAGGTACAGGAGTGGCTTGAAGCCCATGTCCCAGTGAGCCATGGATTCTGGCCAGAGGAGGAGGACTGGAAACACAAAATTAACAAAAGCCTGTCCCAAAGAGCTGTTCAAGGGATGTGGAAAGACAGCCTAAACTCTCCAGGGCCCTTGGAGATGTGGGAAGAAAGGCTGGTTTGGATGGAGCTCTGAACAAGCTGGTCTAGGGAAAGGTGTCTCTGCCCATGCAAGGGGCTCAGAATTAGATGATTTTTAAAGTCCCTTCCAACCCAAACTCTTTTGTGGTTCTATGATCTACAATAACATTTCCACTACTCTAATTTATTTTTCTATTTCAAGGAGATGTCCAGGTTTTATAAAATTACTTCCTTTTCAGAAATAAGTAACTTGCTTGGATTGGTTTTATTTTTCTATTCAAAATTTTTTCTATTTTTCTCATCTTTCTTCCTTTTGGATTTTTTTGGGTTTTTGTTTGGTGGGGTTTTTTTGTGGATTTTTGTGGGGTTTTTGTTGGGGTTTTATTTGGTTGGTTTTGTTTGTTTGTTTGTTTGTTTGTTTGTTTGTTTGTTTTGGGGGGTTGTTTTTTTGTTGTTTTGGTTTGGTTTTGGTTCTTTTAAAAAAACTCAAACATTTATCAAGGGATCTATGTATAAATCATCTTTATGTATATGTACATGATATTAAACCAATTTTTGGAAAGAAAAGTAGTGTCCCAAAAGAAAAGTGAAGGCATAAAGGAATCTGATGGGTGATCTGTATGCACATGCTTCCGAACAGAAACACACAAATTGTGATTAATAAAACATCACCTCTCAAAAACATATAATTTAACTCCTGAGAAAATTCTAGTGAGTTAAAAATGGAAAAAAGTTTTCTTAATGGGCTTTAGTGAAGGGAGAGTCATTTAGAAATCACTTTCTGGCTTGTGGATTAAGATTGGAGCTGTCACTTTCCAGAGAGGTTTTATATTTTATCCTTAAAACTTTTCAGCAGTACAACGTTCTATGTCAAGTTTCTACAGGCCTCCTTCCCTCTTTTCCTTTAATGCATTTTAGTGTTTTTCTCTGTTGGATCTGTTTTCATATTGTTGTTGTTCCCCAGACCTTTTGTGTACCAGCAATGGTGAAGTTACTTGCTTCCACCACTAATTCATACGAATTAATATGAATGAAGAATATCCACAGAATCACCTTTTCTCTGAACCCCACAAGCAGACATGTTTTGCACAGGTATAATCAAAACTAGAGTTGGAGATTTCACAAATAACGTTTAAATCCACTCATGTAACTTCCAACATATTTATTCTTTTAGTGGGGTCAGAAACTATAAAAAAGTCCCTCCTGAAAAACAAGTATGCCAGCAAAATGCATGTATATTCATTTTTTTTTTCTCCGCTAAATGTTCAAAAACTTGCCTGAAAGATGGACTGTGCAGTATTATTTACCTGATGTACTCCAATAAAATAAATTAATCAAGACTGGTTTTCAAGCAGACAGATTACATAAATAATGAACATGGGGAGACCGGAGAGTAACACCTAGGCCTGGTCAGCAGCATCACACACAGGCATTGACCATTTTTTCTGAAGAATTGCAGCCCTTGGAAAGACCAGTGTTGAAGTCAGGGACCAGTATGAGGAGGGAGCATCAGACAAAGCACAACCCCCTACCTCTCATGCTCCCTGCGCCATTCAGGGCTGAGGGGAGCGGAATCAAAAACACATGGTTGAAATTGAGCCTGTGGAAAAAAAAAAAAAAAAAAAAAAAAAGGAGGAGGTGTTGGTTTAATATTTTGTTTTTTTGTTTTTCACTACTTAAATCTGTTTTAATGGGAATTACATAAAGTAATTTTCTCCAATTTGAGTCTGCTTTGCCTCCAACTGTAATTGGTAACCAGTCTCCCTGTCTTTATCTTGACACATTAAATTTCTAATCCTATCTTTTCCCCTAACCTGCTGAGGATGGGGCAGTGAGAGAGCAGATGGATGGATATTTGGCTGCCAGCCAATGCTAGCTCACCATGACAGCAAAATTCAGCTGCCTCCTTATCTCCTAATGCTTTCCAAATCCACCAGACCTCCTCCCTACATACTCCAGTTTATGCAAAGAGCTGAAAGGAGCTAGCTTACACAAAATGATGAGCAAAAGGATGACTCCCTAGGGAAATGGAAAACTAAGGAAAATAAATTTCAATTAATTGAAATAATTATGTAATAACATCTAAAGTATTAATTAGAATGAAATTAGGCAACAAGATTAAGAGCTGTGAGCAATGTCTCCTCAAACTGAAGTCCCAAATCCTCTCCTGCAAATGAGATATAGCTACGTGTTGAGAAAATAAGAAAAGAACATTAAGCAAGGATCTTCTTTGGAGAAGTGAGAGAAAGGTGTCACAGTGGGCTACCTTTAATGATTTCCTTCATAAAACAGCAAGCCCGCAAATAGGAGACCTGAGGTCAATGCTTAACTGAGCCTGACAGGATGCAAATTATATTTTTTTGCCTCCTCGAGACCCACCTTACACACTTGCTAAGTATGGCTAAATGGGGGAACCTTACTGGGTACTCTGGCCCAGAGTGCAGAGGAGAAGGTGATAATCAGCCCCTGAAGTCTTGCTGGTGGTCATGAGTTCTGCTTCCTCTTTCTGTAAAGTCACTGAAGCAACCAAAATCATAGTCCAAATCACAGAGAAGGCCTTAATCACTGCAGTAATGCCCTTCTTTTTGATCTCTCCCTTTTAATCAAAGAAATGTTCAATTTTTAAACTAGCCCTGTTTACTGGAAGGCAGCCTGACTCAGGCTAGGAACACAGCTGCCACTCAGCTTTTCCTCTACTTTCCTAGGCAAGTAACAAAAGGTAAAACTCCTTCAGGCTGAGAAAGGAATTTGGCCTGGTCACACATTCTCTCAGTATGTGTTCTAGCCAATTAGGCTGTAATACAAAAGATGTGTAGCTGGACCATCACAACACTTTTGCAGCTTTGGAAAGGATCTGATTCTTATGAAAGATTCTCTGTAAGTAAGCATTAACAGAAACCTATTTGGTGTGATTAAACTCCTGAAAGCCGAAATAATAACTGCCTCCTTTCTGAATCTTTATCAGAGCCAGGGAGCTTTGACATGGGCTAAGACATCTAGCTTGGGGAGAGCAAAGTTCAAAACCAACTCTAGGTCCCCAAAACGGTCACATCAGTGGAGGGCTACCTGTAGGGAAAGATGCTTAAACTTCTAGCTCTGCTGGGCAGTATTTTTGTTAGGAATTTGCCCTTATGATCTGTGCTTCTTCAGCAGTGAACTGGATGATCCAGCTCAGTTTTCAAGCTGAAAAAACACACAGCTTTGCCTCCTTGCCTAATTTATCAACCAATTCACTTGCCATTTTATCCAAGCATAGTGATTGCTTATCAGTTTTCTTTTCTGTCATGGACTAACCTTTCTGCCAGGCAGTTTGACTTCCAAAGTTCTTTAAAAAAATGCATAGTTTTCATTCTGAAATTAAATTACACCACAAGAGCATTGATGATAAGCAGTACACACACCTGCATGTAAAATATCCCAGGGTTAAATGAACAGTTCTTTTATGCAAAGGAAAGAGTGAGCAACGGAAACTTGGAAGGTCCATATAATGAATCAGGTACTTCACTGGCAGGCCAGGCCCCAGCCTTTCCCTCAGCATGTGGAAGTTGCTGCTAAGGCCAGAAGGAACAGTTATTTAAAAGACTTCTCTCCCAATTCTATCCCACTTGCCAGGCTTGAAAGAGTCAAATTCCAGGTGGGCCTGTCCCTTGTCACTGAATAAGCCCAAACTTTTAAGCATTCTACTACCTATCCCCCAGAAGCAATCACAGCTCTGACTCTGAGCGTGAAGACCCTTGTTTGCAGGATGTTTTTAGCAATGCAGCAGGATTAAGGACTTCACAGTCTCCTCCTGTCACTATGCACTTCAATTAAACCCTCTCACTTCAGCATATCAGCAACTAAGACACCTTTTTTTAGGGACACAGGCTTTTAGGCATGCAGAATTACAAAGAATTCTAAATTATTGTCTCAAAATCTAGGAAAGGAGCATTCCTTAGGTATTTCCAGCAGGTTTTGACTTTCAAAGCAGCGTTCTCTGCCCATATCCCCCTAGCACATCATGTTGAGACCAGGATGCACATCCTTCCCTCCCACTCCCTGCTATCCCTTGAAAGACCTCAGTGGCATAAGCAAAGAATGTGCAACGTACACTCCAAGATCTCTCCCCTGATCCCAGAAAGGATGTCTGGGGATCTGTGTTCAACAATACTTGTACAGTAGCGGACAGTCCAGGACAATACATCCAACATGCCTACTGACTTTCAAAGCAACTTCATTCCATCACTTTGGCCTGTGGAAGAACAGAGAACTCTTTACTTAGCATAGTAATCAAATCCCAGACTTCTACAAACTGCACTTCCTAAATCAAATGAAAAAAAACCAAGAGTGCTCCAAATATTTTCATCTACCAGAATCATAAGGGATGCCTGGCCCACTCCAACTGCTCCTCTAGCTGCTCCTTCACCTAGTTTCATCTGGAAATCCCATTTATTTTTGTCCGTAATCACCATCAAATCTCAATGCTGTTCTCCATAATTTTTTCTACTTACATTTTTAAGATCACAGCCAAGTCAATGTATGCTGAGACTCTTTTTGTCTATGTATTTGTCATTATATCACTTGGAACAGCTGTTGTTCTCTGCATAAGAATTTCATTTAAACTAGCTGGTAGGTTCACACATGCCCATGGTCTAGCAAACTAAGGGCAAGTTGCTTGTGAACTAACTACTAGGTAATGATCAGAGCTGGGGTGAATGGTGATGTTTCCAGTTTTACCTCACTTCAAGACAGCAAAATTACCTGGAGAGCCTGGGTAATGTGAAACCCCAAGAAAAATGTGGCACAGACACTTACAGTGGCTGTACACAAAGCCACCTTGTGTTCAAGCCAGTTTGAGCTGGGCATTGACCCTCTTAGACCTGGACTATCTCCACAAGCCACAGGGTGATCTCTGCCCCAGGCTGCTTAGCTTCTCTATGTTCTAGGAATTCCCATTAGTCTACGAATGGCAGTGGATGAGGCTCTTAGATAACAGGCAAACAAGACAGCCCAGCAGGAAGAAATATTAACTCCCTTTTATGCTACTATGCAAGTAATTGTGGTAAGTAAACAGTTAACCTGGACAGTAACTCACAAAAAATTTGGGTGGCTTCTGACAGCTGAAGAGAAATATCTTGTCTTTTTGATTTTTATTTTCCCTGGGCTTCCTCTTTTCAATAAATAATTCACTGCTTGGACAGTGTTCAGCAGAAATTAGTCTTTAATTAGAATTTAACAAAATACATTCCTTAGGCTGGCTGGCTGGCCTTGCCTCAACAGTCTCATTATCCTTCCTTAATGGAGTAAACAGCACATCTACAATCTTCAGGAGCAGTTTAATATTTTTGCTTTTACTACCAAAGGCGCCTTTATGTTCATTTCCTAGCACGGAATCAATGCCTGCACCATGAAGACAATGCAATTCTCCTGTAATAAGGTTAGTTGTGTGTGTGATGAATTACTTTTGGGTCTTAATGATTCTCAGCATGGGGTGTCTTTTCCTCCTGCTTCACATCTTGGAACATTTGAGTAATTTTTTTTCCCTTTCAACTGATGTCAAGTATCACTGGTTTGGATCTTAATTAAAGCAGTTAATTGTTGAGCTGACTTTTTTACATGCTAAGGTGGGACAAGATATTATTTGCCTATATTATTTCTCTCTTTCTATCTTACATCTTTTAAGAAAGAACTTTCTCATTTCATTTATTTAACAAAGGCTTTTTTCCTACTAGAGGTGAGTTTCTCTTTCTATCACATGAGTTTTTCAGTCTTTCCAAACATAATTCCTCTAATCTACTATCTGGCACGTCTCAATCCTCTGTTCGAATCACTTCAAAAAGGATTACGAGCAGAATATTCAATTAGGAAGACATGACTGAAAAACAAAAATGAAAATTTAATGATTTACATGGCTACTTCAGCTAGGTTATCTTCGGTTCTGCTTTCATGAGCTCAAACTGTATTCAATCAAAGCTGTTCTGGCTGTCATCTATTCATTAGCAAATACCCCTACCTCCCTCACCAAAAAATCCCACAAACAAACAAAACTCAACCAACTATTAAACCAAAACCAAAAGAAAAAACAGACACAAAATAAAATCCACACAAAAAAGAAACAATATGAGGGGAAATAAAAAGCAAGATGTCTGATCATTGATCTGGAAGAGTATCTCCTATAGAAGCAGCAGATCTACACAGAAGAAATCACAATGACATGGGGAAGGGGGCTTCACATTGATTAGTGTTTATGGGACAAATGAGAGTTAACACATCACTTTTCACCAATAGTGGCTCTTCTAAATCAGCACAAATGAGTTGCTCAATAGTCCCTGTCCTAGAACGAGTCACTCCATGGATTCCAGCTATGCTTAAGAACACAGCGGACAGAAACAGATAACCAAAATTAAAACAGATGGACCCCATCTCACAAATTGTTTCTATTTTTTAACCAGCGGCCTCAAAAGATGTAGCACACAGACAGCCTAAATGGCTTATCATACACACAGTTGACTTTCATCTTGCAAGGTGGTTATGATTATCTACTAGATTATACCCTGTCAAAAAATTGGAATGCAGAGCTGTACACCTACAGGGCTTCTGGCAGCAGTTCTCAATGGGATCACTAAGGAGAATAAAAAGCATAAAAAACAGGAAAAAGAGAACTTTCTCCCATGAATAACTACATATTTTATAAATGCCTAGCTATCCTTAGTAGCTATATATATTACTACCCAAAAAAAAAAAAAAAAAAAATAGCAGAAAGGTTCAATAAAAGTAAGAAAAAAAGCTTTTCAATATGTTGGTAATTAGAGGATGGACTGAGTCACAAAAATTTAATATGGGGGTAAGGGAAAATTCATTAAATGCCCGAGACAGAAAAATCATCAAGGCTGTGATATGCTTCTGAGGTTTCATGAACAAGGTGGAAAAAATCTTAGCTAAAATAAAGTACCACCAGGGCCTCCTGCCAAATATAACAAACAGTGAAGACAACAGTGGGAAAATCACTCCTCAGCAACAGGATACATGCAAAATGTCCAGGGCTTGATACCAAAAAGGCTGCAGGCGATCAGGAAAACCACAGGAAGTAAGACAATTTACCTTGCTAGAAGATGTTAAAATATCAGGCTTGACAGAAATTGAAAGAGAGCAATTATCATTAAGGCCACAAGAAATTGCTTGACACCAGCTTTCCCACAGTACAAGGAAATTACCTAGCTTACCTTGGTTCTGCATTTTAATCACACTGGTTAATAAAATATTATTTAAGGCATTGAAAGGATAAGGGTTAGAGGGTACGATACAGGTACTTACGCCACGTCCAAAAAATCCAGTGCATTGCAAGAAGGGCTGTGGAGCCACAGTGGAAAGCACTGAAGGTATATTAGATAGTGAAAAAGTACAACTGTCTGCCATAAGCATTACCAGTCCTCACAACAGCTCTGGATTATGTAGGCTCACATGAGCTCACAAATAGTTTACATCGAGGAGATGAATGCAGAACTGAAGGAGGAATTAGACAATTAGACTGCAGCAAGCAAGGATTTCCTGGAAATCTCTGATTTTAGGACTACACTGGCAGATCATAATATATGTATTGTGGCAGAAGCAGTTCATAAGCTTTGGAACTTATGGATATGATGAAAGCAAAAGGCACCTGTGACAAAGTCAACTCCAAACCTCCATTTTGCTGAGGTGATAATGGTGTGATTGACTTCATTAAAAAAAAAAAAAAAAAAAAAAAAAAAAAAAAAAAAAACCCAAAACCACCAAACAGACAACAAGAAGACAAAATCTACAAAAAAACCCCAAATCTACAAACCTGTTTAAATGCTGTATGACTTTTCCAGGAATTTGCGTCCATAGATGTAAGACAAATATATCACTAAATTGTAAGAGAGAAAATAAAAAAGAATTTGAAGGCTCTGGCACTCATCAAAGAAGTCATTTGAGATAATACAAGTTTCTACCAGAATATTACCCCTGTTGCAGATAATTTAGTAATTTCTGCCTTAAAGTACAACAGCCAGTCACTGAGTGGGACTATTCCCCAGCAGCTTCTGGCTGCAGCATACAACAGTGTTTACAATGAATTTGTAATCTTTTGCTATACAGATCTTGCCCATTTGGGCTTTTTAACCCAAGAAGTGTTATTTAGAACAGGAGAGCAAAATGGTTTTAAAGCTCCTTCTGAATGTGGGATATAGATTTGGCTGAGAGAGGGGAAGTACAGTCTGAGCTCAGTTTCCATAGTGACTTTAAGAAACCACAGCAAAAACACGAACTTGTTCAGGATGATTTTAGTTTTGCCTCTTAGCAAGGTTTTGTGCTTTCCACATTAGTGACACTCTGAAATCAGTCATTCCTGCAGAGATAAGCCTTTATCATGTTAAGATCTAGAGTAATTCTACTTCTATTAAAACACATAATTTGAAATATTAATTTGACTTTTCTGGTTGTAAATTCTAGTTCTGGCTTCTTTTTCCATTTTGCTGCAGACCAAGGAAAGAAAAGTCTCAGCCTGGGTTGAAAAATTCTTCTGATTTCTCTGCTTCTTGTATTCAGAGGGAAGAGGTCACACTGTAATGATAAAAATGTAGGAAGCCAGCTATACTAGAATTAAATTAGAATTCATGCTCATCCTCTCTGGAACAACCTGACAGCTTCTCTTTTCCTTCATTAGCAGAAGGAGTCTGAGAGGGGAATGTAAGTATGCAATAGTATGATTTAAACAGCAAATCTGAAGAGGAGGGAATGCGATAACCACAAGTAATCATAACCAAATGTGACTATATGGAAAATACCAGCATACAGTCATTTTGCTTTCATACATTTCCCTTAAGGAAAACAATATAAAAATTAGATGTTCAGAGCTTTTGCAGTCACAGGAAACAAAATGCCTGTTGGAGTAGTCACTCTGAACAAGTATCAAATGACAGCAAAAGTATTCTGGCATCAGCTTTCAACTTCTACTCTGTCTGCACCTAAGGAAAACCTGAAAAAATAATAGCAGAATTCCCTCTATCTAACTCACCTACTTAGGAAACCAAGACATACAGCACCAGATATCTAAGGAACAGAACCACACCTCTATTTAATGAGAGCTTATCCATAAAGGAGAAGGGCATATTTCTAGATTGTATTTTATTCTGAATATTGGGCATCTCTGATCCATTTCAGCGTATGATAAGTTGTTTTCTGGGAACACAGAAGGTTGCTTTCAAATGGAGAAAAATGAGTTTGCACACAGCTTTTAGCACAAAATGGTGAAACCCAATGAAGATCATATCCTGAAGAAATATTTGGGAGTATATTAAGAAGGCAATGCACTCAGGCTCTTCACAACCTTCTGCTTCTTCCCTGTAGGGAACTTAAATGAGTGCTGGCAAATACAGCTGTACAGCCAATCTCACAGCTGGAAGCTGAAGGCTTTCTACGAGGCCATTGGAATTTGGCCCTGAACTTGCTAAGTGCTGCACAAAAGGCTTTCAGGTCTCTGACCAGCATATGGGCCACAGGGGCTTCTCATTTTGGGAAGAGAAGAATAAAATTAATTTTTTAAATGTGATCTGCCACAAGGCTTTTGAGGAAACAGCTTATCTGATGTGAAAATCATAAATAAAAGGACAGCCCTTGAATGTCCTCCTGTTGCATATGTTCCCGGAGAGGGCAGATCTGTAACTTGTGAAAGGAATAGGAAACACTTTCTAAGGTATTATCAGTGTATTCCCGTCTGTCACTAGTTTTCAACACCAGTGATCTCAGGCTAACCAAAGGGATGAGCTACTTCACCAGGGATATTTTCATACAATTTTCAGATATGAGAGTGGATCATTTCCCATTGGAAGGATGGCTACTTATTTCAGAAATGTCATGGATGTGCAGTGAATTGAAACCTCTACTGTAAAAGTTGAATAGCTCTGTTGTGCTCTCTTTCCTTCTCCATATACATGCTATATATATACACACATACACAACATATATTTTTATATCATATCATATGTTGCTTTGTTGTTGCAACAACAGCATCATAGCTGCTGTTGTTTTAGCATCGCAGTTCTTCTGGAAAACTGACAGGATCATTCTCTGTATTTTACAAGCAAGCTAAGCATCTTCTCAGTCAGATAGGGCTGAGAAATGAATTCTGCACCTCAGAATATCTTTTTCCTGTTGAGGAAAAGCCCAGAACATTAATTTTTCAAACTCTTAGTGAAGAATAACTGTTTCACTGATGTAATTTTGATAGATCAATCTATGCCATGAATTACATTTAGATTCAGATCCAGGCCAGGACAAATCATGTCCTCTCTGTAACTGTCAGGGTGACAGCAGTCACCTCTGCATTTTAGCAGCAGAGGACCTATGGTAACTCCAAACTCTTTCCTTCAGGAAGTACTTCTTGGCTGGCCTACAGTCACACTGTGATACACTCAGTGATCCTGCCCTAAACTCACTAAGCATGTTCAAATAGTGGCAACACTGTTGGAAAACAATTCACAGACCCAACAGCATAGCTCAAATATTCTGCAAACATCTTGGCTAAAGCTAAGAGTTAAATGCATATTTGGGCAGAAATGTGGGAGTGCCTTTATTGGTAGGAAAGCCTCTGGTCCTTTCCTATGTATGAAATGCCAAGGAAGACTAATGAAGCTGACAGAAAAGTTACAAGGCTAGTACCCTCTGCAGTCAAAGAAAAGAGATAGTGTCATTTGGAGTTGAGGGCAGACACTGATGAAAAGGTAAATTTTGAAAAAGGGTCGCAGCACCAGTATATTAAGAGAAGCCATCCCTTAGAGTAACAATATAGATCTAGTACCATTACAAAATCTCTCAGCTCTTTGGATCAAAAGACTACAGCCTTGATGTCTTTCCAAGCTTTATTCACCTAAAGGACATGGGACAATTTGCTAGGAAAACAGAGCATTGGGTAAATGTGAGGACACAAGATGGTAGTAAGGAGACCTTACTAAGTGGTGACTAAGGGATGCACTGTTTCCTCAAAGGATCTCCTTGACCCTGGATCTTGGAGTGCAGATACTTAGTCCAAGAACTGCCCGATGGTACATTTCTCATCCCATGACCAGGCACAGCTGCCCAGCAGAGCACAGATCTAAGAGCAACTAGCACAGAGCTGATCTACAGCACTGCTGTTGACCTTGCATCAAGGATAAAACAAGACCAGGGCTGGCTGTGGATGCTGATGCTTGTGCACAGCACTTGGCTTATCCAAACCAGAGGGTATGGGAGAGACTTACACCACTGATAGGACAGTTCAGGAAACAGATTTTTTTTATTAATAAACTGTTGTATCTGGCATTCTCTAACACCCATACAGAGAGGCAGGACTGTGAAACTACTGCAGAGTAACAGTGATGTTCAAGGCCTGTTATTCACCAAAAAAAAAAAGTATTTTCCTCTTTTTTTTTCTTTTTAATACTAACTGCATTTTTTTCAACATAGACATAAAGTTCATTTCACTTCTGTTTGACACTTACTATCAACATAGGGTCAGTCCTTTGTGTTTTGGGTTTTCACACGTACAGGGAAATGCCTGCATTTGTTTATATTAAAAAGACAAGATTTTTTTTTCCCCTATCAGGCATAGCATTTTTTTACAGTTTATTTACACAAGATGTTAACAATGGGTGAGATTTAAGCTGACATTGTCTCCTTAAGTTAAGGCTAGTTAATTCTACAGTCTAATAAATTTCAACGTTCCTATAAATATATGAACTTCTCCTTCACGCCAGGCCTAGCTTGACTTTGACAGTCTTTGAAAGAAGGTTATCAGGCCCCTTTTTAAAGCTGGTAAAGAATGGAGAGCAACCCAAAAGCTGGAACACACTTTGAAGGGTATCTCACTAGTATGATGAAACGGATCTGCTTTACACCTAGCATCAGTATGACTGTCTCCTTCTCTCTTGCCAATACACTGGCAGTTATACTAGTAAAATATCATTCTTTAAATGGAGATAGTTCAGTTGGTACACAGGAAAACAATGCTAAAACAGTGGCTTAAGAGCAGGTGAAAATATGACTGATTAGGCACACCAAATTACTAAGATACAGTTACTGTTTAAATGTGCCTGAAGAAGAGGGAATACCTTTTTGTCACTTTAATGTTAAGAGACTCTTTTAGGTTTTTTGCCATCATCACTAGGAACTATTGCATTCATCCTCCATCCATGGATCCCTCACAGAGGGAGAATCTTGGACAGATAGGTCATGCAAGGCCAGCATCAACCCAAGTACCTTGTCTCCCCACTCTGTTCTCCATCTGCCTGCTATGCTTCATGCCTCAGGTAAGAGCTGAGAGGGGCCTGCATTGGTTACAGGGCAGATTGCTTTTCTTCGCATCCAGTCACGCACAGCAAAAAAATACTGCTGCCTGTTACTTCTTGCCAGGTTGATATTGAAATACTGTCCATGGTTATTTGGGCATAAACTGATCAGGTGACAGTGCCCTTTGGCTGAGTCCTAATGTTTTTGCATTCAAAGCTGTCATTTCAGTCTAAATCTTATGTGCAGCTGCCTACATCATTATGAATTAATTATTTTAACTTTCCAAAAATAAGTATTCACATCCTTTAAAAACATCTAAGCTATTTGCAGGGCCAAGGTCTTTCCCTGTCTCCTTGACATCTCTTCCTGCATTGGGATGTAAAATGAAATTCTGTGCTCCGTAGAAAAATCTGGAAAGAGCTAAAATGCAAGGAGAGGAAGGAGAGTTGCTTCTTGCTGCTTTAAAAGAGTGCCCCCCAAATGTCTGTAATTTGTCCTCACATCTGTCCTTGCTCTTTGCTTCCAGTCTCCTCCGGCTTTAGCCAAGCTCAGCTGGAGAGCTTCCAGTCATTTACAGGAATGAAAAGTTTAAAAATAAAATAGGAGCTTTGATCAAGAAAGAAGTTCAGCTAGGAAGGAAAAAGGGAAACACAAGCACTGACAACTCAGGCGAAAACTGAGGCGAAAGCAAATTCATTATGAGCTGACAGACGTTTCTATGTCTGCTTGCAAAGTCAAAACTTTCCCTGCTGCTCGTTCTTCTTCAAAATGGTCTGCATTAACAATGAAAATAATGTCCTGTTTTCACCTCTGGCTTCCCCGCATGTGCAAGCATTCTTTGCTTTTTCATTGCAAAAAGTTATTTTGCAGAAGATGTCAACTGTACTGACCTCTGTGCTTGTGCATGCGCATGTACGTGTATCCACACAAGCACCACAATCATCTGTTCTTGGATTCCTATTTATTCATAGCCAATTCTCCCTTCCTCTCCTTCATTTATTTGTGTTAACTTGAAATGTCCATGTCAGCTGCTGTAAATGGAGAGATCTCCTCACTACTTTGTTATAAGAAGGCAATAAAGCTGACATGGAAAGTACCAGACTCCTTCCAAATTTTTTCATTGTAGACACAACCTAGCACATTTTCTATTATATCACAAATTTCTCCACCCAAATTCTCAATACCCAAAGCATCCTCCACACAAACACCTGGCTTGCTTTAGTGAAAAAAGATTGAAAAAACCTGCTCCATACATGCAGTCTGCATTGTTTGGGACCTCCAAAAACACCACTACTTGGGGTGTGCCCTAAAACGCAGACAGGATGAAGAACAGGGCACTTTTGGAGAGTACATTTCCAGTAGCTGGGGTAGGTATACTGCATTCATGACACTGGGCAACCAGTTGGCTGCTGCGAGAAAATTGGTAAAAGTCTGCAGAACAGGCCTGATGGAGAAACCTTTGAGCAACAGGTAACACCACTCTGATCAATATATATTTTAACAACGAAAGTAGAACCAGGTTGTTGCAATCCTAATATTCCTAGTTTTTTAGCTTAAAACAAAAATCTGCAAATGAACTCTGGCTGTTCCATCTTGAGCCCTTACTTTGATGGGTGTTTTTTAAGACAAAAATTAAAGTAACTGTCACACTAATTAAAAGCACAAGTGAAGCAGAGAAAGATTATCCTCAAAGTCACAAAACTACAGGGCTTATTTGACTAATTCTTTTGTTTATTACACTTTCAGATCGTGTTTTGATATTGAAAGAAAAAAAACACACATAATCCAAAATGACTACACTCTCTGCCCTTCAGAGTTCCAGTGCTGAGACACTGGAAAAATGCCCTTTCTTCAAACTCAAATACATGTTTTGACTTGTGATTAATATTTTCCTTGGCTTTGTTTTTTACTTTAACATGAGAAGCCTAATTTAGGATAAAGAAAAATTACAGCAAAAATGTCAAAGTAACTTCAGGTGCTGGAAACCCAGGTGTTTTTGAGTTATATCACATTTCCATTTTGACAATTACCTTTATGCCCAAAAGTGATTTTTTTTTTAAAATTATATGTGTAAATTAAATCAATAAAAATTGCATGTGTCTGCTTTGTACTATGTATTTTGGAAAAGATGTTAAATATTGTAGAGGTATAATCTACCCATACAGTTCAATATTTATTATTTTAAAATTACTGCATGCATACATATGAATGAAGAGACCTGTTATGTGCACAGAATTCTGTGTTTTAAAATCAGAAATGACTAGTAGATAATTTACTTCAATCTGCCATACAATAAAAGCCTGTGAAGCCTGCTTCAACCCAGACATTTATATTTTGCTACAGTATACCTTGCAACAAGGCATCACAATCTGTATTGAAAACTTCAGGGGTTTGTTGGTTTATCCCAACAGTTAACTACTCTCCCTGTTAAAATCATATCCATTGTCCCCCAAACTCAACTGTTTCTCTTTCGAATAGATTTTGTCTGGTTTTAACTCCCAGCTGTTGTTTCTCGTTATGCTTCTTTCCACAAGATAAAAGGGCTTTTTAAGAACCCAGCACTTTCTTCTCATAAAAGTACTTGCTAAATTCACTTATCTAGTCACCTTTCTGTGCAATGAAGCTAAACAAATGGAGTTCTGTAAGTCCTTCACAGGAAGATATATCTTACAGTTTCCCAGTCATGCTTTGCAAACCTATCTCCACTTTTTCAATGTCATTCTCAAAGTGTATGCAGGAGATCCAAGCATGCCATAACAATCTTCTGAGTATGAAGCCATTATAATCCTCCACAAGTCAATAAATTCCCACCTATTTTAAAATTAACAAAATCGAGGCAGTGAAAAGGATTGGCTTGCTTCAAAGAGCAAGTATTAGAATCAGGATAAAAATACAAGAATAATCTGGTCACAGACCTGATTCTCATGCCTTGTATATGACTAAATCTCTTACCTCTACTATGGCAGCTCCTAGGTAATGTGCTACAGTGACTCTCCAGTATGTTTAAAAAGGGCCAGTGTCAGATCCTGGGGAACAAGATGTTGGAGACAAGCACCACAGTAAGAGACTTGGTGGTCCTGGTCAATGGCAAGCTGACCATGAGTCAGCAGTGCCCTGGCAGCCAGGAGGGCCAAGCCTGTCCTGGGGGGCACCAGGCACAGCATCACCAGTGGGGACAGAGAGGGGATTGTCCTGCTCTGCTCTGCTTTGGGGTGGCCTCTTCTCTAGTGCTGGGGGAAGTTTTGGGTGCCACAATATAAGAAAGGTATTAAATCATTAGAGAGCATCCAAAGGAGGGCCACAAGGATGATGAAGGGTCTGGATGGGAAGCCTTATAAGGAGTGACTGAGGTAATTTGGTCTGCTTAGCTTGGAGAAGAGGAGATTGAGGGGAGACCTCATTATGGTCTCCAACATCCTCACGACGGGGAGTGGAGGGGCAGGAACCAATCCTTTCACTCTTATGACCAGGGACAGGACTCCAGGAAATGGCATGAAGCTGAGTCAAGGGAGGTTTGGGCTGGATGTCAGGAAAAGTTTTTTCACCCAGAGGGTGACTCCTGGGGGATGGCCCTGTGCAGGTCTAAAAGTTCCACTTATTCTTTGTGGGTCCCTTCCAGCTCAGGAAATTCTATGGTTTCATGGGCTGCATTATGAACAGTAGTAGAGAAATCACAAAACCCAAAAGTGAATTACTTTCTCTCCTCCTTGCTAAGTTGCCCAGCAGAAAATTGAGAGACTAGGTACAATGGGCTGGAGTTCAGGGGCAGGTAAGACAGGTGGTTAATAACAGGAGCTCATTCCAGCCTCCAGTGGGTGCCAGCCCCCAGCCTTCTGCCTTTTGTGCACTGCTGAGATCCTCAGCACCTCCACCTTTTATGCTCCCCAAAGCAGCACAAGACACACCAACCTGTCCCATTCATCTTCATGCCTAGACCCCACCAGCTTCAGTTATCTTTATCTCATCAAGATATAACCTCAAAATACAGTAATAACAGGTCACTTTCAAGGAGATTTAAATGGCAGTTATTCAGATTTCACACTTGTCCAGATTAACACAAAGTACCATGAAAATTTTCCTAATTAAAAAAATAATCTGAACTTCTTAAAATTCAAATATTTGAAAAATACCAATTAGAAGGATGAAATTGTGAGTGAGAAAACTCCAGCCAAACTAATTATCCCCTGTAGATAAAAGTGAAATAGTCACAAAACGCCTCACAGACTGTCATTATGCTCAACTTGGTTGTGTTTAATTAAGGCTAAGGTGTCAAGGAAACTGCACACATATAGACAGTTGCTTGTAACTCTGTTTACTGCCTACATGTGACCATCCAAGGCCTGGTGACATTCTTTTTCTATTCAGATTGGATGATTTCCACAGGAGATTGGAAAGCTGCCAGTGGAAGCTCTCTCACAGCTGAAGGATGACATCCAGCACCTGCACGGGGTTATGGAGAATGGCAAGAGTGCCCTGGTGCAGGAATAGCCAGTATCTACCCACAGTACTGCTGTTCTCCAGCTATGAAAGAGAAATGCTCTCACTGAACAGAAATTAATTGACAGCTGTATACATATGTGCCAGTTATAATCTATTAATTCCTCAAGAAAAACAGTCATAATACTGGGGGTTTGTTCAGTGTTTGGTTAATTTCTAAAAGAAAACCAAGACACTTGGCCAAGTTTTCATTCCATAACCAACAAAACAAGAATGTACATAATATAACATTCTTTCCCTCCTTTCTGCTACAGACACTCACAGCCTGCATTGGTAGTTGTGGTTATAGTCCAGAAATTGCTCCTACAGTTTAACAACCATCTAGCTCCACAGAGAACTGATAGTCAATTTTGTTTTAGCCCACCCTGTCCAATTCTTTACTCGTAGCTAGAGTAATTGCTGTTCCAAATTGAGAATAAATCTTATCTCCCCTAGATATCTACTCTAGCCTTTTCTCCCCAGTACCCACATCCCTCTGACACACAGACAACATGCTTGAACTCTGCAATTCAGAAAAGTTTATGAAATGGGCTCTAGGGCTTATTTTCTGGAAGGGGATCCAAAGGGTAGAGAAAAAGACATTCAGAAAATCATTAGCTTCCTCTTCCTTTCAGAAGTCACAGGGCCATAAAAAGATTCTTGAGGGCTCTGCTTACAACTCAGTGATAGGACCAGTACTCCAGGACAATGATATACATCTTTGTAAGGCAGGGCAAGCCACAGGAAATCAACCTTCTGCCAAAGGATATGAAATAAATATATTTTTGCACGGTTTCAGAAAAGGAAGTAAAGCACAAAGAAGTGTCAATGTAACATGCTGTTCAGCTCTGGGAAGCAAAAGGTGACCAGTTAAAAAGATAATATCTCTACAGTAATGATGTGCTGGAGTGCCCCACTTTCAGTTGAAAGAATACCCATTTAAGAGCTTACTCTGGGTGTTCTGCCCTAATCAGTACTTGTTTACAGAGTTCAGTAGTCATAATGCTTAATGGAAGAAAACAAAATTTTTCAGAAATGTATGAAAATTTCCCCCAGATAACTGCCTCCAGTCTGGGGAGAATGTATTGCTGCCCAGTGTCCACTATAGACCTGTATAAAGACCTCTGGTGCCTCTCTGCTCATGGCACCTACACAAATGGGGTAGCGGTGCTTGTATCTCCCTCTGCAATGGTGTCTCACACCTTTTCCCACTCAGAAAAATGACATGTAGCCCAAAGGCACTCCAGGCACACTGGAGACTGAAATTAGACTCCAATCTAATGACTTTTGCCTTATTACTTTCAGAACCAAGAGGCCACACCTACAGGACCTGTATATGCTGCAAGTCTATGTGTAAGCACTTCTCCAGCCACCACTCTACACCTTGCCAGAAAGCGAAGCCACTGTTTAAGGCACAGTGTTGGAAAACGTGCTGGCTACCTGAATCCCTAGCCTTGGAACCAAAGTTTACTGATACATTCTCTACAGGCACCTCACACATGAGAAACCTCGACCTTTTACTGTGTTAGTGAGTGATAGAAATGATAGAAGTATGATAGAAGCTTGGGACAGCTAGACATGGAACACATGCTGTGTTCTCCTAAAACTATGGCCTGTGATTATGAAACTTGATCTATGTTTGAGTAAGATTACAGAAGTAACCTTTACTCTTTCATTCCATGCTCAACTATACAACTTCAACATTCTTTGAAAAGTTACTGGCATTGTCCCAAGAGCACAGCTGATCACCTCAGAAGTGTGTGTTTTACCTGCCAGTGAAGATTAAATTCTACTTCCATTTAGGCCAGCCAAGTGGTGGCATGTGGATGCAATGTGTTTCTCTGTTTCAAAATTAACTTATCATTGCATTTTGCAGTAGTTAGAATGCTGGGCAAAGAGACCAGACCTACATGGACCATGGAGATTAATCTAATTTCTGTTTCTAAAAAAATGCATTAAACTTCCACCTCTCACATGCTTAGGTACGCTTGCACATTTATGTATGACAGTCACTTTTTCTAGTTAATCTTCTTCCACAGCAATATCAAAAGGACATCTCTTACCAGCACTACATCCACACTGTTAAATAAAAAGGGGCAAGTGGTGTGCGAGAGAATTATCATTAGTGCAAGAAGGGTATCATCTTCTGATTTTTAGAACATTTCACATGCTGAGCTGCACAATAGCTGGCAGCCAAATCAATCCAGGAGTGCTACTTGAGGGCTTTCAGTTAAATAAAGAGGTCCTCAAGAGTTTTGAAGGTCTCCCCCAGCAGCATCAGAGAAGTGCTGATGAGATCGGAGCAGCCAGAACCAAAAAAGAAAAGCCATAAGAGGATAAAACAGTCAGAAAACACATCACCTCGTAAAATACGCTGGTGTTGTGTGTTCACCTTACCTGCAAAATCACTCCAGACAGATTTTTAAAAAGACGTTGAGCCACTCAAGCCATGTCAAGTGCTGTTTCTTCCATAAGATCAACAAAAGACAAGTTACATTGCACATATATTTATCCTTCGTTCCAGAAAGTTAGATTTAATAGGAAGAAAAAAAAAAAAAAAAAAGAAAATCCCAAACTGTACATTCTAAAGAAAATTTCTAAGAGCTACTGCATTTTAACCAAATTTGTTTCTATGGTCCTTAACCATAAGTTAGACTATTGGCCATGATCTTTATTTAGCCTGAAATACTCCTGGAAGACAGAAATATATGGTGATGGCTTTGCACTTAGTTTTCAATCTATCAATTAAACTGAAAAGTGGCTGTGAAAAATGAGAAGTTACATTTCGACTTACAAATTGTTTAAATATGTCACAACACCTCCAGTACACGCATAAGTGCTCTCAGGTAGACGTCATTTAGAAATTAATTTAATTTTTCATTTATTTCATTAATTTCCCTTCCATCAAAAGCAAGAATATGGGAAAAAAGTAGTGTGACTTCATGGATGATTGGTGAGTGGTTATGTAAGGGTTGTTGCAACTGAATTGCAAAACACTAGACTTGCATTTACACACGATAATTGAGAAAGTAAACAATATTGATTGTAGCTCAGTATCTTCTTTCCATCGAAGGCCAGAGAGAAGCAAGACTTGAAAAACATTCTAACCAAATCAATTTCACGTAATTACCCTTGAAACATGACTTTACCATCATGATTCTATCATGATAGTGGGAAAATAAGACTGTCAACCCAAGGCATATTATAGAAAAACGTAGTCATGCAATACAGATATTTCCATCACCTCTAGTTACAGCACTCATGCACACAATTTTTAACAGCCACATTATCTCATCAACCCCCCAATCCTGCCCAGAAGTGTCACAAATAATTTTAGAAACAGTGCAAAAATACCTACAGAGAGCATTTCCAAAAATTGATGCCCCACCTGTCAAATTTGCTAAGACTCAGAAATATATACTTTTTTACATGCCCTAAAATATGTATAATAAGTAAGTAATCTGTGTCCCTCATTCTGACCTTGTGAGGAATCCAGTAGTGTCACAGAGCATTATTTTTAGGGCAATTAAGCCTTACATAAATATGTGTAAGCAACTTTCTGGTGGAGCAAGTATTTTTGTATTTTTCTTTATTCTAAGGAAAAAAACCAGAAAATTTAAGCCAAACTTCTCAGAGAAAGTTGAAACAAATTCTTCCCTGATCATGCCAGACTTTTTGTATAAATAAAATAATACCCTAATCTAAATCAAGTATGAAGAAATAAATAAACAGCTTTTGAGTTATCCACCATGTAAGATGATATACAAGAATGATGTTTGTGAAGGTGAATTGAGATGAATTTATTTAGTGTTCCTGAAACCTTTTGATAATGATCCTCACAGAAGATTTATTTGGAAAACTCAGTCAGTCAAACCTCTCATTAGCTCACAGTATGGCAAAAAAAGCAGGAGACTAACAGAAACCAAACAAGTAAAACTGAACTTGAGCCAAGTCATAGCAAAGCACAGCAGGGTGGTTGCAGGCACAAGAAGTTCATGTACTTATTAGTGTCTCATAAAGAACACCAAAATATATATTTTTGGTGACATTAATATTTTCTAGTTGTTAAACACTATAAGAAATTCTGGAAAAAAAAAATATCCTCTGTTAAATTAAAGAACTGAGCCCCAAAATGGCAGGAAAACTTGTTTTTTTATACATTTATAGTTAATAGAGCACTAACAAAGAAAATGCATTCTTCTCGCACATGTTAGTACATTTGGAATCATATGGCAATATTCAAGAATTGACTGAAACAGCAGTGGTAGGTCAAGAAGGACATTTCAGTAAGAACCATGGAAAAATTTGCAGCAGCTGAGCACAAGCTCAGCCTGAAAGCCACTGGGATGCTTGGTTTGGAAAAACGCACATTTGGATAAATGCAGTATCAGAAACAGTGATGTGAGCAAGGAAAAGGTCACGAAATGTGTTTGGACTATCTGTCATAGTGAGCTAACCCACACTAGGAGAATGAGGTAAAACATGGGGGTAAATGGCAAAGGTGAACAAGTGCTGTTTGTAACATTTATGGGCTTAGTGAATTAGAATGGGTCCATACCTACATGGTACACACAGGGCAGGGGCAATGAACAGTCTGAGGAAGTATGTCAGGAGAAAATGAAGCCTCTAACTGAGCACTGTAAAGCCTGAACATTAGGAATGATGCTTTCATTGGGAGCTGCTGGTGTTGTGTCCAACAGGAAATGTGTTGTGAGAAACACATTAGAGCTCTACTAACATTCAAGACAAAACAAACAAACAAGAGAAAAGCAAGACACTATAATCTGGAGTCCCAAGAGCTGCCACCAAGTCAGGTAAATTATAAATTACACAGTGTACCCCTTGCAGTGGAAACAGCAGTTATTTAAAAATAATAATAATAATAATTAAAAAATCCAGAAACAACAAAACAAAACAAAACAAAAAAAACAAACTGAAAATCATCCAGACAACTAGAGTACCCTGTAAAGTTGCCATCAAAAGAGTCATGTATGGAGAATCAGGTGACAAAATAAGACAGAAAATAGAGCACCCTAAGGCTCTAAAAGATCTACCAAAAAAACCCAAAAAAACACCAGCCGCCTCATCTTTTGACTTTGCAATCAAAGAGAAGAAAGGAAAGCCAAATGTTTCATGAAAAAGTGTACAAGCCATGTACAGACTGGCAGTCATATGATGATTAACTTAAGAACTGCTCTCGATGATACCTGATTTTATTATTTTCAATGCTTGTAAATTCTCATTATTATCACTTCTAAGCACACTTCCAAAACTTTGTTTTCTTTTGTTTTGAGTTGATGTTTAAAAAAAACCAACCACTGTCACATAACAATCACAAGAATGGGTAACAATGCCTGCCATAGGAATGGAAGAAGGGTAATTGCTTGAGCTGTATCTCCTTATTGACTTTTTGCTTTTACCTTCTATCTGTTACATTCTACTTCCAGGACTATCTCTATTTCTGTCAACCCTATTACAGGGCTTTTGTACATACCAGATATTTTTTATTATAAGGTCACAAAATCAATCTGCTTGTGTGACCTCAAAGAACAGATTCACAAACCCTCCAAGGTTTCACTCATCCCAAGCTAGTGCTGCCTTTGAAAAGGTGTATAAAATGTCAACTCAAAGCACTCCTCAAGGCATCCAAGTCCTGTGTAAAAATGAAAAATTGAGGCACTGATCACTTGCAATTGTGAATACAATCTTGCAGGCAAGGACTAACCCAAACTCACATGACCTTTTCTTCTCCCTCTCCTATCAGCATCTTTTGTATATTCCAAGTTGGACTGAGTGCTCGTTAATGAATCCACAATACCTTCCCTCTTATTCCCAGCATCAACATAGCTGCACCCAGTCCTCTGTGCTTACTAAAATGCACTTAAATAGAAGAACCACATAAGGCAAGTTATTTTTATCAAGATACTTTTTAGCAATGGTCAGTTGTGTTGTTGACAAAGATATGAGACAGGTGCCTCTCTAATAATATTGGCATATACCTCTACCCAGAATATTCATGCTTAACTCCTATTTGAAGGTTGACATTTATTCTTTCCCTCCCTCTTCAAAACGTATCAAAGGTACGTGATTTGAAACACATGATCAGTCTTCCTCCTTTCTCTACCTTCTGAAATATTCAGGAACCTGAAAGCTGAGAGATTCACCATTCTGAAACTTGCTGTATACAAAATCTGGTTTTCACTTTACTCCAAAAACACCTGTATGTCACATATATATCTTTAAAAAATGAAACGTTCTATTCTGAAGGACATAAGCTATCCCACAAACTTTCCCTCTGTTCTTCAATTCAAAAGGTAACTAAAAAATTGTCTGGAAGTACAAAATCCAGCTCTTCTCCATTTTTCCACCTCTAAATTCTTTATTTGTGTTTTGTCCTGTATCTGTTTCCTCCTTTCCAGTCTCCACACCTCTTCCATTTTTTCTCATCTGGCTGACATGCTGAAAATAATCACAAATTGTCCCCTGTCACTACTGCCATATCACTTAACCCCTTAACTCCATCCTCAGAGTGCCTCTGCAATATGCCAGGCCTTAACCACTCATTCAAAGCTCTCCAGTGTGCCAAAACACATCTTTCCACAAAAACATTCTTACTCTTCACTGCATTCACATTTTACTTACCCCTTTGAGGCACAATTCCCATGGGTCTTCCTGGCTGCACCATTGGGCGTTGTTGCTCCCACCAAGCTCTAGTTTCCTCAGATCCTACACGCTCAGACTCTTTTAACTCATCTTGTTATGAATAAGGGCCCTCACAGCACCTGGCACATCAGTAGGTTTGGAATGCAAAGCAAAGAGGAGGGGTGTGGAATTAAACCAAAGGAACTGAGTATCAGGAAATGAGTACTGAAAGGGGGTGAACTAAAGGAATGCTTCCAGTGTAGCTCCATCTCTGCTTTCAGTGACACTGTCCTCACCCTCCCCAGATAGATCATAACCCTGTTCCAGCAGCACAGGCCTCAGAGACAGTGCTCATCTTGCATCTGAAAAATGTCAAGCAGGTATGAATTGCAGAAAAGGTGAGAGGGGGCAGAGAAAAGATGTATTTATATTTAGCTCTAATTTAAGTATAATTAGATCAAACTAAAACACGAGTCCAAATAAACATGCAGGATAAGTTGAGAAGCCACTCTTTTTCATAAGAAAAGTCTGTCACCAGTCTCCTGTCTTCCTCAGCACACATTTCAAACATGCCTGCTATCCCAGTATCCTGGCAGAAATGCAGCATGCAATGAACCTGACCCCTGTGGCTGATGTGGCAGAATCTCGGCTTGAGGCAAGGTTTGTCCATAACGATTCCTAATTTTTGCCACATATCATCAGCACAGTGGCAGACTGGTCCTTCAGTCTTGAAGGTCTGGAGGCGCTGGAAGAACCTGGCACAGAGCTCCTGTCTCTGAGCATGTTACTCCCCTGTAGAGCAGCACTCTCAGAGCCACCCCTCACAGAGGCAGAGCCCTTCTGGAATGCAGCCTTTGCAGCCCTGGGTTTATACATGGGTTAACACACCCTGCTTGTTCTCCCAGGTGAGCTCAGGAAGCTCACACACAAACAGTAGCAGCTTTCCTCCTGTCAAGGGCAGAATCACTCTGAGAGCAGCAGTGCTTCCAGGCTCCAGGGGAGGTACCCAAACACTTCAGATGCAGTAGCACAAAAAGTCAGAAACACAGCTGATCACAGAGATTGCTGTTTGGCTAAATATTCTCTTTCTTCACATTCACTGCTGTGCAAAATCACTTCCCCTTGCTTTAAGCTCTTTTATCAAGTGTTTCCCTAAGGAAATATTTCTTATTATCCAAATCAATATCCACTGAAGTGGATTTAAGAACCCTAAAGGCCTGGATGCCTGCTATTAACATCAACTTAGATAGCTACTCTGTTAAACACAGGCTTTCAGTGGTGATTCATTTGCTAGAGTCTATGTGCCATGGGCAGTGAACTGTTTTTTCACCAGAATATTCTGTACCAGCTTCCAGAAAGCATCACTGGATTGTCACAGCTTGTGGCAGTGATTTTATTAGAACCTAAAATATTTTCCTGCCAACACTAGGTTTCTTTCTCCTATCCTATACCATCACCCTGAGACTCCTATCTACTTCTGAGATGTTGCCACGAGCAAATCATCCCCACTGCTTATTGGATGATCTTGAAGCATTCAGAATAGAGAAGAAAGTCACAAATGCTTTACATAAGGTAAATATCACATTTCTTCACATTTCAAATTAAGAAATACCTCATAGTTTTATGAAAATGTGCAGTTATGTTCTTGGGAAGCTTCTGTTCACCTAACAAACTCTATTTGTGCCTGCATTTTCTCAAAAAGCAAACGACTATGCATATTTATGTAATAATACCCAACATGACTCATACCTACCTCTTAAATGGTTTTGCATCATGCGCATACTCTTTCAACCCATCTTTCTTCACTGCTGAGAAGGTTCAGTCACAGAGGGCTTGACCTGAAAGGAAAACACTCCTGGATGCTACTGATTGCTGGCAGTTGCAGGTGCTCAGCATTTCCCAGAACTGAGGTCTTAAAGCTGTCAGCTTGAATTGATTCCAAGTAAAATACTATCAAAATCAAATCTTATTTCCACCTTCATATATAACTCCTCTTTCCACCTTCATATATAACTCCTCCTTCACAGTGTATAGGAAATCAAGGCTTTAAGAGAGTAATTAACCTCACTCCACCTATTTACTCTGAGAAACTAAGTGGTCTGCCAAGCTGAACATATTTAAATTGATGGACCCCTCATTTGATTTTAATATTTTAAAACTTGCTAAGTTGTTCTAAAATGGTAGATTGATTATTTACTTCAATCTTTATACAATTTGTCTGACAAATACAAGTATAGAAGAAACTGAACTTTCAAAATTAAGGAATCTGATAATCCATCCTACATGAAACATTCCAGATGTGGAATGTGTTCACTATGTGTCACAGGTGCTGATGCAACAGAGTCTCTGACTTGGTTAAAAGTTGCAGAATTTCACATCCATATATTTTATAGTAGGGTGGTTGATGGCTTTTTTTTTTTTTGTGGAGGGAGAGAGGTTTAAATATTTTTTACATTATTAGTTACATTTCCTAAATTTCTCAAACTTGTATTTAATGTTTCCTTATTTCCTGAACATTTCAAAATCAAATATGAAATAGTAATTGCACTGTATTTAATTAGGGAAAATGCAACAACTTCTTTTACACTAAAAGAAAAAAGTCTTTAAAAAATAAACTCTAGCATAGTTACATTGTCTTAACTACAATCTGCACTTGCATAAAAAACAACCTCTGAAGAAAGTTTATCTCTTCATGAAAGTCATATTTAACAGGAATTTTTCTTCCACAGCAACTTGTAAAAATACATTCAATCTGTCGCCCTGATTCTTTAATCTTCTGATTGTTTACATTCTTGAACTGGAGTTTCTCACACATGTAACATAAACAAGTAGATTGTTTTTCGCATACCTCTCTGTAACAGACTTCTGAATTAACCACTGGAGTCAGAGAGGTGTTCCTCTCATCTACCAATCCTTGACCAAATTCCAAATCCTATTTAAATCCCAAATCATAATAAACTGCCTTCTTCTTTCCTCACTTCAACCTGACCAGTGAGTGTGTAGTTCTTTCATGTCCCTAACAGTGACACAATCTATTCAGAGAAGTGTGACGTGGAATGTTTTCTGATACTTTTATTAGTTCCTTGCTTGGTTTGGTTTTGGGGTTGGTGTTTTGTTTTGTTTTTTTTTTTTTTTTTTTTTTTTTTTTTTTTTTTTTTTTTTTTGTTTTGTTTTGTTTTGTTTTTTTTTTTTTTTTTTTTTTTTTTTAATTACAGTACTGCTTTTGCACAATTTTTCAGACTTAAGAACCTTATGGTTGACATTTCATCAAGCAGCATGTGACTCTGTTATTTCCACAATAGCAAACTGCATTCTTCTGCTCTAAAAATCTCAGTTCTTCATGACGCTGATTCAGAGGGATGGTTACAAATAACCAGTGGGAGGCACTAGCTGTGTTCACTGAAATGGAAAAATTTGCAGATGTTTGATAAACACACAGATGTAATTATCACTTCAGATTTTTCAGCTAAAGCTAAATAAATTCTTTACTGTCTCTGCAACGCAGGCACAAGTATACAACAACTATGGTATTTTTTGCACACAGCCTCCAGCTGCTTGCTCATCCAATACAAAAAATTACTTTCATCATTATTTTGGATAAACATGATTCATATTTATAGAATGCTTTTATATTTATTTCACTGCAAAGAATGCAAAAAAAATCTTCTGATAACTGTTGTACTTACATCTCTTGCAGTAGGAAAAGCAAGAGGAAATCAAGACAAATTAACATGTAATTCAACTGGGCACCCCTTTTTCCTGCACCTCAGAACACCCCCTTACAGGACAGGCTGAATTTCATCTTTTCTGAAGCACTGTTGAGGCCTCAAGATTATTCTACACAAAGGATATATGTTATCAGCTCCAAGGCAGATCTCACAGGACCTATCACACCGTTTCTAGATAACAGCATCTAGCCTTCATGGGCTACACTGAAAAGAGTATTTAAACAAGTCAGACTTTTGAAACTTTTACACTTTTAAAATATAGTTATTACAAAGAAAATTCAGTGGTTTCTAAACTTTTTCTCTTAAAACTGAAATTAAAATGTCAAGTTTTTCATAAAACATTTATATTTCTATGCTTTACTACTCATGAAAAAATTATTTTTCCCCCTATGTTTTCCAGAGATGACACCTTAGGGCTTGAACATGCAACTAAGTTACCTGGGTTCTATGCGCACTAAAAATAGGTGATGGACATGCTCTAATATCAGGGAAAAGATAAAGGTAAGGGAACTCTGCTGAGGCACACTTTACTAAATTAACTTCCCTTGCATTTTCCCTGTGCTAAGAGCACAAACAGAGACAGCCAGAAGTGCTTTAACTCAGTCCTGAGCCTGAATGTTGGCCTTGACAGTTCAGCTCTCAGAGAGCTCCATGTTAACTGGAGTGAGAGACTGAGGAGGATGGCAAATATCTCTGTCCCTGCACTCTCCACCTAAAACCCCATCATCTACTGTGACTAGAGCATTTCTCTGCAGCTTAAAGTAATTGCTAGAGACAAAAGCAGAAGTCTGTAGCCTGTGTCTACAGCAAAGGGCCTCACTGCCCACCTGCAGAACTTCCCCCCTACTGCAAAGGTCAAGCCCAGACCAGGGCTCTGCTCAGGGTTGGGAAAAGCAATGTCTGAAGAGCACTGTTGCCTTAAGGGGATCTTTCTTCAAGGATACATATAAACACACAGTCAGTGTTGTCTTTTATATTTCCATTTCATAAATCCAAATGAATCACATTTAGATGTGTGCAATCATGCTCTGGCTTATTTATAATCTCTGGATTCCTCACTTGTCTTCCTCAGGATGCAGCTAAGTTCTCCAAAGGTAACCAGGTACTCCAAATGAGACTTTCCTGTACCATTCCAAAAACACCTACAAGCAGTGTGTGCCTGCTCTCCTTTCTTTTGGCCAAAGACAAGACAGATAGTATAAAACAAAGCAGTAAAAAGTTACAGGAACACCTGAAAATCCAATGAAAACTTGAACATCAAAGTACCCTTTCCTTGGCAGACTTCAGAATGAAACTGGCAGCAGTGTTGTTTTCTATGAAAAACACATACTTGAGGTAGAAATGTTCAGCTGTCAAGGGAATATTTATGAAAAGTTGTATAAGAGTTGCCTAAATAGCTGCCAGATAAATTATGTACATAAAAGCCATGGTTTAGATTTTAAAAATATTTCAAGGCAAGAAATAAAAAAAATATTCAAATGCATCCCAGCACTATCTGTTAAATGCTACAGCTTTTCAGTGACCTTTGCTTTCAGATTAATTATGCATCAGACAACAAAGCCTTCCAAGTTCCTGCTAAGATAAAGCCAATCAACAGATACTTTGCTCAAGAAATAACAGGCTTACTGCACAACAGTGTTAGTCTCTTGACAACACTGCATACAAAATTCTGAAATAATCCACTGGAAGTAGCCGTTTCTCCAGAACTGTTGGCTTAAGAATTAGCCAGTAATTGCACCTGATACTAAGCTGTTCCCAGGATGAAACTATTTGCTGACTCTGATGATCATGGCATTATTATTATTTATCAAGTGTCAATGAGATAAAACTGTAATATATGCAAATACCACATATCTCTCCCAAGGTATTTACAGTACATATTAGAAAGATAATACAATTTATCACACCACAGTGAGTAATTAGATAAATTACTCTGCAAATCAGAATCTCTTCCCTGGGAGTCACTGTTTTAACGATGCAGTTAGACCAGGTTTGCAAACCACACTTCTCCTGAACCAAAGGAACTACCTTTATTTTCTAAGGTCACTGCTGAGTTCCTATTTTACAAAAGCATTTGGATTATAGAAGTATATTGAGTATATAGTAGACTTGGAAATTTCTAACTTGGTAAACTACTACTACAACAAAGACTACATTCTAATCCATTTTCTTTTCCAAATAATCTATTTCTAAGCTAAAGATAAGATCAGTAGCAATGCCTGTGTGCAAAAATACTCCTATTTACAAAGTTTAAAGCCTATTTGTTGCTTTGCTGATCTAGTATCTTTTCCCTTCCAAGGATGCTGGTCTCCCCAGCAGCACTGTTTTTTAAGAAGAAAAATATACCAAAGCTGTAAACTCAGGAACAATTTGCCAAGAAAGTGATAATATTGACTGGCAGTAATAACTGTGCCTGTTAAACACAAGCCTTCAGAGAATTCTTATGACATCACTTGTATCTGGTTTTATTTATTATTTTATTTTATCTGTCTGTGCCTATTTCTCAAACACCTATTTCTATAACCAATCATGTTGCACTCTTTCCTAAGAACCATTGCACTCATCACCTTACAAATTTACTTAAAATTAACCTATTAACTATTCATATCTAACTTCTAATTATTGTTTTTAGCTGTTTGCCTAAATGTCTATTTAAGCTACTGTTCCAGGCTGGTCTGAAAAGGAAAGTAGTCTTGAATGAATTTCTGGGTTCACAATAGGTAGGCGTTACTTCCTACTGCTCACCACATTCCAGACCAGCATTTTGACTCTTTTAATACTTTAACTCTATCTTGACTTGACCACACAGTCTGAATCAAATTTATCAAGGTGGAGTAAAGGAAGCATAGAGACTTGAAACTTCCTTCTTTCTCCAGAGTCTGCTTTAGACTGTCATTTAAGCATGAAGCTGCCTGCAGAGCATCTGTCTCTCCCATGGTCCCCAGCCACTGCAGCAGTGTTCAGTAAAGCCCTGGGCTGGCACCAGGTTTTCAGGAGAATTCCCCTAACGGAGTCATTGTAAGAACACACAAAATACCTGAAGGTGAACAGACCCAGCATAATCCCTGGAGTGCTCCTTATCTCAAAGGACTTTTCAGAGCAGAATCAATGAGAGTTTTGAATTGCAGCTTCATGAAATGTGAAACAAGAAAAATACTGAGAAACATTCTTCCACATCTTTTGGCTGTTGTTGAAGATAAGATAAAATTTGTATTTTAATCTGGTGTGCCTCACAACATGCCAGCAGTAAATTTTTCTCTGTTGGACTTCTTTGGCTATTCTCCCATAACCTCTGAACCTGGGATAACCAAAAATTTTCCATAAGTAATTTGCCTCTTAGAAGTTTGTTAATGGATTTTTTTTTTTCCTTTACAGGGACATGACAATTCTCAGCAAATATTTCAGATAATTGGTGAGGAATATTCCAGTGAAATTTATGGAATCAATGCAAATATTGCCCAACATTCACACTGGGAAAAGTAATTTGAAACTTGGTGAATGACAGATGAAAGAAACTCTAAATTCAGTTTTCAGGAAAACCAATTTTAAATTTGCCATTTCAAGTGGGGAGTGCTTGCATTATAATTTTGTGCTATTTTCCTATGATTTCACTTCCTGTTTTAATTACATTCTGAAACATCAAAATTCTTTGCAAGATAATATTTTTTCTGAAGAACTGCAGCTTCTAGAAAGAACATGGTCATCAGCACAGCTGCAAACAGCAATATCAAACCTGCAAAGCATAAAGATCTGGAGAAGTTTCTATAATGTAAGCTGCCAATTTGTTCTTAATTTTTAGCTGTGCAGTCTCACTCCAATGGTTTACTCTTCCATGAAAATGGGGTATATTACACAGCCAATGCTATGATGCCTTCACTTTTTGGCAAAATGCTTTTCCTTTGAAGAGCAGTGTCTGCATTTCATGAAGTTCTGACCCCAATCAGGAGCCTAAGTAGATGTTCTGGAAAAGGCAAGTTAAATGGACAAGTCCTGCAGAATTCAGAATCATACTCTCAGGGTTTTTTCCCTCCATTCTCCTCCAACACAGACAGCCATACTCTGAGTGCTGCTTACTGTACCTTTATGGCAAAGATGTTTTACATTCATCTGCACTGGTGCCTCTGTTGGCAATGTTGGGGCAACACTTTTTGGCTTAGGACTAAAAGCTTGGAACCTCCTCCTAAAAGCATGTCTCTGATGGACAAGAGCAAGGGATGTAATTCTTTTCTTAACAAGCAACAAAAGCAAAAAGGGTTGCATCCAGCCTGGTTTTTACCCAACTGCCATGTGTTTGAAAACCTGCCTGAGAGGGTTCAGTATTCTTTTCCACCTAAGACACTAAAACATTACTCTTCCCTTCTAACTGCTTTCCCCATCTAGAGCTGGGAGGGTGGTTTTTTTGCTTAGTTAAAGCAGTTCTGCTGCACACTGAATATTTAAAAACCGATTAAAACAGAGTGAGCAACAGCCTCTAGACTACATATAAAAATAAATTCACCTACTTAACATGAAGTTGTTACTGTAGCAGCAGCAAGGAATTAGCATCCCATTCCACACAGGCTGCTTTCACGAAGAAGAATAAGGTGATCTTGCATCCCCAATTAGTGTTTAAACCACCAAGCTAACTTTAAAAATTCCATATATAATGCTTATGTTTGCCCTGCTTTACAATACAGCACCAGTCACTTCTCTGTTGTGCCAAGAGCCCAAATTCAAACATGCAAAATAGGTCAGCTGAGAATATGTGCAGCCACTGGAAGCAGAGGAACCACACCTAGTTACAGGTTTGGGAGAAGTCAGGTGTCTGTCTCTTTCTGAACTGCTCAGCTCTGCCAAGCTCTGCCAAGATTCATCTAAAAACAGCTTTCATGGAACACAATAATAAAAACTAATCCTACAAAGTTTAGTGTCCTTGAAGATTAAGATGAACTAAATCACATAGCAATTGTCCCACTGGGCATGCAAATCCCAATTCTCTTTCCCCTACTTTGTGTCCCTGAGTGGATGTAGAGCGACACTCAAACAACAGCTTCCCTTGCTTGTCTATATTTTATACCAGTTGGCAAAGAGAAGAAAGGGGCTGCCTGGAAAGAAAAAGAGGAATGAAACTCAAAAGATAATTAACACTCTCAGTGGTCAGAATGAGAGTCCAAGACTTTAACTGTGACAAAGCCTGAGGAAACCCTGACACAGCAACACTGCCAGAACCATCAGCAGAGCCATGATTGCTTTTTAGCCTTTCAGCAGGGAAAAGGCAGCTGTAAATCCTCAGCAGGGAAAAGGCAGCTGTAAATCCAATCTGCAGTGGGCAACAAGAAGATTCAATAGTTTACAACTGGTGTGAACTTTAAACAAGCCCACAGAAGTTATAAGGGTGCCCACTGAGCCAAAAGACAGCTTCAGACCAGGTCCAGGAGGGGCGTGCCCACTTCCCACAGGTTTCTCCTGCCTCAAAGGGCAGGATGCCACCAGGAAAGATGGAGCCAGGAGGCAGCCACATGCCCTCACCCCACAGGCAGCCACACCCCTCCCTCCAGGATTTCCCTTACTTTGGACCTCATCTGAAGCACTGGCTCTTCTAGTTACACCTAAAGGGCTCTTTCCCTTTGCAATCCATCTACCCATGTCACTCAGCTTCACCTCCTAAAAACCCATGTTGGCTCCTGGTGAGGTAACATGCCAAAGTCTGTCCCAGATAAAGCAACTTTGGTGGTAGCAGACACGTGATGTAGTCTGTATAAAGGTAGGACACATAGGAAAACAAAATCCTGATCTCTTCTCCTGCTGTCCCACTGACTTTCTCCATCTTCAAAGTGAACTCTGCAGAGTGGGATTTTTCAAAATCACTCAGTACATGGGTTTAACTCTGGTGCCTCTGAAGTATCTGATTAAACTCCTGCTCTTTGTAATGAAAGCAGTGACATCAATGTTGTTTATCCCACCAAGAATTTCCCACTACCTCATTTTATCTGTGAATAATAAACACTCAACAACAGTCTCCCGTTTCTCAGTAGGCTGAGGTCTGCTGTTAACAAGTTACCCAAATACCCTAATCTGGAAAGAGCTAAAGAAAAAAAAAACAGTCTGGCAGTAGGAATATCCATTCTTTTTCCACAAAGGACTCCATGTATCAGCAAAAATGTTCCACTAGATTTTGCTTTGGGTTTTTTTTTGTTTGTTTGTTTTGGTTTGGTTTGGTTTTTTTTGTTTTTTGTTATGAGGGGGAAAATGGTTTTAAAGATAAAACTTAGTCATGGGCAAACAGTACATGAAAAAGGTCTGTCTCTTTACAAAAATTACACCACTACCTCAGTATCACTTAACTGTGATAAAGAGGCTGCCGCCAGCAACAGTTTACTCAGTTCATCTTCTGCATTGGATTTCATAAGGATTAAAAAACAAAGCCAGTGGAAAAAACAGTCAGTGCAGTGGGACTTTTCTATATTTTTACCAACTCAGCAAATCTACAAGGTTGTTCCTGGGTACCCAAGAGCATTATGGATTAGATTGCTCCTTCATTAAGGAGCAATTAATACTTGGAGGACAAGTAGCAACTACAGGCCATTTGAGAAAACATACTGACTCTGAGGAAAATGAGGCAGCACCTAAGCAAACCAGAAAACTTGACAGCGTTTTCCAGCACCTCAAGCAGCAAATGTTGCTGTTAAGAGAGATCAAGGCAAGGCATCAGTTTTTGAAAATGACAGAAAATACAGAATGTTTTTTCATTCGACATCACAGGTATTTATTTGGAAAACATGAAAGTCAACAAGCTAACATCAAAGTAAAACCATACAGAGCTGAAAAATTTATCTGGCTTTGGCATGACTCATGAGACCATTTCCATTCCTAAATCCCCAGCAAAAATGCCCTTGTGCAGCCACCATTTTTGTGTTATAATAAAAAGATACATTAAAGGACAGAGTTCGGTATCATGGAAGGAACTATCTTGATATTTCAGATGCTGATCTCACAGCTGCCAGGACAGCAGGCCTTGCTTATCTCTTCAGACAACTGTGGATGCTTTAAATACAAGAGGGAATTTAACTGAATGAGACATTCCCTATTCTTAGCATTCACAGAATTTTGTGATAAAGCCATCCTTCTAGGCCTTATTTTCCAGCCTACAAAACAGAGAACATAGGACTTTGTTAATTCAGAAACTCAGTTGTCCTAGACAGTGCAATGAATGATTTTAAATCCTCAAGGATGATTAATATCTTCATCAGTGAGATTTTTCCATTGGTTAATTAGTGTTAAAACATGTGCCTTAACTAGAGTCCAAATTCGTTTGGAATCAACTTGATCAATACCTGATATTGACATTTTTTCCTGCTTGAAAGGAGGCCCCTTTGATTTTTCAATTTGCTTTTCCTTAGACTTTGATCAATCCAACATCAATGACCTTTTTCTTGGCTAAACACCAAAATGAAGTTTTTTTAATCTCACATTAGAAGAAAAGATTGTCAGGGCCGAATCACCTTTTTCTGATTTCAAAACATTTTTTACAGTCCAACATCCTTTCCAGTGCATGAGCCTGAATATTTTTTCAGTTCCATTATTGCCAAAGACATATAAGGTTCCACCTTTTTTACACATCCAAGGATCATTTTTCACAGAATCAGTTAGGTTGGACAGGAGCTTTGAGATCATTGAGTCCTAGCTATGATCCAACATCACCACATCCACTAGACCATAGCACTGAGTGCCATGTCCAATCTTTCCTCAAACACCTGCAGGACGGTGACTCCACCACCTCCCTGGGCAGCCCATTCTAATGCCTAATAAACTCTTTCTGTGAAGCAATTCTTCCTAATATTCAACTTAAATCTCCCCAGGTGCAGCTTAAGACTCTGTCCTCTTGTCCTGTTCTTTCTAACTGGGAGAAGAGGCTGATGCACACCTGGCTACACCCTCCTTTCAGGTGGCTGGAGAGAGTATTAAGTTCTCCTTGTCTCCAGGCTAAACAAACCCAGCTCCCTCAGCTGCTCTGGGTCTGGCCATCCAGCCAGTTCCTAACCCAGCAAAGGTCCCACCTGTCCAAGCTGTGGGCTGCCAGCTTTTCCAGGAGAGTGCTGTGGGAGATGGTGTCAAAATCCTTGCTGAAGTCCAGGTAGACACATCCACAGCCAGTCCTTCATCCACCAGGTGGGTCACCTGCTCATAAAGGGAGATCAAGTTGGTCAGGCAGGACTTGCCTTTCCTGAACCTGTGCTGGCTGGATCTTATTCCTTGGTTGTCCTGTACAAATTGTGTGATCACACCCAAGGTGATCTGTTCTATAACTCTTCTGGGCACCAAGGTCAGGTTGACAGGTCTGCATTTCCCTGGATCCTCCTTCTGGCCCTTCTTCTTCTGGATGGGTGTCACACTGGCCAACCTCCAGTCATCTGGGACGTCTCCAGTGAGCCAGGACTGATGGCAAATACAGAGAGCAGCTTGGAGAGTCCTTCCACCAGCTCCCTCATCCCCCTGGGATGGATCCCATCTGGTCCCATGGACTTGTGAGTGTCTAAGTGGCTCAGCAGGTCACTGACTGCTCCCTCCTGGATTACAGGGGATCCTTTCCTATTCCTGTCCCTGTCCAGCAGCTCAAGAGGCCAGTGGTCTTGAGGACAATAGGTCTTGCCTCTGAGGACTGAGGCAAAGAAGGTGATAAGTACCATAGCCTTCTCCTCATCTTTGGTGACTATATTACCCCCTGACACTCAATAAATAATGAAGGTTTCCTTTGGCTCTACTTTTGTTATTAAGGTATTTATAAAAACACTTTTTATTATCCTTTACATTAGTGGTCAAGTTAAGTTCTAAATCACCTTTCACCTCCCTAATTTTCTTTCTGCAAGACATCCTTAAACACTTTCTGAGTTGCCTGTCCCTTTTCCTAAGGCGATACACTCTCTTTTTTCCCCCCAAGTTCCTGCAAAAGCTCCCTACTCAGCCAGGCTGGTCTTCTTCCCCTGCCAGCTCATCTTCCAGCACATAGGGACAGCCTGCTCCTGCGCCTTGAAGATTTCTTTCTTGAAGTACATATATTCCTGAGCCCCTTTGTTTTTAAGGGCTGCTTTCCAAGGGAATTTCCAAATTCAATGTCCTCAATAGGCCAAAGTTACCCTTTGGAAGTCCAGAGGGTTTTGTTTATCCCTCCACTCCCCCACTCCTCCAAGTATTGAAAATTCTATCATTTCATGGTCACTGTGCCCAAGACAGCCTCTGACCACACACCTCCCAGCAACACTTCTCTGTCTGTATGCCACAGTCTAGTGGGGCATTGCCCCTGTAGGTTCATTTTTTATCACCTGTGTGAGAAAGTTCTCTTCCACACACTCCAGGAACCTCCTAGCCTGCCTCTTTGCTGCCGTGTTGACCTTACAGGAGACATCAGCGGGTTAAAGTCCCCCACAAGAACAAGGGCTGGAGATGGTGAACCATCAGCCAGCCACGTACAGAATGACTTGTTTCAATACAGGATGATTTGTTTTAATCATCATCCAACACCACTAATTTTCACCCTATTAGATATCTAAACTGAACCTTGAATGTTTTAAGGGGGATTAGCTTCCAAAATATAATCCTCAGAAAAGATGTGTAATTCTGAATGCATCACCTTGCATCTGGCTCTATTAAAGAGATTAATTTGACAAGTAATCAAGATTTCTCAGAAAGAAGTTTTACCTGTCATTGCAAATCCTGAGAGTTTTCACACTTAACCTTTAAGTAGTTATAATGTTTTCTTCTACATCACAGTGTTTTCTAGAAGTATTTCTATTTATTATTTCTATAGTCACTTACTATTTTTTAATCAAGTTTTCACTTTTTTAATCTTATCTTATTTTGACATGGTGTTTGTCAGGTCTCACAGGAGTCCATGAGACCAACAAAATTCTTCACAGTCAGTCTAAATGGAAGTATTCCCTTGGGCAAGACCTGCCATGCAAATGATAGCCCAGAAGACAGGAAAACCCTTTATCACTGAAATTGAGTCAAATAATTGTTTTTCAAATTTTATTTAATTCATATGAACATTCAGAGCATTTCTACTTTGAAAGATAGGATTTAGGTGTAGAAAACCAGCTGCTGTATCTAGGAAGAGGCTGGTGTCTTTGCTCTATGGCCTTGGTGAATTTCTTACAGCTGGGAGAACTAAAATTCAGAATAATTTTCTTCAAATATTTATTCCTGAGAAATAAAGGGAACAGCAACATTTGAAAATGCACAGGCAAATCAGATATTCTCGTACAGATACTGAGAAAATTCTGTTTAGCTACTTAGTAGCTACCATCGCAAGGTAGTTCATTCTGGCTAGAAAATTAAATATATTGGAAGCTTTTGTCACCACAGGACATTCATTTGGTCTCATAAAAGAGCAGAAGTGCATTGAAGGCAAGCTTTTAAATGCTTGTAAACTTGTGGTGAAGGTAAGCAGAGAGTTCAAATTAGCTGACACTTTCCCAGATAAATATGGCTAGGAAAACATATTGGATTCTATCAATTTGCAGTAACTGGCAACACTTCAAAGAGAAAATCAAATTTATTTCCTCTTTAAGGCAAAAAAAAAAAATCAGTTTAAATCTCCATGAAGAAATTGGCTTTACAGTGTACAGGCAGCTCATGTTTGTCAGGATGTATCAAAAAATGGAAGCAGAAAAATCACCACTGCAATAGTGCAGCAATGACAGTCTGGCTACACCTACTACTAACTGTGTTTCATAAAGCAAAGAAATAACTTATTACATGTCAGTTACAAACCACCAGGAAGCACAAGAAAAGGTTTGGCATTCCCAGTGTGTAAACTTCTGAATTGCCCTGTCACCAACTCACTGCTTGAAAGTCTCCCTCAAAAACAGCATTTGACAAAAGCCAGCAGCCTTTGCTCTACAAAGAACAGAATTTGTTTGAAAAACTCTGTAGAAGATCAACTTAAAAAAACCCCAGCAACCAATACCTAAAGAAAACCTGACATTACTGCCTCCTGAAGGGGATATAATCTGTTTTTAGGCTTTCCATCAGATATCGGAACAGGATACTGTGACTTTTACCAGGTTGAATTGAAATGAGTAGAATTGAACTGTCTTGGCCAAGAAAAAGTTCTGGCACGTCTTAGGGAAAAATGACCTTTTTAGGACTTTTCTTTGACAGGCATGTAAGCAACCATTTGCTTTGATAAAAATCAGATCTAGATTCCCTTTCTGAAACGCACAGACAGGTTGTTTGGGGTTTTTTTGGAAATGCATCACATATAAGCAAAATCTTACAACAGAAGTCCACACCACAAAGTCCTCACTCCAAGACTGACATCCCCATTGTCACAGAAAACCTTGCAGCCACCTTTCAACTAGCAAACATAAAATAATGAAGTTATTCTTTAACAGTCAATCAATATTATTCAATTGTTTTGTTCTATTTTTGGGCTTGTAATCCGTATGTGGATACTTACTGAACATGTGTCATCTTGACTTCACCCTGTAAAGCCTCCAATCACTGGTCCAGTGCCAAAATCACAGGAATGATTCTGGCTAGTGGGACTGCCATTTCCCAAGTTTGCCATCATTAATTTGAGTTCTAAAGGTAATGAGAAAAGGTCTTGAAAATATCTTCAGTTTGATAAACATACCTGGATATCTTCCCTTGAATAGTAATCATAAACATATTCATCATTACAAGTCATTGACTGCGCCCTCTTAGACAACTGAGACAGGCCAGTTACTTCTGTTGGTAAAATTGAAGTAGAAGAGAATTACATGGAATTGCTTCTTTGCTATAGTGCTTATTGTTAATCTGGTGATCATTAGCCTGTTTGTACAACTGGTCACTGATGAATTACTAACTCTCCATATCAAATGCTCTCAGCCTTTCAGTCCATAATCCCAGCATAGGGGGCAGCAAATTTAGCTCACTAGCATAAGGGTGAATGTCCCAAGAAACTGAGGAACTGGTGAAGGGTTTTAAGGGGAAGCTGCATGAGGAGCAGCTGAGGTCACTTGGTCTGTTCAGCCTGGAGGAGACTGAGGTGAGACCTCATTGCAGTCACAAATTCCTCATGAGGGGAAGAGGAGGGGCAGGCACTGATCTCTCCTCTGTGGTGATCAGTGACAGAACCTGAGGGAATGGTCTGAAGTTGTGTCAGGGGAAGTTTAGGTTGCATATTAGTAAAAAGTTCTTCACCCAGAGGGTGGTTGGGCCCTGAAAGATGCCCCCCAGGGGAGTGGTCACAGCACCAACCCTGACAGAGTTCAAGAAGTGTTTGGATACTGCTCTCGGGCACAAGGTGTGACTCTGGGGGCATCCTGCACAGGGGGAGGAGTTGGACTCAACGATCCTGATGGCTCCCTTCTGACTCAGCATATTCTATAATTCTATATAAGTTCAAACAAGCCAAAATTTACCAAAGTATACCTTTCTAAACAAGCCAGATTACATTCATGACCCTGAGAATGATTTTTTTTTTTTTGAAAACTGAGAAACATGAGCTGTAAACTTTCAACCTGACTTCTCTCCAGTTCTCTGAGCAATCCAAGTGTGCAATCAGCAGTGTTTTAAAAAGGATGTGCTGTGTTAAGTCACAAAAAGCACCTAAATTAAACATTTTTCTCTCAAAAAAACCCAAAAGGAGGGCTTAAGTCAGGCCAGCCAAAATTATGTGTGATTTTCTCTAAAACTTGTCAGACAACTTCAGCTGAAAGATACTTATCAACAAATTATGAAAGCACCATGTTCTCAAAGTTTTATCACAATGGTCTTCTCTCTGCTGTTTGTCTTCTAAAGAAAAACAGCGGCTTGGCCAAGATAATCTTGGTTTTATTTTTTATTAATAAATAAGATCAGATTCTAGTAAGAACGGCAAAATCAAAACAAAGAGACTAGTTATCTAAGGCATAAGGATTTGACTCCATCTGTGAATCAAGAATGCAAGTGTGTGCACAGCTCTAAGTCTACAAGGGAAAAGAAGAAAGAGAACACAAGAAAACCACCCCACACAGCTGCTGGTGCACACTTTAAGCCCTGCTTTCACCTGCATGTGTTGCAAGTACCCTCAGTGTTTAAAACCAAGTTATGTTGGAGGAACAGGTGGAGATTTTTAAAGTTATTAAAACACCAAGAATGGTACAGAAACAGTGGAGTTTAGTATGCCTAACCTACCTCTTCCTTAAACTATCCTGCATCTGCCAGCTTCACCAAAACACTTGCAAGGGCGAATGCTCAGGACTTCAGGGAACCAGATCCTCAAAGAAGCCGTCAGGGCTCATCACAGAGAGTTCAATGGCAGGTAATGGCAGCATTAATACTCCAATTTCAAAGATTACCTCATATAAAGCAAAGCCAAAAAAAGGAACTACTTGGGATGATGTGAAACATGAACTTCCTTGTGAAAAATAGTTTGGACAGAGTAACTTCTGGTTTGGGAAAGTGGAAGAAAGCTATTTGATATTATTTGATATAAAGCTATGCCAACTGATAGAAACATCCTTCAGTCAGAATTCTGGAAGTTGAATGCTTCTTGCATTTGATATGATTACACACTATAATTCAGTAGCATCATGAAATTTTATACACAGCATGAGATACCATCTCAGTGCCTTTCTGAACAGCCTTCAGTTTTCTTTATTATCATTCACTGTGTGTTTGGATGTCAACTAGATGTATTTGAATGTCTAGGGTATATTTTTTCTCAAAACGCCAATTGCTATTTTCTAAGTGGTAAAGCCAAAAGACTGCAATCTTTTAAATTGTATCTCTGGTCTAACTCAAAAGCACATTTTTTGCTTGTTATCTGCCTGATAACTCCCTCATAATCTTTACCCTCCCACTCCCAACACGTTAATGAACTATACCACATTTAAGACACGTAACTCCTAAACTATTTTGAAGGAACAGATGAGTCTGAGCAAATAGGTTGGTGCTGCATTGCTATAAAGCTTTATCTGAGATGAGTGAACAGAACTCCTTATTTTATTTACTAAAAACACTATTATGTGCACAATAAAATGACTAAAAAACCCATACAAGAGCTAAGGTGTTCTTGCAGAAGTAGATGTGCTTTGGCTTGCCTGATTACAGATGCATTTGGTTTGGTTCTAACTTAAAAGAATTCTGAGCATTTTGGAAAACTTGCCTCAATTAAAAATAAAATCATAATTATGTTACTAGTGTCAACTGTTAACTCCCCCTGCTGTATATGCACTGAACAGGTTTGACCCCTTCAGAGAACTAAGGAGGTACCAGCTAAAACTGACTCTCCTGTAGGAAATACTTCAAGGCGACTGCCCCAAAACAGTGAGAGGGATGGAAAGTGGAACACCAGCCATATCTCATTCCAAAAGGTGAGCAGTCATGCAGGGAAGATTTGATCACTTTTGCTTTATAGTCAATAGAATGATCTAAAACTCTGCTCAGGCACTAAACAACCATTTCCAGTTCAGAGAGCAGGCCATAATGGAAGTCATTTGAATTACCTACAGGTGCCCAGTGGGAGCTTTTGGAGGGTCTGGATGTGTGGTTGTGGTACTGCAGGCAGGGCAGCAAATTGCCAGGTGCCAGCTGAGCCACGGTTACCCTGGAGGCCATGTCCTTCCCTTTCCCACAGAAAATGGAAGGAAAAGTGAAGTATGGATTCTCTCAGTGACTTCACTAACACACAGGGACAGCAGACCCAGCTTTGCCTCCAGCACACCTGTTATTTCACCAGATTAACTGCTGCCTTCGTGGCTGATTCCAAAGAGCCCATCATTCAAATCAAACTCAGTTCTCTTTATGTTAATGGCATTTTATTTCAAAATATATTAACCATTCTGTGCTTACAAAGGACTGCAGTGTGAATACAATATCAAGTTAAAAGCTTCTTAAGCCTGCTACAAAAAACATTTTTATTAGGATGAGGACTGGTGCATACAATCAAAATTATTTAGTTTAAACACCTCTGCAGTCTGCACAAGTAGTTCTCAACCTTAACTTACACATTTTATTGGGTCACCAATGGACATAGGGGTTATACTGTCAGTATTAGACATGCAAAACCAGGTACTGTACCAAACCCAATTATGAAAGCATCAGATTTGAACACAGTTCCATTCTGAAGATGTATCACATATACAGACAAAATTTGTGTCAACAGACAATGGAAGTTATTGCTCCAAATCCCCATGGGGCCTGATAGGAACACACACTTTAGAACCACCTGTGCTCTGTAATGCAAAACGTCCGCTGTTAGGTTTGAGTAGGGTGTAGCCAGTCTTACGATAGGATGTCCAAAGTTTCTTTGGATTTGGTTTGGTGAAATTTCCTCAGGGGAAAAAAAACCCCAGCCCTCCCACGTCTTCTGAACAAAACATCAAATGCTAGCTAGCAGATATATATATATATATATATGTCTGTGTGTGTATATAGATAAGCACCTAACAACTGATATAAAAAGTTGGTTTCCAACCATCTAAAAATCTGTTTTTAAAGGCAACAATCTGAACAAACTGAATGCTTGCCAAATATACTCGTGATGACAGAAGACAAGCTGAAAACACTGATCTACACAGACAGTAGGTTATGAACAACACAAAAGTAGTTTTTACTGATACTTCAGAAAGACTCGGGTTTAGGCTGAGACTGGCAGGAAGAGTAGTAAATACTGAGATTTTGTTTTTCCAGCCTTATAGCCTACATGCAAGTTCTTAAGCCAAAAGAACTTTTGCAGTATGGTTACTTTTTGACTTGGTGATGCTTTTTACATTTAATCCTACACAAATACCATGAAACATTTCTTTGACTTTAGGCCCTCATTGGATCACTGTACATGACATTCTAGTTGGTAAAAAGTGAGGTTAGGAGTAGAAATCGACTTTTTGCTTTTAAAACATCACTCTAAAAATTCTTCATATGTATATATATAGAGATATAGATGCTAGAGCACTCACTCTGCTTTATTAGCCTGCAGATTCACCCTGCTGCAGGCAAATCTGCCCTGCTTCTCACTCAAACCTGCCTTTGGTATCACCAAATATTACTTATATTAAAAAATTAATTTTCAACTCAATGCAACATGAATTATAGTTGTCCAAGTCCATCCATATGCAGAGCAGATCAAGGATACATTTAATTCCAATTAGTGCTTCTCTCCTGAATTGGACATACTATTTCAGTGTGGACATTCAAAGCATGCCCTCAGGTCCTGGAATCATTTCCCCGAAAGGGGATGGAAGCAATACTCTCATATACTAAACCATATTCCAAACAAGATACCCAGGAGGTGTGGAGTTTAAGAGCCTGGGGAACTGAAGATCTATTTCATGACCTATTAATTTTGGCAGCTTTTTAGAGGATGTGTGCAAATACTTCCAGGAAGAGCAATCTCTCAGCAATGCATTACTAGCAGCTTTCCCCTACTTTATATGAACTACATTAAAACAGTGGTAGTCACACCACCAGGATTTGCTTGGCTTTTCCTCAATATCAAGTGAACATGAATTGTAGAAAATGTTGCTTTTTTTCATTATATACAGGCACTATTTTGTTCTCAGGTACCTTAAAAAAAAAAAAAAAAAAAAAGGACAAAATTTCAGTTTAAGTCCAAATAGGACAAAGACTCACAATATTTATATAACACTGCATATCAATATACACATTTACAAACCCAGTGTAGAATCCCTGAATACATTTATGACTTCTGGCATTGTTTGTTGTTTCAAAATTAATTTTCCACATTGTTTTTTTTTTCTTATTTCTAATTTTATCACTTAAAAGGTATTTAGGCAAATTTTACCATAAAGCATTAAGGTACCTTAGTAAAACTGACAGACAGTACCAGGTCAAAGATCAAGCCTCCCTAAAGTTTGTTAAGAGTTTTAAGTGATTCTAGTTTTGTACAAATAGGAGTAATAAGGAAATTGTGAAGGTTGGATTCAGCAAAAAGTGTAGGAAATAATACTAAGAAGAACAAGTCAATACAGAGTTTATAACGATGATGCATCCACAGATTTAAAAGATGTCAGCTGGCACTCAATAAAATTATCTGGCAAATCAATTTTCTCTTGTAAAATTGCAAACTTCAAGGCAAGCAACTGCATCTCTAGAAGAATGCTACCTCTGCTATTAAATGTAATGAATGCCACCTCCAATCCCAACACCCTTCAGTACCTTCACAGCCATTTCCAGAGGCAGCATCGATTAAGGTGGCACTATCTACAGCGACAAATTTAAGTCAATATAATATAAACACAATGTCTGAATCAAGGCAGTTGTGAAAACACCCACTATAAATGATGCAAAGCTATGGAATCTCAGTAGAATAATGGTATTTTTCCATCCTCAGTGTAACAGGTCCACAGGAAAGGCAACACTCTGCAGTATCCTAGTACTAGGGATCAGCAGCATAGCAATTCGGCTGCTGCTTTTACTAGAGAACAATTTCACCCAGTTTTGGTTTTTCAGGCTTTCTGAAAAACAGTGTTTAACACTGCAGCTACACACCTATTTCAAAAGTTAAGCTTATACCCACAATGAATAATACTGGAGACAGCATCCAATTTTCCCTCAACAATGCTTTTTTCTTATTTTAATTTATCAGGTTATGGATTTCCTATTCCAATAATCACTGACAAAATACACATCCACTATATCCTCCTCCCCTGTGTCTTTAAGAGAAGCCTCATAGAGCTTGAAATCAGACAAGCCTACGTGTACCATAGATAACCTGCACACACACACAACAATAGGCATGGAAAGATTATGTGGGTATCAACTTAACTTCTGAAAAATGTGCATCATATGTATTATTACAATGTTAAACTGGCTTTTTTAAAGCAGTCTTTCAAAATAAGTCATATCTGCTCCCAATTGGTCATGGTGCACCTGTGCTGAAAGCCACCATATTGTAGTAAGGCTGGCAGGATGAATGCGTGCCAGATTCTTGCCCATTGCAGTTTGCTCCTTCATGGATCCAATTAAGCCAGTATTTACAGTGACCTGAAGCTAACATTCTGGGCTGTGAACTGGCACACAGTCACTTCTGCCAGCTCTGCTACAGCAGTGGTCAGCCAAGGTACAGGAAGGAAAGGCTAACTCAGACTCAGAGTGCCAGAAACAGCACCAGCCCTTTGGCATTACACTTAACTGCAACAAGCCTGATTTCCCCAAGAGGAATGATAAAAACCAGCACACTTGAATTTCACAATACCATAAGACCACATTGTCTTGCATTACTAAGAGCATTCCCTTCTGAACACTAAATGTACCAAATACACTTAGTAAGTACCTGCTCCTGGAATGACTGTTTACAGTAAAGCTAAAGGCCATCAACTTCTTGCCCACAAACATTACAGAAAAGATGGTCTCTCCTAAGAAAACGGCACTGCAGAGAGTGCTGAGCCTTTTTTTGTTGGTTGGTTGTTGCTGTTGTTGTGGGATCTTGGAGGGGGGAGTGAGTTGAGTTGGTTTGTTTGAACTCTACAATCCATGTAGTAAAAACCTATCCCACTGAACTGCTGGTTGTTTTTGCAGATGAGGCAACATAACCATTAACTGTCACTTTTCAAAGACCAGAAGTCAAAATGACCAGTTTGATTATTTTCACATTAATGTGAGACTGATCTAAACTAAACCATTCTTAGAAAGGCTGAGTCTGCTCAGAAAATAATATAAATTGCTAAATACCTAGTGACAAGGTTTTCTATATCTGCTGGTAATTAGACACTTGCTAAACACAAACCCCAAATAATCAAAGTATGCCCTTTCATAAGGTGGTATTTTGTGGGTTTGTTTTTTTTGGTGGTGTTTTTTTTTGTTTTGTTTTTTTTTTTTTTTTTTTTTTTTTTTGTGTGTGTGTGTGTGGTTTTTTTTTTCTAAACATGGTGAAAATCAGTGAGTATTTCCTATTCCAAGAAGGTGTTATTGCAAGTTTTGTTCCTTATTTTTCTTTTCTTTTTGGTAGTATATATTACTGCACCATTACTGAACCATACAGTTGGCTCCTCAATCAGGTACAGCATGAGCTCCTGAAGCTACTTTTACTGAGTAAGAATGTAATATGGATGGTTCTTCATGGCAAGTTTGAGCTGAATTTGGAACAGAAAGCATCAAAATGAAGCCTCATTTCAAAGGAGGACAAACTGAACAAGACTCCATCAGATGTGAATTCTCTATACAAAATGATTTCACATTGGAAAAGGAACATTCCAAAACAGCAATGTATCTTTTCAGGCGATTTTACTCGTTTGCACTACTGAAGTTAACGGTGTCTCAATCATGGTTTTAATCTTCATAGCAAAGACCCTTCTTTGATCTAAGGCAATTGGTTGAAGGGGAAGAAGAAAACTTACTCAAAACCAGACAAAAGAATGCTTTTTAATGACTCTTTTTCAAGTACCACAGAAGTATGAAAGATTGTCTCAGAAAATGGGATAGCAAATGTGGACAATAAACACGTCTTGACCAGTGAGCAAAGGGGTGCTTTAAAGGCTGTCTACAAGAAGCTACAACAAGAACACAATTCAGTGCAAAACTGTGAACTAAAAAAATAGTAATACAATAAAGAAATTGCCTAAATATCATGGTGGTCTCATTCCATCTGGTTAGAAAGCTGCAGGAGTGTTTTAGGAAAGCCTCAGGTTTTCCCACATCCTCCACCACAGCCAGCAACGATTATAAAAAATGTGTTTCACTTAAGCTTTCTCGTAAGCCACAAAACCAAGGAGATAAAACAGATATGTGATTCAAGCAACACATTCTTCTTATGTAGTTAGTTGAAAGTGATGTGTAAATCTTCCAGAATTTAAAATATTAAATGGGATGTTTCCATATTTTGCTAAACCTGAGTCAACCTACTAAATTAAGCCCAAGTCTGCCCCTCAAGCACATAACTGCAAAGTGTGCACAAACAGCATACTCAACACCTCTCACTTAAAACATACAATTTCATCAGTAAAATTGCAGCAGCTTATTTTGAGAATCTGAGGAGCAGACTATTTCTGTCTTTTTAGGCCGCCTGTTTATTGTTTACTGTGGCAGGACTTTGTTCTTTACTCAGTATCAGAGTACCTTCCAATCACTTCCCATGGCAATGTATTTTTCCAAAGAATGTAAAAATACATACTGTATCATAGAAAGAACCTTCCAAATCTGTCAGCACTCCTAGAACTCAAGTAAAACTAACATCTCAGTTACTGCTAGCTGACTGTGCACACATCTTAGATATTCTTATCCCTGGATAAGATCCCTTTGTTTCAAGCATTGAATTACTGTCAACAATAAATATAAGGCATGCCTCTATTTTGCACAACTCATTATCAAACGCTGAAATCAATTCAAGTTACTGGAAACTGAATGGTGGTTCTTTGGTTAAGCAAGTGCATCTGCTACTTTGTATCTAGGGCCTCATTGGATTTGTGGAAAAGCTGTGCAAGTATGAAATATTTACCAAAAAACCCTACTTCCCATTTACAAAAAGGATCCATTTATAAAGATCCATTGTGTCAAAATGTTTTGACAATCAATACAAAAGGCCTTAAATGTCACCAAAGCTGCATTTTAAGCAAAATTACATATGGAAGAAAAACACTAGAGGATTTGATGCTGTGACCTAGGCAATACATCATTCCAAAAATTCAGGATCTTTGTTTATTAGTAAGATATACCTTAATATATTAAGATGTATCCTGTATCTCAAATATTTGGCCAGATGCTTACAGGGTTAAAAAACCCCAACTGAACTACAAAATCTATGCTCTCTCCCTTTTCTTTCTGGTAGTAAAATTTGTTTAAAAAGTGAATTGAACTCCGCCATAGCATTTGAAAACCAACATTAAACTATCCCCATTAAACTTCTTCCAACTACTGGAAGGAGATGTGACCATCCTACATTACTACTGTCTGAAAACACTTAAGGCCTTTGATTAAATTTAGTTGATGACTCCACTGGGAGGGTGGATAAACAGCAAAATATTATCAAATTTCACTGCAAATGGGGACAATATTTAAACTATTTCAACAAGTCCTATGTCAGTAAGATAAAACCCACATTTAACAGTTTGCATTTCTATTAATATTAGGAAGGTATTAAAAATACCTATAGAAGTCTCCAACAACATTAAATTTCAGTGCATGTAAGAGAATAGTATTTAAGTGTTATTACAAGTTAAAGATGATGGTTGAAGCTTATAAAGGAGAAGCAAACTATTATTTTATACTTTCATTTCACAATTAGTGGTTTGCCCTTCTTTTGCCACCAGATTTACTAAATAAATATTTTGGAATTCCAGCTTTCTTTAAAGCTACTACAGTTTAGTAAGACAAATAATCCAATAAATAAAAGCCAAGTTAATAATTTCAGGAGATAAGATAATGACTCCAGTGGAAGTACCTGTCCTCTTAACTATTCTTTTGATAAGACAGAAGGTCTTCAAAGTCTTCAACAAGGCAGCTGACTGTGTGTTGGTATGCAAAGCCATGGTGAGTAGACATTCTCTCTCAAAGAGGCAAAGTGCACAATCATGTAAGGCCAACAGATGTTCTACTGCTTTCTCCTAAAGCCCAGTCTATGCTTCCTTGTGAGCTGCCCCCAGGCACAGCTGGGAAGGGACAGAAGGCCATGGCTGTTGTGAACCCAAGACAGAAGACAGCAATTCCCTCATGGTGCAGCCCAGCCCCTCCATCACTCTGCTGACATTTTCATCTCCTCAGGACTCTCTCTAGGTGACCTGCGAGGTCAGGGGAGGAAAAGAAAAGTGAAAAGTAAGACACAAATCTGCCCAGTGATTCCAAACAATTGTTTCCTGTAAAATAAAGGAGAAGCAAACACACATGAAGATTTTTGTGTACTTGGAAACTCAATCTGTGTCATACAGGGAAACTGGAATGTAACTTTTACAAGCCAGAGACTACAGACAAGTCCAATTAGCTGTTTTTCTCCTAAATTACCCAGATGACAGAAGACAGCACTATTCATGTGAATAAGGTAAAGAATTATTTCTGACAAGCAGAGAATCCTCTTCAAGATGTATGTATAATGAGCTAAGCTACACAGTTTAACAAGACAGTAGAAACACTAAAATAGCTACTGTTGTTAATATTGTCACAATGTGATTTACAATTCTAAGCAGTTATTCAATTAGGAGTTTATTCCTAACTGTATTATTATTATCCCATTCCTAACTGTACAGTTTAAAGATACATTTCTATATTCCATAATTTCCTAACTTCAATAATGACATTACTAAGAATCATACTTTTAATGGAAAGATGGCATATAATGATATCACATTTTTAAAAATCTAGGTGCGTTTATATTTTGCAGCATTGTACATGAGGACATAAAAATGAAGTATTTTGGGGCAGGCCCCTTTTTAAGCTCTTAATGAACTCTCAGATATCTATGAATAAGAGTTTAAAAATTATGTTCAATCATCTCCTGGCACAACAGCAACATATAAATTAAAGGACACAAAGGTATTATCAGTAATTTTTTTAAACAAGCCACCTGTAAGAGGCTGAGAGACATTAAACAAAAACTTCCAGTGTACATGTTCCAGTGAGTGTTTCACTTAGCCAGACTTTTTATTTCTAGAACATGGGACAGCTGAATCCTCTTCAAATACTGCAATGCTCATGCAAGTGCACACCTATATGAAGCCCAGGCACACGTTCCCTACACCTCTGCATATGTACACTGGTGTGTGTGAAAACATAATTCATACAAGTAAGACATTCAATAGCTCACCGGTAAATCTGCAATGGCCACGTTGCTTGTGATGGAGTGGGCACAGAATTTGTTGGACTCACCAACATGGCACTATATATATTGGAAGCAACCACAAGTATACAAAGTAGAATTGGTCCTATGATGGCCCCTTCCAGTCCCAGATAATATGCTCCACCAGCTACTGCAAGGCCTGTCAGGTAAGGGTGACCACCTCTGCCACAAGAACAATAAAATCAAATTAAGAACAATAAAATCAAATTAAGAACAACGAATGCAGCATTATCCATTACAAAATGTGTATCAATACTGATGTTTTATTAAGCTTAGGAAATGACACAGCAAGCTATAGCTACCTATATTTACACGCTAAACTACTGTCTGAATGACTGCACAAAGGTTCCGAGCTGTATTCTGTGTTCGCACAACAGATCAAACACTATTGTAGCATGGAACGCTGACAAGACCCACAGTGGAGCAGTTACTTTACAGACATCTGATGAAGAGTGTCTGAAGGACTAAATGGCAAACACACTTCCATTTTGAGAATGGAAAGATGGTTGGTCACACAGATTGTTCACGCTTCATGGTCAAGAACTGCTGAATTTTAACAAAATTAGCAACATGTACTATGAGGTACATGAGTCCCTGAGCAAAGCCATTCAGTTACATGATGATATCAACTTGCAGTGCATCTTTCAAAGAACAATTAGCACACAGTCTTTAAAGAAATAGTCATGTCTTATAATTTGGTTATAAAAAAGCCTACCAGATTTGAGTGTTTATTATCATTACCTTTCAACATTTTCAGATGAAAAACAAAACCAAATTTTAATGAACATACTAATATTTACTGGAAAGTTGGGGCCAGAAGAGCTTTGTGATAAGAGCTATTATGGCATCAAGTAATCCATGCCATTTTTATTTCTCGTCTCAGATTCACATTTTGCACCTGTGTTCAGCTGCAAAATGTGAATCCTACCAACAGCATTTACACAAAATCTGCTCATCATTCTTCATTCTTTATATGTAAAATAATGACAGCAATATGAAATTGTAGAAGAAAAACTACAGTTGAAACTTGGCATGTAATTATCAGGAAGTTCCTCTAAATTCTGAGTGTAATACATAGAAAATACCAGCTACTCAGTTCAGAGCTCCAGCAGTTCCTGACATTTTCACAATGGTCCTGATTTCTAGTGAATTCTCAAATTTTAAGTCCTTGCCTTCATCACAACTGTATGCAAAATGAGGCCATGAAACCTATCAAATCATGCACATCTCAATCACGTCTCACCTAGATCAAACTAAACCTACTGGCAGGACCAGACTGCCGTCCTGAGAGGACAAACGTGACCTAAAGTTTTATGTTTCCCCAACAACAGACACTATTAATTTCTATACCTTCAAAAACTGGGGCTTTCTTCCAACATTTGCTTCAGTTTAAACATTATTTTGGCTAGCTTTCTAAATTAAACAACGAATCATCTGATGAAATAATACAAACGTAATCCATTTAAAAACCCCTGCATAACCTAATTATAGCTATTTGAAATAGGTTTAATCTAATCTGGAAGACATGCTTATTGTTCAATTTATTGGGAAGAATACAATTTTACTCCACTGCCAGAAAATCTATTCCTGTCCCATATATTTTCTGGACAGTAAACAGAGTTTGCATCCTCTACAGTCCAAAAAAATGTATTCTAGCAAGCAGAAGAATTATTTGCTATGTAAATAGCTACTACCCTTAAATTTATCCATGATTTATTGTTGAAAAAAATGTAATTTGATTCTACTTTCCTTGTTAGCTTTAATTAATGCAAAATAACTAGAGTCACAGTCTATAAAAATTAGTATTAATGTTGAGCATATTAATATTGGGCATATTGTCTTTAGGTACTCTCTGTTCAGTGTAATTATATTTAGTAAACAAAAATACAATTTTCTAACAACATAGAACTGAACCACTTTATGTCCTTATTCTACAGTAACTGTATTATTATTTGGTCCCTAAATAGCTCATGGTTTTATCTGCTCTGCAGCATCATCTGGCAAGAGGACATAAAAAGAAAATGCTACACACCTTTAGCCAATAATTAGATAAATAGAAAACATAAACCAATTCTAACAATCCCAGCTGAAAGAGTTCATTTTGCTGATGTTGAGTTCAAGACCTCTGAAGTGTTAAAGTTCACAGAAAAGAGGTCTGGGAAAATGAAGGCACTGAGGCCAGTAAAACTCCTTATTATGAGGGTATTCCTGTGCTTGAAGATACTGTTTTGCATGCTTCAGAAAAATTAGTTTAATTAAAGGCATCAGTAACTGTCAATCATTTTTACAATGCTAATTTTAAAAAGTGTTCAATGTACTTACCCTGATATATCTGAATAGATTGCTGTATCTACAAAATAGGTTGGCAAGAGGTGAAAAACCAAGAGCAAAAGGGCTTTGCATCCCTGTCCTTGCACAAGCCACAAATCTAGGACTGCAGGGACTGCTGCCCAGTATGTCCCCAGAAATGGCACTGCTCCAAGGATCGCTGCTAATGCTAGAGCACACAGAAGCAGAAGTGAAAAAAAAATCACAGAAACATATTTCATAAATATATTTACAGTTACATTCTGACACTTTTGCCACACCAGTAAGTCCCACTTCTATCAACTGTTATAAATAAAGCATTGAAGAAGTGCCACATGAGGCTCTTGGTGTTTTATAGCTGTGGCTTAGGAAAAAAAGAAAATTGCACTATTCCCCACACAGAAGAGCTTCAGCAACTGAGAGTCATAAGGAGTTAAGAGGCACCAGTTTAGAAAAAGTTGAAGTTAGACCAATCCTGTACATTTCTTACTGTGTAAGAAAGCAAAGGAACCCAAGCCTCACTCTAACTTACTCCATCTCCTGCACCCATCCATAATGGGACAAAGCAGGCAAACATGAGAGTTATGACTTAATGTATTTCTGTATGTAAAAGTGTGCACACAGGTGCACACCCTTCTGCTTGTAACCAAGACCTGCTGTAACCTAAAGCAATACAGATCTGCTGCCACTGTAATTTAATACACCAGTAATAAACATTATACAAAGCACAATTAGGTGGGGTATTTGTCTTTTTTTTGTTTTGTTAACCAGAAAGCAAAAACTTTTAAGATTTTGCATGTAGTTGAAAAAAAAATAGGACTGATTACTTTCCTAGTAGGTGTAGTGACAACCAATGCCTTTAAGGTAGTTGCACTTTACAATACAGCCATTTTCCATTATATTGGGGTTTGTTGCTTCATAATTTCTCCTTATGCTTCTTTGTACACAAGCATTTTTCAAATACTATTATTATAATTCTTTTTAGAGAAAGAAGGGCAAAGAGGAACAGGGGAGAAGGTTTTTCTCTGAGAAACTGTCCAGCCATTTGCAAAACTAAGATCAAATAGTAAAAGAAAACCAGAGGCCAGTACTACAGTCAGACAACAATACTGAGAATAAGCATTCCTCTATCCTGCACTTCCATGATACCACATCTTCCTGCATTTAGGCATCTTGAAAAATCAGAACCTGTCAACCTGTGAGAGAAACAGAAGCTAAGACACGTAGAATGAAGTTAAAACCTGAAAACACTTGGACTGAATACAAGGCAGAAGGAATTGGGTCCAGCAAACAGAACAGAAAGAAGAGGTAAAATAGCAGGCAGGGAATGCATTGTGAAAACAAAAAAAAGGTAAGGTAAGACAGCAATCAGGGCCTTCTCTCCACCTTTCCCACAGCCATATTCTCCAAGACAAGACCTAAGCATGTCAGCAACACTTAATATTTCTGATTTTGTACACTAAATAATTACATAATATTATTTATAAATATAATTGCTTGAATTCTTACCAGATGGTATGAAGACTATGTTAATTCCAAATATAGTGTGAGTCAGCCAAGTGTAGAGTCCATAGAACCCAGCCATTTTGAGGGAAGCATCAAACACACCTCTAAAACAATCAAAGAAACACTGTTAATTTTTATTAGCAAGAGGATTCCAAGAACTATGAAGATACACACACAGCTTGCTTTGAATAACTGAAAAGCCATCAGTGTCACAAATAACACATCTCAAAATGTAATGGCTGAACCTTTTATACATCTGTTCCCTCTGAGAAGAATAAATATTCACCACATATGTAATTAAAAGCATTTAGACACAAAAAACGATGGGTTCCAGAGATATATTCCATGAAAGAAACTACTCAAGTATCAGACAACATTCTCTATCAAAAATAACCTTTTTTTTTCTATGAGGAGAAAGCTTCTATGTACAAACTACATTTTCTGTCCTCTTTTCCACTTCTAGGTGTTCATTCATTTTCTTTATCTGCTTACATTTCTATACCTGCTCTTTTTCACTGGATCCCCTCAGCGTTTAGGTTGCTCACTAGGCTACATTACTAAAAACCAAATAATAAATCTGGTAACCTAATTCAATCCCGCTGGATTGACATCCAAAGTTCTCCTCTCTTAAGTGTGACCACAGTTTCATGAGACAGCAAACAGGCAACTAACTGCTGTGACATTTTTACAGCACTAGGGCAGGTACACATGTGGAATATCCTATAACTGAACTGGAAACCCATACCTTAAGTCTACAGTCACAAAAACCATAATCTCAAACTGCTAAATCTCATTATTGTATTATGTTAAATTTCATCCATATTTGAGAAGTGAAGTTTCCTGAAATCACTATTTGAGCTTGGATCCAAGTAACCAAGTCCCCTGACTCAGAACAGTTACACCATTGCAGAAGTGGTGGCACATACACCCTCTTAGCAAAGAAAAACATGAAGTTTCCTGATGTTAAGTTCCCATTTATAACTTGTGGTGATTGTCTTGGCAGTTTTGGGAACTCTGGCAGCAGGGCAAAGAAGACAGGAAGACATACAACAGGAATCTTTGAAGGGCATAAAAACCCAGCCCTTTCTGGATCTAAAGTCTCTAACAGCATAGTTTCCTTCCTCCATTGAGTCCATAAAGCCTTGTAGCAAAGAAACCTCCTGTGATATTAAACTACTAGGTAGAATCTTTCCTGAGGTACCAAAAAGAATTCCAAGGCTCTCAGTTTTTGCTTCTTTGGCCATGATCTTCATTATTGTTTCTGTAGGCAGTGAGTATTTTTGCCATTGTTTCCTACCTAAGGACTCATTGTTGATTTCTACAAGACTATTTACAAATACATGATGGACTCAGTTAAAAAAATATAAATAAATCCTCAACACTTCTCAGTTCAGATGAACTTTTATTATATTAAAATGGAAAGTCAGACCAAAATATACAAAGCCTACAAATTTTGGAGAGTGACATACTTGTATCTGAGTTATAAAAAAGATGCTTCAGGCATTAAAAAAAAAAAATGGCAAGGAGGTAAGAAAAACCCCAAACCTAAGGCCACAGTAATAATGCTAACTGTGAATTTACATTGAAAATTGAAGATACTTTGATACACTAGATACTCAAAAGTCTTAATTTTCTGCAATTTTTTGTGACATTTAACTCATGTCTACTCTTTTTGAGGATATCACAGGAGCATAATCTTTCTAAGAAGAACCTATGCAGTAATCTTCAGGCAAATCTTTTTCTTATCCAACAGGAACTGTGGGACAAATACATCATAGTTGTCAAAAATATTTTATAACAGTCCTTGAGTATCTCCTTATTTTTTCCAAAAAGATGTTTTCTGTACTGTAGTAAAATAAACAAGGTCTTAACAACTTCTGTACATATGCATCAAAACTACATTGCAGTGTACAAGAGGTGAGATAGGCCTCTAGCTTGAGTAAAGCATCTGAAGTATCAACTTCACTTGAAATAAAAATATCCATCTACAAGTCATTTTAGATTTTCCCAGAGAGACTACAAAAGAAGGGAAGACAGTGTTATTATGTTAACCAAAAGAGAGACAGCAACCCAGGGCAAAAAACCACCAAACATTAAAGGTGTCTATAAAACAAGTTGCTTTCTTAGTCTCAGCTCAAGGAGTTGGCAGTCAGATGCACTGATAGAACAACAGAAAAACCAGTCTGGGACTAACAGGCAGTCCTGGTCTGATGCCATTCTGCAAGTTGACACATAATACATTCCAATGGCCAAACAGGGCATATCTCTGACAGACTTAGTATATCATCTCTCTGGCTACATGCTTCTATCACTCACAACTAATACACTGAGAGGAGAAGCCATCACATAGTGCTGGGAAGTTGGGAAGCACAGTGGAAGCGGGAAGTGAGGGGAGGCTGCACCAGGATTCACTCTCCTCCTCTCCTTCTCCTAGGTTTGTGCTTGCCTCAACTGACGTCATCAAACCTCACAAAAAAGGCACAGGGGACACTACTTTGTGGCAGGGGTGGACCAGGAGAACCTTAACCTCTCTGAAAACCCCTGTTTGTTACTTTCTGGTAACTGCCACAAAAACTAAAAATTGTATCTTAAAGTCTGGAAATTCGTATCTATTTTGCTTCATGGTTAAGGCAGCAAAAAATAGTTCTGAAAATACTAATCAGAATCTTAGCAGTTTGCTTCAGCTACTCTGCACCTGAGATACCAGACCTTAAAGATGATGGGGGTGTACTAGTGCCAGTGCTGCATGAATTTATTACCATCTCTAAAATGCAGACATTCCTGGTGTAATTATGACTGTAAGTAAGTTCCATCTCTTAATACATTATTGGCACATATACAGCTTCCTTTTATATACAAGAGTAATTGTAGGATTCAGAAATCAGAAAATCCAGTTGCTGCTCACGTCTCGTTTTGGCACTGTATCTGGATGAACCACTTTATCTGCAAGAGCTGTCATCTGCAAATGTGTAATTTATGAGCACTTCATGCCAATTTGGCATAAGGCATACTCCGACATACACATTCCATTTTACTGAGCTTTGAAAAGCATGTAGAATTAAAAAAAAAAATAATCAGAGGACATGGGTCATGTTTCACATTATTCAGATTAAAAATGAAGAAACTTCTGTGAAATGCTTCTACACAGCTGGTCCACGTGGTTTTTTTTGGAGTGTTTTGTTTTGTTTTTTGTTGTTGTTGTTGTTGTGGTTTGGGTTTTTGGGGGGTTGTTTTTGTTTGTTTGTTTTGGGTTTTTTGGGGGTTTTTTTTGGTTTGGGTTTTTTTGGTCCTTTTACCAAGTTCTGTCCCTAAGCTAGGGAATTTGCTTGTAGACTCTATAAGGGAAAGACTACCTTTTCAGTTTATGAGTTTTGTAGATTTTTTTTTTTCTCTTTTACTGATTGAGCTTCCTTTTTATTACTACTGTAGTTTATATCAAATGTATGTCCACCTGAATTCAGGTTCGCTTCACAGAGCTGGCAGGTAAAGTCTGTACACTGTTACTGACACAATGAGATTTCAAAAATTTCAACCTAATGCTGCAACAACCCCAGCTGAAAAGAGCCCTTCAGATCAGATCATGGATTATTTGACCTTGGAGTTAATTTGATTTTCTAGATCTCTCTGTTCCCAGAGCACTGGAGGAAAAAAAGAGCATATGGGCTGAAATAATGAGAATTTGAGTTACCAGAAAGATTAGAGTAAGCATGTAATAAGTTCAGAAGAGGGATTTTTCTGGTTATTATACTAAATTTATATCAACAGGCATATGAATCCTGGCTTGTGAATATGCATAAAAGTAAAAAAGTAGACAAAAGTGGCAAGAAGTAGTGTTTCTCTAAATTCCTCACGGAACACTTTATAACCCATACAACAGTTTAGAATGCAGTTAAAATACAAGCTTGGTACACTCTCAGCCAGAAATACTGTTAGAGTAAGACAATTTCCTTCTTTTGTCATCTTCCTCACACCACCGATGTTTGGTATTTTCCCATATTCTCCAAGTAGATACTAAAAGGATAGTGCTACATCTTTGTTGTAAACCTTTCTGTACAGAGAACTGACTAATTCAAAATGATGCTTTAAGAGACCTCAGCTATTCAGTTTCTTTTGAGAATACAACCACTGCATTTTAAAAGAGAATTTAAAGTATAAGTAAAATGCATTAAAATTTCACAGCATGGTTTCACAATTTATCTTCAGATCAGGTTAGCTCAGAAGTGTCTCAGGAAAGGAGTCCTTTCATTCCAAAGATTCACTTCTGTCCCAGATGACCCTTCCTCTGTCTACCTGCCAGCACAGTCTTCATTATGTGCCATGACACTTTCTACAATGGATTCAGCTTTTTCATTTTTACAATGAATTCATGACAATGGTTACATAATGGGTTAGTTTTAACAGAATAGCTCAGATCTACACTCCCCAGACAACTCACGAGCAGTGGTTTAAATAGCTGCATTCCCACCAGGAAAGAAGCCGGTACACTCATGGCTGGAGAGCAAGAACACATCAGCGCTCTCTGACCCCAGCTGAAATTAACACTCATTGTCACCATAACTCCAAAACCAAAGAACTCTTGGTGGTGTGTGAAGAACTTTCTTTCTTCACACACCACCAAGATCTGTTGCAAAAGACAAGTTACCAGTGACAAGTATTATCTTTATAAAGGCCAATGTATTCTTCTACAATGATCCTCCAAATTTCAAGCAATCACCAGGTGAACACTGAAGAACAAAATGACTCAAAGAGATCCTTTTCAAAAAAACTTCTTAAGTTGTTTTTTGACTCTCTTTAACGGTTCTGTTCTTCTAGGGATTAAAAATGACCCTCTTTATATTTCAGTTTCAAATTTAATATGAAAGTAAGCTAAGTGCACTAAGATGGATTCCAGCTATGAATAAAGCAGAAAGCAGAAGTGGCAGGAAATGTTTCTTGACAGAGTAAGATCATCTCAGGAGCAATATAAATATGCAAATTACTTTCAGAGATGACTCCATGACAAGATTTCAACAGTTTTGCTGCTGGAATTAATTTCTTCTCATGAATGATACAACTGAACAAAACAGCTCCAACATATGCAGGCTAGTAATGACACTAATCAGATAAAATGATATAGTCTTCTATCAAAGCATCGTTCCTCCAGATGGTGTAACTGATGCAAACATTGCATACACCTCCCAAGGCAGGACAAGGCTTCAATGACTTTATCAAAACATCATTAAAGAGTGGCAACCAGGCTGAAGGACACAGTGGCACACAGACTTTCTTCCCTAACTGAGAAATGTCTACATTCTTTGAAAAATAACAATGAACCTGTAAAAGTCTACACCTGAATATTTCTTTAAAATGCCTTTGTATTTGTATTAATTTTTTAATTACTACTTTGGCCTGTAATTGTAAGCTTACAATTATTCTTCTGAGAAGCACATTTGAAAGGACCAGTATTTCTGAATCATCTAGTTTGAACATTTCCAGATTTTTATGAGTAGATGATGTTTACTATTACTTACTATAAGTACTATACCACACTCATCTTAAAATTCATCTTGAAACATAACATATAAAAAGGCAAACTTGCTCAGACCAAAGATCTGTCTAGCAAGCATCCCATCTCCAGTTGAGTCCAAAAGCAGATGCTAAGGGAACAAAAGAAAAGACAAATCTCTTTGACAATCTCCCCTGAGCATTCTTCCAACCTCTTCTTCCACCTCAGGGGATATTACCAACCTCATGCAGGCTTTCTATTTCTTAATCTTCAATTAATATATATTTTTAGTCCTCCTGTTCAATCCCGCAAGTTACGGCAACTTCAGCGCTCTTTTGCAAGATCTTACCCATGCCCTACTGCCTGCTGCACAGACCAACTCATTTTTTGGAAGTGCCTGGTTGCTTTTAGGTGACGCTAAGATTTTATTCTAGAACAGACCATAGGCAGTCCCAGCTCAGTCATCCTTTTTACACTGGTTCTGATTTTACAGACTTCAATTGTGTAACATCCTTTTTTCCAGGCTGAAGAGTCCTAACCAGCTCAGTCATTCCTCTGATGCAAGCCTCCATTTCTCTAACCAGTCCTGTTAGCACTCCTAGCTTTTGAGATGCAGGAACCAGAATGGCACACAGTAACTCAGGGTATAAGAAAGTCATAATTTCATACAATGGGACTACTAGTCTGTGTTTCTGTTGTCTAGGTCTGTGGTAACAAATCTTCATGTTTGATATATCTGGCAGATTTTTTTTTTAAATACTATCAAGCAGTGAGCTGGCCTGTGTACCAGAAAATATAGCTCCCAAGTGATAAGAGTCAGCACAGCAGTAATCAGTTTATGTGTAAAGTTAGGACTGGTTCTCCCTCACATGCATCACTTTCATCTACACTACATTTCATCAGTCATTTTATTTCCCAGACACTGCTGTCTTCTAACTGAGTTTGTCTACAATCCTGCTGCATCCATGACTTCTCTGGGAAACCTGTTCCAGTGCTTCACCACTTGCACAGTAAAGAATTTTTTCCTTATATCTAATTTAAACCTGCACTCTTCCTGTATAAAGACAATACCCCTTATCCTTGAAAATCTCAGGAAATCAAAAAAGCCTTTATTAAATTTTGGTAGAATATAGCAGACAGGTGAACTTATGAAGGATCTTGCTTGCCCACACTTCACAAAACGTGAGGAATGAGGCAGAACTTCCTTCTGTGAAAACTCCACTGATTCTTTGCTACTAAATCATATTCACCAGGTGCTGGTATGTCCTTAAGCTCCTACTGAGCCTTACAGCACCAATATCTATCCAGCTTACAAGTTTGTACTTCCTGGGTTTTCTGGAACAATTTTTTTTTTCTCTTGGAGATTTCTATAGTGAGTTATCATCAGTTACTCCCAACAATTTGCTATTGCTCATTTAATCTTTTTTTTTCTTCAAGCTTTTCTGCAGTCACTGTAATTTCTGAGAGATTCTGCTTTAGATCATCCATAAGAAGGGTTTTACCATATGACTACCTCCACATACCTTCACAGCAACAAGCAACACAGCATCAATTTACCTCCCCCCTGCAACAGCCTCATGGTTGCTGAGTACCCCTTGTCATCCCTCAGCCCTCTGACTGCTTGTTGCTCCTGCCACATGTGAAAAATTATACTCTGGTTTAAGAGCATTTTGTTGAGCTTTGAGTAAATGAATCCAACTCAGCACCAACTCATGCTTTAGGTCTATTTCTATCTGCTGAAGTTTATGATCCTTTCCTTTATTTAGCAAAAACTTCAGCTTTTAAAAGGATACTTTCTCACATCTATGGCCTTTAATATTTTGTTGTTCACGATATGCACTCTCTTCCCTTCAGCCTAATTTAGTTGTTAGCATGTACAAGCATTAATATTTATTGTTCTCCACCCCACTTGTAAGATTGTGAATTCTTTAAGATTCCCATTTTAGCTTGAAAAGTTCATGAATGAGAGCAACAGCTGGCTTGAGTCAATACTGGTTGAGATCCACTGCAATCTTATATGAAGAAACTCCTAGAGTGTACAGATTATTCCTATTATAAAATTATGAAATACAAGCATAAAGAAGGGAGTATTTTCATTGCTTATGTTGGTAGAGACAACAAACAATGGATTGACCTGATAACTCAAAAGAGTGACAAGCTAAAGCAGTGATGTTAAATCTTCGAAGTATCAGGAAATCCTGAAGTTTTAAAAAAGACTTTATGCTGTCTTCTTATACTACAATAAATAAATAAATCTTTGATAGCAGAAATCTAACCAAGGTTATAATAACACATACTGTAACATTAAATGACACATAAAGAATTATTAGATATGCAAACATAGAACCCTGCAACATTATACTAAAAATAATTCTAACACTATACTTTTATTCTTAGAAATACCTGATGGAGTATCTTTTCCCTATATATTTAATGAAGTCTTTCAGAAACCTTTTCCTTTCCATTCCTTCCAGTTAGCCTGCCTTAGAAGCAAAGAAAAAAACTAACTGGCTGATCTAAATTCCAGATATAACTTAAGCATCACTCTCTTTACTGGTACAGTTTATGTCATTACCAGTTAACCTTTCATTTAAATAGGTTTTGACATCTAAGTAACTTTTTAAAAGCTGGTGCTGTCGTAAAGAGTAGTAGTGTATATATATATATAAGTGTAACACATAATTAAGGGATTAGTACTTAAGATTAAGAATAATGTAACTACACTGCAAGATTGCAGGGAAATCTGCTTACGTGTTTAAATGTGCTTCTGCTTGCACATGCACTAACCCACATCCTCCACATGTATACAGATATTTTCAGCCTTAAAAAACACTGGAGAGCCAGAGAATTATGCACTAGAAATATGCACTAAGATGAACTGCTGTTAGAACGTACAGAACATGCCATCTGGAATATGAAAAAAGCCAATGGCAGAATATCAGCACTGTCCCTCATAAAGCAAGGAGTTCTCAATAGCCTCTCAATGTGTTTGCTATCAGCCTGCAGGGCAGAAAGAACAGAACTGTCCGTTTCAGCATCAGGTTATGCACTTAGGTAAGCTTGTGAATTAGGGGCAGTAAACTGTAAAATTCAGATTAAATTTATAGACTGTGACAGGCTTCACCAAAATTATATGTGTAAAATAATGAACATTTTTTCATAGTTTCAGGTAAATTTTGGAGTAAAGATTAAGTATGAGCAAATAAATTATTTCCTGAAATGTTCTTTGAAGATCTGTTTTTCTTCGAAATATTTTTTTAATAACTGACTGAAATCATGCAATACACAGCTTTTGTGTTTAAGGACAAGTATTTTCTATATAAAAGGAAGTACGGGTAATGACAAATCCTAGGATAGTATTTAAGACTAAAAAAGTGGTGTGAGCAAGTCATGTGTTTATTGCTACTAAAATAGCTTGAAAATACTACTAGGTAACCGACTAAGATAATCAGGTTATGGTTACAGTCAATTTGGCTCAGCATACGTACTGAAACAAAGTGGCATCTCTTAGAGATTTACAGACCACATTCTACTCGTTTTCCAATAACTCATCTGAAGCTTTCCTTTCTTCAATGTAATTAAAAACAAAATATAAATATCTGTTATTCCCACTTTTAGACTAGACAATTATTTCATTAGAGAATCTTACAATCATTTAGGTTGGAACACACCTTCAAGATCATTAACTCCAACTTTTGACCCATCACCACCTTGTAAACTAAACCACAGCACTGAATGGCACATGTGGATGTTTCTAAAATACTTCTAGGAATGGTGATTTCACCACCTCCCTGGACAGTCCATGCCAATGCTTGACAACCCCTTCTGTGAAGAAATTCTTACTAATGTCCAGCTTGAATCTTCTCTGGTGCCGCTTGAGGCCATTTCCTCTCATGCCCTGCAGAAGAGGCCAAGCCCCACCCGGCTGCAGACTCTTTTCAGGAGTTGTGGAGAGTGATGAGGTCTCCTCTGAGCCTCCTTTTCTCCAGGCTAAACAACCACAGCTCCCTCACCTGCTCCTCATCAGACTTGTGCTCCAGACCCTTCACCAGCTCTATTGCCCTTCTCTGGACACACTCCAGTGGCTCAGTGTCCTTACATTGAGAGGCCCAGAACTGGACACGGCACTCAAGGTGTGGCCTCACCAGTGCCAAGTACAGGGGGACAATCAGTGCCCTAGTCCTACTGGCCACACTGTTGCTGATACAAGCCAGGATGCCATTGGCTTCATGATTAAGGCAGAATCATTAAGACCATTGTTCAATTCTATTCCCATCTCATAACATACACCCTAAGTAAAGCTTGAAAAATCTCAGTAATTAAATGCATTCATGTGACAAAAGATTTCAGCAAGAATTAACTCCTGCTACTAAAGAACATTCACTGCATGCAAAAATTCTGTCAAAACATAATCAGTTAACAGTCATCTTTGAAAAATTAATCTGAAAGAAATTATTAATGTTGCAGTAAAATAAACAAGATTACACATTTCGCTTTTTCTAAGCATTAGCTTAACATGCTGGAAGATTATTGTTTTCTGTGGGAATTGTATCATTGTCTCATTTTCTCCACAATCACTGCCAGGATGCCACAGCACACCAATTAGATGTTTAAACAGCCCAGATTTTTGTTTATTTGTTTGTTTGCATGCTAGCTCTTTACAAATCTCTTTAGATGTTAATAAATAAAAGTTGAAATTTCATTAAGAATCTATTTCATCCATCAAGACACTTAAGTTTTTTTCACATCAAATCTTTCTTTTGCCTTTCCAACCAATTTCAGCTAAGGATAACAATTTCCTCTTTAGAAATATGTAGTATTTTAAGTAACTTTTCTATAACCAATGAAACATCTGATCAAATTTAAGGTGTGCACGGCAAATGAAGAAAATGAAGCAAATAATGATAACCCTTCTCAAATTGAAAACAAACAGTCCTCATCTTCCTGGCATTACAGAACAAACTTCCACTAACACGTTTCAAGGCATCACTCAAAACACTGATCTGGGTTTAAGACCATTTCACAACGTTAATTAGGCCCCACCCAAACTGAAAGCTGCAGTAACTTTAAGCCACAGCCATACCCGTGTGCATGCACTCATGTGAAAGTATCGCACACACTAAATTGCACTGAGGCCGTGAGAACATGCAACTTAGTAATGTGCAATATCTCCACCAGAGCAAGCAGAATGGGAGCTTCAGGGAAGAAGGGTATGGTGCATTCAGGAAGAGAACGACATGCTGCTCAGGGAAAGGAAAATGGTTCAGGCAAAGGTGTGCATGCTACTACTTGGAAACCTGTGATTTGGAGAATTACTGCTTCATCCATTCAGGACAAAACAAAACAAAAATAAAAATCCAGACAAGAGCACCCCCTCCCTATTTCAAGGGTAAAGAATATAATTTTCCTACTTGAGCAATAAAGTAGGTGAGTCACAAACCAACTTTATGTTACAGAACTCTTCTGAACAAAGCAAATCACACTGTTATGGACAGATAATGATTCCTCTCAACCTTCAAAATACTACATTATTAATTATAGTTACAATGAAAAAATTCACTAACCACTATTGAGGATTTTCTTCATTAAATTTATCTAAATACAGTAAACTGATTCAGGTGGTCCTAATGTTTCTAAAGCAAGTCATCTTCCTAAACCTGACAGGGTGGTGCAAAAAGGATTCAACTTACTCTGGCATAATCCTTCTGCCAGAGTCACCAGGCCCCTCCTTGTTTCCCTTTCTTCGTTCCTATGGCTGACTTTAAGTGGTTTCAGTGAAAGTAAATCATGTATTTACTACATTCACAGGCAACTAAACACCACTGTCAGTCAAGGGAGACTCTCACACATGATGAAACATTACCACTGTAATTTATACCATTTTTATCCTGATACCCACTTAAGCATTATAGGAAAGAAAAAAAAAAAAAAAAAAAAAAAAAAAAAAAAAAAAAAAAAAAAAGAAAAAAAAGAGAGAGAGAAAACAAAAGACAACTTTGGAGGGATGAAATGCAAAGGATGAATGAAGAATATATCAAGAAGAAAAAAGAGTAATGAAATGTGGCCACACCAAGAAATTTAAAATCAGACTGAGAAAGACCTGAGATTGCAAAACAAAGAAAAAGAAAAACAGATACACCAACTGGGCTTGAAGGACCAAAACTACTAGAGAACAGAAGCTCTTTTACTGCTGAGGCACTAGCAGTATTTGGGATTATAACAACTTTCCTAAATTTTTATTTCCCACCTCATTTACAGGCAATGGCACATGAAATTCCAGCATGGAATTTTGAATTAGTTTGTTGATTTGAAAGAGATACAGTACTTCACATATCAGTCAGAAATCCCTGTGGTCACATATGCCATCGGTAGTAATATTCCTCCCAGTTTTTTTACTGTGTTTTAGGGAATCATCACAAAACTACTGACCTTTTCTCTTCCCTGTAGATTAAATTCTGCCTTCCACAAGATGCAAACAATGAGAAGCAAATGCAATATATGACAACAAAGCACACACAAGTGTTTAGTCTAAAATCATAGAAGCATTTTCATGACGAAAGTTACTCATAATTGGGAAAACTGGTTTATGACCAATTTGCAAATCTGTGTTTGTACCACAGTTCAAACACTGCCAGTGCCCATCTGCTTGGAGGCAGGCAGCACTGCCTGTGAGAACTGGGAACTCAGTCAAAGGCAGGTATCTGAGGTAAAGGCAAATGCCCAGCTTACAGTCACATCCACAACATGGGAAAAGACCAAACTAGCAGCAGATCCTCCCTTAGGTTGCCATTTGCCTTCCAGTCCTAAGAGAGACTTAGGAAAGAGTTCTTTTGTTGACTATCAAGGGTTGCATGTCCCCTTCTTTCCCACTGCCCCTCATGAAAAGGTGATTTCTCTTTAGCACAAAGGCCTGAAGGACTGGGGAGAGGAGAATCTTTCTTCCATCAAGCTGCTGCCTTCCCCACACAGCACGGGACATTCCCATCAGCCTTCTACTGATGGGAAGGGACACCCAAAACCACACAGAAGGTGACCCTCCCACCATCACCCAGACCATCACCAGCATCAGCCCCAACATTGCTCAGAGTCACACTACCACCAGGAGCATCCCCAGAGTTGGAATTGTCCTGCTGGGCCCATAGCAGTGCTCCTATAGTGATCCTCTTCTCCTGCCTGTGCTCACCTAGATGATTACTGAAGGCTGTCACGAGCCTTGCTGAAGTGAGAGCAAGTGGCAGTCACTGCTGTCCCCTGGTCCCACTAGGACAGTCACCTCCTCAAAGCAAAGCTCATGCTTTTTCCAGCACAACTTCTCCTTGGCGGAGCTGTGCTGGCTGCTGCCTCTAAGTGATCTTCTGTTTTTCACGGCTCTTCCTTTGTACCACTAGGTTTGCCAAACAAAATCTTGGCTCAGGCACATCATGATGCTCTTGTCAAATCCCACCACCTGATACAGGCGGCTGGAATTTTGCTTCTCTGGCATCCTGGATGAATACATTTCCTATCAAAGGCCAGGAGGGCAATTCATTCCATGGTCTGCAGCAGGCAGTTCTTGGATTACAGTCAGCTTCTTCAAAACTCCTATTGTATCACCACAGCTGCATCTATTTTTTCCCCACTACTCAAGTTCAAATTTGTAATCTGTGGTATTTTGACAGAAACAGTGAGATTCAACACTTGGCTCAAAGCAGCCTGGAAAGCTGCTCTTACCCCTATACAGCTCATAAATCTATTTGTATGAACAGAGAACTGTCACTGTATTTGCAAACTCATCATCAAAGCAGTTAGAAAAGTATTTATAAATAAAATAGAAAAACACAGCACAGTTCTGATGAAAGAAATTGAAAAGGGAAAAGAATTTTTAAGAGCTTGCTGAGTAACATGATTAAATTAAGGGATTTCCTGAGCTACAGAAATGAGTTGCCAATTGCCCTTCTCTTCTTTCCCCCTTTCTCTTTTCCTCTGAAATGCTAAGTGGCAAAGCACACAAGGGAACAGACTTCCTTGATTATATATTCAAGTTTCCTAGTGCTTTTCACAAACACATTTTAAGTAAAACAGCACAGAAGTGACTGGCAACATGGAAAATGATTATTTTTATGTCATTTGGTTTATGAGTAAGAGAGATTAGGTCTATCTGTTGCCAGGAGGATCCCTGCCCTCTAGACAGGACTAGTTAGATGTTGTCTTAGCTTTGTGCATGTGATATGTCCTGCTGAAGAGTGGTGGGAGCTGGACCACAGCTGGTGACTTCTGAGAGTTATTAACTTAATGTTTTTAGTCAGCTTGAAAGCATGGATATTTTGAAGGTGAATTCATATTGTGTTATATTGTCATAGCCTAATGAGGAAAGCAACTACAGATGTTTCATTATTTGACAATTCATAACACAAATGGAGCCTCTTCCATCCTACCACCAAGCAGCAACATCCTTTTTGCATGCCATTTACAGATGAGGTGATAAAGCCATTTTTAGGTTCCTACCCCTGCAGCAGCAACTCATCTCCAAAAAGAAAGAATAGTTGCTTCTTTGGGACAAAAGAAGGGGCTTGCAATTGTTTTTCATATGGCAATAGATTGGGCATGCATGAATTCATGAGAAATTGTTACTACACTCACCGTATTTACACGCTGAAGATCACAGTAAGCTTTGAGTGGAGTGCAAGCTAACTGAGAATCATTAGGATAAGTCCTTAGGTACAACTGTGAGGAACTTCTGAAAATCTCAGAAGAATCATTCCAAAGAATTCATATAAGGCACCAAGTACACCACTCCAATCAAATATGAGTGACTGATTCAGGCTACCTTAGTGAATAAACAGACTGAGATCCCTTGTGTATGACAAGCTGCTTCCCATTTCACATTCTCCAGATTCACCAGACACCGGCTTTTTTCCATCATATTTGCAGTTATTGATGCATGCTGGCTCTTTCCTACTTTTTTTCCTGTGGCTTCTCTAAAATGATTTTCTTTCATTCCTCCATTCCATTTCTGAGAAATACCTTGGGTCACCTGTGTCACATACCTGTAAACTTATAACTGCATTTAATACAATCCTCCTCACATAGTATCCATGCCCAGATAAACCATATCCTACTTTTTCACACTGCTCTCCTCTACCATGGGCTAAAGAGAACAATTTGTGAGACAAGTATCAGTTTCTAAATCCACTCACACTATTCAGAAAAGATAGAATGTAGATACTAACCAGGTGATCAATGAAAACTCAATAGCAGTCACTCAAGAGAAAGGCTATTAACTTTTTGGCAGAATTCCAAATCTGTTGCCTTCTACTTGAATTGCCCCTTCATTTAAAATGACTACAGAAGTTAGCATTCTTGTTCAAGATCTTACATAACATAATATAACCTTGCCATTGTTAAAATAGCAAACCTTTAGCAATGAGTTCGTAAAGCAGCTTTAATACCTTCCCAGTTAAAGGCCTACTCATGTATTGTAACTATGCACAAGATGACACAGAAAGTAGTGGTGTAAGAGGCAATGGCTGTACAGAATTCAGCATGAAATCTGTCCACTTTGCCCAGACCATCACTTTTTTTGAAAGTACACTATAACTTAAACACCTTATTTAAAATCCATTTTTTTACATTGCCAGTATGTTAGTGTTTCAAGCTGCTAACAGGTGAAAGCTGAGCATTTCATTCATCTGTGATGAATGAACTTTACTGCACCACCCCAAGAATAGCTTTACTGTGAAATCTTTGTGAACTGTATTCAAAAACATTAAAAAAATCTCCTTTAATTACCGAACTAGTTGAGAGCCAACACACAAAAATGGTGACTAAGCACGAAACACTGTGGATGCTCTGTAGGTGCAGCACAGTAGTGTTCCAAGTGTGATAAGCAAAGTGTTCCCTTGGTGTTCCCCCTTGATATAATTTGGTTTACAGAGATCAGGAACTAGATTTCTTTCAGGTGAAACTGAACTGGAAAATAGAGTCCAGAAGCATATCTAATAGATTCCAGATACAAATGGGTACTTATTCTCCAATATGAGATAACATACTTTAAATAATTCTGAAATGTGTACAGCACTGATGTCAGGTTCTCCATTTCTACTGTTTTTCTGCATCTGCTCCTACTAAGCTGCACCAGCTGTTATTGCCATCATAACTGCAAACACTGCTTCCTGATGACTTAGGGACGTCATGGGTGCAGCAGTTTTACAGAACACTAGCATTCATGACAGCACAGACCACTGAAAAATGTTCAGCCAAGTCCAATCAAATTGCTTTATTAACGATCAAAGAGGAAAAAAAGTCATCAATGCTAGCTTCTTAAAATCTTTTTTGCAACTCATCTTTGAAACACAAGCTGTTGCAATTGTTAATTATTTGCATCAAATTTAAAGAAGAATTTCCAACAAAGGGCAAGAAATCAGCAATATACCTTACCTTATCGCTTCCTCCACAGACTGGCCAACTATATTTGAGGAGGGACCTGGCTGAGACAAAGGTGTCAGGCTTATCACCCATTTTACTGGCTTGTAATACTCATCACTGGAACTCAACAGGTAGAACAGTGTGGTCAGAAAAATCACCTGCAAAACAAATAGAAGTTTTAAATTACAAGGTAATAATTATTCACAGAATTAGAGTATGCAGCTATGCTTCAGATACTGAATTTTACTGAAATTTTACTGAAAGGAACAAGACACTCTTCCTCAAGCCTGCATTTAGAAAAACAGACCTGAAAGAATTATTTTTTCCCCTGCTCCAAAAAGGACTTAACATTTACAGCTAGACAACATAAAATTTCTTCCTCTGTTCAGCCTCTTTCCAAAGTCATAGCTAGACCAAACAACTAGAATGCTGATCAACATTCTAGTTGTGGGGCTCTTCAGTTCTTTTTCAGCATGTTCAACAGACAAAAAATTGCTGAATAGTTACAGCTATTCTCAAATAAATTTGGGCTGTCTCAAGAGTCATTATGCAGCTGGGTATCAGATATGAATTACACAAAAATTTACAACCATAAATTTTATGTTAAGCTGGCAATCCTAAGCGAATATTCCTCCTGTGAGTTTTATGATGAGTCTCAGCAGAAGTGATGGCAGTTCCACTGTTTCAGTTAAAAGACCAAAAAATTACAATCAGATTGGATTAGCTTCCTCTACGTTGCAGTCAACTATGTTCCTCTTATTTTCCTGTTGGCAGGCTCAGCAACTTCTTGGGTAAGAATAAATCACTGTGTCCATTTTGAAATAGAATACCTCAAACGAGAAAAACCCATTCCGTATGCCCAAAACGTAAACTATGGTTTAGATTTTCTTCATGTACAAGACTCATATATTCTTTCTTTCCTCCCAAGATTAGAAAGAATTCTTTCACTTCCCTCGTTTCCAACCTACTTGTATTCTAGAATAAACCACATCTTAATCTTTTATGAGCCAAAGAGCCTGATCTCAAGAAGTTTCTTACTTTCAAGCATTTTATCCAGTTTGCAGATACCTCATGCTCTTTTCCTTCATTCCCTCTGAAGATGCTCAGAAAACAAAATGCAGACAACATTACAATATTTCATTACCAATCTCAAAATGACATCTGTCTCTGTTCCTGATTTCTTTATACTCAGTAAAATGCTACTACCATTTTCCCTCTACTCTGCCCTCCCAGACTTTAACTTGAAAGTCACATTCAACTATTGATGTATAATGACCCCATCCAAAACTTCATATATTGGTTTAGGCTCTATTCCATCTCCCCAGGTGTTAGACTTTAATAGCATGCTGTTAACATTCATTTTGAGCTTAAAAAATAGTAACAATAATTAAGTCTTGCTTTAATGAGAAATAGTCTAGTGCCAGTAGCAGTATCAGCTATGTTTTGTTAAAGCTTCAAGTAAGAGAACCTTAAAACTTAAATCACATTTTAACATCCTTTGTACTTCTACAATTATGGTTATTTTTCTTCCTTGATGGGCTCTGCCACTTCTAAGCTACTATATTATTTCCTGGTTTTACTAGAAAATTCTATACTGAAGCAGGCACCCAGATGATGTTGTGTCTTCCTTCCACTAAGCTCAACTTACAGATCCTTCTGCACATGCACTTTTCAACACAGAGAGCAGCATATTGCTCTAAGCACAGTAAGTATAATATCTGCTTATCCTGACTGTTCTTCCCCAGCGTTTACAAAAGAAACTTGCTTTCTTAAGGAGACACAAGACAGACATACCCACCTGAAGGGTAAAAGCAAAAGCAATGGCTGGGAATGAACAGCAGTGCAATAAAATGGTGTTAAGCTGAATTACAAGCCAGGAAAACATACAAACCCTACTCAAATTCTGCTAAAAGAAGATGGATGTAACCACAGCACCATACAAAATTAACCAAATCTTGGAATATCTGCCTTTTAGGAAATTAACGTATTTCCTTTAGCACAATAGGTGTAGAAATGCAAAAAGAAGCTGTAGTCACATAATTTAATAATGTATTATCACATGGCTTGCTGACTCCTCCCACAACTAGAATAACCTCAATACTACATTCAGCAGCCAAAGATATGTACTATTTTATCAACTGAAGGCTAAAAGCTAAAAGCTTTCTGACCTATTTAACAGATACTTAAATTGCTTCCTAGGCAACAATTCAAGATCATGACTATGAGGAAGAATTCACCAAAGACAAAACAGTAAGACATTTCCACAGTTAAACGATTGATGGATTACTATTTCATACTGTAGAATTTCTCCTGGAGCTGAAAACATTAAGTTGAAGAGGGATAGACTGAATTCAAGGAGAAAACTCTGGGTAAACACTCTCTACCAAAATGATAATTCAGCATTTCCACAGGTATCAAGAAACACACAGCCTAATTGCGTGTGCATCAGGTCCACTGATTCAGTAAATATTTTCGTATCTGCTTTTCATACTCTATTTTCTGCTGAAAAGCTTCAGGGTTTTAGTTTGTTGGGAGATTTTTGCTTGTTTTGGGTTTTCTGGTTGTTTGCTTAGTTGTGTGTTTAACAGCATCCAAAATCTGCGCATTCCCTGCAGGACTGCAGATGCCCATCAGCCAAATGGAGCTTTATGTCTTCCAATCTTTGTTACAGAATATGAGCAGAGTGAGTGAGTGAGCACATGTGAGTACACACATGTGAATAATTATACACTCACACAAAGGCATAGAAATACATCCACGTGCACATGTGTGCAGACAGGAACTTGTATTCAGAAGTGAAATACAAGTCACAATTCCGTAATGATCAGTTTTCAAAAGTCTGTTGAAGATCTGAACACAGTCTTACTGGATCATGGATGGATGTGCTACACAGACTGACATTCCTACTTAGTATTTTGATGGAACACATATTTTTCAAAATGGAGGTTTTGAACAAAGTGTACATTATTTCCAGGCTTTAAATAACAAATTTTTAACCTAAAGCAAAAATCAGTATTTTAATTTCTGTTCAAGATGACTAAAACTGAACTGAAATGTAAACAGTAGAAAACCTAACCACTTTGAGAATTATCTTGTTGGAAAATTTAAGTTAGCTTGTGCCACCCCAAACTAGTAAAATCTTTTCTGTTGCAACTGGAAGACCTGAAAAATTAAAAAATAAAAGTACAGTTCAAGCATCTAATCTTTAAAAGAACTCCAACACAGCAAGATCTGAACTACACCTGACTGCACAGTACCCTAGCAAGAGGCAGGACCCTGCTGACAGACAAAAAGTCAGGATCATGCATCAAAGCAACAGCATGCAATGAACTTGCTGTAAATCATTAGGCAACTAAAGATAAATTTTGTATCTGAGCCTGAGTGACTTGAAATCACTGGCAATTAGTTCCCAAGCTTGCAATTTTTATATGCTAACTTTTTGGATACAGTTTTAAATGTGCCATCTTCAGTGAAGTTGTGGACTAAGGAAGAAATAGAATACTCTCATGCAATTTTTTTTAATGGAAGACAGACAGAGAACAAAATTCATGATTTCCCAATCAGAATTGGGAAAATTTTGGCAAAAATTGGTGACTTCCTGTCCTGGGTTGCAGTGCAGGATGTACACAAAGTATTTATTCTATCACCATCTTCATGAACTGTTGAAACCAGGTGGGCTAGTGTTTTCCCAAGCCCCCTGCCTCTTCTGCTAATGGCCCATTAACGCCTTTGGGGTGTCTTCTGCTAATAACTTTTGAGATGTCTTCTGCTAATGGCCCATGAGTCACAGGTAACTCCCTCTAGGGGTTATCTCTGTTAATGGGCCATCAAGGACCCATTTCACACTTCTCATGCTATCGTGAGGTGCTCTGCCCAGGGGGAGGAGCCAAGCATTCTCACTTGGATATAAGCTGGTATGTGGGACAGTGCAAGGGCACTTATCCACTGGATTCCCAGAGAAGCAGGGCTGCCAGACCTTTCTACAGGATCACTGCTTCAGGAAGAGCACTTCACCTGGACTGCTTCCACCATCCTGCTCAGGTTGTATTCTGACTCTGTCAGTGATCCTTTGTGTTATTGCATTTATTTTATTTTACTTTTACCTTTTTACCTTTCTTCTTATTAAATTATATCTCTGACTTGAAGCCTCTCATTCATTTTGCTTTCAAACCACAACACTTCCCAATCAAAATTGGCAAAAAATTTTTCCACCTCCTGAAAACAATGGCTTGTATAGGGATATACTTACGCAGACATGCCATAAGATTTCAGCAGTTATGTAGGATATTAAAAGCTACAGCTTAGTACCTTCAAGGCCTGAAACAAGAATTTTCCACTAATAGAATGACAGGAAGACTTACTACCTCCTAATCTTGCCCTCCATCTAGAATGCCCCCAGATAGCAAATTTGCAAAATCTTAAAGAATTCTGATATTTAGGTAAGAGTAGAAGATGTTTTCAGTGCTTTAGGTTTGAGTTGTCATTGTTACAATATATGCAATTAGATTACTCCAGTAAAATGGACCATGTAAATCAATGACATACTGCTTACCACTGAAAGCACAAAATTGAGAAGAGCTGTTCCACTGTGGAAGAGGATTGTCACTAATGCTGTAACTGTAGTAAACAAGAGGCTCACATTGCGACTCATCACTATCCACAGAGACTCCAGGATCTGAAAAAGGAGGAAGAGAAGACAGAGTTAGACATTGGATGCTATTAGCAAAGACAGAGAATTACTCACTGAGTGATTCATCTCCGTCAACCTAAACAAAGATGACTTTAAAAAAAATCATCTTCCCTCACTTCTACACTACAGCAGATTCTATCAAGTGAAAATGCCCACTTTTCCAAAGGTAAGTTTCTACGTAGCTAATTTGAAGGTTTTGGAATTTTGCTCTCAGTATTCAAAATAATGAAGCAAAATTGCAAAAAACTAGATGTGGTGACACCTGTTTATTGTGATTAACATTGCTGTAAAGCAGATCTTGTCTTGGGAGAATATATTCACCTTTTCAAAAGGAGAAATGTTAAGACACATAGAACAAGGAGTAACATCATAACGTAGAAAAAATCTGATGTTCCCAATCAAATAATAAAATTACTATTTATTGAAATAAATAAAAGCTTGTTAAAAGCTTCATGGTAATGAAATGCGTGTTTTTAATAATATTTGCAGAGAAATACAAAAGTTGTTATTTTGAGTAAGGCTACATCAGTTAGTCCAGCAATTATTAAAAATAAATTAAACAATATTAGCTTGTATTGGATTGGGGAACTGATTGCTTATGGTTACATATAGTAAAGATTAGTTTTGATGCATCAAAAGAAAGCACATAGAGGCATCCTAAATGCAATGCACACTAGTTTCAAACAAATATTTCATCCAGAAGGAACAGCATAAGAATGCATAAGCCAAAGTGATTCTAATATATAAAAGACGCAAGATCACAAACAAATCTTTCAGACTAACTAATGCAACTGGAAAAACTGTAAAAGCTCTGATAGGAAGCCCTTCAGATTCAAAGCCGTAAGTAAAGACTTCAAAACTAGCCACTGTTAGTCTTGATTTAATAAATAGCAATTAGACCGAATTAAAACAAAACCAACCAACCAAACCCCCCCCCCCCCCCCCCCCAGCAAAACCAAAAAAATCCCTCCTCAAAAGTCAGCATTTGTAGAGCAGACAAAGGAGTTTAAGCCATGTGATCACCTCTCCTTTAGAAGTCAGTGAATCACACTAAACACAATTTATTAAGCATGAACTTGAGAGGGAATAAGTGCCCGGGGAAATGGCAGGGAATTACAACACAGAAAGACCTACTTAGTTCATGCTTCCTACTATTTAATGGGAGTTATGAATGTTAAAGCTCATCTTTTGTACAGATTTTATTAGTGTCTCTTGAGAATTCAAGTGAGGTTAGAAGTGAAGAGGATACTGCTGAAAAATGTTCTCCCACTGGTATCTGTCCCTTTGCTTCTTCTATAGACTACAAGTTCATTCTGGGGGTGCAGCAGTGCTACAAATTCATGCAGCCCCCAGGTCGCATTATCATGTGCACATTATGTTTATGAGGATTGTGGACACAGAGGACAGTGAATTCTGAGGGAATGGTTTGTAGCCAAAGCAGAGGCCTTCCAGCTAGTATTCAGGAAGGATAGTACTACCATTGCTAATACCAGGCCTTAAGCTGTATACAAGGTTCCCTGCCCAGATATTTAAGCTTGTTGCTAGAACTTGGTGTGTGAACAGAAGCTTCTGTGCCACAGGTCTTTGGTTATAATGTGGAGTTATAATCACAGAACAGCAGCAAAGGCCTTGAAAATAAGGACACAGATTGAAAACAAAGGCCCCTGAAGCATGAGCAGTGCTCTGGGTAAGAAGGCACTGAAGATGCACAACTTTTATAAGCTAGAAAATTTGCTTTTCCTTCAAGAAAATGAGGTAGGAACTAAGAAAGGGGAAACACAAGGAAAAACACAACCGGCTAACAACAGGACAAGGCATCTGTTGTGATCTGGAAAAGTTGTATTTTTCTCAAGTGTCACAACACGCAGTCCAGGGCAGAAGTCAAGGGGTAGGAGTTGTCTGGAACAAAAAACACCTTATGAAAAGACAACCTTCTTAATTTGAGGGAAGATGATGTGTAAGTTCCAGCTTTGCATACCTAAGAGCTCTTGAGCCAGCTTCATTTAGACTCCCGTGACTCAGACCATTAAGGACAGCCTCAATTGGTGCCAACTACACAGCAGCATCATGATGGTTTTTAAGCCTCACAGCTCATGTAGGACATGATTGTTAAGGACTGACCACTTTCAGTACACAATGATAACGATTAGGAGACTGTAAAGCAGACCATTGGCATGAATCATGTTGTTAATGAAAATTGGTCTAGTAAAGTTTTGCTCTAAGGAGTAAAACAAGCCTGATTTAACAACCTTTTTACTAGTAATCACAGCAATTGTTAAAACCCTCACTTGCAACACATAAGCTGAGCTGATACTAGCGAGAATTCACAAGGAGAGGAGCTTGTTCTATCTGCCAGGAGAGCACAGAACTGGTGGGACTGTGAAAGTTTTCAAAATAGGATGTTTCTCTGGTATAGGCAGGATTTATTGAACACTTTCCCTAGAAGCTTTAGCCTGAGGGCTGATAAGCAGGAGTATACAACTACAGGTAGTTTGAATGTAGTATCAGGTTCCTCAATGGACATCAAGAATGGTTCTCCTACGTGAACATCCTTGTTTGGTGGAGTCATTGATTTGAACTGTTGAACTAGTTATCACCAGCATCTGCTTTACAGTAAGGGCAGATAGTTCCTTTCTACAGCTTTGGTATGTCTTATGAAAGCAGCTGCATCTTTCAGGACTCATCTCCAACTACAGTGTAATTCCTTCTTAGGCATATGTATCATTAAAATTTCAAGCTACAAACTTTCCATAGCTAAGGTGAGAAGACAGACATAGCAGACATTAATCATTACTGAATACAGTATCAGAATGTGCTCAAATACTTCCCTACCACTCATAAAATCAAATTGCATGCAGCTGCACCTAAGAGTTCATAATGCTGTTTGATTCCCAGAGCCTACTGCAGCTGAGTTGATGAGCTCACCTACTACACAAAGAATTGCTAACACCTTGCCAGCTGAGCTCTCCAAAACACAACTAACTGTGAATACTTGTGCAATAACATCACATTGCTTTTAGTTACTTTTTTACTATTAAACAACAGAAAACCACATCTCTTTCCCCAAACCACTGCTCTGTAAGCAGCCCTAAGGGATCAGTGTTGAAAAGAGCTACAAGGTTGTAAAGAATTCAGGACCCTCTTATGCATCACACTGTGTTGTGCCACCATCAGCATCAGTTACTGTGCCTTTCCAATCTGTAACAGGCCAGAAAGCAAAATTGCACACAATGTTCTCAGGCATCTAGAGTGTCCTCTTGGCCACTTTTAAACTGGTCAACACCCGAAAATGAGGGTTAAAAGGCACCTGACCAAAACAGTAATTTGCTGAGAACTTCAAATCAGCAAATTTATGGAAGCCAGATAAATACCTAACTTAATTTTGTATAAAGGGAATACAACTGGATAAAGATTGAAAAAAAAAAAAAAACCCACCAAAACATAACATGCCCGTTGATATATTACTGAAAAATGGATTGAATTAGGTATAAAATTTATGAGATTACTTGAAGAAATTACTGGAGCCAGAGAAAATATGAGGATATGTCATAACTCTGTGAAATATTTGAGAAACTGACTTGATTTAAAATGTACAGATCAGTCATGCTAAAAGCACAGAAAGGGAAACCTAACTAAGCTGAAGCTTGCTGGTAACTCTACGGAAGGTCTTCTGTCTTCCTGTCTGGGAAACCTCTGAATGATACCACCTGCTGGTGGAATGATGAGTATTCTTGTGCAAGGAGCCAAAAGATCAAATTAAGAAGACATCAGCAATGTCTCATGGAGCATCAAGGGACCTCTGAGTCATCATTCACAGATTCAGCCAGCAGCAATTCACTTTCTCAGTGCTACAAGCATTCACGAAATGGAGAAAAAGGGTTATGAATGGAAAAACAGATGAGTGAGGAAAGAATGAGTCTTTTTTATTTTTCAGAAATTAAATCTTAATAGTCCAGCTACATGTTGCCTATTTCACCCATCTGATAAACTACCTTAGAGTGGAGTACAGGGTGCAAAATACAAGGCATAAAATGAGGCTCCACTCTTGCTCTCTCTGCCAAGAATGAGATGAAATAAATCCCACTTCAAAAACACATCACTGATTATATTATGCTGGTTTTTAACACTACCGCTTCTAATACTGGAAAAAGGCAGTAGTGCTGCTAACACCAAAGCTTTTAGGAAAAAAGAAGCAAATGGAGGACTTGAAAAAGCTTATCTTCATATTAAATCTTCAGGTAATTTACATGTTTATATAGTAAATTACTTCTAAATAATTAAGGGCTGTCTGCATCAATCTACAGCTATGCATAACTGCTACAATGAACAGCACATTTTGAGGGGGATACAGAAGTCTTCCAACCTTTACCTGATACTCAAAGTTGCAAAGTTGAATCCATGAATGTTGTTACAAATTAAATAAACACCAGCAATTCCCCAGCACACCTAAATCAGTGATTTAATTATATGCTTTCAACTCTAAAATGAAAATTTCTTCCATTAGGGAAAAAGCTTGAAGTGAAACACTAGCATCTGTCTCCTCTTAACATTTTTCTTACAGCAAACACTCCTTCTTGTATTAAGGAGGAAGAACACTTCCCTATGATTTCCATCAATGGAGAAGAGCTTATCTGCTTGTGGCTGTAATATGACATTGTCAAATAGCTATATTTTCAGAGAAAACTGTCATCTGTTCTGAAACACTTCAGAAAGCCAAAGGGCTAGCAAGACATTTATTTTTTTGTAAACTCAATCTATGCATAAATATTTGTTACATGCAAGTAGGGTAATCATACGCATTTACTCTTCTCCAAAAGTGGAGGAAATCTCATTAGAGCTCTGTATCTGCCTCTTTACACAGTTCTTTACAGCTATCTCATTGTCTTTTAATTATCTGTTTATTAAAAAAACTGTCAACACAGCTTTGGCACTGTACTGTGTCTTGCTATATTCTTAAGAACTGCAAGCTAGCATGGATTTCAAGTGTCCAACCACACTCTCTCCATAAACAATACACTCAATCAAAAAATAAGAAGATAAAACAGTTTGGGTTGGAAGAGACCCCTGGTCCCAATCCCCCTGCCACAGGGGAACCAAAACTCAAAGTCCCATCTAATCTGGTCTAAATCTCACCCTAAGTTCCACAAAATATGAAAGAAGGAAAACAAACAAAAAACCAAAACTAAAGAATCTAAGCAAAATTAAATCTCCAGAACACACACTCCCAAAAGCACTCACACAATTAAAAATATTAACCCTTCCCAATTCAGTATGCCATTCTAATAACCCACTGTTCCACTTCAAAATACCAGGAGAAAGGTTTTCATGCTTTGGTAAGAACTTAAATCTTGAATAGAGTAAGGTTGCTCTGTCTCTTACGATAGGTAAGAAACTTGCTTAAACATACCAGACTTAAGCAAAAGCTATTCTTATTTTTATAATCTCCAAGTTTTAATGACCTAAACAAGAACAGAGACTGCATTTTCATCTATTTTAATTTAAAATATTAGTGTGAGTAGTATTTATGCAATGCACTGTAGAGCAAGCCAGGAAAGAAAACGCTGCCCAGTAAGGATGTGAAATCAGGATTTAGAGCTTTATACTAAGCTGACTTGTTTACTGTCTGCTATTAAGGACATGAGTATATGGAGAAAAAAGACAGGTGTTTCCCCACAGCTGATGAGTAATGAGTTCCTGGAAATAAACAGGAAAGCAAATCAATTGCTGGCACTTTTTTTTGAACTTCTAAACCAGGTTTTAGAAGTAAAGCAAGTATGTTAGCTAGATGAAGATTTTAATATTAATGTTTTTCATTCTTAAATATTTATTCTCTTTACACTTTTCTTCACCTCTCTCTAGCCTGCTTGGATTACTGAAGCACAATTTACATCATGGTTTCTGAGCACTGTGCAGCAATGCTGCAAATGACACACTCTTATCAGGTAGTTTCTCCCCCTTCTGTGCCTCTTGCCTAGAAGGAAACTCCACATTGATTTTAAATCACGATGTGCTGTGCATTTTTAAACCCTCTGCCTCAAGCATGCATGGCCAACTTTGAGAAAGTATTAAGCAAATTTCATAATTAACTGAAAAAGGGTTTACTGCAATAAACTTTCTCTCAACTCTTTCTTGTCTCACATCTTCCTCTATGGTAGAAGCTGTAACAATTTAAGCAGCAATTGGGAGATGACAGAAAAAGCACACATGCCTATTGGTCTGAACCAAAGAACTGCATGAAGGCAAATATCAGCTTTGACTGCATCCACAGATCTGCTATAGTGCCAGTTAGGTATAAGTAATAGTCTTCCAAAACTGAAGATTCTTTAGTAATAGTAATAACAGCTCAAGTCAAAGATGAACTCTATTGGGGATTGACTCTGTGTATTAAGCATTTTGGATTTAACATGGTTTTTTAGTGAAACACTTCAATTTGGATTGCTTTCAATGCTTCCCTTTTTTTCTCCTCCTAAGATGAAATGTTTTTATTCAGGAATTCACACTGTGTAAAACATTAATTTCATTCTCCACAGAACTTTCATAAAAGAAGAGAAAAATAAGCTGCTTTCAACCCAATAAATAATAATAATTTGAGGGAAAAAAAAGATAAAAAGATAATACCCCCCCCCCCCTTCTATTGCTTCATTTTGTTTTCACAACCTCTTAGTCAACAGCTTCTTCAGTTATAACCTAAAACTAGTGGCTTCTTCTTTAAAGAGAAACGACTACATAAAATAATGCACTGAAAATCAGCTTGTAGTTGACACAGGTAAACAATCTGCCTCAGGAAGAAATCTGGGAAGCTGGTATCCATGAAGATGCTGAAAAGCACAAGAGCTCCTTTATGATAAACACTTCTGTTTGTTTTACAGTTATATCTCAAAGAGGCTTGCAATAATTGCTTGGATAATTGTAAATAACACTAACAGTGTTGCAATAATTTTCCATTTACTTGAATCCATAAACGCAGTGGTACTCTGAGAAGAAACTGCTATCTGTTAAAAATTAGACCAATTTCATAGTAAGTGTGAAGAATACGTACTGAGAGAAATGTTTCGATGTTGTCATGAACAAACGATGCAACATCTTGCCAGTCCAGAATATCTCCAAGCCAGCTGTTTTGACGGTTTATGTGCCACTTGTGTCCTTTGTGTCTTCCAGAATGTGTTACATTCTTAAAAACAAGGAAAACAGACATTCAAATAAAATTTAGAGATATGAGAAAGTCAAAAGCTAATGCTTTAGACTGATGTTTTCTTAATGAGGAATAGATACAACATGCATTTATATACTTAGAGCTGCTTTAACTGGCATCCCCAAAAAATACCTGGAAAGACTCTGTACACTGGAAAAATTAAAATCTGACAAAAAAACTGTAGTTAATTATCCCATTTAATTACACATGTGTATGTTGTATTGATCCACCTCTGTCAAAAATTTACTGCTTGACTGATACAATGGTATCTATTTTGTTCTTAATGAAAGCACGCAAAAAAGAGGTAATGATTCTGGTTATTGCCTACATAATTTACTGTTTGCAACATACAAGTTTTCCCAGTATAGCCCATAAAGAAAAATGCAAGCAGAAGTTCAAGCAAGCAGTTTTCTCACTGTTAAGAGTCTACCTCTCCACTGGTAATGGTCAATCACCCAAAACCTAAAAGCTAAATTGGATGCAGGAGGATTTCTTCTGACTACAAACCTTTGTAACTGCAACACAAGACAAGACACGGCCATAAAAAACCAGCTAATTCCTTAAGTGGCTCCTCCCTGATTATGAAGTTGCCTATTGCCCAGTGAATCATATCTGATTACCATCTTGAATGAGGCTATTTGACTCAGTCTGGGACTGTAGCAAGTGTTTCAGAAGAGGATGCCAAAATTGTCTGTAAGCAATCTCAAGCAAACCTGCTGACTACAACATCTTAGTCTTTAATAGAAGGAGACTTCTCAAGTTCTTGAACTCTGATTTTTACAACAAGCATTCCACAACTTGTTAAAATTTTCTGCACACTTTTAGCCTTAGCAGTCTGCATTCAAAATGATGACATCTTTTTCTGCCACACATGCACTGATTAATCTAAGAGCATTAAATTTTCTCTAGATGCACTGTAACACATTGTGATGTACAACTAGAAACCTTCTATAACAAGCCACTTCCAACAAAGAGATCTTTCTTCTGAGATAGCAATTTATTTAGAGAAGAAACATATAAGTAGTCAAAAATCTCCCTCCAACAGGCCTTCTGTATTTGTAAGTAGTATGGAGACCTATCATCTGTTCATCTAGTTCTATACCAAAACTGTTATTTCTTTAATGCAGAGATCTTCTTGGAACTTTAGAGGTACTTGAAGAATAAAGAAAAATGTTCATATAATCGCAATCATTTAAATATACAGTAGTATTTCAGGAATATGACTTCTGGATTTGGTATTTCCATTGCACAATGGCTAATGAATTGCTTTTTCCTTTAAAAGGCAAACAGCAGTGGAAGCATAATAATTATTTAACTCGTAGGAACTTTTCAGGATTCAGTGTACAGAACCCATTATAAGATCACTGCAAAAATACACCGTATGAAATTTAATGAGAAGACAATTACTTTCTCACAATTTCAAATTAATAAAAGTTACACAAATCACAAAGATCAGTTGTCTTTTCCCAAGACCCTGACAACACAAAAATTCAGCAGAAAGTGCTAAACTATGAAACATAAAAAGTGAGAAAACTGTAAAATGGCACATACAAAACCACACTTAACTACTTATATGTAGGACGCAGCTCTGGCTATACTAAAACTGTGACTCTAGAATGATGTGTTTTACACACTTGAAATTTTTACCTTCTTTTACCAACTCAACCTTCCAACTTTCTGCTAATCTCCTCCTCAGAAAAATCACACTTAGTGTAATTATGTCAGAGTACTAAGTGATAGTTTATATGAATACCATTTAAATAAGTTACCCACCTTCACAAACCAAGAGTGATAAAGCCTGTCCCAGAGCTCCAGTACTTGTTTTTCAATCACAGCAGTATTATTTACTTTTTCTCCTAAAATCTTATGGAGCTAAAACACATAAAAATCTTTCATTATACAGAACAGAGCAAAGCAGGCATCCACTGATGAACTTCAAGCTTGATAAATAACACAAGACTGTCTATAAAGGCACATTTCATACCCAAGGTATTAGAAAAATTAGTATCAGCATGAAATATGCACTTCAGAAAAAAATGGTTCACAATACAGAGACTTTGTTAAAAAACATTCTACTGCACTAAGGACTTCTTTCTGCACTGAAAAACAAATGCTGTCTCTAAAATGCTTAATCTAAAACCCTTGATCATATCTTTAGAGTAAATATTTCAAATAACTTGAGATGTGTGCTAGATATCAAATATAAAAATAAGAATCTTGGCAAATTCTTCCAAAGAAAGCTAGCTTAACTATACAAATTATGATTAAAAAAAATGTCCAGTGTACCACACCCAGCCCACACAGAAATTAAGGGAGAGGGAGGGGCAGGTCCCAATAAAAGTCTACATTGTCTACAATAGGACAGTTAAAGCCAGTTTAAAAAAAAATTACTCAATTTTATTTGATGCATTTTCACTGAGAATCATTAGAATGATGACAGATTCTTCAGTTCTTAAAAAGAAACTATCCTCTGAACAGAAAAGACTACTGAAATCACTCCCAATCTTCCTTCAAAAGTCCCAAACCAGAGTGGAAAGAATAGATCTGTCAACAAAATGGTTTAACATGTGGAAAAGAACTACTGACAATTTTTTTTGTTGTTGTTGTTGTTTTGGTTTTTTTTTTTTACTTTTATGGAATATAAGAAATGAAAAAAACCCCAAAGAACTGTAGTTTTATTTTTTGACAGCTCACTCTTACCTTGTGTGTGATCCATTCTCGGCCATACTGGTACACATTGTTGGCTGCAGAATTGAGCGCCTTCTGAATGACCTGGGCTTCCGGGAGCCAGCTGGGGGCGTTTAAAGATGGAAAACAAAGTTGATTGCTATATATTGTACCCACTTCATCACACCCAAAACACATTGCAAATTAACATTCTGAAACAATAAATCATTATGGTTAAATACATAAAAACTTATTACAACTTAAATGTTTCCTTCTACATGTAAGGAACAGATTTTCCCATAAGCAAAGCAAAATTAAATCTAAGGCACGTCATTGCATATAAAATACTCCAAGGTTCACGAAACCTTAATTAAATTGGTATCTCAACATTTTCAAAAGAGATCTGCTCTTCAATCTGCATATGCCCTCATCAAACCACCTGCTTGTGAATTTCTTCAGGGACTCACATCACTTTCAAGCAATGTACCCTACTAAGTTGCCAGCATTTCACCGCTTGTGAATATGGGACACACAATCTCTGCTTTGACTTTCTTTTTACATCTTGATTCAATGGCACTTGTTGGAGCCCTTCCAAAACAAAATGAAAGCATTAAGGAAATAGAATTGCTGTATTTGTTCACCTGACTCAAGATCAACATGGAAGCTCTTCTATCTGTATAATGCTTCAGAAATGTTCCAGATTGGAATTCCAAGATATTTCAGTCATTCACCTCTAAACACAATACGAGCATCAAGCTCTGAAAGCTGGTGAAGCTTCATGGATTTGGCAAGAGGTGTTCTTACTCTTAATGAACTAAAATACAGTCTTATGGATACTTGAAATTTGGATGCAAACACTGGAAGTAAAAAGTTACACTAGAAGTCAAATTACTTAGCTAGTATTCCAGCAGTTTGATTATGTAAATAAGCTTCTGACAGTCAAATTTCTATCTTCATTAGTCCCACTTACTTCCATCTCACAGCAAAACAGAAAGTCCAAACACAAGAGATGCCATGAAGGAATAAATCAAGTGCTTTAAGTGCTTTCTCTTCTCATGACTGTGATTACTGTAGTAGTGCTAAAGTATGTATTACTACAGTGGTTATTAACTATATCCTTCTAGTTCTATTTTTGAAAAACTGCTTTGCTCTTATAATACAGCATCTGATTTCTTTAAATCTTCTTGAATCACTTTTATTTAGAATGTGCCTTTGAAAGAGTCAACCATTCTTCTTCTGGAGAGATCTTTTTTTGGAGGCATTAAATTGGCATCTCACATTTGCCCAATGTCTGTTCACCTGAAGCAGAATGAAAGCCACCTGGAATGCGCCTCCCCTTAAAGTCACACTTTTCAGTCTCACCTATTCCCCCTCTGACGTTCATGCAGTGACTCCTTTGCTCACCAGTGTGCCCATGCTTTTCTCTAGATGTTTTTCTCTCAAAACCTTCTCTCTCTCTTACTACTTGTCCTGGTGCTTATTTTAGTCAGTACACAACTAAACCTTAGAAATTTCCACTGTGCTCACTAGATTCAACTACTCTTAATCAGTGGCCCTGCCCAACTGATTCAAACCAAACCCCCCCACCCACCATTCTTTACACCCTTGAACTCTTCTTCAGTTCACTCCAGGAATAATGTCTTCAACTCCTATTCCTTCAAATGCACTCCACATCCATCTCTCTACATTTAAAAATTAATTTAGCTCTATCTTGAAACTTTCTAGAGAGAGAATTCTTTGCCAGCACTTTTCTTTCATAGGAAAAAAAACCCAAAAAAACTCAGATCTCTTTATTCTCTGCACTACACAAGTTTCTTCTCCACAACTGTAGCTAGAAAAGTTCATACAGCCATCCTTCACCACCAAAATCCAACCAGTCATCAAATGGGATACGACACTGACAGTCCTCCAGAGTGATGCATAAATATCCCTGCTGCCTGAGAGTTTAGCTTTTACATCTGCCTGTGAGAGACAGTCACATTTCTGTTCACCTAGGGGATTTTTAAAATTAAAAACTATGCATAAGAGCACCTGGAAGCTTGTTCATCCACCCTACACTATTCGCTTAACTTCAGCATTCTTACTTTGCCCATTCTGGGTGACTGGCTACTGTCTCATTGATCAAGCTGCTTGTCACTTGAATCATGTGGACGCTCTCTTGATGTACCTAAATCAATGAGAGAGAAGAGAAATGTTATGCAATGCAAACTACAACTCTTCCTACATTCAGAAAGACTTTTTTTCGGGGAGGGGGCCAGGGGGGTGTGGTATTGGGAGGAAAAGGGTGAGGCGACAGGGGGAAGGTGAGAAGGGGGGCAGTGACCAGTTTGTACATTTAAAAATAATTCTTCCAGTGCAAACAACTCACTATGAAGAAAGAAGTTCCATTAACCCAAGAAACACCTAGTCAATACAATAATAAATTCTGGTCACTAGTAATAGCAAATGGAAATTTAAACCTTATCACATCAGTGAAAAAATTTCAACAATAACAACAGTGCTGTCAAGACAAGCACTAAAATACAAAGCAGAGTTTCAGGTACACCTTTTTAAGCCATGGATCAAAGAAGTCTAAAAATTAATAAATACTTAGCTCTAACATGACCAGCCCTGCTAAGAAGTACCTGACCAAATAAATTCTTCAGTAAGAATGATAAAATACACCTTTCATAAACATCTTAATAGTCCTTTTATTAATATAATGGAGCTTTAGGCAGGAATGTTTGCACAACTTCTAAAGTCCTCAATTTTAAGTACTCAGCATTACATATGCCTACATTTTGGAAAAAGGAGACTGACATCAGAACCCATCGATCTTTGTTCCATAACTGTATTGAAGTCAAACATTCAATCTCATTGACCGTTTAAAGTATGAACACAGCTCCATTAAGGAAAAGGGAAAAAAAGTACATGAGTGACCTCTTCTGGTGAGCAAAACAAAACCCACCCAAATTCAACCATAAACCAAAAATCAATTTCAAAGAATACCTAATCATGAATCTCAGTACAGTTAACTCAGAAAAGGATACCATGAGGTTATCACAGGCAATTACACAAACGAATTGACAAACACATCCTTAATTATTTTGCAAATATTTCTGATGTGAGGTAAATTAAAGAGAAAAAAAATCTAAGTGGTTCCTCTCTTGACAAGGAAAGTGTCAACAGGATGTAAAACCAATCTGTTCCTGTAATACATAAGCTATTCATTCTTTTACTAGAATAAGTTTTGTATTTCCAAATGTCTGTATATTAGCCTTGTCATACAGGTGAAAACCACAGAAATGCAAAGAAATATAAATATTTAGATTTTGATGTATTTTTGTATATTGTATAGTCTTTGAATGGTGACAAGCTCAACTACAGAGCAGTTAGTTCCTAAACATAAAGAAAAATTCTTTAAGCTATACAATCTCGTATCAGTAACCTTTATTAGGAACAAAAATGAGCTCTATGATTATGTCTGTTTGCACACTGTACCTTTGCAGTAAGGAGAAGAGCTAGCAGAAGGGTTCCTATCACCAGCAAAAATATTATGAAAATGCTGATTATTTTATCTAGCATTTTCTCCAACCACACGATAATCTGTACAGAAAAAAAAGAAAATAACAAATTATAGCACATAAATCAATCTTTATTGAAAGCAATGCTCTGTGTTATGCGACAGTATTGTTATTTTTATTTACAATCACAGTATAAAATCAGGCTCTAATCAAACAGCATTTATGCCCAAGCTTGGAAATGAACAATTAACAAGCGATGTTAGCATGATTAAGGTCATGGTATGACGTGATTTTGCAAAGAACATATACACATTACCACACAACATGGCAAGCTCTCTGCAAAGCAAGCAATAATTCAACACTTACTTACTAGACCTAGAGAAGTACCTAAAGAAGACATTCATGTCAACTAGAACCCAGAAATTTGTTTCTTGTCCTTCAGCGACTTGGAAACTTACAGATACTTGTCTGCACAGGACTTCAACGGTATCAAGGCATACTTTAAAGCACAACCAGAATTTTAGGATTTTTTTAGCTAAGAGTCATCTAAATGACAAATGCGATAGTTTTGCAAGCAATAAAATTTTTAAAGCTGCCTCATCACCTTCTGAACTGAAATGGGACAGGTGGGGTTCTACATTATTGAGTATCAGGCCAATTATTCAGCACCAACTATTTCTATCCACTTCCAGTCTCAGGAGGATGCTCAGCATTAAGCATGCATCAGCTAAACTCACTGATACAGGAAACAGGCACGTTTGTTGTTCTGTCAGTTTACAAAAAGGCCCATTCTATACATGTCCATAAGCAAATGGTGATACTACATTTGAGTAGAGAAATTCCGATAATGTCATTCAAAGTAATGGAACTGCTCAGTCACACGACTTTGCAGAGCGCTCTGGAACAGTGCAAGCTGAGCTTCATCTCATACACAAATTGACTGTTTACATAAAAAGCTGTGAAAGCACATGCAAGCATGACCAAATACATTTTTCTAGCTCCTATGGTTCAAATACCAGGTCTATTTCTACTCCATTTAGCACTACTACAGGAAAAAGCAACAGCACAACTGTAAAATTTGTGATTTACAAGAACTGAGGTCAAAGCCAATGTGCAGTAAGCCAAAATACTTTCAAGTACCAGTTATATATTCAATGATTAAGTTGGCAATTATTTAGTTAAAGCTCATATAAAACTACTAATATGCATGCTAATGGTTTACATTAGTTCTTTCTTCATTATTTACCCTATCCTTACACATGAAATTGACCCTTCTGAACTTCTCAGACTGCTGTGTGAAGATTGAATTGGTCAACACTGAAGGTAGATCTCCTATTTGAAAAAAAGTAAGGACTTTTTTTGGTTTACCGGATGTTTTCATCTGGTAGCATTTGAGCAGTTAATGTACATCAAGTAATTATTTTTAAACTTCAAGTTTTTACAATCAGCCCCTTGTTTGATCTAAATTACACAAGTTCTTGTAACAAAGTGCACTACATTAAGAACTGCAGAAAGGAATTCAGGAAGCATGAGGATGTGAAAAATCCTTTGGTTTACGTATTTTTAACCTTAGTTTGGTTTTCAGAATTGCTAAAATATTTCAGCTATCAGAAATGCATTGCCAGTGCTGGAGAGAGGTGATCTGCCTGCAGTGGTACTGCAGCTCTCTGAAAAACTCTGAGTAGCCCCTACACAGGGCATATATATGGTATATATATAGGGGTTACCTCTCTGGAAATAAGACTGAAACAGGATTTGCTGTGTCATTCCAAGCCATTACATGTATGTGTAATGATTACATAAGAGAAGCAAGAAATAAAAGTCCTTATTTCAAAGGACAGAAATAAAAAATATCACCAAGAAAACACCACTGGAGAAACAGGGGAAGAAAATTTAATAGCATGGACTTCAAAATGAAACTATTAAAATTAAAGCTGCCCTTGTCATTTCAGATGAAGTTCAAACTATTTACTTTCTATGTCAGAGTTAAAAGAAATCTGGTAGTCTTACATACAGCACCTTAATCAGATTCACTGAATCCATGTAAACGAAGTTCTGTCAGATTTCCAAAAATGCTAGGTTCAATGATTGTGTGAGGGGTATCCAAAAGGTGAAATCTCAGTGGAGATGAGGCTGAATGCTTTAGATGTTTTGCCATATAGCAGCTACTGGAAGGTCAAGTTCCAAAAGACCAGGATGAGGACTCTCTCCGAGATGGCACATGACAGACAAGGTATCTTCCCTGGACACTCATACTGAGGGCTCGAACATGCCTGGCATTAAGGTGCAGCTGCAGCCCATGTAAATCCTGAATTACCTTTAATCTAGTCAGTAAAGTCATGGCAGCACTGATGATGTACTGGTACCAGCAGCAGCCTCAGCCATGAACATCCACCTTGTCTCTATTTACTGGGGCAGGTAGCCCAAAGAAGCCTGATGAAAGGCAGCTTTGGCAAGCCTACAGGTGCTGCAATTACATCTTTCAACATAGACTTAAGGGGATCCAAGTTATGTAAGTGGTACAGACACATCACAGTAGAAGACTGGACTAAGTATCATCAAGTAAAAGCAGATGGACAACATTCACTTAAGGCTATATTTACTTTTTTTTTCTTCTATTAAGACATACTTCCCTCCTTCCCCTACATTAACCCACAACACTTCCTTAGCAATCCCTCACCTTTTCACACTCACGTTAAATAATGCATAGGTGCAGGTAAGCTAATCACTGCAGGGAAGCTGCACTGCTAAATGCCTGTGTGGTTGTACTCATCACTGAATCAGGTCCAGACCTCACTCCTACCCCAACCCTGCCAGACCTCCCTTTACACTCTTCCTGTAAACCATGGGCATGCACACAGAGACAAACATGTACTGACTAAACACACTCATTAGCCAGAGGTCATGAAGTTTTATATTCAGTTCCAAGCTTCTAATCTAAAGGTTAGTCAACAGCAGAAAGCTGAGGCTGCCATAATATCTGAGATTATGCAAAAGTAAAGGAAAGCCAGGGTCCATAGCTACAGAAGGTCACACTTGTAAAATCAAACTGAAATGTTACTGATTTATGATAGACTGCTCACAAAATACTGTCTTTAACTGTCACAGTTTTGAAAAGAGAAGTTTCAAGGTTTTTATTTTAATTTAGCTCACTGTAATTTATTTTTTTTATGATTCAGTTACATTCTACTAAAAAGCTCCTCAATAATTTGCGAGTACTACCTCTTTCAACTTTTGGAGGAAGTCACAAACTATGACATTAAGCTGTAACAGAACTACAGTCCATACTTAAAAATCAGAAATCCTACTATCTAGACAGGTTCTCCATGTTATGCAGTATGATACATCATCTACAAATTCACATTTGCGGGTTTCATACTGCATAGCCTTCAGAACAGTAGTTTTTCTAGTATGTTTAATTTACTACATTACTCAAAGAGTGAAACACACCTAGGAATCTACTTCATTTTTGATTAAATCTACAGAAAATTACCAACATGAACTTTTATTTTTTTCTGTAAACAGCTCTGCTATTTATGAGGATTTTTTTCCAAGACGTTTCTTAGACTTCTCATTTCCTTTAGTTAGTTAATATTTGAAGATATCATCTCATTAATAATATCTGCAGAGAATAAGGGGAGTCTGTAACCAGAACATATCTTAAGGTTATGCTGAAATGAGTCAGCTGAGTAATTAAGCTAGAAAAGGTAGAGAACAGCCTGTGTGAGGTATCAAGTCTACCTACACCAGTATCCCTCCTAAAGCAGCAGAAGAATTTAGCAATTCCTTCTTAAGACTCCTGACACAGACAACGTTATTAAGAACAAATTATGCCAGACTGACTGAATCTATTCTATATTTTGGGCTATATATACCACAAACAGGAATTAAAAAGCCAAGGTCTATCAGTAGCAGTCATAATCAACCATCATTTCAAATTCTGCCACAACAATATATGATTTTTAATTTCCTGATGGATTATTAGAAATTTATCTCTGTGGCCTCTGAAGTACTTCCCTTCAAAGACAGGGAAAAAGGAGAAAGGCACAAAAGGAATCACCTTTTAACTGCAACCAGTGTTCTGCCTCTGGTAGAGCGTGACTTTTTAAAATTTAAAAAAAAAAAATCACCAAAACACTACGCAACAAAATCAACCCCTTGGTTGCACTTTTTTTTTCACCTTTTTTTTTTTTTTTTTTTTAATCTTGATTATAATATTATTACTGTGTGTTCATGAAGAGAAGTCAACACTGAATGTAATACTACAGAACTTTCAGGATTTCTACTGTAAACTTTCTCAGATTTCTACTATGAAACTGTAAAGTAAACCAACGGTTTTCAAAGATAATGCCAATGAACTAAAAAAACACTCTGTAAAGAAACTATATCCACGAGATTTTGCCAAATAATGTAAATTTCTAAACTAAAAATAGAATCCAGACATTTTAGCATTTAAAGTTATTACAGCTAAATTGTTTTTGCAACCCACCAGTACTAAGGAAAAAAAAATATATCTACTCATATAAATTTTCAACAAAAATGACAAATTCTTAGCCAGAAAAAAAGCAGTTGAGACTACACTTTCTCTTGCAGCTCACTAAACTCAGCTCTTCACCTGAACTCTGCTAACAAACCAGTATCTAATAAAAAAAAAATTATGACAGGTTATGGTTGCACATATTTACTAACCACAAGTCAATCACATAAGATAAACATTACAAAGTTGGTAAATAAAAATGTAATTTTTAAACAGGAGAAATACAGTCAAGGGCAAAAGAACATTAAAAATGCCCCTCTTCATGGACAATTATAACTGAATTATGAAAATGTATTGCACATTTTTAAAAGCCACACAATAGGAAAAACTATTTTAGCTATACCAACTACTTAGGTTCGTCGATTTTTTTGTTTTAACTAGCCTTTTTCTTCCTTTCAGACTTGTTAAGATTCAGCAGTTCTGAGGCGATGCAAAGCCTTATTTTGTACGTATTCACTCCTGGTACACTACATACTATGCCTGTGTACACAGGCAAGTTCAGCACTTCAAAAGTAAAAGATTGACAGCACTCAGTGAAACCAGCCCATGCACTATTTGCAAGCACTTAGAGCTTTACAACTCTGCTTCACACCCTCACCAGTCCCCTGGTAATTCAGTTCACTGATGCTCTCTCTGAGCAGAGAACAGCTCTCCAGACCGGGAGAGATCTGGTTTTGTTAGGTGTACAAGTGGGGACCAGGTGGAGATCTAACTATTCTTAAATTAAAGTGCCCCTAAATCACTCTACCCCTTGAAAAGCTAAGGCAATACTCTGCTGTGCTAAACATTAAACTGTGTGTATTCACTGGAGTAGAAGAGATCAGAAAGAATTATATGACCTTCAGTAGCTTATACCAAGAGCTGGAAAAGAGGCATTTGAGAGAGAAATCTGTATGAAGCAAGGCATGTTAAGGAGTGTTCATGCTGCAAAATAAAAAATAAAAAAAAAATTATAAAAAAAATCAAACTCCCCAAAACCATAGAATCCATTAGTTGGAATCATAATTTTTCTGTTTATTTACCTTCTTATTAAGCCAGTGCCACAGCTTGTCAGTGGCAGGGGGAGATGGAAGAAAAGGGAAAAAAACACAACACAGTGGAAATTATTGAAAAATGCAGTAATAGGGGAAAAAAGCAATGAGAGGCAGGCAAAGTCATCCACAGAATGAAAATGAAATTGTTCTAGACACAAAGGTAAATTGCAATAGGAAGAAAAGATCATAACAAATTCTAATGCAAGAACCTGGGTTTTACTTTTAACATGCACTTTTGAAACAAAGAGGGATATAACAAATACGAACAACATTAATGGTATTAACATGGCTATCAGCACAATCTGAGCAATTCAGTTTAATTACACTGAGAGCTACCATCAGATTACAGAGCAAGACTTGTACTCTGAGAAGGGCATTTCAGCAAAACACCAAATTTTAGCATGAGGTACTCATTTATGGTATTAATACTCCCATTCAGACATTCAAATACTCCCATTCTGTGCATTTCAAAACATTCCTATTATGTCAATTACTGTTGAACAGATTTCATATGGGGTTTTGGTACCACATTCATATTAAAGCATTCATATTCAATGGCACAACTCCAAATACATAATTAAGTCTGATATACACACAACAGCAAAATTGTAGATCATATAAATGTACACATTTTATGTAATTCTCCTTGCACTTCTCAACAGGCAACTTATCCTTCTGCACTGAAGTTATTTTTTTTTACTGATGCTCATCCACATGCTAAAGCATACCTGTTTTAGGACCTAGTTTATGTAGGACTATACTCTTAATTCTAACCATCACTAATCAATTAGTAGCATAATCACAACAGTGAAGAGCTTTAATGTTGTTATTCATCTGTGTTAGAGATTAAGGTCATGTAAGTGAAGTTTATTTCTCCCTGAAAACAAGACTATTGAATTCTCAGTAAATCTAGCATGTTTGCCAATTGCCAGAAATTACATTAGCTCCCAATGGAAACAACAGGTAAGATTATTTCAAACATATAAAAATCTCATAATGTTGATTAAGTTAGAAGCAGATTTACGAAGAAACATGAACATTAGGAAACATGAAAATAAAATATGTCACAAAGCACCCACATTTACTAGCTTTTTCTACTCGTATTAAAAATCAATTCAAATCAATTACGAAGTTTCAAAAGCCTCAAACTGACAATGTAGAATTTGTTTCTATTTTACCTTCTCACCTATGGGATAATTTATCTGTAAAAAGGGAAAGTTGTTTTCTGATTCAATTACATACTTTTAACTTTACTCCTGCACTATAAAACCTACTATTTACAGATGAGGTTCATTTTGGAAAAAACAAAGATCTCACTGCTGTATTGCTCCACTTTGCAATTCCATACAAAATACAACAGAAGAGCCCAAAGATTTTAGGAGAATGTGAAAGGAAGTCTTTGGTATTTTTCTATAATTTCAGCCTCTGGGAACTGGATGATACATATAGTAATTAGGAAATAACATTATATGTACAAAATAACAATATTTTTATTAATGTTTAAGAAAATACCTGGGAGGCTCTGCCTGCCTACTAGCTTACCAATAGTGACGTTTAAGTAATTCTACAAATGTAATCAACCTACATTTGAAAATAGGCTACAGCTTAATTCTAATCTTCAAGTCATCCAAAATTAAAAAGCCTATAGCTACTTTTCCAGTATTTTATTGGAAAACTATTCATCTAAGATCTTACATGTCTATAAAAGTATTTTCTATAATAATGTAAGTACTGGCAGAGATTCTCCTTGTTTTCAGTGCTTGGTTAGACTATGTGCTGATCTTGGTACCAGAAGAAATAGAAGTTGACTTTATCCAAAATCCAAACAATCTAAACAATCCACATATAAAATTCTAGTGCACTACACCTAGAAAAAGCATATAACAACTACATGATTCACTCAAGTACATCAGAAAGCATGCATGTAAAATATTACTACATTGCAACGAGTAAAAGTCTAGTGCATGCAGCTGAGCCACTGCTCAAACTCCCTGACAAATTCTATAATCAAACCACAGTCACCATATTGTAAGACAACAGCCTCCTTTAAAGCAAAACAACATAAATGAAGAAAATTATTACCTCCCTACTGTTGATAAGAACACACATGATACCCTATCTATTAAATTTGGGATGGTTCAGTGGCTGACAACAGAAGCCTCCCTACTCTCTCCTCCAGAAAGTTTCTCACATCTGAATTGCTGTCTGTTGACTCTCCATGAGGCAAATGCACAGCCACGGACCAAAGAATACAGTAATGGCATCTTATTTTCATAGTCCATATTTAAAGGAGACACATTCAGACAGAGACTGACCTACTACCTCAAAAAAACAATAAAATGCAATGCCCCTTTCTTTTCTCTTGACCAGTTTCTCCTCATTTCAAATTTCTATGCACTTCCAGGATAACCAGGGATAAATGAGAATTGTGAAAGAGACACAGTTCTTTTCTTGATGGCTTTGTTTAAAAAATAATCAGTAAAGCTCAGATTTGCATGTGTGAGCAGTACTCACTCATTTCTCACAATGGGTTATTTCCAGATTATCTACACTAGCATCATAAAATTTGTTTGGAAAAAAGACATGCCGCTCTAAGATATGTTCCTTGTTCTCACTACATTTCACTCAAATCCGGAACTGTATCCTAAATGGGCATACCATGTTTGCCAGCCCAAGCAGTACCACTAAGTATTCATGAGAAACTGACCTTGTCAAAGGCTTGTTGTACTTAGCTAAGAGTCTCAACATATCCTGATGCTAAGATTCAGTTTCCAATTAACTTAGCATACCAAAATCCAAACGGAACAAAAACCCTAAGCAGATCCAGCTCCCATGAAAATAAGCTATAAACAAAATATTAAAAATTAAACTTCTAATTGTGAAGGAAATGATCCCTCGGTCCTGCTTTCTCACACACATCCATAAAAGGTAAGCTGTAACAATTTCTTCCCCAGATTTCTATTGTGTGTTTGCGTATTTTTTGCTTCCTCTTAAACAGTGCCTACTGAAGCCAAAACATTCGGTAATCCAACTTAAAAAATCTTGCAAGGATGTAATTTTTACTCCTTTTGTTTTCTCGTCCCTACAGAAAATGTAACTGCCAACAGTCTGTGGCATTTCTTCCCAAATTCTGAGATACCATGCCTCTATCATCCTACAATACACAGAATAAGCACAGCCAGTAGAACTTAAAAGATATGGAAGTATTAGTGCGATAAGCGTTGAAAGACTACATGTAATCCCAGCCACCCATGATAAATGCTGGCTGAAACAGAATTAGAATAGGCACAAATGAGGACAACAGAATCATGCAGATTATCAAGTACCCTACTTGTAATGTCTGGGAAAGCTTAAACTGCTTCAATACACAGAGCGCAGACTCAGGAGAAATACAGCTGTCATATAAAAAATGGAGTGGTGAAAGGAGATGGGAAAATGAGTTGGCCAACACTGTTCTTTTGCTTCGACAAAAACAACATGGAAATAAACTGACCTTAAGTACATTTAAGCTGAAGAGCGAGAGGTTCTGCTGCACATTAAAGCCCTACCTTCTTTAAGGAGAAAAGACTTGCTGGAATTAGGAAGGATACTGTATCATACAGTTATGCAATAGAAGGATACCAAACTTGACAACTCATGAAACAACAATACATTTGATATTGTATCTAGAGTCTTCTGACTTACAGAGAAAAATCTTTTAATGAAAAGCTTTGTATGATCTAAGCTCTTAGCACCACATTAATAATTTTCATTACCTTTGGAAAACCACTTTATTTTATAGCTGTATTTTGAAAGGCTTTTCCTTTTTCAAATTCTTCCTCAATGAACCCCGTGAAATCATTACTTTTTTCCTAGAGCCATTTTAATGCTTTTGTTGACCTTATGTCATCCATTCACCCATTAGATCCAGGCTTAAGCTCCTCCTTCTCCTGTAGAAACTCAGAGCTATAAACTGCAAGACCAATCTGCCAAGGTACAGATGCTCTGACAAATGTACTTACAGGGTTCAGATCTTCAGTTAAAGAATTCCTAAGATAAAGGTGTCTTCCAGAGCAGAGAATATTTCAACAATACAGTTATAGAAAGCACATTCTTACACAGTGCCATAGCTATTACAAACAAAATAATCTGTCTGTCCACGTGAAAACTTACAATCCTTAATGAAAGAAACCTTATAAATTTTCTGGAGCTCTCCAACTATATAATTTGCAATGTAAATGTAGGCATATTTTGCATGGGCAAGAAGAGAGGGGAACACAGAAGGCTTATTCTACGGCATTTCCCAAATACTTTACCTGGCAAATTTCTTCACTGACAGAGGAAAGACTCATTTCTCTACCACCATACTGTGTGCAACAACTTTGTTTCCACACAGTACAGACAAATATACCTGAATTAACTCGGGCCCTACTTACCAAACACAATGGTCTGCTTTTTAATTAAATTTTCACATAAGAAGTAAGAACATCTTATCCTTCAGACTAAAGCTCATTAGGTTTAAATTCAAAATCTTCGTAGCCAGGTAAGGTGATTAATCCACAAGAACTTCGCCTTACTCAGACAAAGAATTTTATAAAGCTGATTCAACATTTTCAAAGTGAGTTCTGTCAAGGTTTGCATACAACCATTTAACAAATTTAAATGTGCACTTAAGTGTGAATAGTGATAGAAGAGACACAATTCAAAATACACCATAAAACAGGTACAGTTTTACATGACAGACATACCCATTACTGACAGATATTTATTTTAGAATTAAAGCATCCCAGAATATGGTAAACAGAGAATAAAACAAACTTTCAATTTGCTTAAGGAAGTAAGTAGAAATACCTTACTGTCAAGCTTTAGCATAACACTGCCAAGTCCTCTGATGGGCCGTGGAGCAAGAGCTTCCTGACGTTCCTTCACAAAATTTTCAACAAGTTGCCACCAACTTTTGCAGTGGTTTGCCATGAAGTTCAAAACTCCAAAATGAACCACGAATTTTTTAAGTGCCCAAACTGTAACCACAAAAAGGAAATTAAGTATCAGAGATTTCAGAGAAGCACCACAAGACTACTTATCCTATTCTGGAAGACTGATGAAAAAGAAAAGACTCTTGAGTTTTATCTCCCATTAAAAACTTCTGGAATTTTCCAGTGTTTTTAGTACTCATCTTCTCACTGGCTTTGCAGCTGTGCTTATCCACGTGGAACTTAGATGACAGCACAAGGAAAGTGACTGCACACAACCCAAAAATGCAGCTAACAGAATTGAGCAAGGCCTGGGATAAGAAGGTGCCACTCCATGATTTCAGTACAGTGGATTTCATACAAATTCACACACACCATGCCAAATGACTCCACATAAAGTACCACAAACAGAACCTAACAGCACTTTACATATAAAAGAAAAATTTCAGCCTAAATTTTTAAGTTTTAGGCCTTTTAAGTTGTTAAAGTGTATCTTTTCTTCAAGAACTGACACCACATAATGTGGAATTTCACAGTAAAGAAGCATCCATTTAAATCTTCTTTTGAAATATTACTGATAAATTTTGCTTTCAAGCATTAAAAAAACTATTTGAGATTAGCATTTTATCTTGGCAACACAGGATACTGAACTTCCTATCACTACATGTAAGTTTATTTTTAATAATTTTTTATTGTGGCTATTCTCCAAACCAAATTCATTACTTACTGCCGTACATGAGCTCCACAACAGTTGGCAGTACAGCACCTCATCATCAAAAATTCACATCATGTTTCTACTTGGAGAGGTGTAAAATGGCATACATAGCCAAAAAGGTTAACTTTTACTGCCTACAGGGCATTTATCCACGTTCTACAAGAGCCTATTTTCTGCAAGCCACAGATGTAATAGTTTATGTTCTTGTTCTTGCTTCGGAAAGCCAGTGCATTGATTTGCTGACATTTAGTTCACCTACCCTCTGGCACCACCACGTGGCGAATAAGAGATTAATTCTCTTGAAGAAACAGAATAATCCAGTAATTTATCTAATAAAATGAGTGGCAACTATACAGAAAAGGAGAAAATACAGCACGAGTGCCAGCACTGAACTTAAAGGCTGACGTTTTGTATGATGAAATGCAGCTCATGGTCACAATAAAAACTGCTGCTTAGCAAAGCCAGTTTGCTTGCAGGCAAAGGCAGGCTTGCATTTACAGTGAACATACCTCAAATGGCTTTCTAATCTTTCACTATTCTTTAAGAACAAGTGTTTACACAGTATCTTCTAAAATAAATGACTGTACACTCATTGCAAAGAAGGTGCGACAGTCAATCAAACAGCTGTAATTATATTAAGTTTAAAAAAGAGAGGAAAAGCTAAAGGACTGTTATTAGAAAGCAGGGAGCAAAACAAGAAAAAGCCTGCATAATAACAAGTTCCAAACATCTGCCGGAAGTTGGAGATTACCTGAAGACAATTAAAAAAAAAAAAAAAAAAAAAAAAAAGATACAACAGAACAAGCAAGGAAGCAAATTGAAAGATCTTAAAAAGAGACAATATCAGAATTTCTAGGCTCTACTCACTGAACAAAATTGCTGCAAGTGTTCCACAATGTGGTTCATTGCTTAGCTTTTCAATTCCTAGCAGTTCTTTCACCTTTTCATTTTATGGTATAATTATGGTATCATTTTCCCACCCTCTACACTAAGCAATTTTAAAAGACCATTTCATTCCAACTGAAGTACAAATGCACTCAATGAAAAATGTTAATGGTACCAAAATGTTTCTAATAATCTAAATGCTACTTTGTACAAGTCCTCTTTACCAATTTAAAGAACTCTGATGAAATTAACACCTTTCTATTTAAGGTTTCAGGGAGGTTTGGGGGGTTTTTTTACATACTAGAAGCGTCCTCTTTACGGTCTCAGAAGTACCTCAAGTTATTATTCCCCTCTTTAGACTGGAACCATTGCAAGGAAATTTGCTTTATTAGCCTTCCTATTTTCCTAGTATTTTTACTATTGCCTCTCTTTTAACCACGCAGATTATCATCACTCACCTTCTGACATTTAATGTAATCCACTGTGCTAAATTTGGCTCTGTTCATCATTATACTGCCTATATGTAGTATTTTTCTGATGGTTCAGTTGTATGAAAAAGCACTTCATACAGTGTCACTGCTAAGGCAACAAGTCACAAATATTCCCAAAAGTGATTTCTTTTTTGGCATGAGTTTATTGTTTGGGTAGTTATTTTAGACCTAATGACTGCCAGAAGCAGCATTCATGTGTATCATTTATAGATGTGCACTTTAATCTGAACTTGTGTGGCTCAAGCTTAAAACCATTCACTGCTGTCTAACTGCAGAACTGCCACTTCACTTTTTCCTCACACATAGGTGTTTCTAAACAGTTTGACTTGACTTTTCAGTGAACTAGCCACATAAACTCTGCTTCTAATAAGTCTAAAATTTATTTTCTAATTCCTTTTTCACTTGTGATTTCCATCTCCCATGACACCCAGACACCAAAACTGGGAAGTTCCTTCTGTAGTAACTATACTAGACTGAAACAAAGGTCAAAATCCTCTCTGCTCTTACCCTGCATTCAGCTATTTATATGTCTTGCCAGCACATTATCCTTTAGCTGCTGCTTTGGTGCTGCAGCCAAAGGCGCAGCTGCTCTTTGCTCCATGCCTCAGAGTTCACAGCTCTTCAAATCTGTGAGTATGACCCCAAGCCACAATTTCCAGATGGTTTACAGATCTCAAGGCTTTGGCAGCAGGGTGGCCTCTGGGGTGGCCTTCATGGGAAGAGACCAGGGGTTTCCTTTTGCCAGACACAGTTCCAAGCAGCTCCACTACAGATCCATCACTGGGCAAAGCTGAGCCCATCAGGCACGGCTGTGGTGCTTCAGTGGAAATGTATCTAAGGGCAGAAACTCCTGGGCAAGGAGAAGAGGAAGGAACACAGCAAAAGTGACTAGAGAGGAGAAAGGAACAGAGGGATGGAAATGAAAAGGCCAGAGAAGCAGAAGTGCTCTGCAGTGGAGCAGACACACACACCACTCAGAGGGACCACAGCCTACAGAGGATCCATGCTGGAGCAGGTACACCTCTTGAAGGGACTGTGGCCTAGGGATAAGGAAAATCCCAGGATCGCACCTCCCTAAAGGGAATGCAGCTCATGGATAAGCTCACATTAAAACACTGGAAGAATGATTTGTTTTGAGGGTATTTGGCCACTAGCTGGGGCCAACCCACCACACTTCATAAAAAAGAAAATAGCTACATCCAAGTGTTAAGTGCATTTTAACTTAAGTTTAGAGAAAATCCAAGCAAACTAGGAAATTCACTTTTTTTACAGTAAAGGGATGGGAAGAAATGCCTTCCAATTCATAGTTGTTCACACATACTCCTATAGTTCCCATCTTCCCTTTTCACTCTCCCAAAAGAGTAGAGGAAAAAGTGGCATCCAGTTTTAAAATAATATCTTTTGATAACTATCACAACTACTCCAATTCTTGCCTGATATATAGGAGAAGAGATGCATGTAGATGTGAAGCAACAAAGCTAATTAACCTCAGAGCTAAAACTGAAACCAAATTTATCTCATGACTTGTCCACAGAGCTTAGCAACCTATTTTTTACAGAAATTAAAAGTTAACATGAGCTCTACTCCACTACCAAATAATATTCTAAAACATTCTTCATTTATAGGTGCAAAAATACAAAAGAATTGACACGAGGAAGAAAAACTAACTGTCTAAACCAGAAGTATTTTTACTACATAAAGTATGGCAGTATATTATTTCAGGCTACTACAATAGTCAATAGACAAACCAATTTAATAGAGTTGTCCACTACATGGTAATAGACAGTGCACATCAATCCTGTGTGAGGCTACAGTTTATCTTGTCTTGAAGATAAGACAAGACTTGAAAAAGTTTTTATTTAAAACTCATACAAGTCTACTAGCCTTTCCTCCTATTTTATTTAACATGATGCCAAACATTTCTAGTAATTGGATTATTACCTGCAAAAGGCACTGGCAACAGCTGCACAATCCAAAAATTTAGCCAGATCTGAACAATGACAATGGCCCACACAAGAGTAACAAAGTAAATATCACTGGTTTTCTTTTTTCTAAGAAAAGATCCAATCTCAGGTCTTTGTCTGTTCCCAGATGTTGAAGAGGACGAGCTGAAAGATGATGAAGCTCGTGGAGGTGGAGGCTGATCACCTTCTGCTGTTGCTCCTAAAACAAACACATGCAAACAAAGGGAAATTACCACATTAATATTCACCACAAAATAGAATATGTTCCCTATTCCCAAATTATCTTTTCTTTTTTTCTTTTTTTTTTTTTGAAGGTGGAGATGAAGGAAGGGACAGCAGCAGAAAACTGTGTTTGTTGTTTGTTTTGGGGTTGTTTTTTTTCTTTTAATTTTTCTAAGAGACTGAGGCAGCTTTGGCACTGATCTACATGTTGAAAAACTAGAACAAGGCTGTATAAACTCTCCCACATCCTGCATTACCACGCCAAGCAGTACTGAGAGGAGGGGAGACGAAAAGTTGCTATACCCTCTAAGAGGGCTCCTGTCACTGTGGGTAAATTACAAGCCAAATATGTTATATCAAAGAACCATAAAACCAAGAAAAACACAAAATATAATTAATTTCTAGAAGAAATCTGAAGTCTTAAAATAAATCCTGCACTTCCCCTTTACTTCAAGTACTCAAAAATGAATCTGGGATTTGCTCAAAACTCATTCAAACAGAACAAAAAATAGAGTACACACTGAAGAGGAAGTTTGTATCTTACAACTGTCTCACTACTACTTTTCCAGATCACTCACAACACAAAGACAGCAGCACTCACACTATTATCCTAAATTCCTTGCTCCGTGTAACAAATATTAGTAACATCAAGCACAAGTTAGTGGATAACAAATTTTGTCAGTCTCTCGCTCATAAGCTGGCAAACAAGAAATTAAATTTGAAAATGTAAACTGATGTGTTAAAGACCCTATACATAAACAATAGTCTTTTCATGTAAAAATACTGTGTTCAAATTAAAATTCTTGGATGCAGAAAATGACAATTTATTTATTTATTCATTTAATCTTTTAGTTGCTGGATGACACCAAGTCCATCTTCAGCCACCCTATGTAAAATCTCTCCCTGAGAACACTGAGGCTCTGTGCTGTTGTCAAAATTCACACATTTCCCACACATCAGTACTTGAGAAAAGTCTGCAGCCGTAGTGGAGGAACACACACACAGAGGAAAACCTGAGAAGTTACTCTGTGCTGAAGCATAAAAGGCAATTTAATATGCTGGTACATACCACACAGCTGGTGAACAATGAATACAACACTTTCCCTGGATTTGTGTCACAGACAAATCTTCTCCCATGAAGAAAAACTGCATAAAAACAACATACTACAACATACTACATGCACAGCAGTCCAACAACTCATGTTCCACACACGTTTTTAGCTGCAGTGTGTCACTTTAGCCATTTCTAGCCTAAAGCATGACAGCTAAAATGTTCAAAAAGACAAGACTCATTTGTCATACAGTAGCAATAAGTGACAAACTGCATCCTCACACAGCGGATGAACACCTCTCTTTTGTTGCAGACATCTGCACTGGTGTTCTACAGGTAAGTGGGACAACTTTTACAGCTTATGGGACACATCCCCCACCACACCAAGACAACAATGCAAATTGATTCACACAGCTGGGATTGACCCTGGGACAAAGACAGAAGCATCAGCTGCCTACTGGTTATGTACTTGGTGGAACTTCAGAATATTCACAAAGGAACTATGGCATGCAACCTGAATGAAGGAATTCTGCAAGCAGCTAAGCACAGCAGAAGCTCCAGGTGGGGAGGTTCTTGGCAAACCTCCATGGGATGATGGCCAGTCCTACTACACAAACCACAAACGATTTATGTAAGGGGAGAGAAGAAGATACCTGTAAACAGAAATTTTCCTAAAAAGACAAAGCATTATTTTTGTATGGAAGAGGATCTATGATTCTCCTGTATTTCTCAGTTAATATCTAATAAAGCAGAAGAGTACTAACAGGAACAAATGGATGCACTAAGGAACACAAATTTGAAAACAGTATACCCATAATAAAGAATTTCCTCCTTCAAGTTATTCAACACTTCTCACTGTTTTGCTTCAAAATTAATATAATCAATATGCGAAATAACAATACAACAGGAAGAAACTCAAATATTTATCAAACAAACTGAAGCACTAAAAGCCGAAACAGGATAATTAGCTGAAGTCTATGCCTAAGATTAAAGTTATAGAATATTTTTGCCCAAAAACTCCTTAGAGTAGAGTCACCTTTAGGAAATAAAAGGGAACATTCCTTCTTTTAGTAACAAAAAATTTGATTGACATATTTTTGCAAAGAAGAATGATTTGATTAAATAACAGCAACAGTAATGTTAAAAGCAGTAACAATTAAATAGCCTTATTTCTTACAGTTTCCCTGTAAGCAGACTGTACACAGAACACAAAACAGATAGGGAAAGATGAGGTGAAAAAAGAAAAAAAAAAAAAAAAAAAAAAAAAAGAGAAAAAGGAAGAAAAAAGGAAAAAAGGCGGGGGGGGGAATGGAGGAAAAAAAAGGGAAAAACTTCTAAGGGATCCTAAGGCAAGAAAGCTTTTTCAGAATACAGTTCCCTAGCACTTCTAAACAAAATTAAATTGTCACTACCAATGACCCAGTATTCTCCTCATGACAAAGACCTGCCTCAGAACTGCCATCTAGATGACTCTCATAAACCAGTTCACAAAGCTGATGCACCCAGAAAAGAACCAAAATTGCAAATGAAAACAGTCACCTTCTGCAGGCAAGATATGCTCTGCAAACCAAGGTGTGAGTGCCTTGTCAACACAAATGGAAAAAAAAGAACTGTCAGTGCAGTGATTTTGAATAACTTTGGTTTCTGTAAAATCCCGTTTAGTGTGCTTTATGATATTTTGAGAGATGAAACCTGAGAAACACCTTTCTGTCTTCCAGCTAATGAAAGTATGACAGTCTAAACAGCTAGCAAAATACTCCAGAAAAAATTCTAGCATAATCAGAATGAATGGTACTTATTTGAACGACAAAAAAAAGAGCAAATTTTCCAGGCTGTCTTATTAAGACCTGTTCTTTTCATTACACAATATGTTCTCTGTCACATCAATTTCTTGCTAACACAGAATTTTGAATTATTCTCCTCCCCAGGGAGAAGACAAAGAAACAGAAACATCAACAGAAAGCAACGCTCTCTAAGGAAGGCATAAATTAGAAAAAGGGCAATTTTTTTACTATTAATGAAGAAGTCCTCAGAACATCAGGAGGAAGGTACCTCTTAATGAAGAACCACATCTTTCTGTAATTTCATGCAAAAAATATTTCTTACGCTTTTTCCTTATAAAACAAAGAAGTGAGGGCAAAAGTAAGCCTGAGAGTCATGGCTTCATTTAAGGATTTTAGTATCTATCATATCCAAGGCCAATAAGACAACGGAATCTTGTCTACCAAGTACTGCAGTGGTATTTGCTTCAGAAATTGCAGGCTTCTTCTTTGCTGTATACACTGGAAACTCCTGAAGACCAGGAAGCACCACTTAGACCACTTGAACTGGTATCATTAACGTCCTTGCCTCCCGTGCTAAATATCAGCATTCAACAATTAAATATGGGAAAAAGATGGGTGTTCAGAAAAAAAATCTAAAAAATTCACAAAGCTTATACCCCCTCACAGTCAAGCCTGGTTGTTCTGTAATGTATTCAATATAGTGTTAAGAAAACCAAAAAAGTTGTAAGTTCTTAAGCCTGTAGGGAAAACTTTTTGCTGTATAAGAATAATGTTTCATCATCATTCACAAAAGATCCAAACCAAAGATGGCCAAAATTATGCTTAATATATTGCAGAACAAAATACTAATTTTACCAGATTGTTGGAAAATTATTTCAACTGTTGTTAGGAGTTAAAACAGAACTCCATATTTGGACATTGGGATTTTTTTCTGCTGTAAAGGAAAACAACAGAATTCATAAGACAAAAAAAACCCCCTCATCTGGTCAGCTGTTTCAAGAGAAGCAAAAAAACCCATAAAATATACAAAAGACACCTTTGAAAAGCAGCTGTAGTTATCTCTTCTTGAAAACAGAAAGAAAACTGTCTTAAAGAAGTGAAAAAATAAGAATTGATTAGTTAAAAAAACAGCTACAAAAGAATACAACCACTTACACAGCTCATTTGTGGGCGTCTGTTACTTTTCCAGATTGCAAAATTCAGCTCAAAAAAAAAAAAAAAATCTCATCTCCAAAATTAAAGATTAGACACAGAAATACAGGATAACTGTCACCATAATGCTCTGATCTCAAATTTCAGGATATAATTACATCTATGTTTATATTGATGATAGTCATGCAAAATGGTGAAAAAAAGGTAAGACTAAGTTGTTTAAAGCTGTCATTTTCAGATTTAAAAGTTTTAAAGTAGATATTTTAGTTTTGGAAGTTCACATTCTGTCAAATTGAATGATCTCTTCAGTTTGGTTTGCAGGAAATGCACGAAACTTTTCAATTTCCAGAGATCTCAGTAATAGTCTAATTTTCTAGTATCACATTTCATCAAAGACCTACCAAAAAAAAAAAAAAAAAGATGGTAAAGTTCAAAATCATAATGGATATCTAAACACTTTGTCTGAACTCTTTTAAACCAATTGGGTTATTCCAACTGAAAGTATCATGTGACTCAATCTCAAAGTCAAGTAAACTCACTACAGGAAGGACTTGGAGCACGCCATATTTAAAGTGGTGGCGTTTTTTTTCTCATTGCAATGTATGCAAAAATTCCTCCAGTCTGCCTTTACCTGGCTCAGAAATCCAGCTATATAACATGTAACTGCCAACAAATCAAAAGACTAGAAAAATTAAAATAATTAATAATGAAGAACAGGAAAAAAATTGCACCTTCATTCTAAAAAAAAAAAATCAAAACAATAATAAATCCTTCTAGTCAGGCCTTCAATAGCCACATAAACTATCCTTTGCTAGACAGCTTTTATACTAGCATCTTCTTGACATTTTTTAAGACAGATAAACCTGATTCACAATTTGGACACTATCTTGGACAAAATGAAGAGGTCACAGACTATTTTGAATTTTTTTCTGAATTCCCTCCAGTTTCATGCCTTTAGAGCAAATTCAAATGTTTCTTACAGAGTATTCAGTCACCTGAGGGTTGGGAGGAATGTTCATTATTGGACTCATCTTCTGTCATTGAGATTGCCATGGCAATTGTTGAAGCAGCAATGGAAATCATCTGACCAGGAAGCTCTGCCCCTGTAAAATATATATGTGTATGTAAGGAACAAAAAGCTTAAATCTTAAAGCGTTTCACTTGGTGTTAGATATCCACTGGAGCTGTAAGGCAGCAGAAATTATATGGATAGACACTGTTAGTGTTTAGTATGTATTATACGTAGTCAATATGATGAAACAGGAATGAGTGCTATTAATTTCAATATTTCAATATACCTGCAGCCAAAACTCAAAACCAGTTATTTGCTTAGTGCTCTTCTTGATAATGAGCTGCTACCAACCAAGACATGCACAGTTGCTGGTGAATTTTTATACCAGTTAATCAACTTTACTAACCAACTAAAACTGCCAGACAGGAAAAAGGTTTCCTTCATCAGGAATATACTATGCCTTTGCTTTTTTCAAAACTGAATTGCAACAGGAAAAAACTATTATTCTCAAAATCTAAACACAAAATATATTTTTAAGAAACTATTTTAGAAACAAATGACTGGATATTGAAAACTTGCTGGATGGAGTTGTCTTGGTTTCTCTCATACTCAGCATTATAGGAGCTACTAAACCCATATCGTTCATTTCTTTCAAAATTAGCCTGTGATTTCAAACGTCCTGGGCTACCTTCATGGCTGAAATTACGTATTGAAATCCATAAACTCAAGGAATTTGGCTTAATAAGGAGTCACTACTTTACCATGGGAAAGAAACATCAGTCCATGGTAATAATTGTCTGTAAAGAATCCAAGATTCACTTCAGCATGAATAAACCACTTTGAAACACACTAAACATCCTATAGTAAATTCTCGCAATCCATATGCTATTGAATTTATGGGGATATAGTCCAGATTATTTTATGTGACTTAAGTGAATTTTTATCTCCAGCAATAAAAGAAACAGTGGCTTTTCCTTACCAGAAGACTCCTTTCCATTCTGCTGTTCATGCAACATGCCTACTGTCATCAGAACGACTATAACCAGAAATACAGGAATTCTCCAGGAACCTGCCACAGAAGCTGAAAGACACAGTGTTGGGATTTTTTACAATTACACCATTAATAAACCCTACATTCAGCAAAACTAAGAAAGGCAGCACATCAACCAAAAAACTAAGAAGTCATAAAACAAACAGATTTCTGCAGTAAAGGAAGAATAGAAAACAAACATTAACAAGTTTCTCAATGAACAAACCAAGTTGTTAGTGTTCCTAACTTCAGTGACATTATGTTAATAGAGAGAACAATTTTAAAAATAATATTTAAAATCACATGAAAATACATACAAAATTTTAAAAAGAATTGATATCAGAGTAAAGTCATGTTCCCTCCAAAAACGTGTATTTGTTAGATCTCCACAGAATGGGATTTTTCTTGGAGTTTGCCTATTCAGCCTGTACTTCCAGTAAATACAAGACTCTCAAAATTTAAGCAAATGCAAAGCCACTATATACAGCTTAAACCTCAGGGAAGCATCCCCCATAGTCAGAACAACCCTTGAAACCTAGTGGTAAAGTAAATCATGAAGTACACTGTGAAACCTTCTGTCATGTAGTCTTCTGTTAACTGCATGATCCTTCCACCATAAACTCTGATATGAGAACATAACGTGGTAATCTGTTATATTAAATGTGTAACATAAATCTAAAAGATTACTATAATCTTATATTTGTATAAACAGATTATACAGATTACTGGCAAATGTATTTTATACTGCTGATATCATCCTGATATGCTTGTTGACTACTGATAGGATTTTTTTTTCTTCTGCTGCTACTATTAAACACATTTTGCAGCTTCAGCCTTGATTAATGGCAGGCTTTCAATAAAATATCACAAATGAAAGTCTAAAGGCAGCCTCATGTGACCCCAGCCCTTCCTCACTGCCAAGAAGTACCTTGTCTGTGAACCAAGTAAGGGAAAACCATGGGAAGTCAAGTTAGATATGAGAAGTGGAAGGTGTTGTTCAGCATCTTGATGCCTTCCCATCCCTACTCCAATGCTCCCTTCCGGACACATCCAGACATAATTACTGAACAGACAAAACAGTTTGCATTTCAGCTCAGACTCTGTTACACAGCTTTAGCAGAAGAACAAGCAAGGAGCTTTGTTGACAGAGCCCTCAGTTATCAGAATAATAACTTCTTGTTACTCACCTAAGTGAAAGAGCAGCATAATCCAGACAGGAACAGACACTGCTTTTAAGTAACGTTCGGTGCTTATATTCCACTTGAATGACACCATCAGCAGGTAACCAACTACCAGTGTCCATATCTTTAAGAAAAAGATACACATAGATATGTGTACATACATCCAAAGTGAGCTCTACTGTACTCACGTATGTGTGTACACTCATGCAAACACCCATAACTGCCACGGACAGAGAACTGAAGTCAGCTTGTAAGTCTTTAAAAATCCACATTTCAATTATTGTATGAGTTCAGCAGCAGCACCTATGTGACCTCAGGGAGACAGAGCTGGCCAGCACAGCACTCATTCCAGCATGGAGCAGTTTGCCAGCTCCAGTGTTTCAGTCCAAAGAGACAAAAGGGAGCTTAAGTCAAAGCCATTAGGAAGCACAATAAAAACTGCTGTTCCTCAGTGGCGCTGGTTCACAAAACAGATGCCTTTTTAGGACATGTAACACAAATTTTTCATTTTTTTAACTAAAAAAAAAAACAAGGACAGAAAGATGTCAGTGATAACTTGGGTTTGCTGCTTCTAACTGCCTTCTACTACTCTATTCATCAGATAAATCACAACACAGATTTGGAGTTAAGAATCTTTAGATGATGAATTTGAGTTGAAAAATGCTGAAAAGAAAGAAGAATGAAGCACAAACCGTAAGAGGCAACAGGAGGTGAAAAGTTGCTACTCAGGAGAGGATGTGAAACAAAAGAGAAATACAAAAGCCTGTAAAAAATGAAAACCCAGTTTTTAACTCTTAAAATAACTAACTAAAGACATTTCTGGCTCAAATTCAATGAACATTCCCTATCCATTACCAGCTAAGTACACCTTCAAATTTACACTTACATATCAATGAATAGAATTTTAATTGAACAGAATTTCTATTTACTGAATCAAACATCACTGTAAGAAGAAAGAATGCACAGGCAGAGACACAGAAGTAGTATTTAGGCAGAACACACCAGAAGAGTTTTCACCTCTACTCTGCAACTCATGCTGAAAATGCAACAGTGCTTGTGAAAAGCAGGTTTGTGTGACTACTGCCATGAATATGTCATTTTGACTCCAGTTTCTAGAAGTAAAATTAATTTAATGTAGCCTTAGCACATTTTCATTAGTACACAAGAGGAAACATCCCATAATGTGGTATAAGGGTATCTAATTGGTGGAGAGGAAATCTTAGCTGTACTGAATTGAGCAGACAAGCACTGAGTGAAGGTGCCTGATAACATCAGAGGGAACCATTGTATAATATGCAAGATAATTTAAAATTACTTACAACACGTGAACAAAGGTATACCTACCCTTTACACACTAATACTTCTCATCTAATGCTTATGGCCAAGTGTGGACTCAAAATAAATATCTAAAACTAACAGAACCCAGAGACATCAAGACAAAAGTCACAAGAGAGCAAAAGTTTTCACCAGAAATGCACAGTATCACTCCTTTAACAGCATAGGTTTGAAACATAAATTCACTCATAAGGCACTCTACAGTACAGCTTTAATTGAAAGAGATAACTTATCAAAAATACTACCCTACTCCCTAACATCAGCCACACAGCATCTCTGTACAATTGGAATAAATATCCAGTTCCAAGACGATTTTCTCTTTAGCTTTTAAATTCAATGAAAATTTACAAATAGGAGACTCAGTACATTCAGTAATTGAAACTTGCTGTTAAAAACAAGCCAAAGGTAGGAGGCCAACAAGGTATAAGCCTATGTTTAACAGCCAACAAAGCCAAACAGATTGCACTGCTTTTAGTCAGGCATAAAGCTGAACATTTAAGGGTTTAGGTATTGAACAATTTTTTTGTGTGTTTGAAGTTGAAATAATTAATCAGTTCTCATCTCTAAAAGCTTAGCAAATGACCCAAGTAAAAGTATTTATTTCTATTGAATAGAGAGAAATAGCTTACTTTTAAACCAGTCACCCTGTTTCAGAGATCAAACAATAAGTTTCCTGAAGCCCTGTAAAGAGAACTGTGTAGTCAAGTGACTGGGGCAGGAAGTTTAATTTCAGTGACACCATGGAATAATCAGCTCTCTATTGGTTAATGTGATGGCCAAGCACATCCCCACACTGCAAGAACCAGTGCACAGAACTAGGGTAGCCTCCTTCCAGCCGTTCATAGCTGAAAGCAACTGACAAACTAAATTAACTTAAATTGATTGATATGGACTAGGATTTCATCCCATACTAACTTGTCAACAGCATAGTTGTGGTGGTGTTGTTTTGTTTTTTTTTTTTTTTTTTTCCTTCCTTTAACCCCTTAAAGCTTTAAATGTTACATAATCCTTCCCATTGTTTTTCTGGATGGTCTCCAAAGGTTTTGGCTGAAAAGCTTGGAGAATATTAATAGCCTCTCTACTATTATATGTCATTCTCAAGAACTGACATAATTGAAACAAAGAATGAAAGACTTCCTACTTTCACTAAAATTAAGCTACTGCAATTATTGCACTGAAACTGTAATTGGTAAGATTCCATGCTAAGCCAAAATGCCTATAAATTTGATTTGTAAGAGTGTACAGTTAACCAGGTAACTAATACATACACTTCAGATTTTGCAGAATGCATTAGCTATCATCAACTATTGTATCAAGCTGAAATCAGTTGCAGATGCCTAACTTTCACCACATACTCAGAGATTTAAATCACTACTCAATCACAATTATTGCTCACAGACATGCACAACTTCCATATATAACAGCTTTGGGATAGTTTAATCCTGCAAGCTGCCCTTCTTTCTTCCCTCACCTATCTTTGTTGTCTTAACAGACAGAAAAAACCTCATTTTTCACATCTCCTTGGCATTTTGTAGCATCTCTTACAAACTGAAAAAAGTGTTGCTTTGGCTTTAGACATGCAAAACTGCCCACTTTTCTGAATAAATAGTGCAAAGACTCCAAAGTAACTTCTTGGATTGTATATTAAAGTGGTAAATTTCAGAGGTAGATTTAGAGACCGTGAAGGCTACTATGAAGGGCTTCAGTTCTCTTTAAATTGCCAACTGGAGACAAAATTACACCAGAGCAGCTTTTATGTTAAACTCAAAGCATTTGCTTCAGTGATTTTTCTTTGAAATTTCAGTGCTGGAAAGTCTAGGACTTATCAGCATGAACTATTATCAACATCACTGAAAGTTTGTTTCCCCTTTCTGTTAAAGCTGAAGCTTTTTGGCTTTGGCCTCACTTTTTAAGAACAAGCTCTTACTACTCAACTTTTGACAACATTTATACTGATTTATATTGGAGAGTAAAATTCTTTATTTACATGGTTCCCTCTCCTTTTTCCTATCAACAAGTTAACCTGTAAGGGGAAGACGAGCACTTCAGTAATTCACTGCTACTGAAAGTGGCAATTCATTGTCTCCTAATACCAGCTGGGCAGTCCCACCTCTTCTGCACAACAGCTTCAACATTCATCCAGCCAGCTCAAGCTCCCTAAGCTCATAAAAAAAACTACCTGTAATTCAGTTATGGCAAAACAGACCCACAGAAATATGACAAGCACCAACAGAGCAATAGAAGCATATGTCAGAAGTGGAAAAAGCAAGAAGAGCTTCCCACTGTAGAAGATAGCAAAGCTGTTGGAATGATTTAGTCTTCCTTGGAATGTTGCCCCAACACCTCAACATCCAACAGCAAACACATTTCCCACCTGCTTCATGTGCCTTCTCAGGCACATGGTGTGATTCCTGGCCTCTGTGCAGGGCCAGGAGTGGGACTTCAGCGATCCTTCCAACTCAGGATATCCCATGATTTTATGAACCACCCCACAAGTCAACACAACAGTGAAGAGACTGAGAAGATGAACCAACAGTTACTTCTTTTGATATATGCCCTGCCAACATTTTTCAGTCTTTAACAAGTCAGCACCTACAAAACTGAGTGTCTGAACTCCTTCCTTTCCTAATTGTAGCTCTACCCTCTCCCCTGGCCACTTTGAAATTATGTTTTTCCCCTGGCTGCTCTTTCCCACTTGGAAATCATACAGCAATATTTTTAAGAGATTGGTCTATTTGGGGCAGATTTTAACTGAGATTTACATTTAAAATTGTTTGATGGAACTACAGATCTAATTCAAATTGCTTTCTATTTTCAGTCTCAGTGTTTTGAGAAAAAAAAAAAAAAAGCCAAACTACCTCATCAGTTCCCTTTAATATTTTAAAACAAAATTTTCATTTGGAAAGAGAGATTATCGTTAATTTTTCTCAAAATAAAAAATCATTTAAAACATTGACAAATCATTTACACAGCACTTTTGCAAACTTTTAAAACAGCGCTGCAGAGCAAAGATGGCTTAAAGAGGTGATCTTATGACACCAGTTCACTATTTCTACATCTCCCTCCTCAGTGGTGATGCAGGCTGACAAAGGAAAATGAACCTACCACAAAAGCCAAGCAGAAGAGTGTTGGACTTCAAAAATGAAGTAACACAAGGCATTACATGCACTGCTAAAAGCCAAACTGTGTTTGTCTTAAAAAAAAAAAACAGTGTTTTCTTCATCTGCCTCTTCAATTGAAAATGGTTTTCTAACCAATATACAAAATAATAAGGAGGCAGGTGACAAATCATGAAAATGTCATTTTGACTCCAGTTTCCAGAAGTAAAATTAATTTAATGTAGCTTTACCACATTTTCATTAGTACAAAAGAGGAAACATCCCATAATGTGCAGAGTCCAGCAGAATAAGAATGTGTAACTGCCTGTCCTTCTAGCATGGAGACAGCCTTTATCAAACATGTAAGAAAATACCCAACTAATCACACCTGTAAGACTATTTTTCACCTCAGACCAAAGAAAACCACCTCCTCCCTTTACTTAGGAAGCCTTCATTTACCTAAAGCAGGTTCTAAGTGAACACAAGTAAGTTCTTCTATGTCCCAGGTCCCAAGGACTAGAACAGTGTGCTCATTCCATTCCTTCTGGATCTCCCAAACATGACATATATCCATGTTGGTACTTCTGGCATTAAAACACAGACTACTAAACCACATGAAACAGAAACATGGTGTTTAGTGAGATCACCCCTTTTTGAAGGGATCAAAGTATGAACTTATAACTAGAATCCTGGGGCAAGGGGGGAACTGACCATCAAAATCAACACTTCCACACACAGGCTAAAAATTATTTTCAATGTATCCTGCAACATTTCTGACACTGAACTTAAGAAAAAAAAAATAATCTTAGATATCCAGAAGACTGCAGCAATAGATGTTGAGAATACTTCTCCTTTAGTTCACTTTTCTTTCTTAATACAAAAGCTATTTATGAGAAACTCGTAATAAAAATGCCGTTCAGAAATCAAATATATCAAGATTCTCTTGCAAAAAGAGGTTTCCCAGAGCACATCAAATTATTTCCCTGCAGACAGAGCAGCACTCCTCTGATATACTTCATGGTAACACTTTTGCAAGAGATGGCTCCTCAACATACACACTTTCTTCACCTTTTACTTTTATTATATAGAGCACAGTTAAAATCTTGCTGGACAGCTCCATAATGATCATTCCTTTTCAGAGGTGCTGGAAAAAGAAACATTGTGTTCAACCAATACATATAAATACCAATAAATAACTAATATTATATAGCATATATCATTAGGCTAGTGTCAGCTTTGAGGCTGTAGTTCCTGCATATAAATCAGAACAAGCTCCTCAGCCTCTCCAAGAAAGGTATTTCACTGCAGGCTCTTCCAACAGAGAGGGGGTGTGGGAAAAGCAACAATAGAAAACACTATCAACATCCTGGACTTCCCTACCTTTCCCCATCTTGTTTTCAAATAGGCCACATGTGGCCTCTACACAGTTTATCTCTACCCAAGCAAAGTTGTGAAAACAAACCCAAATCTGTGGGTTTGGTAAGATGTATTTACAGTCAGTATTTGGCTTTATGATTTATAAGCCAGGATACCACAATAATAAAGGATTATAAATAGCAAAAAGAATACTTAAGAGCTTGTTCAGATGTTTGTTTTGGTTTTGGGTTTGTTTTTTTTTTATGGTGGGCAAGTTTTAGAAACCTTCAAGCCCACTTTAAGAAGAAAGGAGAGAAAAAAAAAAAAGCCCACCTACCCTAAACCCTCAAAGAAATAGAAATTGTATGCATATTAAAAATCAGAACTGTGTCCTTTCCTTTACTGCCCCATCAGGTGAACTCAAAAAAACATTTTGCCCCCACAGGTGATATTCAATAGGACTGTGGAAGGCAAACATCTCAGAGCATGGGACCCAAAGCGTTTCCCAGGAAGGATGTTTGGAGAATTTCAGTCTGCAAGGGCTGCCTGGGGACAGCTGGCATTTAGTGCCAACACAAACAGAGGTTTCCTTGGTGGATAACTTTCACAGAATCCCTGATGGGGAGCAGACAGTACACCAGCCAAAACAGGTAACATGTACTGTGACAATATTCCAATACAGCAGTCACAGCAATGGTGGGCAATGGCATTTCCAGATCTGCCCAGCACCCTGGTGAGGATAACATTGATTAAGTGCTCCAACTGCATGGAAACCCCCAGAATAACATGAATTGTGCCCAGTACAGTCAGAGATATAAAAATACACTGACACACATGTGACTACACAGTTGTGATCCTGACCAATAACCTGTGACAAACCAAGGAAGAAAGACTGGCCAGAGAGAAAGATTTTGGCAGCCCTGTAATCAAGTTAACAACAGAATTCTACTCATTATGATTACATCAAATTTAATTTACTAAGATGAACCTCAGAGCCAACATAGAGCAGCTGTATAATTCTTTACATCTACTGGGGTCTGCCAACTATCTATTTTCCAAATAAATACGAGCACGTAAATTCTTCTTCTAAAAAAAGAATATAATGAATAGCTGGCATTGGATATATATTAACCTAAGTGCAAAACATCAGCCTAAAGTAGTTTGAACTCCTGCCATAAAGCAAAAGAATTTGGTTTTTAGATACAGTGCTGGTCACAGGCATGGTTCCTGCAAAACTAGTGAAACTGCTGCAGCCCAAAGGCATGTAGGACTACATTCAGTCCACTATGGAACAAATTCCCATCCTTTCCAAGAAAAAACTACAGAAAAAAACATTCACCTTCCCTATAACATGAAACTGCTGTTTGTGCAGGGCCCTCTGCATCAGAACTCTGCAAATAACCAAGAGAAGGCTGGAGTCAGAACAAGGAACTCATCTGGAATTTTTAACCAGCTTCTAATTTAAGGTCCAGCAGCCAACTACATTTTTTGAGCAAGTTTCTTCAAAGATTATAAAGCCTGAAGGGAAAGAAAAGGAGACCGTGGGAATATGATGCTTGTAGATTAGCCTAAGATCTTGAACTTGTTCTCCAAATGCAGTGTTTTGCAATCAGCTATCAAACAATCCAATCACAGAGGTACCCAAATTCCTGAACTGCAGGTGTGACTTAAGAACCAGGGAGCGGAACACAGGCACTTCTGAATCTTGACTCATCAATGCCATGAATGACTTTACCAGGTTTGAGGACAGCAGGACAGGAAAGCTCTGTAACATACTGGTGCCAAGACACACCTTACAATGTCACTGTCACACACCATTACCACATTTGAAGAACTTCCTTTTTTTCTAGAACGTAAGAGGAGAACTTCTGTCTCAGTATCCTGACCTAGCAGATACCATCAAAATATCTTTAGTTAGAGAATAACAAATCATTATTCCAAATCCTCATAATTCTAACGATAGGCATCCATTCACTTCTCTAGTACAGGAGAGGGAATCAGAAAGGGAGAAGACAATCATGCATACAGAAGGAACTATGGAGCATTTAGAGCCCAGGGAAGAGTATAACGGAGAAACCAACTCGTAATATCCCAAATTTCCCTGCAGCTAACAAGCAGAATATATGCATGCAAATAGAGTCCTGCAATACAACACAGCAATCAAAGGGCTTTAAAGTGCTTAACAGAAGTTGAAACTGACACTATTAACTGATCCAGCTCAGGGCTCTCAGCTGCATGAATAAAACTAAATTATCCTGCTACAGCTCTGAGATAATACACACCAAGGAACTGCAAAATTCAAAAAACTGGACTAAGGAAACACTGCAAAGTGTTCAGGTGATGCCAGACTGAGCTGGAGTTATTCACAAAGGAAAACTCACAATTTTTTTCTCCTATAAGACCCTAGAAAGGGACACAGAAAGCTTGCTTAGAAAGAAACTGGTTTGCTTAAGGAACTCTGTGATAGTTACATTGACACAAACTCAAAATCTTCCCAAGAAATTCAAGTCTGAAGAGTTGTGGGAGCTTACTATGTTTTGTGCAGTTAAAACCCTACCACAGGTCAATGAACACAAGTGTTAGACCAGAAACACCAGTGCCAACCAGAAGGATCAGAGACTGCTAAACAAGGTTGTACTGAGCAAGCACAGACATCTAGCAGTGCATTACAGCCATACTTATAAGTGCAAGTAAGTGCAGCTTCCTTCAGCACCCTTATATTTACAGTGTTAAGTATGGCTTAGTTAACAAACTTTTAATAAAAACCTGGACTTAGCCAGGTCAGTTAGTGCAGCAATATTATAGATTTGTTAAAAATAAAACAAAGAGGTCAGTGCAAAGTTTTTAAAATAATCTTAAGCTTACTAAGCAAACTGAGTGGCAACAAGTCAAAGCTTCCCATTAGTAACAAGCCATGCTTTATTTCTGTTACTACTCAGCTGAAAGTAAACATGGTAGTATCTCGCCTCTTTATAAAGAGAGAATATATCTCTGTCTACTCAGTCCTAATTATACTTCTGAGGACAAAACAGACCAGAAACACATTTCCTCTGACATCTTCCAGCACCAAATAAAGTCAAGAAAATCTTTTCCTCCAGTGTTTACTTTCAAGAGACCGAACACATTCTCCTGTCTATTCTATTCACACTAGAGGCAGTCTGTCAAAATATTCTCTGTCAGCCCATTCAGGAACACTGTTACCTAGGGAAAGGGCATACTTTGTTTAAAAAATAGAGCAGCTTTTGAAAAGTCTTTGACACTAAGAAATCCGAGTATGCCAATTGTACACCAGTATTTAACAAGAGCACAACTTAGTGATCTGATCTTTCACATACCCCTTTGCTTCTGCTGTGCATTGTTTTTTGTATTTTCAGTTTACAACTAACAAAGTGTAAAAGGGTTCTGCCAGAAGTTCTAACCATCCTACCTATCCACCGGAACAGAGGGAAAAGCAGTCTCCCAGGACTTGTAGTAACATTTGTAAGTTAAACAGCTTTACTTTTTAACATTCAAACTGCGTTCGCACTGTTTGATACCGTAAGAAGAAAAAGAAAATCCTACAGAGTACACTTGGAAGAAAAGCCTTAAGGCGCCTTCCCCCACCGCGGGCCACTTGTGGAGCCGCGCTGCTATTTCACAACACTCTAACACACACCTCAGATCTCAACAAACCTCGATGTTTGCCCAAGAACTCGCCTGAATCACCTCTGAGGTAAGAGCATCTCCAGAAGCGGGGCATGCCTAAGCGCGGCGGCGGGACACCGACACACACACACAGTTACACACACAGTTACACACACAGTTACACACACAGTTACACACACAGTTACACACACAGTTACACACACAGTTACACACACAGACACAGTCACAGTCCCTCACTCACCCACTGGCTGCTGAAGTAGTCGAGCCCCTGGCAGATGAGGCGGCCGGCCTGCGCCAGCAGCACCTGCACGCCCAGGGAGCTGCCCACGCAGTAGAGCCCGTAGAGCAGCGGGCCCCCGGCGCCCAGCAGCAGCAGGAGCCTTCGCCGCCGCAGCACCTGCTCGCCCAGCGCCTCCACGCCGTAGTTGGCGAAGCAGATGGGCAGGAGCAGCGCGGCCAGCAGCACCGGGGTGCGGGAGCGGTGCAGGCGGCCGAGCCAGCGCCGCCCCAGCGCCGTCAGCGAGGTCTTGAAGGGGTGCAGGAAGGTGCCGCAGAGCACGGCCCAGAGCAGCGGCCGCAGGAACGCCTCCAGGATGAAGTACACCAGCACGGCGGCGCCGCAGCACAGCCCCGCGAACAGCAGCGCCCCGGTGTTGTAGAAGGCCTGCTTGATCGGCTTCTCCAGCCGCGGCAGCGACATCCCCGCCGCCCCGCCCGGGCCGCCCAGCGGCAGCCTGGGCACGGCCGCGCCGGGGGAGCCGCCCGCCCGCCGCTCTGGCCCCGGCGAGCCCGGAGGGGCCGCGGCGGGACCCGCATCCGGAGCCGCATCCGGAGCCGCGGCGGGAGCGGCCTCGGGAGCGGCGGGCCCGGCGCTGTCAGCCATGGCGGCACGGAGCGGAGCGGAGCGGGGCCGGGCGGCGGTGCCCCAGGGCGCGCAGGGCCCCGGGCTGTGCTGGTGCCTCCGCCCGCTCCGGGCGTGCGCCCAGCCCGGCGGGAAAGGGGCGGCGCCGGCCGGGAAGCGAGCTGGGAAATGTAGTTCTGCTCCGGGAGAGCGGCGGCCGCGCTCTCCAGCCACCCACACCCCGCCCCGGCAGGAGCTGTGCGGGGCCTGACCCCGCCCGGGCCCCGCCGAGGCCGCCCAGCCCTGCAGGACCTTGGCTGAGCAAGAAGGCCAAAAGGCTGGAGCGGGAAGAGCCAAGCAACTCCTGGAGCCACCTCAGCCCCAGCCCAGAAGTGCAGCCCCGTCCTGCCTCGCTGGACACCCTCCTCTCCCTACTGCCGCTCCAGTCTCGGGGAGCGGGACACATTTGGAGTGTCATTGCGTGGTGGAGAGCAAGACTGGTTAGGCCAGCTGGAGGATTTTGTCTTGTCTGAACATGTTCTGGCAACAAAGTATTTTACAAGGAAGCATCTGCTCTTTTACTGGCATTCAGGCCCACTGGAGAAGTAGTTGTTCCATCTGGTTTTTTAGACCTGACATTTATGACACTGTGTAGCGTCAAATGCTATTTGCATATAATCTAGAGAGGAGCTGATTTCCTGCAGCTGGCATACACCGAACCCCTGAGTCCAGGCATGGAGGCACCTGCTAACATTTTACAGGGGGACTAAATGCACCTGTAATAAACACACTTGCTCTAAGCAAGTTTTGCAAGGGCTGAAATCCATGACATTTGAACTGGCTCAATGCTGGCAGTGTGCTTCACAATTTTCCTTCCATGGCTTAAGACAACTCTTCAGCTGGTACTAAAGCTATTGGTAATGCTGCCATAAAACCCTAAGAGGGATCTTCCTCTTTCTTTTAAAGGAGGTAGAGCATATCCTCTGCCATAATGAAGAAGTCACATACCACTTAACATATAAAAAGTGCACATTATATATATAAAAGGAGGAAAATACTCAAATTCCTGTATTTTTTAGAATTTACATGCAAGTTTACCCTGTGTAACTTCCCGTTAGATTTGAGTCCAGGAGGACTTTAGTGGAGCATTTCTTTCACGATGGAGATGTTAAAAAGCTGTAATTATCCTGAGTTGTCAATTGTCTTTAACTTATGCAGTGGAAATACACCTATTCATACCTAGCTTTTAAATGCAGTGGAATACCAAGGCAATGGCTAGATGAGACATATCCTTATCATAATACCAAGGGTGAAAGGTAGAGGTTTTTCCACACACTTCCTGTGACTATGTTTCAGCCTGAAGCTGTAGGTGGGGCTGGGCTCAAGCCAGTTTTTAAGGTTTGGCACTGTAGTCCTGACTTGTCTCTGCAAAGCCTTTCCTGCCAGTTACACAGAACCTCACACTGGTAAAGGTTCATCTGAGCTCCTGCAGCTCCTTGTTTTCCCTTTGCTGAATAGATCACATGTAGGTTCAACAAAGTACTTTAATTTTATGCCAAGAAATCACTAGCAAACCTACAGACACTGTTTGATCCTGATGATGATGAGGCATTACAGGCAATTTGTCCATAGGAGAAGCTTTTATTGAACCTTAAACTGATACTGTCACTCACAGCTCTTTGATCAGATAGATCTGCCTCCTGGCAGGGTGCTGAAGTAGGTAACAGGAATGCATCCTTACCTGAACTTTTCTCTTTAGTTCAGAGGCCAAACTCTAATGGCTAATTACAATACCTTTACTGCATAAAAGTTCAATTAGCAAGTGTCAATTAAGAATTACACAGGGGGAGAGTGGAGAGTTCTAATCCTTCTGATAGCTAAATGGAGATGCCAACAAATCGAATAGGCACATCCTTATTCCTTTGATTTTTTGTAACAGACTCAGTCAGCCATGTTCTGCAGGAACAGAAATTAATGTCACCTCCTTGAATAAAGTATAAATACTGATTTACACAAGCCAAGGATCTGATCCTTACTGTTTAAACTTTTCCTTCCAATTATGTTTTTCACTATCCATTATAAACAACTAAACATATTAGAAAGGGGGAAAAACCCCAACAAAGCAATAAAAGATTTCTAATTCATGTATCACCACAACAGGATCAATTAAAAACAGGGACATGACCCATAAATGTCAGAAAACAATCTCTCAACCTCTTTGACAGCTGAAGGAGGATGTATGATCTCCACAAGGAGGATATATGATCTCCACAAGACACACCCAGCCTCTAAAGCTTAATTCCAGAAGAGATTTCAAATAGCAACTTAACAGCTGGCTTTGTCTAAGATTTGAAATGTTAAGAGATTTTAGATTAGATGCTCATTTAGGTATAACTTGCATTGATGCATTTAATTTAGGCATTTTTGTGGTCAAAGATAAGTAGCACACCTCAGGCTCCTATACTGCCAGAATTTGTACAACAGTCTCTTTGTATTTTTCCTATTAGGAATTTCAAGGTTGAAGAGGGCAGCAAAGGAATGCTTTTACATCGGTGGAGAAAATATGTATGCACCTAAAAAATACATGTGATAGGTACTGACAGTCTTTGGTGCTCTCCTATGTAGAGGAAAGTATAAAACTAGGTATTAATTAGTAAAAGAGTAACTTGTAACTTGTCTGCTTCTGCAGTAGCACTCATGATTTTGTGCTCTGAACTGATGCCTTTTGAGCCTATTTCAAGAGGTCAGAGACACCCCTAACTCCTTTTTCACTCAATGTCCAGTCACTTCAGAACAAAGTTCCAAGCTGTCTTCCACACGATACTGAGATACTGGACACTGAGGCAGCCATAAAGCAGAGGAGATAGACAATGCCAGGAACTGCAAGTTAATCATTATTTATAACCAAAATAACCACATGGAGCTATGAAATAAGTCCAGAACGAAGCCACAAGGTGTCAGCACTGGCCTGTGTATTTAAAAAATAATTATCTCTGCATGAGAGGCTTTATTTGTTTTAACCTGTGTTACTGAACATTTGTGAACATTCAGTTGAGGTTAATTTCACTTCATAAATTCACCTCAGTTTAAAGTAATACCATCTTCAGAACAATGAAAAATACTCAATCTTAACTATTACAGTTTCACTAGTACCAGAAGCACAGAAAAAAAAAAAAGTTAATGATTTAAGATGTAAACTTTGCACCTTTAGGTCATCTGCATATACCTTTTATTTTGGGCTAACAAAAAATATTCTTTTATGCAGCTCAACTGTTAAGATGAGAAGGCTTCAAATTAAATGTCATTTATGAAATATTGGTGAAAATAAAATGAAAACCAATCCTTGGGAACACCATGTCTGATTCCACCCAGTGAGTATACCCTGACTTTACTGCAGAAACAACTTAGTTCAACATTTCAGTTAAAGTGTACAAAATTATCAGCAGAGTGAAGCTTGAATGATTCACACAGAAGGCTGTAAATCTTGTTCAGTTAACAAGGGGAATTAAATACATGGTTGTAAGGCAGAGCAGTCAAGAGCACCGACACAAAAATGTTCAGTCACTGGAAAAAGCATACAAAACAGCACCAGTAGGACCTGTGGATGGACAAAATCTAGAGTACTATCTTGCAGGGTTGTCCCACATGATAGCTGTGTGCACAGAACAGGAGCTGGATATACAGAGACCTGAGTAACAAAAGAATGTTTGGGATTCATCAGGTTTGTGACCAATTCCTCACCAATCCATCAGCAGTCATGTACTCCAAGACAAACAGAATATAATTTAAATCTATTCAAATCTATCTGGTATATTTAAATACCTCTATTGATCATGATGGCTTGGACAGTGCACAAGTAGCTGACACACAGAAGAATCATCCTTTCTTGCAGCCTGAAGCTACAGGCTTGCAATAGTACTACAAACACAACAAGCAGATCACACAGCGTAAGAGCAATACATTTCTTGTTGCCCTGAGCCAACTCTTCTTCCCAGTCCACCAGTAAGGAGCTAAAATACCTCCTCAAACCTGAGAGATCTTAGAAATTGAAGCATCCCTGTTTGAGAGACTTCCACTAGTGCTTTTGCTTGCTGAGTATCATGGTACTTCCTCCTCTCTGTTGCCAATTTTTAATATAGTTTTATTTTCTTCTTATCTGCAAAAGCCTGTTCTGGCTGCTTCAGAAGCCATTCTGGCCAAGGAACAAGGCAGTGGTGACAGTAGATAAATACCCAAATTTGTAATATTGCAACTTGATCTTATTTGTATCAAATAGGTTACAAAAACACAGCACAAAGGCCACCACAGGAACCTCTAAATTCTACACACTTCTAGCAATTGACAATGTGGTTAATACTTGGCTAAAATAGAGGTGATCACATTTACTTACAGCTTCATTGTGATTCACATAGTGGGGGGGGGGGGGGGGGGGGAAGGTAGCCTTCTCACATCCGTTAATGACTGAAATGGAATTAGGCTAATAAATTCAAGACCATGGCAAAGGAATTAATTATTAATATAAGCATCAGCAGAGACTTCTTTAACCTCATGGAGACTTTTCCCCCCTCTGTAAATGCCATACCACACATTTTCTTAGACTAAAAAGGCATTTATTGCAACAGTATTATAAATATCATTGTCTGTCACTGTCAAATAGCTAACAAGGCTCACTTGAACACCAACATTTAGTATAAAACAAACGTTACAAAGCAATACTTTAGGGCATGCACTGATTGTAAAGTAGTCCCGTAGGTCACTGTAATTTCATTATTCACTCAGTGTTATTTTTGCTGAAAAGACTAGAGCACAAACACAAAAGTTTGGCAAATTCTTCTGGACTACAAAACCTCCATTCTGCACTCCAACCAAAAGCTCATTTGACTTCACACGGCTGCTGGGTATTGGCATACAGAATGAAGCCTGGCATAGAGAATGCAGAACACCACTTAACACTATAGTTACAAGTCTCTTATTTGTATGTTTTATCTGTATATTAGTCTTGACAACGCTGAATAAAGTCCAAAGGTAGAGATGGCATTTCAGGTTCAACCACTACACTTCATGTAATATGAAACAAGTGGCAAGAGTTCACACAGTCACGACAGACCGCTTATTTGCAAAGAGGTTAAAGCAAACCATATATAAGTAGGATATATAAATCAAAAATACCAACACATACCAGGCATCGGTTACAACTGAAACAGAATTCAATATGCTAATAAAAAATATCTGCCTCAATAAATGCTGGGGACATCACACACAAATGTCAAGGTCCCACAAATTCATTTTTCTACTGAGTTAATAGGTGTGAAATCTCATCTTTGAATCTTTGTCAAGACTTGAATCATAATTCCAGCTTTAAAAAATTCTATTGTGGTAGTTATTGATATTTCAATACTTATCATTTGTTTCATATCACCAAGGGTAAAATACTGAAAAAGAACCCACTGCTTTCTATGTAAGCAGTCAAGTATTTCAGGAGCAAACACAATATTCTGAAGTTAAATAACTAACAAGATTTTTTTTTTTCCCCTCCTAGGTTTAACTGTGGCATCTGTGCTTCCTTTCCTATTACCCTAATACTCTATATGACAGCATTCTTTTGACTTACTGAACTTAGTCTTGTTTCAGCTTGTATGGAAAAAATAAGTGAAAATAACACTGTAATACGTTTAAGACCATAAGGCTATTTTTTGTACTGAAGAAAGAAGGTGTGTGTATAAGAACTGCAAACATAATCCCCATATAACTAATATCTCAGTTTCATAGTTTTTTTTCCTCACAGATTATTCTGTCTCCCCAAAATCAGCTAGGAGACAGGGAACATGTAAGGTTCTGTGTTTTGTCTTATCTCCAGAACAGAATTTACCCTTTTGTTTTTAGACTCTCTTGTATAACCTTGTAAAAATTCTCAGACTTTACATGAACACACAAATACCTTCAGCTAAATCACTTTGCCTAAACACTAATTCTGTGAAGAATACTTTTCATTATCTAAACCTTACAGATCACTGTTGTGAAAAATCAGCAGGAATATTTTTATTCCTTAGCACAAAACCTAAGTGAATTTTTCATTTATATTGTCTTCTACCAATACCACCATAGGAAATTGAACTGAATGACATCAAAACTAAGAGAGATATGAAGCTAAATAATGAGCTACCATAAAATTTTCGCTTCCCTGAGTAAGCATTGAAACCATAACAGATTTCCAGCTGCTCAGCACTTCTGAAAAATCCAATTACTTCTTCAAAAATGCAAATATGAATTTAAGAATCATTTAGAAACAGCTCAGAAAAGTACTGGTAATTCTGTAATGCCCTAATCCATAAAGAGTACAACACCTCCACAGAAAATATCTTAAGAATGCCACATGAAAGTTCATCTTGTAAGGACATTCCTAATTAGCCTCCAACTGCAGATCAGAACAAACCTATGTGGAGCAGCAGCCGTTTTAAGATACAGGTTGTGAAGTCCCAACATCACATTGGTTTGGAAGAACATTCCTACTTAGCTAAGGAACACAGAAAGTGGGTGAAAGCATCAGTCGTGAATGACTATGGAACCATGCCAGGGGAAGTTCCGATGGGACCTTAGGAAAAGGTTCTTCTCTACGAGGGGGCCCAGTCACTGGAACATGCTTTGCAGGGAAGTTCAAGGAGCCTCTGGATGATGCTCTGATTCATATGGGTTAGTTTTAGGCAGTCCTGTGAAGAGCACCATGTTTGTAGCACTCTAAGATCATTATGGAACCCTTAAGGGTCCCTTCCAACCTGAGATAGTCTACAAGTTGTATTAAAAACACTTAGTAATCCAAGGGGGAAAAAAAAATCTGTCCCTTTCTTTACAGCAGATTCATTGCTATTGCCAAGTCATAGCACAGATTTTTAAAGCAAGTAATGTCTTTTAAGTCTGCATTTTCACACCTATCAAATCCACAAGCTGCACACATCCTCTCTGACATTTCAAAATTGCACTGCTTTTGCCTCACTATCTGAGCTCAAATTAGGTAAGTTAAATAACTACGTTTAAGCATATATAATTTTATCAAACCTACTGTGAAATTAGAAAAAAAAAAAAGTTACCAAAGTGATTCTTTCATATTAATAAAAAATGTTTAGAAAAGGAAGGCTTACCTAGATCTTACTTTGCGTTTGTGAAAATCAGACACCTTGATATACAAATTGCATATAAATAACTAGATAAGAAAAATAATGTGAAAAGTTGGCATATGGTTAAAAAAAATTATTTTCTTTTTTAATAATTTTTGTGCACAGGGACTTGACATTTTCTTTAAAACCTTCCAGTTAGATCCCTATCTATCCTGAGCAGGTTGAGAGAGAGCTGCCCAAACTGCTAGAGAAACAGTGATAATGAAATTTTAATTAGAGGAGCTAAGGTACAAAGCTGTTGAGATTTAGAGCTCCAATCTTTTGATACTCGGTCTGCAGCCAGCAGGGAGTACCTGCTCCCTGGCCATTCTACAAACTGAGCAGGTACTCCCTGCTGCAGCCAACTGCTGCTGTTGCCTCTGGGGTCTTGCTGGGTTTTTGTACCTCTGAAGGCCAGATCTTACTTGGAGCTTGACAGCAGAGGACACCTTGTGGCATGGTCTGACCTGATGCCCACCCACATCATGCCTTGAATAGCTGGGACCTGCCTAAACCAAAATGTCTTTCAAGTCAGACTCTATTCCTTCCCAACCCTATATCAAGTAATATTTGCTTGGATAAAGAGTGCCAGATGGGCACTGCCACATGTAAATTTATACAAAAATAGAAAGTTTACCAAAACTATTAGCCCTTCCTTGTCATTTGTCCTTACTACCAGTCTCTCCATTCTTCTCTTCGAAGCTGTTTGGAGCCACCAATGCCTCACTCTGCAGCATTCAAGCAAACTGCTTTGCCAGTTCCATTACTGGCAAATTCATTTGAAAAGGATCATACCAATTCATGTAAGCTATGCACATCCTCAGCTCCATGAAGCACTGAAACACTGTAATATTTAAAAGTATATTTTTAATTCTATCATAAATCTAAGGCTCTATGCGAAGTCATATTTTGTATAAAACACTAACACAATAGTTACTTTTGAAAATTACTGGTATTAGACCTTTTGTAATTCTCTGAAATACATATTTCCTTCTTGTTAGGTCTATTACCAAATACTTTGCTTTGGGGAAATTATTCGGAGAATGTTAAAACAAGAAGAGGGTGGGAGGAAGTACACCTGCTACACAACAGTGTGCCAAACCAATGAAACCACAGAGTCACAAAATGCTATTTAAATGCTAATGAAGTTACATAATTTGCATATAAACTTTAATTCTGCCTCTGGAGTACTGGAGGGTGCAAAGTTCCAATGAACTCAGAAAAGACCTGAAAGACTAGAGGGTCTGTTCTCTAAACTGAAATAATTTTCTTTTTTTGTAAGTGTCTGATACATTGGAGGAATGAGAAAGAGAGATGAGAAGATTTAAAAAAAAAAAAAAAAAAAAAAGGAAGACCTGTGTCCTTCCTTAAACTTATACCAGTTATATTATTTATAGCAGTAACTAAGAGGTAACTGCATAGCTATTTAGTATGTAGAGGCAGTTGCAGGGCTCTTTTTTTGGTTCAGACCCAGAATACGGTGCCCCACGTGAGCATCAAGACCACAGCCTGGGTGCCACGTTGATGGGCACCACACACATTATCTAATCCCTGTGCTGAAGATTGGGAAGTCAGTGCCAAACACAGCTTCAACATCATTTAACCCAAACTGGAGGTTTCTTCAGATTAGGAAGGCCACAAGTGTTTATTTTTTTACTATCCAAGTATTGCAAAACCCATCAAGACAAACAAGAAGGCCACAGGGGGAGCACAAACTTTTCTCATCAATATGTTCTCCTTCAAAACCAGAATATTTCCCTTATAATAATAGAAGACAGCATCACCCATTATCCAATGACATTACCAAATCAGCTAGGTGTTGTTTTGGGTTTTATTTGGTTTTGTTTTTTTTTTTTTTTTTTTGAGGGGAGAAATCAATTAGCATCCCACCTATACCTTAAAAACCCAGTTATTTGATATCAGCAGTGAAAAAAAAAAAATGCAAAAACTAATCTTTCTAATTAGTAACCACAGTCAAATTTCCAAAGAATACCATGCTCTAAATATGCCCTTTCTAAACTCAATGCCTCTGTATTAAGTCACTCTGCAGCAAGAAATTCTTAAAATTAAAGCACTTAGGAAATGTGTTCTTTAACAGCTGTTTGGTAGTAATCACACTAAAGAAACAAAAAAAATATTTGGAGAGGGAAATATCTGCCTCCTTTTCCAAAGCAGGCCTTTTCTTCTAGTTTGTGTTGGTACCAGCCAACTAGGAAAAAAAAAATCTTTGAAATGCCATAATCAGTTAAAAATTACTTTGAAGTCTGTTACTTTATAGTAACTTTGTGTAACAGGGATAAATCCTGCTTTTCAATGTTAAAAAGAAAAACAAGAAGACAAAATGTGAAAACCAAAATATTCTCCATGACAAGTTACTATGTCCACTCAAATGTTAAGACTTAGCAAGTATCATACAAACTTTCACACCACATTTCCCTTATAACCCTTTTCTCCTCAGATTTCATCCCAGATACCAACTTCTCGATACTCATACCTTCTTTGTTTGTCAACTTGAGTTCCATAGTCCTGATTTTCCCACTGTGAAGAGGAACTCTTAGATAAACTCAGTGCTAAACTCAACCCTTCATTTAAATGCCAGATAATAGATTGTTTTGCTGCTTCCTGTGGCCTTTTATTTCCTCCCTTTTGATTAGAAACACTTTATTAGGCTAATTAAGTACTGTGAGGCTTAAGTGAAATACTTTCTAGAAGTGCATATTTCTGCTAGTACTTCAACAACAGAAAAAATACGATGACAAAAACACAGTACACTGACAAATAATCTGAAAAAGGAATAAAAAAAAATGTAAAATACTTTGCTCTTGCTTCAAATCCTGAACTTCAACCACATCTGACTCCATGTATCTCCAAAGCACATTGATAGTTGTCACACAATTTTACCTTGGTAATATTATTGTCATCTATAACATACCTGTGTGCTCAGGTCCAACCAGGCTATCCTAAATCCAGAGTTCTATTAAAGAAGAAAAGAGGAGCCAAACTGGGTTTCTATCCAAGTTCAGTACCTTTAAATTATTAAATTAGCCCTTTAGTGGGTAATCAAGTAAATGGCTGAAACAGTAAAAACGAAGCCATAAAACAAAGCAACCCTCAGGCTCTGAAAAAGAACTGTAATATCTCAGCTGCTTAAAAATTAGCACAAAGGAGAAAGAATTTACCCTAATGATTTCTTCACTTCACCTGTTTGCTGAATGTAAAGCTCATTATCCAGGCTTCTGCTTATCTGCTCCAGCCAATCTTAAGGCTAAATTACACAGCTGTTGTGGGCCAAAGCCGACCTTAGTAGGTGGTCTCTACTTGATCAGATGATGAGTAAGTTAACCAACCTGAGAGAAGTAATTTATACTAAATAAAGCTACTGTATGCACTTTAAAAGTTCACTTCTGAATTTCTCTTCTCTTTCCCGAACTCTAGTCCAGTAATTTTAAGTGAACAAATCCTTAAAGACATCAGTGAAAATATAAAATATTAATCAATCTTTTGAAATAGGGATAAAGTGTTTGTTACAAAGACAATCTTCAATCTAATTCATATACCTTAAGCACAGGTTTGAAGAATTTTGAGCCTAAAAAAATCTTAGTCTACAAACATCAATCTGTGAAAAATGATGCAAATGCAGCCAAGCTAGTTAATCATTTTATACTCCATGCAGTAATGAGAACAGAAAGGAGTTGCATTACATATACTTTACCAAATTTTGTGTTAGAGTCCTCAAGTGTACCACATTAGATAAAACTTTGGCACTATTTATATTTAAATTCTACTTAAGTAGAATTTTAGTGTAAGCTGGAAAGTGAATGAGTAACCTTACCTAAGCACATTTGACTGCTACATGTAAACATGTCATACACTTCCTATTACTTGAAGAACAGAAGTTCTCCACTCAAAGTTTTTAAAATATTCTGTGGCTCATAAATGCATTTTGACACTTTTCATCTCTGTAATATTTAGCATTCCTCTTCTATTTATTGGTGATAAAAACAGCTAATGTGTTTCTTTTTTAGCTCATCTTTTTCCACAATACCTATGTTTTTAGCAGTGGTTTGATGAACAAAAGATACTGCTGTTCTTATAATCCCTGTCTTCCCTTACAAGTAATCTCATTTGTATTTCTTTGTAAGATAACACCAGCTGCCCACAGTCACTCTTAACATGAACAGGATTTAGTGGCATATAACAGAGAGAATACTTCATGCTACTGCACAATTACTTAAAAATGTATTTACATGTCAGCAAAACGGCTGGGTTTTTTAATAAAAAGAGAAAAATTGATTTAATCTATTAGGAGGACATGCTATGGCTTGTTGGGAACTTTTATATTCTGCATGTTTTACACCTGGTTTTCCTGTGTATGGAGAATTTGTATTGCTGTATTCTCCCACCCCTTGTTTAAATTACTTTCTATCTCACTCTTAAAAGAAGTAGTCATTTCTTTCAAAAAGGCTATTGAAACACAATAAAGACATTCCTCACCTCCTTCTGTTGGAAAAAAAAAATCATTCTAGTGCTTGAATATGAAAGTTTAGTTTTGGAAAGTACCACAGCAAGTACACTTTGATAAATATGTAAAAAAAAAAAAGAAATTGGGAGACCTGTCCACTACTGAAGGGCAGGTTTTATACTGCTGTGTTGGTTTCCAGATCTTAAGATCAGACAGAAACTGCACTTGGAGTTGTTCTCCCTGCTCTAGAAGTACCAAACAGCATTGCAGTGTTTTCCCAAATTTGCTTCTTTGTAGCCATTTGGAAGGCAATTTTGTTATTTGATAAGATGTCCATCACTAAATTTGCCTAAACACACATACAGGCACCCCTCCCAAACACACAAAACACCCACACACACATCGATTTTACAAAAGTCTCATTTTCCTTAAGCAAGTAATCACAACACTGAAAATATTCTCTTATGTGTTCACTGATTATTCTTAAATGATTTGTCACCATTTCTGCCAGTCAAGGGAGATGGTTATTTCACTCTTCTGAGAAGCTAACTATGTTCAAAAGCAGCTAGATGAGGATGGTGATGTGATATAAATTCCAATAGAAAAATGCATTGTCCATCCATATAGCCGTCCATCCTGAGAAACTTCCACTGCCAAATTCTTGCTATTTTCCATTGGTCATGGGGTTCCCATCAATAAATAGAAGGTCAGTGCAACAATGAGGAGCAAGCAGAATGGAGAAGAGAAGGTCTGATAGGCAGCCGAAGGCATGAAAATATCTTCATACTTGTAAATACTGACAACACGCTCGGACACGGGTGGAGAGTCTATGTCATGACGAGTTATGGAACCTTTAGCAGGTAAGGGGAGAAAGAAACAATGTCAGATGCAATTTTTTCTGTAACTCTACTGAAGCAACAGGCTGGCAGAAAAATAATTTTCAAACCTATGGAAATATGCAATAGTACACTGTCAGGGAGTAGGCTCATTTCTTTGCTTTCTGAAATTGAATTTCTGAATAAAATAAATTAAATTCAATAAGCAATGAGCATATTTCAAAGGAATTAAGAACTTCAGGTTATTAAGTTCTTTTAAATTCAGCTTTGGGAAGTGGGGATAGTAGGTACATAGCCAAGAAAACAAGTCACGTTGGACTCCTGTCTTTCTTTTTATCCATTTCTAAACCTCATGCTGCCAGAATTTTAGTTTATTTAAAAAAAAAGGGGGGGTGGGAGAGAGCATGTCTAGTAAGCGTCGTGTAATTGAAAGACATTTATCAATTTTGGTACATCAACTCAGTTGGTAACACAGAAATCAACTTACCCTGGATTGCTGGGCCCCAAGCAAACAGGTAGTACCAACTCAAGTGCAAATCTACGATGGTTTCTTCTCGGGGAACATACACAGGGCGCTTGAATCGACATGTTACACGGTTGTTTTCAAACACCCCTTCCTCATCTCTAGCAGGATTCCTCTGGATTTCTTTAGCCCACTGACCAACATTATAGAAGTGCTGTATTCGGACTCTGCCGTTATCATCGTGAACACAAGCCATGACATCATCTCCTCCCTACAAGGTTAAAAAAAATTGGAAGATGGAAAACAAAACAGTCATAAAACACTTTCTCATTTATGTATATAATTTTAATTATTCAAAACTGATCAAGGCCTGGGATGCTCTTTCCTTCTTTCTAAGTTATATATACACAAATATTTGTTTCCCCAACAAGGTGTCTTCAGTAAGACTGAAAAGCATGTTAAGTGGGTAGCAATAATTACACACCCTTACTATGTCTGAATTCTCTTTCGGATCTTTCTGAGAGTTATTCTACTTAACATATATTTGTAGGATATGATACCACTCTGACATCACATAATTAATTGATCTCTGGAAGGCTGTTTACTATTGTTATTTGTGAAGTTCTGGCATACTGCTTAATGAAATGTGGCAGTCTTGAATCCCTGATGTGTATGAAATCCACTGCATCAAACCATGGATAGAAACCCAATGTACTTTAGTGAGACAGAGGAAATAAACTTGCTACATAGGAGAAAATAATAGCATCAATTACAGTAAGTCTTTTCTAATCTCTTCTCATGTTCACTTAAGGGGAACATAATTTCTCATATCTCTTTTATTTCTTATAAGAAATGATCAGCATGTAATAATAGAATACAGTATACTACAAGATACGAAGAAGAAAAGTAACCAGTATGTGCTTCTTCACTTAGCATAAACAAAGAACCAACAGACAGAATGAAGAAGGAGCCACATATTTGTAGAGGTCGTTCATTGAAATACTAAAGCAGTTGCTGGAATATTTACTCGAGGTGACTGACAAAGTGGTAGAGCACAGGGATGGACATTAACTTCAGGAGTATTATCTCACAGAAGCCTTAGCACACACACAAGAGCCGTTAGAACACTATCCAAGCTGGATGAGTGCCACAGCTATCAGCGTTGTGTTAAACACAGGCCCTACTCCTCCCATACTCATATTTCTGATATGTCACACTGATGAAAGACACGATACTTGCTTGCTAGTGTGATCATCCCTCAGTTCTTTATTACAGGGAAAAGAGAGTAAAAGGGGGTATTTAAAATGTGCATTTATAAAAGATGTGCCAGAATTGAGGGGAAAGAGGGGACAACTAGGTAAAACACGTGCTTGAACAGTTTCTGCACCTTGGTGTTGTTGCAGACAACCTTTCCGGCCTCTGTCTTGAGACAGTGCTCTCCATAAAATTTATACCCCAAACTTACTTCCCAAGTTTAACTTTTATACATCTAAGCACAAATCCCTCATTCTTAAGTACAAAGAAGCAAAAATAAAGGTGTTTTTACACTGAAGGAAAAAAAAATAAAAAGGAAAGAAAAAAGCGTTTTGAATCTTAGTTAATGGAATGCCGTTTCAAAATCCTGCCAAGGCACAAAAGCCTGAAAGTGGAAAAGCATAATGTTATTTGAGACAAAGAAATAGGTCATAGGACTTTACAAAAAAATTTATTGAGGACACAAAGTAGGGGTTTTTTTCCTTAACTTCTGCAGCTATCCAGGCCACACCATTTTGATTAGGGCCTCCAAAGCACAGCCCATTTCTCACAGCTAAGCTGTGTTGACCCCGAGCCATTTTATCATCAAAGCCTGTGCATCCCAGGACACCAAAACATCCTGGAAGTTATGAAAAAGATGAAGTCAGCAGGAGAGCCAGAGAGGAAGAGAGATGCTAAATGGTTTAGCCCAGATGATTTATGGGCATTACATGATATGCGGAGCAAGTTTGGAAGCAAAACCTTTTATTTTACACTTCCTTTATTCTTTTTACCAGAAGCTCAGAGTTGCTGTGCCTGCTTTCCAAGTGCCTGATGAGAGGAGGGCAGTGGGACCCTGGGGTCCAGTGCAGGTACCTCAGAGTTACAAACTGGTAACAAAATCTGACAGCCTGGGGACAAATACTTAAAGGCACTGAGCTGCTTTGAAAACCCTGCTGAGTACCTGCATTGGCAAGCTTCTAAACTCTTCCCAAAATTTGCCTGTAAAGCTGTTCTTTACATCAAAACCACAAACTGTTTCTTGTGACATGAACTGTTCTTTATGACACAAAAACCTTCCATCATCGTGTTTATTTACAGTGTTATATTAAAGCACATGTAGTAATGTCTGAGAAGCACTTATCCTCACATTTTCTTTTTATTTCTCATTTTGGGTCTAGTGAAAATGCTGTTAAGTTAGTGCAAGTCCTCCAATTTATTTTTTGTGGGTCTTAGCCCATGACATCTAATTCCTGTATTTTTTCAGACTGCTACTTTCGACACTACAAGAAACAGTCCTTCCTTTGACTTGTGATTCAGGACATAGGTCCAGTTTTGTTCTGCTTACTCAGGAGAGTTTCTGTGCATGAACACTTATATTGTAAACTGCATTTTTATCCAAAACATTTTACCAAGGATCACAGACAAAACATCTTTGCATAAGTCACCTATTGCACAGGTTTTTTTAATGACCACATATTACATGCTTCTGTTTTGTTCACTGAAACTCAACGGAAAGTAGAGTTTTTGAATGACAAAGTAAGTACAGGAATAAGCATAAAACAGAACCCAATAAAAATTCAGAACAGAGAGAAGAAATTTTAACAAGACTGCCTTTTTGAGTATAAACATTTAAATTAGCAGGAGTCATTTTCTCACACATTTGTGGCTTCCTGGAACAACACATAGGTATGAAAGAAATGCAAAAATTTCCTAAGTTAAACAGTGCAATAAAAATTTATACTGCTGAAAGTCAGCTGATTTTCTGAAGAATAAAATTATTTGCTATTCAGTTTATGATGTGTCTTTTGCCCAAATTACCCTGACATAAAGCGCAACAGGACATTTCCATGTGAATTGGCTTATCCCTGGGGGCTTTTCTAATAAAAAGGCAAAAAGCTAGTGACATTCAAACATTCAGAGCTGAACTGAAATACTGTTCTAGTTTTCATAGAAGAAGGGAAAGGAGATGTTAGGAAGGATGAAGCAGTTTTCTGTAAGGCACTGCTCCCAGGGGGCTACTGAATGCTGCTTTGTTTTCAGCGAGTCAGTTTTACCTTATATGCTCTGTTTCTCACAAACCAAATACATAAATGTTTATAAACCATTCATATCCTAGCACATTGAAGTGTGTATATTGCCAACATGAAAAACTGTACATATCTTACCATTTTCTTGTCTGAGGAAAATCCCACTGCCACCCAGCCATCTGTGTCAGCACTCAACTCAAATTCAACATCAGCTCCTATTCTACGGTAACTTAGAAAGTAGTCACAAGTCTCTGCATTGCATCCAGGTTTACCGTACCTAAATGGAATTGGAAATACATGTAACTTTTTCCTTGAAATTTCCTGCTATGGAACTTAATTAAGGAACTTAATTTTTTGCAAGAAAAAAACAAAAAGAATGTATTTTGGAATAATGGCAGTAAAGCATATATTCTGCTGGACATAAAGGAGCATTATTTGTTTGCAATTATCACTCTTTTAGTGTAAAGTATTCAAACAGTACAGCAAACAGTAACACAAAATATTACTCTGTTGACCTTCCTTGCTCTATTTTTTTAAGTGCTTCATGAAAATACAAGAAACTGTAGGTCCATAACTATGACATGTATTCTTAAATAAACTAGTGTCCTCAAATAATATAGCTTTTACTACAAAGTATCTTCTTAAATAACAAACATTTATTAAAATGACTATGAAACACTAACCAAAGTCTCCAATATACAGTCAGCATCTGTAAACATAAAGGTATCTGCATTCTTATCTCAGACTGACCTGAAGCATCCCTTGGTTTTCCCACAGTCATCCACTCTGATTTTTGCGAATGGGTCCACAGGAGGAGCAGTAGGGAAAGGGTAACCTGTGTAATCAGAATAAATAATTGCTAAATAAAATACAAGGACTAAAAATCAATAATACTGAAGACAAGGTGTTCTAGTAGCATTTACTTTGCTGATAACTGAACTGTTCAGATGAGTGACTATTTTGCCATGTACACAATCCGCTCAGGGACCAAAGTAACACGAATAACTGAAAGCAAAACTTTTCTAAGGTTTCCTGCATTCATCAAGGGGAGAGAAGAATGCTGGAGGGCAAAAGATAAATGTAAGGCAGCAGGACCATGGACTATTGCAGTCGATTAACAATTAGGGATCTCTGCTCAGCTCTCTCTTTTGCACTCATAGTCCCCTCAGGAAATCTGTAAGGGAACTGACTCCTTAGCCATAGATGACAGCATTAGGTATAAATGCAAGCAGGGAAGCAAATGCAGAGCTGTAGGAACTGATACTGAAAAGACCTTATAATACATTCTCCTTTATGAAGTAAAATAAAACACACATTGCAGTAAAAGGTAACAGAGTATCAGGACAGGGAATTGCCTGCAGTTACGGCCTGCAATCATTTCTGAAGGCAGACCCAGAAGAGCCAGACAATGAGAGTTACGATTCCAAGCAATCCCGTCTGCTGGACTACAGTACCAAAGAGGAAGTGAGAACATTTACCAGCAGACCTGGTCCGCCTTGGCCTGTGGGAGCTGGTGTCTGTTGCATAAGCACAGATATCTTAATAGGATATTCTTTTACTTAGCCAGATGAAAACCAAAGTGCTAGCTGTGGAACTAGAAAGTCCTCTGAAAATGCTTCATTGAGTAGGAAAAGTGCTTCATTGAGTAGGAAATGAGCACTGCAGTTAGTCACAGCACCAGCACACAAACTTCTGACCCACACAACTTTGTGCATTGGGGAGCCCTGATTCACTTCCCTGGATTTCTGACAGCGGCAATGGAGAAAGTGAGCTGTGAGCTGCAAACCACGGCTGCACTAAACGTACAAGGGCCGGGTAAACTCCTCTGCATAAGTAAGTTTGCAGAATTTCGCAGCAGCGCATTACTGAAACACAGGCCACAGGACATGCGATTTTCTCACTCCTTACTTATTTTCAATTCCATTGAAAACAAATGTTTTTCAATGCAGCCTAGCCGCAAAAGTGGAGTTTTAACACTCCGCCATTTAAAAATTAAAAAAAAAAAAAAAACAAAAAAAAAAAAAAAAAAAAAAAAAAAAAAAAAAAAAAAACACCAACCAAAAAACACAAAAACAAACCCACACCAAACCCCACGACCACGCTGTTCCCTGACTCTTTAGGGCATCACACCTCCCTTCGCAGCCCACACACGCCAAGAGTCCTTTTTACGTCCGGAAAGCTTTGCAGGAGGGCAAAGCTCAGCGGGAAGGCGGCGGCCCCGGCCCAGCTCTCCCCCTGGGGTGCCCGTGTGTGCCCGGAGACCCCCGGAGCGAGGCGGGGGCTCTGCGGGGAGCGGGCAGGGCTCCCGGGCCCCCCGGCCCGGCCCGGGCGGCAGCGGCGGCTGTGGCGGCCGGGCGGGCGGAAGATGGCGGCGGGCGCTGGCCTTCGTGCTGAACAAGGCTGAGCACGGCTGCCACAGCCTCCCGCCCGCGGCCCCCGCCCCGGCTCATCCCTCTCCCGGCGCTCCCTCCCGCCCCCGGCCGGGCCGAGCCCCGATCCCGCCGCGCCCCCACCGCCCGCCCCGGCCCGGCCGCCGCCGCACCCTCCTCGGAGAGGTAGCGCAGGTCGTAGAACTCGCTGGCGAAGGTGCCGTACGAGGAGTCGTGGTGCCGCGCCGCCTCCTCGCCGTGCTCCCCGCCGCCCGCCTCCCGCCGCCCGCCGCCCTCCTCGGCCGGGCTGGCGGCGGAGCCGGCCAGGAGCAGCAGCAGCAGCAGCAGCCGCCGCCGAGAGCCGCGGCTCCGCTCCGCCATGGCGGCGGGGAGCGGGGGGAGCGGCGGGGCGGGGAGGGGAGCGCCGGCGCCCGAGCGCGGGGGAGCGGGGGCGGCCAGCGCGGGATCCAGCCCCGGGGACGGGCCGGGACCGCGGGGCCGGGCGGAGGGACGGCCTTGGGGGGAAAAGGTGTCGGGGCGGCGTGAGCGCGGGGATGCGCGGGGGAGCGGCGTGCGCGGGAGCGGGATGAGCCGGGTGCGGGATGCGCTGGGAGCGGGATGCGCGGCGGTCACAGGCACAGCCCCGGCAGCCCCGAGCCTTCCCGCTGTGGAAGGGTTGCGCGGTGGCCTTCCCTGGATCGCTGGTTCCCCGCACCCCACAGCGCGCCCCCCCAGCAGAGCCCCGGCGCGGGGAGGTCTCCCATTGCCCGGGCACCGCTGGGGAGGGGCAGGACCAGCCCTGCCTGCCCCCCTGGCCTCGATTCACTAAAGCCTCTTGGCATGTGCTGCAAGAGGACGTGGTAAATCCTGCTCAGTAACTGCCGGGCAAACGTACCTATTTCCCTATTTTTAAATTTTTATTTTATTTTTATTATTATTATTAATATTATTTTAATGACTTCTGGGATGGGACTGGAGGCACAGCGCGACTTAACATTCTTTCCAGGTAAAACCCCATGGCAGTGAGCGCTCGCTGTCTGATTGCATGTTCTTGCTTTGTATTTTATACAATATAACTGCAGAAATACCAATATACTCCAAACCTGGCAGGACTGAAGGAAATCCCAGGTTGCCTCCAACGTTGTCTTGGGCTCTGGTGTCTGGTGATGGACTTGTAACTAGGCATTAAGCATACAGCTGAATTCTTGCTGTGCTGTGGTATCCACGAGTTGATGGAGGAACCGTGGCCTTTCATCCCTTACATTTGTAAAAGTGGCTTTTTTTTCTTGGGTTTGGGTTGCTGTCTTTTGGTTATAGCTATAATTTCATTTTTATATTATTATGATGCATGGTCACACTTCCTTCTCTGGCAATCTGGAATAAAATGCAGCAAAACATCAGGGGAGCGGGAGGGAGAGAGAAGAAGACACAGCGGTCAGTAATCTCCTGGAAAATAAAATAACCCTCAATTTAAATATTTTCTTTTTTTAGTATCAATGACTGTACTGAGTTACTTTTTAGTGGGGCACTGAGACTGCCCAAGACCTAAGCTGTGTTAGGAATAAGTTTATTCCCTTGGACTGAGTGGTTGCTTGCCATACTGGAGTGCACTCAGCTGTATCAAGTGGAGGATGTTAATTCACATCTCCATGGGTTAGTCTGGTTGTGTAGCATGCTATTTCTCACTGCACATAGAGGAATAGGCCACACAGAGGAAAAAAATAAGTTGTGAAAATAATACCAGTTGCATGCAAATTCAACATGTTCCACAGTAGCATATGGAAAAAGCTATAGGAAAGCAACAGCAAGCTCAACTGCAAAATATAGAGTCCCTTCTTCCTACCTCACTGAGCTTGGGAAACTTTAGCAGGCTAGTGGAAAACAAGCAAACAAATGGCAATAGAAAAGCCCTTATAAATCAGGCTAACAGGAAAGTAAGGCTGCAGCTTATTCTTTCTGGCAATAATTAACTCTGATGAAGGCCCCCCATCTCCCTTTTTGAAATATCTAGCCGAGGGTTGTGGTTCCTGTGAAGAAGCATTTGCTCAGCGAGGGAGCAGCTGTCAGCTGCATGCTGGTTTTTCCTCCCTGGGAACAGGCTTTAGCACACTGTGATATGGGCAATGCTTCACAGTTATCGTAAACACTTAGGATATTTGTCATGTATTGTTTGTGCCTACATGACACCTATCATTTTAAATCTGGCAGCTGAGATAACTGTCTGTGATTACAGTGGAGCTGCACTGATTTTCTAAAGTGAAGCTATGGCCGAGAGACTGACCTTTCTCCTAAAAAAATCCTTAAAAATTAAAATACTCTTGATTTTTTTGTTGTTGTTGTTGCTTAGTAGAACCCCTTGTGCTTGTCTGAAGGTTGTCCCTATCTCAAAAATGGGTTGCTCATGGGAAGCAACATCTCACTGAGACAGGTGGAGCTCTAATGAATACCTTCAGTTTTCACCAGACAGAAAGGTCTACACTGCAACTAACAGCACTGCCAGCAGTACTGCAGGAAAGATCCTTATCTGATTAAGTAATTGAGGTTGTCATCAAAAAAAGCAGTAGCAGAAAGAGCCCAAACTGCAATTGCATGAGCAGCCTTAACCCTCAAATGCCTGGACTCTCTGAATGGTATATTTCTCAGCTTGCATGTGTTTGTAACACCTTTCTTAGAGGAGACACAAACAAGCAGTGTGAGAGCCACAGGTTGGAAGGCATTGCCATCCTCTGGCAGCAGGAGTCCTCTTGCTGTTGCTGAATTAGAGATGTGAGCATTTCCACCACTTCTTGCACCATCACCTCCTGCCTCAGGGGAATGTAGCAGTCAAATTCTTTGGATGATTAGTTGCTCTAGCTGGGCAATTCTGCGGTGCTGGCACTCAGTCTGTGGGTGTCTTCCCAGGACTGGAGACCGGATTTATCTCCAGCCTATCCTTGAGACCCACCGTGCCTTCTTTCTTGGCTGTTTTTGTCATTCAGAGTATACCCTTCCCCTGGAGGCTCATGCTTTTTGGGGCCTTTGAACAAGAAATTCAAGTTTCAAGGACAAGTCATGGTTTGTATAACAGACATTCAGAAAAAAATCATGTTTAGTTCTCCTAGTCATTTCCATCCAGTCAACACATACTGAAAAATTAGTATGTATCCATCAGTGCTGACTGAGAAAAGAACTCCTGAGACAACAGTTTTCTTACAGTAAATCTGTAGTAACCTGAACCAGAGTTTGTAATTAATATGCGGTTTTCTCAAACTCTTAACAATGCTCTTGTTCAATGTGGGGAATCTACAAGTAATTTATCTTGGGCTGTCCTTTATTAAACAACAATAAATTGAGAAATTGTTGAATCATAAGTTTTCATTAGTAGTCATTTATCCCGTGCTCTAGTTAACCACCTGGGACTTTACAGAAACATGCTTGTGGTGTTAGTTACTCAGACTAAGACATGGGAGAAAAAAATACTAGGAATTTCTTGCAAGCAGAGCTTTTTCACAGCATCCAAAACAGCATGATGCTGGAAAATATGTCAAATGCCAATAGATGAAATATGTCTCCTATGAGAAAAGTGAAAACTAAGTGACTGCCTTAGAAAAAAACAAAGCATTACAAAATAAAAAGTTGTGTGCTATTTCTGAAAGCAGCTCACGAAAGAGATGAGTGAGCTCTTTGGAAGCCTGGTATTGCTTCAGATCTTCTGGAGAAAGGCAACAAAATATAAACTCTAAATATACTATCATCCAAATAAAAACTGCATTAGCTCCTTAGATCATATTTTTCTCAGCACTGGTGAAATTTTCATTTTCTGCTGTCACTGAGTTATGTATCTTACTTCGAGAGTGATTGTGCCTTTGCAGCTATTACTGCCCACAACAGGACTCTTTCTGTAAAATTAATCTAATGTAGGAAAAAATGATGCCTCCAAGATCTTTTCCACAAGCATAACATACACCAATCTAAAGACTAAGTCCAGAACTAAATCAGCATGGGTTTTGCTTCGGTAAGCAATATGGACCTTCCAAAGGTATATTAAAACTGCAGCTTTTTTTATTTGTCTCTTTGTTTGTTTGTGTGTTTATGTGTGTGTGTGTTGGTTTACATCAGGTAGTTTATAACTTTTCTCCCAAGACTGAATTATTTTACCTTCTGGCACTTTTTGCTGCCCCAGGTGGAATGCAGTTCTGGGAGGTATATCTACCCTGAAAGCCAGATCTACCAGATGGTGGCACAATCTGCACCAGGAGGTTCTGGAGCAAAATGCTTCACATTTTTTCTAAAGAAGTCCTCATTACAAAGAGGTTATTTATAGTGTTATTCTAATAAGGAGCCAAAACAGAGCAGCCTTTTATTAGAACTTGCAATAAAGGGCATTACACTGAGGCCTCCCTGTGCATAAATACCACTTACTCACTGTGCAAAAGTTGGCCTGGAGACCAGAAAAAATCAGCATGCATTAGCAAAGAATTCATTTAGGTAGGAATGTTTTAAAGAGTTTAAGCAGCATTAATTCAATTAATTCCACATGTGACAATGTCATTTTATCCTAATTATTTAAAAATTCAGAAATGAGGTTGGAGGCGGGGGGGAGAGAAACTCTGTTCCCTCATGAGACTTCATCTGAAGAGTTACAATAAAAGTCCTGCAAGTTTGCCTGTTGGAAAATAAGCATTTAAAACAGCCTTTCCCCGGTCCAAATACAGATATCTCTGAGTCAAAATAATAATAATAATAATAATAATAATAATGCCCTTATTGTCTAGGTGAATATAAGTGGATGAGAGAAAGCAGCAGAGGAGTGAGCTCTTTTGGCTCCCTCCTCTGCACTGAAGGTGTGAGGCATCTTCAGCCAGGGGATCTGAGGGAAATAGGCCTTGGCCCCTCCTTGGTATAGGCTGCTGGAGGGTATGCTTTATTTCAAACAACCTATGGACAAATTCCGGGATTAGGACAATTTTCTCCTTCTCTTGGAGTCAGAGTCAGAGTGCAGGTGAAGAGCAGACCCAGGCTCCGGGAACATGCTCAAAGTCTGGCTTAGGGATGGAGCATCCCGGTCACCCCCCTCTGCTGCTGGTGCTGCTGACCCCCTGCCCAAATACACCCAGCGCTCTCTACACTGATTTTTGGCCTTGGGCTGCAGGACAGGTGCTTTCTCTCTCCCCCTCAAATGCAATAACGCGTTGCATTACAGCCGCAAGTGCAGCTTTGGGGTGTTTTCGGGGAAAGGGGGAAGGAGGGCAGACTAGAGAGAAGAAATCGAGGAGGCAGCTATGAGCATCCCTAGGACACAGCCAGGGTCCGCTGGGGACGATGCAGCCGGCAGAGGCGATGGCAGGCGCTCCCGGGGCCGGGCACTGCCGGAGCATCTCCCGGAGCCGCGCTGGCCCCGCAGGACCCGGGCTGAGCCGGGGCTGGCAGTGCCACCCGCCCGCCGCCGAGCGGCACCAAGGCACCGAGGGACGCCCAGCCCCCGAAAACATACGCCCATCCAGGCGGCAAGACGGGAAACGGGGCTTTTCCCTCCCTGCCAGCAGGAGGGGGATGGAGGGGACGCTGCCCAGGGTGCCCCTCAGAGCCAGCCCGGGGAGCCTGAGGCAGCCGGGGTCATCCCTGCTGGTCATCCTGAACAAGGCATGCGGGCAAACGACTGGAAAACTAGTGGGACTGCGAACCAGATCCTCAGCTCTTAAGCAGTAGCAAGGAAAAGGTTTCTGGAGCAGTAGGGTGAGTTACACAGCGAGGAAGGGAAATTCCAGCCCAAATTCCAGCTTCTGTTTCAAGCTTCCCTCCTTGCATGTCACTGTCTACACGCATGTCCGTAGATGGCGAAGACAATCTGGTGCACAAGTGGCTTCACTGACTTAAAAAAAAAAATCTGTTCTTTTGTTCACATAAAAACAAGGGTAAAATAGTTATACCGAAGGCTTTGAGTACTAAAGAAGTCCAAACTAATGGAGAAGGGTTATACCTCTCAAAAATCTCGCTGTAGGCTTTGGTAACTCCACAAGGAGCATAGGAGCCTTTGAACCATGGATGAAGGGACGAACTAAACAAGTTACTCTGATGTACAAAAGAACCCATACATCAGCTAGTGGTATAACAACAAACAGCTTTGGAGAGTCTGGATATATTGTTTTGAATTGCTTGTAGACTCTGTTAAAAAGAATGACATTTTTAACATTGTCATTTATATAAGTTGCTACTAGTATTTAAATTAGCAAAGTCAGGCTTACTCCTCACAAAATCGAGGAACTGAGAGATCAGCGTGGTTTATTTATGCAGACATTCTAGAATATGGGAATGTTAAGGAAACAGTGTTATTGAACAGAGCAAAACATTATGCAGAAGACAAGATTAAGAAACACATACTATTTAGTGTGGGGATAAAAACGTCGTATTTGATGGTTGTTTGGGGCGAAGTTGGGGATCTCTAGCCACTCTTATGCCTGTTTTTTCTTCTAACTGAAAAAATTGTAGCGTTGATAAATGATTGGGATTTTCTAGTAAAGATCTTCATGTGACCCAAGCCATAAAGAATACTGAACTTGTTTTCTTCTTTCGACTGTGCAGGTATGTAGCATATCCTAGGGCTAATTCAGTGTTTTTCATACAGATGTTTACAAGGGTAAAACTAATTAAAAACAAGTATTCAACTGGCTTATCTTCATTTGGCATTTAATATATGCCTGGAGGAAAGGTTTCCAACAGCCCATGCTGTGCAGTAGCCCCTTCCCCATGCTGTGCACTGGTCCCTTCCCTTACAGTTCAAAAAAATGAGAGCATGTTATGAATTCTGAAACCATTTCAGTATGTCATTAAGCTGATGCTTTTGAGTTTTGTTCTGATGCTGTTGCTATGCCAATTTGAGACAGGAAAACAGTCTCTAAGCATTTACTGAAAACATTGCTCATCAATTGGAAAAAAGAAAACGAGGAAAAAATCCAGACATCAATCTGGTACTTGAAGAGAAACACAAACTCCCCTGTTCTGGCAGCCGGTTCTCCCACATGTACACGGAGCCCTCTCCCTGCCATTGTGGAATATTCACATATGTCAGCCACCCAAAAATGTAGCAGTGGAGAGCAAAAGAGCACTAAACAGAGGCTTTCTTGCCACTCCTCACAGGCAGTCATAGTGCTGCTGAGTTGACACCCAACAGCTTTTCCAAGCTCAGGCCACACTGGAACAACATTTTGCTCCATAAGAGTTGATGAGCACAAACTCTGAACCCAGACATAGAAAGAGCAGTTGAACAGTATTTATTCTGTGATACAGACAGTTTAAATCTGCCCTCTGAGTATTCTTTTGGACCATGAGAAATTAGTTTTTCCACTCCCTTAGGCCTTTTATGCCCTGGCCACACGCCGAAGGAAGATATTTCAGGTGGATAGAGTGTGGAATTGGCAGAGGAGGTGATGTGATATAACTGTGCAAGCTCCAGGCAAAATGGTAACAGTCAGGCAGGGCCAGATGCTGCTATAGTCCCAGCTCCGGGCATCCCTCAAGGATAGAGTTAATGGTGTGTGGCAGTAGGGATTGCAAAACAGCACAGCTTTTTCCATCCATAGTAAACAACACTTCTTCTCAAGAAATGTCTCAGCATTCAGTTGGAGTATATTTAGAAGCATTCACGTTTGCTAAAACAACATAAAGAAAAAACCTCAAACTCATCAGAACTCTCATTAGTAGTGAAGTATTAATATTGACAGTATTTTCAAAGTGAAAGTCAATAACAAGGCTTTAGTTTTCAAATCTTTTTCGGGAATCAGAGTTCTTCTTTGTTCTACCATTTTGTTCAAACATATGACATCATACTGTTGCTTATTGTAGTCGTATTTATTTTGTGTGCCACAAAGTGTTTAAGAGCATCAGAAAAGGGAATTTGGATACTTTGCTTAATGTTCATCCATGGGAAAGTTTTACCTTTGGTTCTCAGTTTGAAGAAAGTTCTCAAAACACAAGAAGCTCCTGCTTCTGACCAGCTGTTCTCTAAAGATCAGTCCATGTTATGTTCAGGTTGCCGCAGTCACCCCAGCCCCTCCACTCCTCTCCCTGCCCTCGCATGATGACTCAACTTCTAATGACACAGTCACACATGGGTTTTTCCACAGCACCTGTCCCATTTGACAGCCTGTAATGAATGAAAGGGTTGAGCAATGTTTATTTTTATCTTCTCTTTTCTATTTGAGCTCTGCTTTGGGCACAACTGTCAAAAGCATATTTAACCACTTACTTTTAAAGACTTGCATGCATCCGTGTGCTTATAAAATTGACCTTCAGAATTACAGCTAAGTAAAGTCACAATTTCCTAGTAGAAGACTATTTTACTTTATTTTTCTGATTAAAGAAGAGACCTAGCAGCATTTTGCATTTCTCATAAGGAAACATTTCATCTTTGGGGGAAAATGGAGCTCTTCCAGCTCTTCCACAGCCCTGTAGTTTTAATAGAATCATCCTGCCCCATTCCACACAGGAAAGCTATTACAGGTATTGCATGTAAAACATTTAACAGGACAGCTGGCCAAGGGCCTGAGGAATGCTCACAGGGACAATGAAAGCTGTATCAACCATCACTAGTTTAACAAGCATGTAGGCACAACTGCAAAAATCAACATTTCTTGAGCTTCCCTGTTCCTTATTAAAACAATTGGTGCTCACAGCACTTTCCCTTTTCTTCAGTGGTTGTTCTTTATCATCAGGAGTCTCATTTCCTTGTGCTGTTTTCCTTCTATCTGTTCCCATACTGGGACTGTTTGACAGGTACCTGACCCAGGAAGGGCTGGCAGAGAGCCTGAACAGATATGAACCCTCAGAACCTTTTCTTACCCCAAACTCTCCTCTGCAGTCCTGGCTGCTCCTCCCCTGGAAACCCACTCACTTCCACTGGACGTTTGCAGACAGAAGAACTTCCTCTGTGTGTGTGCAATCATGACAAGCAGCAGCACACCTGTCTGCCAGCTCCAGCTCACTGGGTGTGCTCAGCCAGCAGAAATAGCAAAGTGCATTCCCTTCTAGTATAAGAAACCTACGGTGAAATCTTTGCTGAGTACGGTGCTTGCACAGACAAGAGCATGTGAATTTCAATCCGTTTGTCAAATGCTTTCACTTCTCCACTTACCTGAAGGAGCAAATAGGATGGCCATTCAGGGACTGTATAGGAGGCCAAACCTTTGGCTTTGTTCTCTCATTGTGCTCTGGAACAATGGTTCCCATCTGCTTACATCGGTCCCTTTTTACAGATTAGTTCCTCAAACCTCCATGACCGGGCAGGAGAGGAGCAATTGGCCACAGGGGACTGTATCATTCCTTATCCATGACCAGGGTCGTTGCTTTCCCTGGCATGAGGGCTGAGCAAGCTGGATCATTTCCTAACACGTGCAAGCACTTGCAGTTCCTATTTGTACAGCTGTGTATCCTCCAGGGGAGATGCTCCCCTAACCTGACCTTGTCAGATGCCTGAACTCTGTTGCAGGTGAGTAAAAAGGAAAACATTTCTGGATGCAGCCATGTACAGTGATCCAGCTGCACTGCACATTACTCTGCTTTCAGTGTGAGGCAAAATAAAGCAGAAAATGAAGATAACATTTACAGTAGTTATCAGTGGGGAAAAGAGTGGGAGCCTTTATAGAAAATTTCTTCTCCAGATATTATTCACATTCACGTCTAAGTGTGTTTTTCCAGGGACCTGCCCCATCTTGCCTCCCTTTCCCCTCCCATGGATTTCTGCTCAGTAGGTACCACAGGGGTAAAGCAGTCTTTCGCTGAGACCTCTGTTCATTAGCTATCAGTGGTTATTGTCATAGGAGGCCCACAGGTGAGATCAAGGCTTCATTTCTCCAGCTGATGGATCCATAAAGATGTTGCAGGTCCCTGGTGTAAAGCTGGCCCTGAAATGAGGCAACAGGTCACAGCAAACTTTGAAATACCAGCCCCAGCTGCTACCTCAAGGTTCAAATTAGCCAACGCAGTTCCCCAGAGAGTGACATTACCAAAATCTCTTGGTGAGCTGACTCCACAGGCTGGAAGGGAAGAATAGAACTTCAAATAAGTGGACTGGCAGAGTTCAAAGGAATAATAAGCATTTAAATTCAACATGAAAGACATCTTCCTCTGCAGAGCTTTAGGATGAAACATAGCCAGACAGATAAGCTATTTAAAAGCCCCTTTAATCAAGACTATTAACATGGAGATTTTTGTCATAATTAAAAACATCCCCTATTCGACCACCTTAAAAGGAAAGTGATAAAAAATGTAATTTATTTTTCTATTTGAATACCTTATAAAAGAACAGCAAAAATATTTTTTTCCTTGCAGGGAATCACATTGTCATTATCTTTGAGAGAAAATTCATTTAATCTATTCTGTTGCTCATATTTTAGCAGTGAACTGTTGTACTCACATTTCAACAAAAAGAGTAGAAAGCCTACATTTTTACTTCCCAAGTTTTTAATTTTCTGACCATAAACAATAGTTAGACAACTTAAAAGGAAAATTTTTCTTCTCACATATTTCCTGATATCTCAAAAGATGCTGTAGAAAACAATGCCAGTTCACACAGAAAACACACTTTCTTCTTTTTGTTGTCTGTTTTTTGATTTTTTGTGCATTTGGAACTAAACCACATTAAAAGAAGCCTATTTACTTTGCAGAAGGCAAAGCAGACAAAATAGTACCATGCACCTGCATTCAGCAAAGCTTGTAAGTGAGCACCAGAAAGGGAAGATGACGCTTAAGGAGTTACAGAGTGCTACCAATGCACCTCTCTCCTTTCCTAAATTAGGAGGTCTAAGTCCTGTCTGCTATGGGAATCCCTTCTTCCCTCTAAGATAGCTGTTGACTATTTAGCTTACAATGATGAAGAATAGAAGAAAAATTAATAGGACAAGAGAAACTTTCACAAAGCAGCCAGAGCAGGGATGCTTCATACAGAAATGTGACATCTGAATGGAAGCAGGCAGGACAAGGGTTGCTGCTCACTTTGTTTTGAGGCAGATTTGCAGACCTGAGTGGTTACAGAGGAAGAGCAGCATATGGGACATGTGTGAAACCTCCCTGAGCCACCCACACAGTGCTAAGCCAGCTAGCTAAGAACTCAATCCTGGGCAGGGAAAATATCACCATCTGACAGAGCTTTGCCAGTGTGAAGCAGCATTTCTCACAAACTGAGAAGCTGTTCAGTGGTACAGCTGTGGTGAATCTGAGGATGTTTCCTGTTGATCTTACTAGACCCAAAGATGTTGCAGGGTCCTTTGCTTGTCATACTCCTATTGCTTTGCACTCCTCAGATTTTTAGAAAATACCTTTGCTTGGAATCCTTCTTAATTTCAAACTGATATTGACTAAACTGGAAGATCCAGAGGAGAATATATCACAATGTATCATATACATCAGCTCAGTGCTACCTCTGGTTTATAGCACAGCCACGTGCTAAGCCAGCTCCATTGTTTTGTCCCTGGAACATGGCTGGCCAGCTTCTGCAAAAAGCCTTTTTTTGTTTTGCAAAACCTAAAAATAAATTTGAAAATGCCCCCATCTTCATGATGTCTTGAGCAGTGAAATTTCAAGGTGCATCTTACCCTCTCATGGTGTCGAAAGTGATAGAGCATCTCCTTACCTGAACTGAAAATGCTGAAGCAGCTTCATAATGCACCTACCAAGCATCTGCTTGATGAGATGGAACATCACCAGGAAAGCACCCATCTGTACAGCCCTGGTGCAGGTGCCCTGCCTGAGCCAGAGAACATATGCTGAATAGCAATTACCATAGGAGATTCCTGTCTGACAAGGCTCTTCAAAGATCAAGATCTCCCTTCACTAAAAATATTAAGTATGTATGTTTTGTCCTATAGATCTGTATGGGCTCAGAGCAGCATCTACCTTTTTACAAGTAAGGAGCATCTGCATCACCATAGCTATTTATAATATAAACTTCATAACAGCTTTTCCAAGCAGGTCTAAATCACAGACATCATCTTTCTTTCCTTGGCAGCTTAGTCATTTACCTTCACCCTTCAGAAACTCGAAGAAATATGCTAATTTCCACCAGGGTCTATTTGTTCCTGTTCCTTAGAAGGTGTCTGGGCAGGCCACAAGATGAATAGAGCTGTGCCAGCTTATGGCAGCAGGCATCAGCTGTGGTAAGTCCTGGTTACCAAGTCTTGAGCACTGCCATGTTCTACTTTGTGCATTGCAGGCAGCCATTCCTTGAGTGTATGTGTCTGCAGGAACAGAAAAGGAAAGATCCACCTGAGGTGCTCGGATGTTTCCAAGGCATTAAATCTATTTAGTCACTGATTGAAACTAAATCTATTTGAGGGCTGTTTGATGACTTTAGTTAATTAAAAGGCTCTTATTTAATGCTGGTTACTCTTGCATTTAGTGGAAAAAAAGAGATTATTTCCAATATTGTCTCTTTGGATAAGAATAATTAGCTGCTTTTGCTGATATAATCTCCTCTTAGTAAGTAACCAAGGAAGATTCATTATTGTCTCTTGAACCTAAAGAAATGTCAAAGGTATTAAAACATTGACATTTTGTTGCAGTGAGATCTGTGAGATAAGCCAGTAAGCTGCCTGAAGGCAAGATCTGAGATTACTCATCCAATTCTGTTGCTGTGATATGGCATTGTGGCACAAAATTGCTGTGAGTCACCCCCTCCCCTGTCAAGGTTCACACAAACGGCTGTGCACCATTTATCATGGTTATAATGGACTCAAAAGGAACAGAACTAGATACCAAGAGCTGTTTGTGGTGCTGATTTTCAGAACAAAATATGAGCTTCTTAGACTCTGTATTCTTTTTTTACCAGTGCCAAATGAAATGCTGCACATGACCTGATCAGATGATGCTGAGAAAAAACAGTATTAAATCATTTGGGTTCAGCCAGTTGGTACTCAGAATTGTCTAAATGCCCTAAAAAAAAAAAAAAAAAAAAAAGATTATTTCTCCTAAATTAATCTCTTTTCTTCCAACTACCTTTCCTGGTCCCATTTCTATTTTATTATAGTCCTTTCCAAGTACATTGAGAAGACAAGATGAAAAAAATCCTTGCCTGGTGAAAAGCCCTGTCCTGTGTGTGTGTCCAAGACACCCATTCCTCTTGTTCACCTTCTGGGGACTATGTCTGCTGTCCAGCTGCAGCTCTGCCCTTCAGCCTTGTGCTGGTGCCTTTAAACTTACCACAGCCCATATCTGTGAGCTTGCTTGAGTTAAACCAAGCAGAGGCAGGCTTTTTTCATCCAGTGTGCATCAGCAGCCTCGGTTTCTCTCTTTGCTGGCCAGGACAGCCTGCAGGATGCCCTTGGCTACTTCACCCTTCCTCCGGGATGCCTGAAACTGTCATGGATCACAGCAGGGCAGCCATTCCACCAGCACATTTCTTCCCTTCTTCTGAGTATATTTTTAGAGACAATAAATACTTCTGGGCTTTCACAAAACAAAACAGGAAGAATGGCTTTTTTGACAGTTTGCAAAAAAGCAGATTAAGGGTGATTTCAGATTTCTTTGCATTTCTTTGTTATAGAAGGTGGTAAGAAATGAGTTGTAGCACTTCAGTAATGAGCATTAGCTGACATTCTTTCTCCACTACCCTATGGCCTGGCTGGCACATAAACCAGTGCTAAAACAGAGAGGCCTTAGTGTCATTAAAAAACACATTTCCTCAAATACCACTTTTGAATTAGAATGGATTTTAAGATCCAAAATCTCATCACCACCATCGCTTCAGCCTTCACAGTGTAAGGAAACTACTCAAGCTATAGCAAGGCCTTACTGCCTTCTCACTAACTCTGTTCTGGGTCTTGTTGTTTAGCCTGGAGAAAAGATAACTGACAGGGAACCTTGTTAATGTCTGTGAGTATCTAAAGGGAGGGTGCCAAGAGGATCCAAGCTCTTCCTGGTGGTGCAAAGCAATAGGACAAGATGCAGTGGGCAGAAACTGATGCACAGGAAGTTTCCCTTGAATATAAGAACTTCTTTACTGTGCAGGTGACCATGCACTGGAAGAGGTTGTCCAGAGAGGCTGTGGTGTCTCCCTCCTTATTCAAGATTTGCCAGCCCTCAGGTCTTTTTTCTAAGCAGAAGTGAGAACTCTTTCAGTTTTGAGTGGTGGAGTTTCTTCAGAGTGGAGGCAATGCTTTATTCCTCTCAGATCCTGAACAAGCTTGATAGATCTTGTGCCCACAGCAGAGGGATTTACATTAGTCTCCATGCCCTGGAGCCTTTCAGCTGAGATAGTTCAGCCCCGAGAGATGGTAGGTTCTTATACGGTTACCCCTGCTACCAATAGTTTCTGTTTATTTGAGTGTTTTCAGTGGTGAGCCCTCTCCCTGCCTCTCAAGAGCCCAAAGGCATGGAAAGCCCATTCAGTAGGGCTGCCCTGACTGTGGGGTTTTGCTCAGCCATTGCTGAGGGTTTCATTTGACTCTCTTAGTGCCACTCAGTAATGCTCTATTTTAGTGGCTCAAGTCTCCTTGAGATATTTCAAGGCAGCTCTCAACCACTCCCCACTCAACCATTCCCCACTCAACCATTCCCCACTGTTCCCTTGCTGGAAAGCAGACATAGCTGCCATGCTATAGCTCCTGCTCCAAGGAGGAAAGGGAATGAAAACAGCCAGATCACCCCAGTCTCTGCAGGCCAGGAGCCACAGATACATTTTTCATGTGGCTCACGTTTGCATGGGAAAACCCCACAGATTCAGTTTGTGAAATGCATGCCATACTCGGACTTCTCTCCATGTCTCCTCTTCCTCACCCAAGGAAGATCCAACCTTGATCTTGATTATCTATTTAATGCTCAAAAAATATATCCCAGATATCCTTAAAAACCTCTTACCATGTATCCAGGTCCAGATGCAACCTGCAGGCAGCCTCAAACTTAGAAGGGCCAGAACTCACAGTGGGCCCAGTCTGGTACTGGCACATGAGACACAGATGTAACCAGGACAGGGACACCACCAAATAAAAACAGCAGCTCCATCACAGCTTCCAGTCCTTCTCTGCCTTTCTGCAGCTTTGTCTGTCTTCAGAGTACAGAGAACATAGCACTCACCCCGTAGCACACCCTAGCAAAATGTCAGTGTGAAAACAATCTCTTTTGGGCTTTAGCTGCTTTTGGCTCTTCCTTCTCCTGAAGCCTGGCCCCTGAAGACACCTAAATCCCCCATCCAATCCCTCCATCCCTAGGCCTGTCCACAGCACTGGACTCTTCTTTTGTCTTCTAGCTGAGCTGTCCTTCCCCATGGTGCTCGACAAACCTCTTCCCCAGGACTTCTGCTCCACATCCTGTCTCCAGGTCCCTGCACAGCGGATGAGGTCTGTGCACTTCCTGAGTCACTGCAAGGCAACAGCTCAGCCCTGAGAATTTGTCAAACCCTGATCATGTCAGGCACAGAGAAGAAAATAACTCTGCTATCTTTTTCGGAGCAGGCTGCAGCTTCATGCCTTTTGTTATGTATTACTCTTGTCATCAGCCAAAACACATGCAGGAAAACAGCCAAGCCTAGCTTATCAAATGTGCCTGGTAAGAATATCTTGTGGTTTAAAGCCTTGGCACAGCACACAGCACAGGCAAGTGCTTCTGCTGCAACTGTTTGAATTTTCCTGGCTATTTTGGAGGGAGGCCAGGGGGACCAGTCTCACCCTGAAGCTGGTCATGTGTGAGTGTCTTGCTGAAACAAGGCCAAAATTTCCCTAGAAGAAAAAAGGCAGAGCTTGTATAAGCATGAAAATCAACAACAACAACAAAAAAATCTTTACTCTCATTTCCATAAGGCATGGAAATGAGGAACAAATCTACAGTGAATTAACAAGGGATGAACATTTGGATTCAGATTTCATTAACTTGCACATCTGGTTAAAATGAGGCATGATTTATTGCAAGGTCTAAGGAAATGTATGGGCCACTATTAAGTGATTAGGGAGAAGTGTCTCCCTCCTCCCCCAATCACTTTGTTTCCTGTTTTAATTTCATAATAGCCAGTTTGAAATTTCCACAAACACTGATGGTATCTGTTTTCCCTCATGAGAGTTCACTCCATCTCCTTCAATAATCAAAGATATGACAAGGTAGCAGCCTTTAGCAGAAGATTGTTGGCACAGCCCTGGGCACAGGCTGCCAGGATGGACTCGGGAGGGCTGCAAAGGGCAGGTCTGCCCTGATGGGGAAGATTTTCTGTACCCAGAATGACAGCACAGCATTTATAAAAAGTCACTCTTCCATATTAATGAAATGGTTTGCACTGAGTGGGCGTATAGTTAAGCTGAGCACCAGGCACCTGATGGTGACATTAAGCACCTGAGGGTGGGGGTGGCAATGCCAGCCATGGCATACTCTGGGGAGCTGCAAATGCTGTGATTTTTCCACCACCAAGCCCTGTTCTCCTGCCTTGTCCTTGTCAGGATGCTGGAGCTCTCAGCCAGCCCAGGGACCCCACATTTTATGCCCCAGGACTGCAGGATGCTACTGCCTGCAAAGCCCCATGGCAGACAGGTACAGGCAGCCCAATCCATTGCTTTCCTTCACGACAATTCTGCATCCCTAAATAATGTGATTTTTAAACCTGATATTGTAAAATTTGCCCAAAAGTCAATCTCCCTCCTCTCAGGAGAAACTGGTGGGGTAAGATTTATGCCCCTTCTTAGGTGCCCAAGAGGTAAGAAGAAAGGTAAAGGTGACTCCAGTAAACCCCCATGTATGTCATTGTTTACTCCTAGAAAAAGTTCAGGTGGCAGTGTTAGGTGTGTGAGGGAGAAATTAAACAGCCGTGGGTTTCATGTGGCAGCTAGAGCTGAATGTACTCAGTTACTGCTCAAGCCCACACAGTAATGCTGTGGAAGAGATACATGCATAATTCATACACTTTTAATTAAATGGTAACATCTTTCAATATATTGAATTTACTGCAATTACGTTTATTGCAATTAAATTTATCTCTTCACACCCTTTGACCTACTGAAGCATCACTCTTTTTTTTTCTTCCAGTTACAATATGAGCATGAACAACACTAATCGGACTTTAAGAGTAGACGTGACAAAGGAGATCTGGAGCTGTTCCAGGCTGTCCCCACTGGAGAGAGCAGCAGCAGCCCAAGGGCCACTGAGAGGAGGGAGATAGGAGCTGCCCTGAGCTGACCGACAGCTGCAGTGAACAAATCCTCCATGTCCTCAAGCTCCTCTCTGAGGCTTGGATACATTGTTCTTGGAAGGGTTTTCAAGCAAGCAAAGCTGTCCTGAAGGAGCTTTGTTGAAGCAGAGACCACAGTGCAGCCAGGGCTGTGCAAGCAGGGGTGCACAGGCTGGTGGAACAGTGGTTTGGGATTGGCCGTGGTGGCCCTTGGACACCTCAGTGCTGCAAAAAGATTTCATGCAGGAGAAGGGTGCCCCTAGAAAGTGAAGCCTTGCCCTTTTGCCATTGAATTTGTAAGTAATGCACACAGCGAGGAGATGTGTCACTTCAGAGGAGCAGGCTGCTGAGACCCACCATTGCACGTTCTTCTCTGCCAAACTCATTGCTCAGCTCCCCACAGTCTGTGCTGGGATCTGTTGGGTGCAGTGCTGGGTCAGTGTCTGGGTCTGCTGGGCTGGGCAGGCCACAGCACAGCTGTGCTGGGACTGCTCATGTGTGGGAAGAGGCTTCAAGTCACCAAGGATGAACTGCAGGACTAGCAGTGCAGGGATTCAAGTCACTGCACTAATCCAATCTTTCCAGAGAAGGAATCTAAATTGTCTTGCTGTGGGAGACAGAAATCCCACAAGGGTAGAATGAGGGTGAAGAAAAGAGGCCTCTCCCTCTTCCGTCACTTCCCCCATTTCCTTCCAGTGCTTCAAAGTTAAGCACAGCAATATGGAGCAGCATAGCCAAAGACCTCAGTGGTAGGAAGGGATAAAAGGGTGGTCATCGCTACTTTCTAGGATTATGGTGAGGCTGCAAAAATACCCCTTCTGAAGCAAGAAGAAAGAAAGGAGAGAAAAAGGGAGGAAGTGTGGGAGGAAGGGAAGGACAAAGAGAAGGAGGGAAGAAAAAAGAGAGGGAGGGAGCTAGGGAAGGAAGATGACTTTTGTCACACTTCTTTGGGGTGCCTCTGTTCACTAAATCCTCACTGATAAAATGGAGATTAACTAATCAAAATATGAGAGTAAAATCACTCGCTTTAAGGGTAGGGCAAATGATAATATCCTCTCTTTAATACAACTCCTGTGTGTCCTTCTCTGGTGCCATGGAATAGCAGGAGAGTCTCTAAGGCTGAGCAGTGTACCCACAGATATTTACTGGACTTGATGGGAGCTCCTGAAGCCCTGGCTGATGGCAGACCCTCACTAGCCAGCTGGTCTCTTATAAGAGATCATCTCATGGAGGTTTCCTAGTTGGCAAGAAAACCTGTTATGCTGTAATGCCTGTTAGACACTGACCCAGGACAGCAGAAGAGGAGGTGAGAGATGAGTGAGACATAGAGGAAAAGTAGAAAAGTGTGGACGGAGGAGCACCTTCTGAGGTCAGGGGAAGCAAGACCTGGGAAGGGCCTCCAAAAAGGCAAAAGATTTTTAACTGGAAAGTCAACAAAGCCAGAGATGCTTCTGTGGGCGGAGTGCTCACAAGGGAAAAGGAAGCAGGAATCCATGAACCAGTCTGTGAGTGAGTGCCAAGCAGAGGAGGGAGGAGGATTGGCAGGGTGGCATAGAAAGGCACCAAGGGGCGGCAAGGCAGGTCGTTAGAGGAGGTACCTTCTGTTCCCAGTGGCTCACAATAACCAGGGCAAATAATCAGGAACTCACACTGAGTCTTGGCATGTTGAGCTGGAAGTGGGAAAATGGGAGTGCTCTTGGGCTGCAGAGCTAAGTCAGCTCCAGCACTTCCCATCGCTGTCTTCATAGGCAGAGGTGCTTCTCAGGGTCTGTCATCCTCACCTTGCCACAAAGGAGCTGTGAGCCAGTGTGACAAGAGCACTGCCGTTCTCATTCACAGCAAGCACAGGTACTGCCAAAGGCACTGGCTGCAGCTCTGCTGCAGACCTTTCTCTGTTCCTTGAGCAAAGATTGGTCCTGTGGGGTTTAGTCAGCTTTGCACAACTTTGAAATGTCTTTGCAAGAGGGAGGAGTAATCAGTCTCACAGTCATGCTTCTACCACTAAATCCCTAATTTTGCACACTCGAGTAGAGGGCAGCTCACACTGAGCTGCCCAGAGCTCCCCTTTCTCCCCAGAGCCTCATGCTCATGGCCTCACAACATGAGCACAAGGCAGCCTCCAAAAATTCAGTCTCAGCTCCCATGGGTGCCTCTTACATACATAAGCACCACAGCTCTTAGCCTCAACAGCCCCAAACCCCCACTGGGTGGAGCAAATATCCTGGCTTCCAGCAAGGCAGTGCACATCTCACCTTGGAGGATGAAGAGGTTGAGTCAGCCATAGCAAGAAATGCACCCCAAGAAGGACAGAAGTGCTGGGTGCTATTAGCACTCCTGCCTCCAAAAAAACCTCACCCAATTTTTGTTGTCTCATGCCAAACCTTATGCCCTTACCAAGCCTGGCATTGCTGGAAGGGGACCAGCAGCCAGAACAGAGCATGAGACAATTAGCACAGAAATCATGGGGGTTTTGTTGGTGTTTTTGGGAGCAGCAAGACAAATAATTTAAAAAATAAGATATTTGAGTTCTTCCCATCATGGAGTCCCCGGGATGATAAGTTGACTGACCAAATACCTTTAATGACTGTGGTTTTCTTGGACTTCCAGAAGAGTTTGCCAATAAAGGGCAGAAGAAGAACAATGAAGGAGGGTTAATTTGCTCCCTGCTTGAAAAACTGAATAATCACTGCATGAAACAATAAAGATCCATGTGGCTTTTATGCCACTCTGATGACACAGCTGAGCACTCACTGGTATTATGTAGCAAACACATACACACACTGTAGAAATACTCATTAAAAAGTAACATAATTAGTATCAGTTGCATATTGCTTATATAATGAGGCAATTTTATATTTGTAATTTTAAAATAAAGCAAAAAGGCAAATAATGTTGCAGGCAGTACTTTGCCATCAGGCTGCTCAGTAGGTGACAGTGTGGGTTGTTTGCTGCTCTCTTTTTTGCTGTTGTTTTCCCCTATTCTCCTGACCATCATAGACCCTAAAGACTGGTGAAGAGACACCTCACAGACCATTTGTGCAGCATGTAAGATCTAGTTGTAATGGTCAGGGTTGTCAAACATATCTGACGCCACAGCTAAACACTCCTGTTTCCAGCTTCTCACAGAAAGGGCAAGCCTGCTCGCCTCATCTGACACCAGAAGCTGAGATGCACCCATGAATGTGTTTTGGAGTGGCTGGGAAAGGACAATAGTTGATTTTTCATTTCCCTCATTTCCTCGTGTATCCTCCCACACATCTGGTCACAACCAGACCTGATTCTGGGTTTGCTGCAGGGCTGCCCTTTGGGTAAAGTTGCACTTGGGCACAGGGATCCCAGTGCTGACCAGCCACAAAGGCTTCACTGTGCTTGGCAAAGGCATGGCCACTGTCTTTCATGAGGCTTGGGGTTCCCTCCACTTGTCTAGGTCTGCACCCTGACAGGTGCCTTCCTCTCCCCTTCTCCCACAGGATTTTTCCACCACAGCCAGGCTGAAACCATTGCCTTATTCCCCGCGCCAACTTCACAGTGCCTGTATGCAAAAATTGTTTTCTGCTTGAGAAAGCATGTCCCCAGAGATACAGAATTAATGACTTCACACTCAGTCTCATAGATCAGTCATCTGATAACAAACCAAAAGATTGTTCAGATTTACATCTCAGAAGTCCCCACGCTTCTCCACTGCAGCTGAATTCCACAAGAGTATTTGCTGACCTTTTAGTGCACAGCTTCTCATTACATTGCACCTCAGAACACTGTTCTTTAGCAAAGATCTTTATTAAGGAGAATTAATTAACTGGGTTTGCTGTCTGGATAATCAATTTTCTTGGTATAAATTGAGTAGAGTTGGAAGAATGCTGATCTGTTGCTCCTCTGATTTCTCCGCATAAAGAATAAAAATAGAAGATCCAGATGGAGGAATTGGGTTGGGATCAGATTCCTCCTGAATACAGAGTTTTGGCAACCTCAGAAAATGGGGTGAACATTGCTGGGATTTAATTTCCTAAGTGTACTGGGAAAGTTAATGTCCTGATTTAGAGATCTTTGAAGGCAGAGGAAATATTTAATTCTGAAGCAACCGTTTATTTAGACATTGAAAGAAAGACAAAATCAAGGGAAAAAAATCTGAGTGAAATGTTTTAACTGTTTTTGAAAAAAAATTACAGGGAACAGGCTTTGTTTGTTTTGGGTTTTTTGGTGGGTTTGTTTTTAAATTTTCCTCGATGGAGCAGTTTAACAACCTGGTGTATCTCAGCCCTGTGTGGAACATCCTTCCCACCCCTTCCACTCTAGTAATACTTTTTGCTGTCTTTTGAGCCCTAGATGAAAGCCCAAAAACCTGCCAAGTTTTGTGTTTGTCTACCTTGATCCTGCCAGTGTTTTTCTGGCTCTAGTATTCAGCAAAGTGTGCCTCACCTAATGACTCCACAGATGGATGGCACCCTACAACACTAGAATTTAACTTTAAGATGGAGGAAACCCTCTGGGCTTTGTGAAGAAATTGTCTCTCCATTTTTTCTTTGTGTTGTAATTTTTTTAATGATGGTAGATCCACTTTCCTAGGAAGCAAATATTTGCTTTAATTGGCATGTTGCCCCTTGCCTCCTAAATGACTGGTTTGACTACAAATTGCTCAGACTCTGTGATTTATTTTTCGTCTCTTTTATTGCAGGCATGAATACAGGAACAGGTAAACAGCTGAGCCGTAAAAGTTTCTCTTTAGGCATATTTTCAACAAAATGCCATCATACACTGTCTGATGATACACGCTGCTACTCAGGTGAAACAAAATGGTGTGAGCAGTCTTGCTTTAAAGCTGCTACCCACCACTCAATGCTGCAGCTGCCAAGGAAGCCTTCTCCTCCACTACTCTCTATCTTCCCTCCTTCTCCATGTCATCTACAGCTTCTTTTACGGCATTTAACTTTACAAAACACAGTTGTGAGGCTAATCGTACATGCAATTACAGATCAGTCTCAGTATATTTATTGCAAACTCCTTGAACATCAGGATATCAAAAAAAAAAAAAAAAAAAAAAAAAAAAAAAAAAAAAAAAAAAGAAAAGAAAAAAAAAAGAAATAAAATATTTCATTGGATAATTACAAGTAGGTTTTTTGTAGCAAATGAACCAGAAATATATTCAGAAAAAAAATAAATAAAAGCAAAGGCTATTTGTAAACATTTCAAACAAAACATGATGCTGCCCCCAATGAAACATTTCACTGCATTGCCAGCTCTGTTTCAAATGGGCATATAGGCATCCTGTTGTAAGAGAGTGAAGCCATGAACTAAAACTTTGGAGGAGTTAATTTTCAAATTTTGCACTTCCAGGGTCTATGAAACATGAAAAGTCTGCATACACAGTGGGATCTGAGAGAGGTGTGGAATCTCAACCAACATTTCTAAAGAAAACCCAGTTATTCCCTTTAAAACAAAATAGTGGAAACAGCTGAGCCACACAAAAACAAAGCACAGTTGGTTGGCTTCCATAAGAGACTGCAAAATGAGAAAATATTTAACTCCTTGCATAGCTATTTAAATGGCCAATAAATTTTGCTGGAATCACCCAAACATGACAACATTGCATTCCGCTGCTTGGAGACTTCACGCTGAGAAGCTGGGTCTGCTGACGGGGTCAGAGCATCACTCGGGGCACTGCCAAAAACCGGGGCCACCCCTGATTGGCTTTGCCAGCGTGGCTGTAGGAGGAGGTTTCATCAACCAGTTACTCCCAGATGAAGCACGACTATAGAGAAGCCTCTGTGCTTATGTCACTGTAAGTTGTTATCCCAGCTCTCTGTTCTCCCACAAGGGATAAAAGCTGTTCTGACAGGAGGATATCTCTGGCAGTTTATTTACACCTAGTGTGCAAGGCTTTCACTGGCAGAGCTACGCCAATCACAAATTGTGCCTCGAAGCTGAACCCTGGATGATGCAGCTGAGTCAGCAAGGGTTTGCAATGTAGACCTAGCCAGAGTGACGGAAAGCAGGATTCATCTCACTTAACTTTCATCAGTATAAAGGTAGACACTTAAGTCAGAGGCACCTCTGGAAGACAGTTCCTTTGATCTCTCATCAGGTGAGAGCTGGGCATTTTAATGTTAGATGAGATGAACCCTTTCCCAGGAGAGCTGAAGAGACAAAATCCTTTCAGCCACTCTTTCCTGTCACCAATTCTGGAGACCATACTTCAGAAGGCTGCTGTTTAAATGCATTATCTTTACACATGTCAATGTACATGATGATGATAGCCTGTGCTGGGCTTCATGCTGCCACAACTAGATATGCAAGCTTAAAGCTAGCTCAGATACTTCTGCACTATTATATAGACATACCTTCAGGCAGAGTATCCTTTAACACCTCTAAAGTTAAATTGTAGGGACAAATCTGCAATATCTGCCCCTCTGCAATATGTTCATGTTAACACTGTCTTGTTCACAGTAGTTTTGGGTAACAGGTGTCCTAACACTGTTATTCCCAACCAGAGGTGAGGCAGAAGTGTTTCTTCAGAGGATGTGAAAACTGAGATGCTGAAGCATGGCTGAAGAAGGTACGTAGTAAGAAAGAACATGATGACATTCCACAGTTAAAAGTTTAGTTTGATATCCGTAAAACAGTTTTAATAAAGCTCCATTAGACTGCAGAATAGGAAACAGTGGCAGCCAGTGGATAAGACACTAAAACACGACAAGGCAACGTACTTGGAGTTGTTCTGTAGAAAATGTCCCACAGAAACTAAGCAGCCACATGAGCCTTTCCCTCTTCTCCTGGTGGGAACCAAAGAAGGAGGAATCTCTGCCCTTCTTCAGCTATCCCAAAGCGTGCCTTCAGCCATAAAGACTTGTAAAAGTAACCTTGAAAAGCCATAAAGTAACCTTGGTTCATGTTACTCATTTTCCGGTTCTGACTATTTCAGCTGAAAAAATTATACAACGGGAGCAAAAATAATGCATTAAAAACAATAAACTAATAGACTGTTTATGAGCCAGAACATCTTATGGGCTAGTCTGACTCAAGCATTCAGTTTTGGTAAAGGCTTTTGCTTAAGTCATCAGACTGTCCTAACGTAGACCTGTTTTGCCCCCAAACCTGAAGGCATTTTGTGGAGTTCCTAAATTCCACTCCATGGCAATCAGTAGGACTGAAGGGTGTGTTCAGATTTTTGTTTTGTTTTGTTTTGTTTTGTTTTGTTTTGTTTTGTTTTGTTTTGTTTTGTTTTGTTTTTCCCCTCTGGGTTTTCCTTAACAACGACTTTGTGAAACTGTTGCCACTTCAAACACAATTGGGGGTTACCTAACAGGCAGAAAAACCAGATCCAGCTAGTCAGCACTGTGCCATTCTCAACCTTACTTCATTTTCCTCTCCCAAACCAGCATTTCTAGTTACAATTTCCTTTTACTTGCTCTTCAAAACACTCACTGTCACTTGGACACAGGCAAAATATGCTGCTGTTTCTCCCTCACCAATACCTTCTGGGAAGTGGTGAGAAAAGAGTAATAACAAATTTCATTCTTTCATGTCTGTGCATTTCCCCCTCCTTTCTGATTTCTTCACAGGGATTTAATGTTCCTAATCAGTTTTTAAGAACGCTGAATTGATTGAGTGGGGTATCAAAAGATAATGCACAGAAGTGTCCTGGCACTGCAGCTAGAGGGTGGGCAGCATACAAGTCACATCTGATTAGCCAAAAAAGTGGCTGGAATGCTCTTAAATCTACAGTCCAGGTGTGGTTTTGTGGCTCCTTGTGCCCACTGCTCATGTTGAGCCACTTGATTAAATTTTATAATGTGATTTTCTACCTAACAGTTGTGCTGTGTATTTTGACCCTATTTATGGCAACCAGAAAGTTTTGGGTTTGGTGGATTTAAATAGGAAGCCTAATGCTAATTTTTTGTCCCAGCAAATACAAAATAGACAAGTCATTTTATACCTTCACACTGCAATCCACAGTCTTACAAAGCTCTCCAGAACTCTGATTTTAGAAAAACAGCAGAGGCTAACTCTGAAGGAAACCCAGTCTCACAGCAATCACTTCCCAGCCTCCACACAAACAAACTGCTTAAGCTGAGATAAAGCCATCATAATCGGTGCCAAATGAAGGGCAATCTTTTATCTTAATACAAATAAGAGAACATAGTGTACAGAGTAACAGAAAAATATACATCTTCAGCCATACAAAACGCACAAAAGCTTTCCTGTTGAAAGAGTACCTTGTAGCTGACAGTCAGATGTTAGTTTTCCAGATGACCCTGCACTACTGAACAAGGGGAAACAGAAACCTTTTTTTTTTCCCTAGGAGATAGTTGGTAGCATTACCTGTTTACCATTAATTTCCTTCCTGCATCTCTGCTAGTGCTGGATCACCCACCCCACCTCATGCCTGAGATAGCTCCACTGGATGTAGAGGCTGCTTGGGTGCCGGAGGTGGACGTGATGTATAGCCAGGCACATCCTCCACCGGTTTGCCAGGACATACATGCTGATTAGTGGAGTTAAAAATATGGGTATAGGCACAGCTATGCCATAAAAATATCATTGTTCTTGTTCTTGAAAGGGACCAATCAATTCATGTCAGTCAGGAAGGTGGTTTATTTACTCAGGAAGGAAAAAATTGTCCTTACGTGAGCCACGTCCACATCGCTGAGGCTCTACAACCTTCAGTGCTGGGGCAGAAGATGTCTGAGCGTGGGCTAGCCTTAAAGCCTAGGCAAACTGGAGAAGGTAAAACTCCTCACTTACTTTAAAAAAGTCAGTATCAAGCTAGAAAGTCAGTAGCAAATTACTTTAAACAACGATTTTTTTTTTTCATCCAATAATGGAAACACAGTAAGATTTAGTTGAAGGTTTAGGTCAAGGTGACAAGCTATAGGGAGTATTGGGTGTGTATATCTGTATGGTGGGATGTCTCTCCCCCTTGCAGCTATTTATATCTCTGAGTGGAGGTTAAGGTTAGGAATTTAATAAGACAGCCGTTTATTCTGTGGAGACTAACAGTCCTGGGGTTAGGATGTAATAATCATTCTTCTGCTTTAAAAATGGTTCTCTTAACAAATAGCAGTAGCTCATTGCAATTTTCAGTTGTACAAAATGACATATTTTCTATGTTACTATCAAAATATTCTGCATAACATTAATTTCTGTGCACTTATTAACATATGTACAGAACAGTGTTTCCCAATAGAAATCAGTATGCTCCTTGCTGATCCTCTTTGCCCTAGATTTACCAAAACCAAACCAGAAATTAATTTTGTTAATAGTATAAAATCTCAGGAGAGATAAGGGATTGAAGGTTTATTTCCCAGCAGCAAATGAATAAAGGAACTTCTTCAAAGTCTAGCCGAGACGTAATTTTAACCAACCGTGGTGAATCCAGGCGAGCCAGGAATATCACACATTTCCCAATGCATTATGTTGAGTACACAGAAGCAGAGGAATGTAAACAGACAGAAGGCACATGAAAGGCCCCAATCCATTCTCCATCTGACGGAAGTGCGAATTTCATAATTCTGTCATCAAGAGTCTTTTCATCATTTTCTCTCTCTCAAGTTCACGCCTCAGAGTCTCAGCGCTGTGTAATTAATGCACAAACAGCCAATTATGGGAACAACAATAAGTCTCAGATTTCAATTTAAAATAATTAACATTTTCAAAATACCAAAGGAGGGGGAAAAAAGGTCAGACTCAATTCAGTGAAAAAACTGATAGCTGATGGCTGATTCAAAAACAAGTATCGTTTGATATTTCTGAAGAGCAAACAGAGGCAAGAAGAAGGATAAAAAAAGATCCACATGGCAGAACAGTTTATAATTTCATCTAACCCCATTAAAGGCTACTGATTTCAAAGGGAGCTGGACAAGGACTCTAAAAATGAAGCAGCTACAGCAAATGCCATTATGAAAGAATAATGTTACACCCTGACCTCCTTGGTGTAATCTGAAATTGAGGAATATCTATATATGTAGATATATAGATATTCTGAATTTACCACAGTCCTGCACATATCAGGATGCCATAATCCGAGCCTGAGGTCCTTGCTCTCACTGATTCACTCCAGAGTTCAGAGGTTTTGTAACATCGGGAATGCCCTGGGTTAGCGATTCCATTTCTGAAACTGTTTACCATGCTTTTCTGAAAATTATGTATCTCACATTTGTAACACAGTTTGGAGATTTAAACTGCATTGCAGAAACCTTGCAGCCCATTTGTGGACAAGCATGGGTAGAATCACACATTTGTGTTCGAGACATCTTACAGAAGCTGAGTTCAGCACTACAGCTTCAGAATTACATTTTCACTGGAATGATAATTTTTTAGATGAGTTAGCAATGTTGAACAAGTGTGCAGGTGCAATTAACCAACATCTGCAAAAAATAATTAACGACCAAAAATAGAAATTGACTGTGAATGCAAAAGTAAAAAAGATTCATTCATTATTATGCCGAAGATATACTTTTCATAAGCCTTGGACTTTTTGTGCTCCAGAAGTACTGAGTATATCCACTGCTACATTTATATTCAGTAAATTATCAGCTTGGGAAGTTCAGCTTTGATTAAATTATAGAATAAGAAGCCAGCATGCAAAACCAGTAGGATGAAAAAATAGATATCTGAAAAGAGTCTGCCTGTGGAAAGGTGGTACAGCTTATTGTTTCTCTGAGAAATTACAAGACCACTGTAGCTTGACATTAATAGAAAAGCAAAAGGAAAAAGAAAAAAAAAAAAAAAAAAAAGAAAGAGGAACAAGAAATAAAACCAATGCCTGTTTTTCATTTAGAAGAACAGACATTTCTCAACCTCAGCCTTCCCCCATGGACATCTAATTTCAAAAAACAAATTGTAACAGCAATTATTATAACAAAACCTTTGTGGTTCAGACAAAATTACTTGCCTGAGGAAAGTCTGCACAACCCTTTCTCTCCAGGCCATTGGCCACAGAAATGGTACACTGCTGGCTGCAGCAGTTAATTAAGGTAGGCTTTTTTTTAATCTCAGAGCACGAGAGTATGAGTTACAGATATCTCTTTACATAACCCACCTATTAGTAGCCGAGCAATAATTTTTCAGTACAAGAGAAAATGACACTTTATGATATTTATGACAGAAAAAGGGAAATCAAGCCAATTCCTTTAATGCAGAAAGCATCATAGTATTTCTGTGAAAGAACTGCACAGTACCTGTCTGCCAGCGAAATGGGCTTATGCGACGTATATACTGTCTGGACTGTTGGGGTTGGTATAGTCTCTGCCAGAGACCTCAGGACAGGTGATGGAGACACCAGCGTAATCTTGGGAGATGACTGCACCCCACAGCACTGTAATTTGCTGTCTGCAAATTCTGCCTAAAAAAAAAAAAAAAAAAAAAAAAAAAAAAAAAAAGCATACACACAGAGAAAGAAAAAAATTTAGATTAGCTTCTGCTGGTCTTGCCATCCTTCGCTATCCATTTCATTGCCAAACACTCAGTAACAGCAACTAAGAATGAGAACAAATGGGAGGCTGTGGCTATAACCTCTCAGTGGAGCCTCTGCAGATGCTAGACAGCCATCTCCTTTGATGCCTGGGGAACAAGCCTGGTTGCAACATGCACCAGGTGAGATGACACTGCATGTATGAGACTGGCAGCATTCAGGTAAAAAACATAATCCATTTGGAGAATGGCACTTATCATTATTGCATTTTCCCTAAAAAACTATGCAGAATGTTGACAACGTGAGATTTCTGTATTCCAGATTTCTGGAATATTCTTCAGTAATGCTATATAATTTTCTGGTGGTTCTTCTAACTACTCTGTGTTTTGTTAACAGCTGGGAGTCTGGGCTTTTAGGAGTCCAGGTTTCAAAATCTCCATCCCTTTCCCACTTTTGCCAACTGGAACATGCCTCAAGAGAGATATTCTTGCAGTATCTAGTGAAAGGCAATGTTAAAGCAATATTGGAAGTGCAGATTTAAGACAAACAGCAAGCAACCATTTCCTGCCTTTTAGGTGAGGTATTTCAGCACAATATTATAGCAAAGACTGGGCTATTTTTACAACCAGAGGGGGAGGATCCCTAAAAATCAAACATCCTTGTCTTGCTTTCTGGCATGGGCTATTTCTCATGCCAAACCACAACAGCCAGTGCCTGTGGTGCATGTCTGACCCTGACCTGGGAAGATTACAGAGCAACTCCAGTAGTCACTGCATCAGGATCATTAAAACATGCTCCTACTGGTATCAGCTACATTTCTTCCTTGATGACTATTTCTTCTGAACCTGGTTCACAGTCTAAGGCAGGGAGTAAGAAAAGTCACCATCATAAGAAAGCAGGTATTCTAAGAGAAACCTTTATTTTTATTTTTTTTTTTCTCTAATCATTTCTCAAATTCTGCAAGCCTCTCCAAGTGAGTAACAAACTTAGTTTAAACAGTGGGAAAACTATCTGAGCCCAGGAAAGACTGGCTGTTTTAGGTTTGCTTGCTTATTGTCACTTTTTAATATGTCTAAGCACATCTCTAATCATCCAAAATAACTTCTGAAGCAAAAGGAATTTCATTAATTCCACAAAATTAGTAAAATCTAAAAATGTAAAATCATTGTAAAATTTTTACATTGTAAAATGTAAAACTAAAGAAACTCTCCTATGTGTAAATAATAGCGAATAGAATCTGTTCAAAATTCTCTGTCATTCAACTTTTAAAACTCAACCTTACAAACTGCAGGAGTATGAAATTTGGTGTTGCTCATACAGGATCTCTGTGCTCCGAGGACTGCCAGATCTTACTCTATGGCATAAGAGGAAGACATCGCACTGAAGCTCATATAAATCCTCATATAAATTCTCCCAGCCTCACTGAAATCAGCAGAGTGATGACAAACTACACTTGCTAAAAAATTGCCTTGAATTCCATAGTGTGTTTGCTGTGGATGATTATTTTTCAGTAGATATCCAAAGCATCTTTGCGTATATATGTCTGATTGCACATTATCCTTAAGCCAAATATTTAACTGGTATAATTTCATTAATTTAAATCTTTGTGACATATACCTGCCTGAGAATACGGCCATCATGCCTGCCATTTTTCTGTGGAAATCTCTGAAATTCAGATGATTCCTGGCTTGAAGCTTATATTTAAACATTCCAGGTAAGTCATCTGATTTTTCATCAGATCAAATCAACACAACTGCATATACAGCACCAAATTTGAAGCTGAAAGTTAAAGTCTTCCAAAAATCACTATTCATAATCCTTATCCTGCTTAATAACATTTCAGTGTTTTCTTCCAAGAAAAAAAAATTAAAAAAATAAAAAGTGAGGGGGAAGGGCAAGCAAGGAAAGGAAACAACAACATCAAAAGAAAACAATTAACAAACATTACCATCTTCATGTGTGCCTGGAGACCATTCAGAGTTAGATCTGCCTGCAAGTCCTAGCTACACTTCCCTTACAGCTCCTGCCTGAAATGTAGCTCTCTTCAAGCCCTCAGCAGTGCATCAGGATGATCTGAAATGCTATTGTGGAGAGACAACTCCCTTTGGGCTGGGACACAGGGCCATGAAACATAGGACCAAAGCCACCTAACCCTCCTAATTGCTTCCCTGTCTCTGTGCAGTCCTTTAGGTAGCTGCTTGTTTGCCACAGATATTTGTACATAACTCACTAAAATGAATGTATGGCATCATGTGATGGATCATACATCATTAGTTTTTTATTGGTATTTTAAATATTTATGATCCCGATCTTGCCCTCCACCCTACCCAGAAAAATGGAAATCTATGGGGAGAAGATGGGATTCTAGACAGATTAGTTTGAATTCTGCTTTGCTTCTTTTCTTCTGACAGAGCAAACCAAAAATTCAACATTTGAATTTGCCATGAAAGAGCCATTTTCTGCAATATAGAAATTTCTGTGGGTAAGTATATCAGTATGCCTTCCATTTGTATTTTAGAGTTCTGACCCTTCAGTTATGAAAATATATGTTATATAGCCCTCCTAAATTTTGCTTTCATCCTAACTGTCAGAGACAGGAAAATAACATCTGACAATCAATGCTAATTAGTGGGAAAGCTATTTTGGGGGGCACATCATTTTGCTTAGATAAAATAATACTGTGAAAGACACAAGCACTGTAACTTTGGGTTAGCTTTTATCACAATTGTACCATCTGGACTTGGCTGACATAATGAAACATTGCTGTGGCATTTCTTTATACTTTCAAATGCGTTTAGAGCTCGGCTGTGGCACTTAAACAGCTTGGGGAGGCTAACTAACACTGGCTTTAAAATACCTATTTGGAGAAAAAACACATTTACATAAAAGCCCATTATCAGGTTTATTGTGAAAGAAAAGCTTTCTTTAAATCATTAAATACAGACAGAACCTTCACATGACCCAACAGTGAATGAAGTTACTTATCTTGGATTAGATGCCAGACATAGATTGCTGCAACCAGTAAAATTTAATGTCAAAGTTGAAATGCTTCATTTTGCAAATGTAACTTTAAAATTTTAAGACATTTTACAGTGTTTATAAGAAGAGTGTTTCTTAACGAGTAGTTAATTTTTTCAGAGTTATTTTGTCATACTTATTACATAATGCCTCTGCCACCAAAGCAAGATTTTGCTCATACTTACTTTTTGAATTGTCAGATAATTGTTTTCTGTTTGTATCTAGTTTACCTCACCAAAATCCCTGAGTCACATCTTCTGTGAAAATTTAACAAGAATGAAATTCAATATTGGATTCAAGTTTGTGGGTAAACATGGGAGTTTGTACAAGGATACCATTGTAGTCATTCACACACTAACTATAATTCTTTAAAATTCAGCTGTAAATTCACTGAAAATCAGGGCTCTCTTTGTGATGGCACAGCAGGTGGTTTCAGGCAGGAGGCCATGCAATTGCTAGACAGAGGACTAAGTCTTCCCATTCCCTTACTGCTCCCTGTGAAGATGTTATAGAGCTTCACAAGCATCCTCTACAGTCCTGAAATGAACATCTTGGGACCAACTTCATTAGTGGTGAACCTTGACCTTTAACTTTTAGTCCTCTGTCTAGTAAGCAGCAATGTCTGAACACAGGCAAAGTTTTGTATAATGGGAATATTTAACTGTTTTGTATTCTTAATTTCTACTTGGAATTTTTTTTTTTTTTTTTTGAGGACTGCTTAGTGCATCGATTTCTGACATTTAAATAAATCAGTTGGAATTGTGTTAAAACACAGTTTTTTAGTTGCATGTTCTACTTACAGAAAACTGTGGTACTGTTGTAAAGGGATCGAAAAAAGGATTAGATGTATCAGCAGGGAATGTCTTTATCTTTAAAAAAGATAAAGAAAAAGATGTTACTTTCAGAGCATAAAAATGCAAAAGAAAAAAAAAGCAGCAAAGCATTGCAACTACAGTGACATATCCAACAAATCAGAGCAGTTCAGCAGTGCTTGGACCACACCCAAAAAAGACGCTTCCAAAAATGCATACAGAAACCTGATGATGAATAGTCAAAGCATAAGTATGAAAACTTAATAAATTAATTTTACCATGTAATTAAATATGTTAAGCAAATACAGAGCTGGTTGCATACAATATATCTTCCAATTCTGTCATTAGTATGATTACGTGATTCTTTCAGCCAGCACTACATTTCATGATATGCAATATGAAGTGCAGGAGCAAATTTTGCTGTACAGGAACTTTGGCTAAAGAACTTGTGCTTTAAATATTTTAGACTTCCAAATTTTCACTTACACAGTTGCTACCAAAGACAAACAATCACGCAAGGTGGGATCAAAAGAAAATCATATATTAAAAAACCATGGGGACAACTGTTTGTTTAAGGCAGCTAGGAGCCCCTGTGTTGAGTGGAGGGCTGGGGATGAAGGATGACCATTGTAGGTTTTTTGAAAAGTGCATGGAAACAAGGAGAAGAGAGACCAACATATCCATCTGCTGAGAGGGCTTGGTCCATGAGGATATAGTCACTGGTGTGAGCAGACCCTATTGGAAGCCACATCTGCCCTTAAAGCAGTTTCAAATATTAGCTGAAATTAAAAATGTATTAAAAGCAACAACAATCTCTGTCCCACTTCATTATGAATGCTCTTTCTCATTACTTTCCTTTTTAGAATGCAGATATGATTATTCATTCATTCAGAGAGGACAAAATAGTAAATAAACATTTGAGTTTTGAACTGCACATCATGCTTTCCCTTTGGAAAATTACATTTTTTTCACTGTAAAGGTGTGTTTATCACTTTATTACAGAAACTGCTGTGCATTGGTTTGTTATGCATGTCTTCAATCATAATTTACTAACTACAGCTATACAACTGTTGTTTAATAATGAGGAAAGCTACCTTGAGGGCCCTGAGCCCCTGCAGGCCAAATAAAAACCTGGAATTATGACATCAAATATAATTAAGTAAATGTACAGTGTTTATTTTGCAAATAAAATAGCAGAAACATTGGCTTATAAGGCTACCAAGGGAAATTAACAGCTCTCTGTGGGCTTGCTTCTGCAAACATGTAGAATCAAGCTTAGCATTAATTGTTAGGCTTCTTACACATGAGGAGTGTGGATAGCAAAGATACTGTCAAGCATGTAAATAACTTTTTAACAAAGTAAAGGTGTTTGTAAATCAATTACACACGTGTAAATGAACCAACAACTCTGCGAAGGAGAAATTATTTCAAATCACAATTTTCTATGCAAACTTATTAAAGGAATTTTCACAGTCCTATATTCATGCCTGTTAGCAAAGTATTTCTGCACTGCTGATTGAACCTAATTCATTAGACTGACACAATAGCTCCTCACGAGTTTGTTACGTTACATTATACCCAGAGCCAAATCTGGACAGCTGTAGCATGTCTCACTCTTCTGAGAGACAGCAAATACCCATGAGCCCAGGCTGACAATCTCAGGTTATGAAGGGTTTACAATATGATGTTACAGTACAAAGTACAAGTGTACTCAGTTACAAATAAAATCTTTGATCCAAAGCCAAACAGGGATGGGAAGCAGGTTCTTTGTGTGTGATATGAGTTTGATATCCCACAGCTAAAATCTCTCCAATTTTGCTGGTTGTTCTCATTAAGGAAATGAAGCACAGTTACTGGATGCAGGAAAGAAAAAAATATGCAGAATACTGGAGAGTCTACTGAGATTTGGGAGCAGAGGCACAAAACAGGAATCAGCCTGATCACATGCTGTGACCCACAGCCATGCAGAATACCCTCGTGCAAAACCAGCACTTCAGTCTGTGGTTGTGTGTGAGGCCAGCCTATGTATGAAAACAAGGCAAGAAATGGTTAATCTGGTTTAGTTATCAGTGTGAGTCCCTTTCTTGGGGAGCTGTGCTTTTTAAATCTTGAGAATAGGAAAATGTTGACAAATGAAAGGCTCTCTGGATTATAAACCCCTCAATTTCTGCTCTTTTAAACAAAGTGGAAAGAGAAAATAGGGAACAGAGGAAAAACCCCACACTTGTGTTAAATTTAAGAGCGACAAACAGAAACCATCCTGCTTAGTCTTTAGCATTTACACGTTCTTTCCCCATCTTTTTTTTTTTGCCTCTGAGAACAGGCCATTATTACTCAAAAGGCACAACAGGTTTTATTAGTTTGGTTCAGACCTTGATTAAATTTTTGCTGCCAGCTTCCGTAGGCAAGGCAGAGACACAAAACTGTTGTTGCCTCTTCAGCATTGGCAAGAAGTTCTTAACTATAAATGGCTTGGCTCCTCTGAGTAGCAAGTTGGTACAACATCCTAATCCATGCAATAGCAGAAAAAAGGTATTCAAGAATACTGTTCAGACAGAGGATATGCAGGATGGGGACACAACAGTGTGGAAAGCATCAGTTGAAAAACTGGTTTAAGTGAAACTTGTTTTGGAAATTTGAAAGGTCTCTTCAGCCAGAAATATACTTTGCCTACTCTGACCTAACTGTCCTGCATGTTCACCATGGCCAGCAGCAGCAGTTGCCAGGACCTGGAAGGAGGAAGAAAAGCCTGTGATTCTCATCCTACCACACAACAAAAACAGCATCATGGGTGAGTCTCTTCCTTATCCTTGTATTGGAGTTGAGTTTATTGCATGAAGTCAAAAATCTCTGAGTAGCTCAGAAAGTAAAACAACTCCCTGACCAGAAACTAAATGTTATGTCTTCCCCACACAGCCTCTCTCCCTGCCCTAGGAAGAAGACATACCATACCTTTAAATATCTCCTAACTCACATGGAAGAACCAAACTCTTAAATTTTCTAGGGTGCTTTCTTCTCCCTGTCGTGGCAGCACCAGTTGAAAGACATCAGCTGGGAACTGAGAATGGAGGAAGGGCAGAGCCAACTCTACAATCTACTTCAAAACTGCAGTTCCTCAAGCATCTGGAGACCCTCAGCAGCTTGCAGGCTTTACCTGAGGTGGCACACATGAAGGGAAAAGGAAGAGGGAAGAGGAAGGGCCAGTTCCAAGAGCAGGTTGATCTCATGTAGCTGAACTCTAGCTGCTCAGAGAAATAAAACATAGTAGCTGTCAGTGTGTGGATGCCTACAGACCAGAGTGAGCTTTTCTGTCTGTTTTGGCATGAAACAAAACAAGTAACATCTTTAAAGTCTACAGCTGGGCACAATTCCAGTCATGGCAGGATTGCTGCTCCATCAATCTCATTCACATTGCTCAGATGGGCATTTTCTGGTACAGCCAGGCTCTTCCATGGGAGCAAAAGGGACTAACTGGTGTCACAGAGGCTACAGAAATATCATGAGCATCAAGAGGTTAGAGCTACACTCTCCTTAACAACACAGACAGGCTTTTAAGTACAAAACTTGATTTCAAGCACACTTGCTCTCTCTGCAGGAGTGCCAACAGTCGTGCAGCCACAGTCACAGCCATAAAACAACCTTTAAGGCAGGCCCCATGAGTAACTGTCAGGTCGCAGGGGCATGGCATGAAAGGGGAGTGAAGAAGGTTGGCATTCCAGCAGCACCTCACATGCTGAGGGCTTGTTTCATAACCTGAAATGCCCCTTGCTTGAAAGGTCAGGGTGCATTACCATAGCAGAACTACTTTGGACAAGTAGCTCCTTGTCTGGAATATTTAGCTTGGCAAGCTGAAAATTTACTAAGCTTAAAAGAACAGTTGACTAAAAAAAAAAAAAAAAAAAAAAAATCGGCATAGTCTCAGGTTGAGTAATCTTTAAAGTGAAAAATCTGAAAACCAGTCAGATATAACAGTCACAATGATTTTTGTGGGGAAAAAAAAGCAAAAATTTATTTCCTCTGTGGATAATTTTCTGCTAGTACTTAAAGATTGTTTTTGCATTATTGCTGTTCATTGGAGTAACATATTTTGAAGGAATCTTTGCCACAACCAGAAAGAATTAACAGCACTGATTTTCCTTGATATTTATATAGAAAAGAAGAATGAAGAAGAGCGAAGGAAGGAAAAGGACAAAAGGACAAGAATCTTCCCCTTTTCTTTGTTTTTTTGCAAAGGGTTCTTCTGGATCAAATTTCAAATCTCAGTAAATATAATTCCACATTCCTGAAACACCTTTTAGATGAGTTAGGAGGAAAAAAATGGAACTTTCTCATAAAAAACAAATGGAAGTAGAAGGAGATAAAGAAAGAGTACTTTGTTGAGTTAATTGATATAAAATCAGCTATTTTGGTATTTCTATCACAATGGAATATTACAAATGTCCTCACTCTGGCAAAAAAATGCTACTTTTGAGAGAAGTGGGTACAATTTGGATCTGCTCCCTTACAACCATCCTTCCACAAAGGTCCAGTAACATTTTCTGCCATTGACAGTTTGCTTCACTGCCATCCCCTGCACCTCCACTGGAGACATTTGTAACATTGTGGTGAAGACCTGTGATCTCAGTGGGTTTGCACTGTCACTTTATTTACTGACTAGATGGAAAACAGACTTTAGGCCAAACACTTCACTAGATTCCCATGCATTGCAGCAAGAAGAGGCAGAGCAGCTAATGCCTGAAGCAGTGTCATAAATAAGGCCCTCAGGATACACATAGAGCCAGGGGAGAACTCTGTTTTGCTTTATTTCAAAATACACAATGTAAGTTAAATACCATCATATCTATACAGCACAGAGACTTGTTTCTACTCATCAAATTAGAAAAGGACATCAGCTGAAATGTCTAGAGGATATTACACTAGCATTTCCCAGTCCTGATATGTGATATGATTTTAAAAATACCAGTTAAGCATTAGGCCTAGTTTTCAAAATCAGTGTGGTTCTAGACTCCACTATTTTTCAGTAAAGCTCCTTGTCTGCTGTCATACCATTTCAGCAGCTGAAATGAATACTGAGGCAGGAAATGTAAACCCAAAGGGTTTCTGGTATTTTTCACATGCAATATCTATATGGACAAACAAATTCTTTTGAGTGGGAGCAGTTCCAGACTCAAATGATCAAACACTAGGATTATTTCAACCCCAGTTCATGTCCTCATGTGGCAACATAATTAGCATGACAGGCATAATCACTGCCAGGATGTACTGGGTGAAAATCAGACCAAAACAGTGCATCAAACTTGCAACAGGACAGAAACGTAAATCAGCAATACTATTGACTAATTAGTCTTGGAAAAAGCTGTGTGAACTAAATGCCCTGATGAACCATATTTGGTGTAAATCGCACACATGTTGCATTACAGGCCACCTTCTTTTCATGGGATGCAGGATTTTTTTAATTTTTGAATTGATATCCAGGTGTTGGTGTCAGCAGAAAGATTTTGTTCACACTCATTAAAGAGGTCACTTCTGCAAAAACATATTATTGAAAACACCCTGAACCACCAATGAGAAATTTCTTAAGAGGAGGAGTTTCTGCACAAGCCACTAAGCAGGGGAGGAAGAAGCTACGTGTTCCGAACCTCCCTGCCCTCTTATTCTCTCTGAGGAGACAACACTGGAAAATCTCCCTCATCATTCCATCTGGTATTTGGGTCTCCCTCACTCATCTTGCAAAAAACAAGGGGAGTCTGGAGTTCAAGGAAATACTTCCAAGAATATTCCTTGATTCCTAAGAACCAACATAAGTGAATCCAAATCTTTGGATTCAAGTCCCCCTCCCCACAGGTACTGCTCAATTCCTTCTGGTAAACTGAAAAAGCTCCACTTTGAAAACTCCATTTGGTCCCACAGTATCTTTGATGAGACAAGTTCTCTTGAGCCCCTTCAAATGGTGAATTTGCCATTCCTCTGCTCACGGATGTACACCAGCCCTTCTTTGAATCTTGCTGCAGGTGGAGTCCTCCTGTCCTGGAACATGACCTGGCAGCACACACCTCTTTCTCGATGTCTCACCAGCTGCTTGTACTTTCCTCTCCATCATGTATTTTCCTCCCTCTTAGAGGGACTTTGTGCAATCTTTCCTAAGACAGAGGCATTGTCAGGAGGTGGCTACGTGGCTCCCTGACTGTGCTCCAGTGAATTCTGTCTCCCAAACAGATGTCAAGGGAGTTCATGGGAGTAGAAGATGTAGAAGGTGCAGTCTCTGCTAAAGCTTGGATTTGCTGCAGTTATAGCATTTCACAGATACTTTATGCATAGTAGTTTGTGGCTGCAGTATAAACCATACACTATTTGCAAGCAGGTCTACCTAAATCACAGCAGTTAAGATGCCCTGGATGTAATCCTGAATCTTCATGTCAACTTCTGTAACAATTTGCAAGGACAGCCCTACAAATTTTGTTGGTGTTAATATCATTTTCATGATGCCTTTAGGGATCAAGCACTCTAGATTTTCACTCTAAAGATTGTAATTATGGGTTGTTAGCAAAGGGATTCCAGAGGTATTGGGAGAGCATGAGGGACGATGGTAACAGTGTTATTAAATCAGTCCAGCATCTCTACAGCACATTGGAAGAAAATGCATGTCCTGGATCATTTTTACAACATAACTGTGCCTTGTGAATATTTTTGAGAAGACATTCTTCAAAAGAATACAGAATAAGAACAATTCAGGTGTGACAAAACAAGACAGTGTCCATGCTCTCACAGTCTTCAGGATTTTCAGTACTCTTTCACTGGTGCTGCGAAGGCGAGCAAGCTTAAGCAGAACATAACCACAGAATGGGCTGTCAGCCCAGTCACCATCCCCTGAGGAAAATGTGGCAAGGCCAAGTGATGTCACAGTCTTGGTGTGTTGGCTAAAATGCAGACTAAAGATTGCAGCATTTGCTTGGTCTTTGTTTAAAACACAGAAAGGAAGCAAACAGAAAGCAGTAGGTACCCACTGTATATGGCTGCTCTCCAACAGTTGCTGCATTAGTTGCATTTCTGGGACAGCTAATGAAAAGTTACCTTTGCTGTCCCTTGGCTTTTACCAATGAAATCAACGATGATCCAGTGGCAGGTGCCTGCACCACGTGCACAGCCAACAAAATCAAGTGTCATCTCTGCAGATGGAGGCTGTTTTCACAGAAGAAAGTCACTAAAGATGGATAACATGAAGAGGAGGAAATGAGTGTTGTGATTCCTGCCGGCTGAGAGTGCCCCAGGTAAACCATATACTTCCCAATTTCACTGCCAGCAAGAAGACTGTATTTTGTACCAGACGGAAGACCTCAGCCCCCACCACACCTGATTATTTCTAAGTATAGACACTGATGGTTCATCACCCAATAACTGTTAGTTCACTACAACTTACTAACACGGAGACTTCAAACCCATGAACATTCCCACAAAGGCTGATTAATAACAACATAACACACCTGCACTTTTTTATAACCCTCAGGATCACACTCCTCTCTTGAGAAGTTATGATAGATTGGCACAAACAGTGTACTGCTTGACCTTAGTCCAACATAAACAAATAGTTTGTCTCTCTACTGTAATCAATGTCTACTTGTGTTAGAGCTAAAGCTGGCTGAAAGTCCTTAAGTGTCCAGAAATTCAACCCATCACAGTCTCCTTGAATGTCAGGATAGTAAGAAATACTTTGCACTAATTTTCTGTCCTACTTTTCTGGGCTATTGAGCTCTGATAAAATCCCCAGGAGTTTATACAGTTCATTATTATAAAGGAAAAGAATAGCACAGGTAGATAAAAGTCAGGGGAGCTGCAGAAAAAGTGTTAAAATTACAAACTGGTGCACTATTTATATATCTATACAGAAGGACACTTGAGTGTATTTTCAACTTCAGCATGTGACCAGTCCCAGGGACTACCACAGCCCTAATCTATGCACGTGCCTACAAATTTCAGTGACCTCCCAAGAATTATGATCTCAAGTACACATAAGAGTGCTGACTGCTGTGCTGTGCTGCAGCTACTCTAAAAGTCTCACTACTCTAAAAGTCTACTCTTTTGAGTGATTTAAGCTTCTATAAGACATTAGCAATTTCCCATCATAATATGTCACCTTTTCCAACATGCATCAAGGAAGCAGAGCATTGCTTCTTTAGATGTAGTGGATACAGAACTATTTGATCCTATCAAAAAGACCAGCTGGAGTAGAAGCTGAAAGTCTATAAGGAGCAATGTGTTGCTTGGTTTAAGGTTTGTGCACGGACAAATTCAATCCCATATTTAGTAAATCTTTTGTGATAAATGTTATAAATAAAAACCTATTTATTCATAAAGTCACACCCTTAATTATGAATCATTCATATTGCCAGACATCAAGGATTAAATCAACACAAAGATACTTGACTACAAGTAAAATCTAGTTGTGTTCAAACAAAAGAGCTCATTAGGCATATACAGACTCAAACACCTGCATTGTAATACTTTGCCAATTCGGTGCCATGAAAACACAGCAGATGCCTCTGTGTCTGTGGGATGTTACCCTAAAAGCCAGTCTCTGAGTCTGAGACTGCACCCAGGTATGGCCCATGTCCAAAGAGAATGGCCCAGCCAAGGGATAATACAGATCAATTAGGGCTAGTAGCACATAGCACACTCTTGCCCATCCTTAATTACAAAACAAATATCTTGATTGGACCAAGAGCACAAGTACAGAACTCTTCTGCTTGGCTCAGGAATGACAGCAGTTTCAATGACAGAAGGCTGTTCTATCATTTGAGCAGAGCCCTGCTTCCCTGTATTTTCTTTATTGAGCAAAAGATTCAGAGGATCCATTATTAAAGACATCTCTGTGAAGACAACTGAAAAACATTATAATGTTGCAGGGAGCAGGAAAAGTAAAACAGAAATGAGAGCGAGGCCAAACAATGACAGTCCTCTCCCCAGAGGTCTGCTTGTGGCACCTCTTCAAGGGAAGCAGTACACTATGAATGACATGTCATAAGCAGATCCTGGTCCCCAGTCACTGACTTTCTGCCCATCCTAACAGGAGCTCACAGGCAAACCAAAGTGGGGCTGGAGATTTCCTGCAAAGTATATTTCCAACATCACTGCCTCAAAGACCCCTTTCCAGCACCGTGTGGTGATGGAATATTATTGTCTGGGATCTTCTGCTCATGTTGTGGTCCCTGGAAAGATTATAGTTAAATCTTTCAATTCAGAAAGAATTGAAAGTCTTCTAAAATGTAAGAGGAGCAAAACCTGGTCCAGTCAAATTCATAACTGGAGAAAAATGAGGGGGTTTACAGCATTTACTTTTAAATTTCTTCTCAAGAGCCCTGGGATAGCTGCAGGCTAAAACCCAGGATACACTCTTTTCTTTCAGAAGAGTGAATGCAGGGTGTTGTTCTGATTTGTTGTTGGATCTTGGTTTTTGGTTTGGTTTTAGGGTTTTTTTCTTGCCTGTCTTTCTATGCCTGGTGCTTTTTGAGTGTGCTCTCTATGAGCTTGGGAACTAACTGTTCCTGGTGCAGGAATATGCCCAACTTGAGCCACACTACAGGTGTAAAGAAAAGCCTTTACTCACACTGCCTCACCACTCCTGCTCTTGGTGAGGAAGAAAAGAGAAAGCACAGTTTCTTCAACCCTTACTCCAAACCAGTAGCAGCAAGACAGGAGAGATCTGAAGGCCTAAATTTCTTTAGAGGAACACACAAACATGGGCTCTCCTGACTACAGATATCTTGAAGAGAACGAGCTTTGTCTGAAGTCTGGGGTGCTCAGCCACTGATGCAAACATATGGATTCTATCCATATGTGAGCATTTGAGCTTCATGGTTATAAATTTTGACAGTTTGCTCAGCTTGGATGCAGCATGAAATGAGTGCCAAATCGTGCACAAATTCAGGTGGTGGGAAGCCCACTGTGACAAGGCACATGACTTTCCATCTCCAGCACTGCCAACAGGGCTCTCAGCAGAGCATGTGCACATGGCTGGGTGTGTATGCCAGATGGCAGGGGCAGCTCTTTCATCACAATCCATCCTGGCAATGTCTGATATTTCTCCAGAAGAGGCCAGGTAATATTCCACTGCATTGGAGCACTTGCAAGATTCTAGTCAAATTTTGACAAAAGACCAACAAATGACATTAACTTCCTAAATAAATTTTATAGAGGTTCACTTTCCTGAACTCACCAGCTGTATCTCCTAGACAGTAGGGGCATTTGGTCTTGGTTTGCTGAAAATGAGAAGAATGCCATACCATAAAGCAAGCCATAAATCGATAGTTCTTCCATAGTGATGGTTTTGTGGACAAATTCCAGGGAATAATTCTGAGAAGTATGCAAGAACTGCTTTCTGTTAATCAGGCTTTAAATGGTTGTATAGAATATCTACCTCTGTAGAATTTTTCTTCCTCAGCTCAAAACAATTTAGCTTTTTTTTTTTTTTCAAAGGGTCATATAAGGGATAATGAACAGAAGGGACCCCTTCCTAATAGGTTCATTGGTTTCCAATCCAGTTACCATGATAAGCTAGAATTAGGGAACCCCTGTTTTCTTCCTCCCACAACTGAATTACAATTTTCTTCTATGATATACAATGTCTGGGACAAGGCACAGAACCATGGAATTACCATAGGTGTGCTGTGGTTTTTGCAAACTTCAATTTTATCAGTTTGACTTACTGGTTATTCCTATTGCCATTCCTCTGAGTTATAAGACTTGTACTGAGCTCTGTATAAAGTCATAGCAAAAGATTTGTCTGGATGTAAATCTCACAAGGCAATGATTGTATTTCTGTTTTGATTTTGCTTGCTAGTAGACAGACCACAGAAAATTAAATATAAATTATGCTTCAGTAGAAGCACTTGCCCACTATTGTGAATAACAGCAAAAAGCAGTATAGGCCAGAAGATAAAATCTCTGGTCACTTATGTACCACTTATGGTTCATCCTAAAAAAGGACAGCTACTGCTTAGGAATTCTCATCAGAAAATGCCTAATTATTCAAACTCAATGTGTTACAAAAGAAATGGTGCTGATTCAATTTTCTCTATACTTAAAAAGTAAAGTTTAAAAGGTTTCAATCAGCACTTTGTCAGTGCAGTTTTTAGTGCCTAATACAGAAATGACATTTTGGTTGGAAACATGAGTTCATTGAAATTAATAACCCAACATTATTTGAAAATGAACCACTATTTAATTTCAAATTGGCCTGATCTTTCTATCTACTCCTCTTACTACTCTCTGACATTCAGTTCAGGATATTGTCCAAAATACAGGCTTTTGAAAGGAAAATATAGACAACCAGATTTTACTTTAATCAAAGAAGAAAAAAATATTTCCTATCAGTTCTGATTATTCAATTGTGTGGCAAATAAAAAGAAAGTTTACTTGATCTTTTTGGTGGTTTACAAGTTGAGTCACTCAGCCAGTCAAAAAACAGTTCAGAAAGCAGATGTTTCCATTTTTTGCTGAGGTTTGGAGACATTCAATTGAAATTCCACAGAGCAGCCAAGCTGTTAGTATCACACTTGTTATCACACTGGAAAAATGTGAATTAGAATTACACATATATCAATTCATTAGATGGCTGGAAAGAAAACAAACACACAATAGTAACTCACTGAAATCTAAATGCAATTGTCACTAATCACAGTGAAGAAGAGGAATTAGGAACTTAGCAGCTGCTGAGACAAAAGGAATAATGTACATCTCAGGCCAAAAGGAAGGTGATCAATATGTCTCTTTCAAAAGTCTTTGTGACATAATAGCTTCATCACTTTACTTGTCTCATTGGGAGCAAATGTAAAAAGACATACCTGGTTTCAGTCTTTGCACAGAAGGTGAGCATTTTTGTATCACATTAATTACTGTAGAGTGCAAGAGGAGACTCAGCCAGTACAAAAAGATGATGCTTTATGCTCTGTGTCTGAAAAGCCCTGTCTATGTATTGTTCACTTTTATTCTTCTTAGGCAGATGTTACACCTGCTTATTGCTGCTCAGAACATGGAACAAATTTGCTTGAAAAGTAAAGCAATAATCTTAAATAAAAAACATGCTGAGGAAAAGTATGATTGAACATATCAGACCTGATTTACAACAATATACAGGTTATAAAAGCTTTGCTAAAGATTTGCCTTCTCCGCTTGCTGTAGGAGGTAGATGCCAGCTGGTTTAAAATCTATTTGCTTGCATTTACTTGATTCCTTTCAGTTACTCTGATGTTGATTTCAAGCAAAAGAAAAAGCTGCTACTGACATGGAATGATTCCTTTTTCTTTTTTCTGAGGAGGCAGGAGAAAGGGATTTTTGGTAGTTTTTCTCTGCTGCTGCTGCTTCTCTCTTTTTTTTTTTTTTTTTTTTTTTTTTTAATCTTCAATAATGTTCATGGCCCTCAAGTTTTCTGACTTTCCTAAACACTGCTGAAGTGGTGGCAATCTATGTCACTTCAGAGGTACTGAGAAAAGCTCCGGACTAAAAATGATTAGTGCACTAATTGCACAAAAGGAGAAGCACACAGTCTTGCACTGCCTTGTCTGTGGTGTTTGGAAGATGCTCTCCATCATCAGGGAGCAGACTCCCTGGGACCTTGCCTGTCAGTTGGCCTCAAGTCACCTTACTGCAGTCAAGCACATCCTATGCTCCCTCCCATAAACTGATCAAACTTTAAAGTAATTTCAACAACCACAGTACTACCTTTTGGAGTACTACTCCAAAAACTACACTGCTTGCAAATGTACTTTATCACTCCTACAGTCCTTAGGAGAGCCATCTGTGAAACCACAGGGTTTCATGGATGATTTGACCTAAAGCTAAGTAATTTTATTTGTAGGGTTAGTGTTCAGCCCCACTAAGGAAGCTGGGACGGATTAAACCATCCAGCACCCATCTACAGAAGGAGCTACATGTGCAGCTGTGACACCACAACCTCAGTCCTCCAGCTTCTTAGGCAAGTCTGGAAATGGCCACTGAACCACCCATCATACAGGCACAGCAAACATCCCACCACTGTGCAACAATCTTACAGTCATTAGCTACAGAGCATTTTTCTGATTCTATCTCTCTGCAGGCACACAGGTTGTACAGGATCCTCCACTTGTCTGGAGTAAATATCTTCTCAAATGAGATCCCATCTGCTCAGGCCTCCTATGGAGTTCATCCAAACTCTTAAGTTCCAGGACCAGCTCCTTGCATGATCTGACAGAAACCAGATTTACTGATAGGCATTTGCACATTTTATAACTTCTACCACTATGAAGCAGGGACATGGAATCCCAGAGAATGGTAAGGACAGCATCTTAAAAAGCACAAAAGATGACAAAAAATAATTGTACATGGCAGAATTTATCATCTCTTCATGGAAAAGCTTTTGCCCTCTTGATCCAAACTATCTTCTGACATTGCATCTTACCTTCTTTCAAGTTTTAGAAAATGTTAGCCAGTGGGCATTGATTATTTAAAAGCTGAATTATTTAAAATTGAATTAGACAATACATGCCTGAACTTTTTTCTGTTTAACCTTTCCCTATTTTTGGAACCTTTTCTTACTCATATACACACCATATCCAATTTATCATAGGCTCCACAGGTGCAAAGTCAGCAATGGATTTCTCTTCGTGGATCTTTTTATTTTTTGGAGAATTCACTTTCAATTAGTTAAAGAAATAGAGAAATGTTGAATCATCTGTCATATATCTACAGAGTGCACCAAGTTGTTCTGCTCAGCGTACAGATAACGGGGGAAAATATATTGAGCCAATGAATTTAAATTACTTAAAACAGAAGAAAAATAAAAAAGTAAACGTAGAAGCTTACAGTTCATCTTTTAGGACTGTCTCTTTTTTTACTTCACTGACTAATTCTTTAATGGATGAATAGGATCAAATCCCTAAATAGCTAAGTAGCAGTCAAATAATTTTAGGCATTTTAGTGAATTTTAAACTAAGATTCAAGGGACTGTCTCTGAGCCTGACACTCAGTTATCTTGCCTGTTAGTAATTCAAGAGACTGCTTATGAAAGAGGCATCCACCCATAAAGGCCTGTAGTTTGTACAGCTACATATTAGTCACAAGTCCTATTTATAATGCTTTAGGTATTCATCCATTTATCTGGTTGCCCAAAGACTATGATTCTAAAATGTTCTAAGTCCCATCCCTGGTTACTGACATGCCTTATGTAACCTAAATGACGCTCAGGTAACCTGCATTTGCTCGATTCCAGCTGTGTGCTCCCAGGAGCCTTATGCTGCATAAGCCCCAGAGCACTTCCTGCAAATCCCCAGTGAAATGTGTCGTGCTCGGTTTGACTGAGCCTTATGGTGCACCCCTTTGCAATGTGTTCTCTTCCAGCTGATGCCCTTTTCTTGCAGCAGAAAAGAACAGTCCTTTGCAATATGAGTAAATTTCGAGTATCCCTTGAGTTCACATGGAACTAGATTTATTGCCTGTTGCTGCAAGTTTTTTGTATTGAAGTTGTTTGCTTTAGCAATTGCTGTTCTTTGCTTTTTCTTAGTTTAATATGGAGTTAAAGGGCATGAACTTGAAACTGGGAATAAATGTGCATTTGACATCCTGCTTGCTCCTTTTACTTCTTATTCCTATGTGTAACAGACAAACTGTTTCTTTTCAAAATTTTTGCTCATAATTGGCCATTGCATGTAAGTTTGAGTGTGCAAATACTGTTAATTGAGAAGCTGGCTTGGGAAATAGCAATTTTAATGTCTCCCTTTGAATCCATTGGGTAGTTATGGCATCCAATTCATCTTATACTAAGAAACTTGTTGTTGTTATTGTTTTTGTGATGAAGATGTAAAAGTGGAAAGCTTCTAATTCTGAAATACATCACCCAGTCTTCAAGAGTCCTATTTTTTCTTCAGTATGCAGTTCACCATAAGTAAAGCATTTATTAATTTGTCTCTGACTGACCTGTTTTAAATACCTTGGAGGTATGCAGAGATACTTGATCTATACTTTCAGCCAGTTAGATAGTAGATATATGCTAATGTTCTTATCAAATATCAGTCTTGAATAACATTATAGTCACTCTTGTTTAGAATTCAATGCCATAAGGACTGGTTATGGAGTATTAGAGTTTGATATGTTTGCCTCTTTTCCACTGAAAAATTGCTTTGCACAGAAAGTGAAAAGGTCTTCAAAATAGAGGCAAGAAGCACCAAACTCATTTCTCATTGTTATGTGGTTTATTGCAACTTTGCAAAATTGTAATAAAAAATTAGCAACTAAAAATGAAATTAACTCTTCTTTATTAATACAACAAACATTAAAGGGGAGTGGAATGAAAAGGTATATTATTTATTTTGCTCTATTCAGTCCATCTTGTTCATTATCTACTATCTACTGAGAGTTGGCAGGGATGTTTTATCACCTCTATCAGGACACAAAAACTTCTCCCAGTTTCCACCTGAGATGATTCACTGTTGACCTGGTTAGCTTCATTTTATTTCCAAAACAGTGGATGCTAATAAATCAAATTCTGTTCACCTTCAGACTAAGTGAGATCCCTTTGGATGAACAGGATTGCATACCTTAGTAATGCTATCACTAAAATAGACATACTTGTTTCCAACTCATCATAAAAATATCTTGCATTACACTGAAAGAATTTATTTTTCATTTTTAAACTATCATATTGCTAATTTATACAAGCTTTAAATAGGCAAATAATTTTCTTTCTGTTTTCCACCAATAGATGGCAGATGAAGCTCTAGAAAATTATTCACTTTATACAGCATGAGATAACCTATAATTTGAAAGTACATAGCCAGCTGTAAATTACTGCTCTCTGATACCTCTTCAGATGTGATCATGACTTAGTCCTAGCCTATCCACCTTGCACTACAAACCTTAGTCTAAGTTTAGTAATAGCTCCATGTTGTATATAAAACTCTTCTTTCTTTTGTCCTACTCCTTTAGGTCAAATGGAAGTTTGTGCACACCAGCTTTCTCTCTTGGTTGAGAAGGTATTGCAAGTGTGATGTAGCAGCTGTTACCTTCATTCGGGATGTTAAGACAGAGAGTTCTGTAACTAAACAAGACAAGCTCTGCATTCATGCACATGGCAGAAATCACACATATTATAAACTGCAACAGAATAGCTTAAAGCTCACACTTTGATTTCCAGTTCCAGAAAAGCTAGAAACACAAGGAGGAACTGCAGGAGGAGGTAGAGCCTACTACACTGACAAAACTTATTCTAATATGCCTTATTAAGGATGCTCTTAATGTGATAATATAATTCTTCATATATGATGCTGCATTTTTTAATCCATTTGCTTTTTCAAAACAAAAAAGCAGGAGGGATTGAATCTTGTTTACATACAAGCTAAATGGATGCTAAATGGTGCTAAAAGTCACAATAGAGTGGCGAAAAAAGATAAAGATTTTCTTCTGCTCATGTTATAATTATTTTCAGAACATCAAGTAATATGTTGCAGCCAATTAATTGTAGGATCTAACTGAAAAATTAATTGAAGTGTGCATAAACCACAGGGTTTTAGGACTGCAGAGCAGAAAAGGATACCTTTCCCTCCAGGCAATCTGCATCAGTAAATGTACATTATTTTTCTTGCAAAATGATTTCCTGAAATCAGTCTGTCTCATAATTGCTCTGCTGTTACTGGCAGTCTAAGTATTGATGACTAAGTGACCACTAGAGCTCAGCTGGTTCTTGTATATATCACAATATCTCCTCCAGGCTGACTGAGTAGACAAATTTGATTGCTCTCATCCCTGCATGACAGCCCTGATGATTTCCATTAATTCAGTCCATTCAGTAATCTTTACATTTTTTATAAGTTAATTTGGTTTTCTGAGCTCCACTTCAAAGTGTAATTCTCAGGATGTATTCCACTGTATTTGGTATCTTCCACTGTTTTGCTAGCGACAGCAGCAAAACATGGATAAAACCCAAGGTCATCAGGAAGCATCAATGGTTAGACACTGAACAATGAAGATCATGCAACTCAGTCAGTGATTATTAATCATCCTCTACCAGTAATGTTACAGAAAAGAACAGAGGATATCTGAAGCTGCTTCAAATTAACAGCTCTCCAGTGAACTGGGGAAGTTTGTCAGCATATACTATGACCAAAACAAATTACAAAACCTAATTTTGGATTACCAATTCAGGTGCCTTTGTCTTTCTAGTCCAGACAACAAAGACAAGGCAACTGTTTGAATGACCCTCTGAAGGAAAACCTTGACTACACAGAAACCTCAACTTCCATCTCTGTCACCTCAGGTAAATACCCCAAATAAGACCACATGAATGACTCCTTCAGATACTGTACCTTCCACTGAAGGTGAAACAAATGGGTGCAATTCACAAACAAATTCCCAAGGGCCAGGTCACAGCATGCAAAACCAGCACATGACCACAGACTTGACAGTAACATGATGCTAAGCTGTACATTACCGTGACCCTCAAATAACAGACAGCACATTCTATCACAACAGAACTATTAAATAATCAGACTGTCTCAAAGCTACACATTTGCCCTTAGCTTGTCTTTGCTTGGAGCCTCTCTCCCTGAAGAGTAAACTTTTCATTCAAAGCTCAACTGAGAGCAGCCTGTAGTCAGTGAAACTGCAGAGAAAGGTCTGTAAACAATACCTGCTCTGTAGAGAACAAGCTGACCTTTATAGATGTTAAACAAAACAAAAAGGGTTGATTGATGCTGGGCAGTACCTACTCTCCAAAATATTAAAACCAAGAAAGTCAATGAAGGTTAGTTCATGAACATACAGTCTGCTAAATTATGCCAGTGGGTGGTGGGGTAGGGAAGGGGAAAGCATGATTTGGTAAAATATTTAGGGCAAAATGACTGTATCCTCAGCTGGAAAAGGAAAAAGTGTGCAATGATGACTTCTGCTAAACAGGAAAAAAACCTCCAAACCTATGTTATCTAGAGCAGGTCAGTTGCTGAAGTCTCCATTACTCATTTTTTAAAATTCTGGTTAACACAGCAAGACATTGTATGTTTTTTAGAATAAGAAATCTATTTGTAAACTCCAACAGATAACTACAATTTAGCCACAGATGTGTTACTAATATAGAAAAAGAAAATCTAACCTAGATAGAATCATGGATTCACTTGTGTTGGAAAAGGCTCTTCAGATCATCAAGTCCAACCACGACCCAGCACTGCCATGTCTCCCCTTAAACCATGCCCCTCAGTACAACATCCACAAGCCTTTTAAATACCTCTGGGGCTGCCAACTCTACCACTTCCCTGGGCAGCCTGTGCCAATGCTATATAAACCCTTCAGTGAACAAACTGTTACTAATATGCAATTTAAGGAGTAATTTGAGGCCATTTCTTCCTGTCCTGTCACTTCTGACTTGGGAAGAGACCGATACCTACCTCGCTACAACCTCCATTCTGGTAGTTTCAGTTTCAGTCTGCCTGTGTTGTGCCAAGCCCCACAGCTCTCATCCAGTGGTAACAGGACACAAGCAGTTATTTACAGACAACTACAGTACCGTCCCAGAAGCAAAAGGCACAACCTCACAGCACTTTTCCAATACTGTAAACTAGGACCTAACCATGTAGTGAAAGCAATGCCCAGGACAGAAATACCCTAATACAAAAACATTTATGCCCAAAATGCAGTGCTGTCCTTGTCATGCCTTTTATATGCTTTAACTGTGGTTTCTAGAAGGCAGCAAAAACGCCTTTGGACAGCAGAGGACTCTGTCTGGCATTAGAGTTATTTGCAATGCAGGATGACCTGGAGGAAGTTAAGGATTGTATTATGATTATGCAAGAAATCTGGTGAGAATCTGAGATGAAACTGTTGAGATCACTGAAGTCAAGAGGCATTTTGATTTCAGTGGGACCATCATCTCTCCCTGGCATTTAAGCAAAAATAAAATCATGTAGCTCCAAAAAATAAGTCCATAATCAACACATTTTAGGCAATTTTGTCTAAAGTGAGGAAGAGAACTCTGCTAATGAAACATGAAAGTGCAGGTAACACATCTTGGGATTGGCTATTAGGTAAGCTCTGAACAAAACTGTGGCAAAAAGAAGTGACTTATCAGACAGCTCCCAAAAGCAAAATTATGATGACATTAGGAATCTGTGTTAAAGGGACAAAGAAGCATGTGAAACCAGTGCAGCAATGTGTAAAGATAGGAGAAATAAGTAGTTATACAACAATAAATGCATTCAGAAGATCAACCATAACACTTGTTGATGTGGACTGATTTTCAGAAATTCTGAGCTGGGTTTGACAGAGGCTCAGGATCACTGAATATCAAAGAAACTTACTTTATTCCTGTGCACTCTCTAACACACTGCATAGTATCCCATTCATTTTAGGTGCAGACAAATGATTGAAAACCTCTACATTTTCCTGGTTACAAACTAAAACTATTTACCATTGGTGTGGCCTCTGTGAAATCCATCAGGAGGTCACCTGGCTCCAAAGCAAATGTACTCCCAGCATCTGTGGAACTCTAAGGGCAAAAAAGAAACTCAGCATTGGAACAAAGAACCATTTAATTTCTGTAATTTTGTTGTTAATTTTTCAATTCCTTAAAGCACAGATTGCCAAATGGATTCAAAATTTCACATATCAGGTATGGCTACTCAGGAAAGATAGAGAACATAATTTTACACCTTTAAAATCCAAGCGAGTAATTCTGATCCACTGCCCACTAATACTGATGAAAAACGGTTATGGATTTTAGCTGGTTCTCGGAGCAGGCTCTAAATACTTCCTTGCACAACAAGTTAAGCATATTACTATAACTCTGCATTAAAAACTACTCTTAAATGTAGAATTACCCCACCTAGGGAAAACCATTTGCTCACAGCTCCCTCCTACCCTTCCTGAGCCCTCTCTCAAATGGCATAAGCTCATCTCTTTGTGTGTTACCTTGCCACCAGGCGAAACCTGTGTTTGTCCTTCCGATGTCTGTGGCGTACATGTTTTCTGTGACCCAGGAGATGCTGAAGACACAGGTGTTGATGCTGCTGCTGCTGCTGCCAGCGCTGGAGGAAGGTCATCTTCATCACTGCCATTGATAAAAACAGACAGATTTTCTCATTAGAAAATGCCACTGGACTTCTGACTGCACTTGTGTCAGAGGAGGCACTGGTATCCTGTATATCTGCTGCAGTGCTTTGAAGTGAAGCTCCACTTGTCCCTCTGAAATGCAGCTACCTTTTCAATTAGATTTTTTTTTAACCTTTAAAGATTCCTTAAAAATGGGTTGGCTAGCTACTTCTCATCTACAAATGGAAATTTTATGGATATTACGTGCAAGTAGTGTTTCTATGGATTATGCATATATGCATAAATGAACTGACTAGATATTATTCCACTTTAATGTTTATTCTTTTCTATGGAGGCTGGCAGCATTGATAAGAACAGATATGGTGACATCCATCCATGGATCTGACTGCTTTATTGGCTTCAAACAATGGTAGATTTGACACCCATTACGGAGCTAGCCTATGCTGCTATTGTCAAACTGTTTTTAAAGGAATTTGATTGACTCCAAAAAGGATCTCTTTAAAAACATTTTTGTGAGGGTATCTTTTTCTTGTCTCATTTATTCCATTTACAGAGAAAATATTTTATTTAAGATGAGGTTGCCCACTTCCCCTGGGCTTTAGGCCGTCAAGCTGAACTCTTTCCATCTCACCTACTGTCACTACTAAATGAAAGCCAGTAAAGAATGTTACACCTTCATTTACTTTTGCAGAACCCCATTGACTACAGATCACTGGGATCAGTCAGCCTTGAGTCAGGATGTTTCCAATTGTTAATTGGAATTGGATGGAGGTAAACAGAGTCATAATTTGGCCTACAGAAGCCTTATTACTGTGAATAATGTGTGAAAAGGAAAGACTACAGATTGACAGTTTAATGCACAGTGAAAAATAATGAGAAAAATTACTTCTGCTCATAAAACAGCACTAATTTTGATTACCAATTAGGTACTCACAGGGCACAGAAGCCTGCCATGCCAGCTTGACAGATACTTCCAGAACAGAACTACACTTGATTTAGTGCCACTTGAAGGCAGTGTGCTTGGGCAACACAGCAAACTTCAAAACTACATGACATACAGGTTACACAACCTTATCCTGGGTTGCCTAGCAATGTTTTTTTAAATATGATATAAAATTTTGGTAATGAATATTATCTTTTTCAAACTTCATTTTTTATTTCTTCTGGGTAAGGATAGAATTCAGCACCACAGCATGCACAGTACACAGGTTTTATGCTGGAAAGAAAACATGAAATCTTTTGGACCAGTTGAATAGATGTTTCATTAATGTAATAATAAAGCCCAGAGCTGGGCCGTTGACATGGTTAATCTCTCTTTCAGAAACATGTAGCTGACATTTTCCCAGTCGTTGCTCCCCACTCTCAGCAGGAATTCACTGGCACCCTCCCCATCCTTGCTGGGTAAAGCTACTCTGGTGTATACAAGGAAGTGGAAAAATAAGAGTTAGGGTCGATTTATCAGTCATCAAGCCATCAGCACACTGTAACACTGAGAATTAGCCTCACTGTATTACTTTCATGATAATCCTTCACTATTTCTTCACATTTCCCATATTTGAATTCCAGATACAAGGTAATTTAAACTGAACAGAATTTAAGTTTACAAAAAGAAAAGAATATTTTTAACTAGGGAGTCTTCGGTCCTACACATGGCCACGGCATAGGTGACACCTGTGGTCAGATGTGTTTGTCTGCTGTTCCTCACACCCTATACTACACAACTGAAAATCCACATGGGAGCAAGACGTGTTCAAAACTGTTCCTCAAAACCTCATCAATCAAAATTGATTGTGTGTTTTCACATGCAAATCTTGGCCTCTTGAACAAATACCAATTTGGCTAATAGCTCATTTTCCTCCTAGCTTTAATTTGACTAGTTCTTCTTTTTCTTGTCCTAAATAATTTTTCAGTTTTGGTAATGCAGATTGTTAATAAGACAATGATCTTAACAGTGAAAGAAAAAATAACAATATATTGATATTTATTAGAATCCTGATATTAATTTAGAATCCTAGAAGAGACAGAAGAGTTTTCCTAATGTTGATATATATTTACTGACATTAGAATGTTGAAATTCTGGATGGACTAACAATTGTCATTCCACACAGAAAGCATACATATTTTTTTCTTTATTAGGGCATTAGTATTCTTGTACTAATATGCTGACATTATTCCTTTCTTCCCCTAATTTTTGTTGGTCTTGTCCTTCTTTTCATGGGAGGACAAATCAACACTGACTTTCACTTCTGCTCAGTACTTCACATCTCTAGAGACTTTCAAGTGGGATGAATTATGTGTAAATGGGATGCCAAAGGCCTGTAGGCACAGATCCCTCTTTCCAGGACTAAGAGAATTAGTTCTGCTGGCTGTAGCTGTAGCAGGCTCAGCGATTTCTTCATGTGACAAATCACAGAGAGGGAGGGTGCACTCTCTGAGAGGGAATAGCTCACAGCACAGCTTGATGCCCCAACAACTAAAGACTGTTTTCCTCATTTTGCAAATGGGGTTGTAATGAACCCAACAGAGAAGCTTGCTCGAGCTCACACCAGGTCTTTGACATTTCATGTGGTAAAGAGGTTTTTAATTCCTAACCCATAAGCTTGGGAAAGGTGGATGGCCTGCAATTCAAACTGTGAGCCACTGCATAGGAAAGACAAGCTCATTTTATATTAAAAGCATGAAGATTCTCAGTGATGAAAGGAATGGAATTGGTATAAGATCATTATCATGTAATTGCACTCATGCCTTTCAGAAGGCATAGCTAGAGCAATAATTAGCATCCCCTTTCATTTTCAGCTGTAGTAGGCAACACCACAAAGATAGTGCTGTATGTTACTCACAAACTGTACTGCCTCGTTAACTTCCTCACACGAGGAGCTTTAATCTCCTGCTTTTCTGCAGGGACGGTTGTTGGTGCAGTTTCAGGTCTCACTGGAGCTGGACTTCTAAAAATAGCAAGAAAAACATATGTCATACAGGCTCTATTTAAACTACTTCAGGCATATCAACAAAGTTCTAACTCATCAACACTTATTTATCTTGCAAAGTGGCAAGTGCCCATTGAAGTTCATCCTTTTGTTCCATTTATAGTTCACAGGCCAGTGTGTGTGTGTACAGAAAAGGATGTGTGAACTCACCCTCATCTGCTGGACATACCATTTATAGAAGCAGCCACTGGTTACAAACACAGAGCCTATGTGAAAGACCATGTGGAAATGGAAGCCTATGGAAAGACCACGTCATTGTTTCCAAAATACCACATTTTAATAACAGACCAGCAGTTCAGTCACATCAGAAGTTTTTACAAAACATATGTTTAACAAAAACTATTTCATGAATTGTGAACCTTTTCTGCTTAATATAGTTTTTATTTGAAATTAAACATTATTCTTCCACAGTTGAAAAAACAGGTCAAGGGAAATTAACTAATGGATTTGATCCAAGAAAAATGATCAAAATTTTTTCTAACTTTCTAGAAAAAAGTAAAACTCAGACATTTTTCAGATGATCAATAATGTGAAATGCATCTGCAGAGCTCCAGCAAAGGACAGATATGGCAATGTGGAGGTCCACATGAAAGACTCTTCTCCTTCACCATTTATCAATAGAATTAACTCAGGCTTCAATAAAAAAAAATCATAAATATTAAATAAAAGATCCTCATGACCTTGGAAGGAGACCATTTCAACCACGAGCTTGAGGGGCATGAAGACACATGAAACATCTCAAATACTGCTTTTATTTAAGCAACAGATTATGATCAAATACCTATAGGTGTACTATAAACATAATAAATATGTCAAACATTAAAAAAATAATTTGAAAGCCTCGATTAACAATATGTGAAATGGTATTCTGCCATCTCATCTGAAGTCAGACTCTAAATTACTAACTTGAGCAGCCCTACTGATTGCTGATGGGGCTGCTCATGCACTGAGGTACATTCCACAAATGGCAAAAGTTTTTCTAGTCTACTTGCATTTTATTAGCCTTTCAATGCCTTAATAAGATACACATGTTTAATCTTCACAGTTGCACATCCCTCTGATGCCCCTGTGTGTCTTAAGCTTCGTTAACTCTCTTTGATAACTTCTGAACCTGATGTCAAGCTACAGAACCTACTGACATAGCACAGCCTTCAGGTTATATATTCAGTTTTCCTAAATGTTTTTTAGTTTTTGGAGGGATCACAGAGCATAAGATGGAACAATGGAAAGTAATAAAGTACAAAGGACACAAATCATAAACCTGAATACTAGTTTTACTTCTCATTAAACAACTTTTGTCAATTATTTACCTACCACTTGTTCCCATTAATTTCAAGAAGTTAGTATAGATAGCAGCAAGATATTTATATCAGATATATTTCCTTTCCCCAGTTCAAATTTCAGTGTCAGTCATTTATATCACAGATTTCTCAATGACATTGATGCAGAACAAGCCAGCCAGATCTGAAGACTTTTTACTGAGTTTGTTAGGCTATTAGGCTGGCAAATAAAGGAAAGATAAGCAAAGAAAAAAAAAAAGTCAAATCATCTGTTTTAGTCTTGAATTCAATATATCTGACCTGAAAATCTGTGAATCAACATCATTATGGAAGCTCCCAAGATTGTTTTGATCAAGTCAGACTTCAGATTGGAAGATAACAATAGCTCTTCTTTTGCTGAAGCAAAGCTAGCTTTTGGCTACTGAAAAAAATTACTTGTCCAATTTATGCAAAATGATTTCCAATTGAAATCTGACATAAGCAGGATAAATATGTTAAGACACATTAAACAATGGATAGTCAAATTCTGAAGGGGTGTAAATGAATGTAATTATTATGTCATTATTTTCAGCACAAATATATTAGCTGACATTCTTGCACTGTAGGATTGATCCTCCCAACTTTCCAATAGTGTTGTAAAAGGGTACCTTACAATTATTAAACCTTTTCATTAACTCAGTGAGAGTGGAAACAAAAATAGTGGTATAAACTATGTGAGTTGAATAACATTTCCTCAAAATGATGGCAAGTGATGCTAATGCTATGAAGGGGTTCAAGAAACAGCAAAGTGTAGAACAAGAAAGCTGGTTACAATCTACTTCCAGTTCATGGGTGCTTCAAATTTCTCAGGACAACATTATAACCTGTGATGTAAGTAAGTCAGACAAAGGACAAACTTCCTTTCACACAAAGGAAGATTTGGAGTGATAATTTCAGCTCTTTCATTATGTCTCATTTTACAAAGCCTGTGTATCTCCTTTGGAATACTGTGGTTTGTAATTTAAAGAAAAAAGAGGAAGAGGCAGGGCCTTTGAAGCAGTTATTTCAATTGTCACAATCGAATTTTTCCTTGAAAAGATGTAGTGCAATTTTGTAACTAAAGCAGTTTACAGTGATTTCAAAGCAAGTTATAAAACTCACTTATGCATATAAAAAATTTAAAAGTTTAAACCTGAATTAATGCTGAAAAAAATGTTTAACATGAAAAATTTCACTCAACTGTACACAAAATGTTTAAGAGACAAACAGCACCTACTCTGTAATCCAATAAAAAGATGAAAAGCTTATTATTTTCCTTTGAATGCTGCAGATTTTCAAGTAAGAAAAAAAAGTCAAGTAAACATTAGACACATCTACGCCTTTTTCAGTCATTGTAATTGTTCAGATAAATTTACCTATGTTTTGTATCACATCAGTAAAGTATTCCACTCACATTGCAAAATCAATACCATTTTAAAAGCAAAATCTTCTTTCCCATTATGATAAAATTTTGCCATAATTTATGTACATGCTGGTGGCAGCAACTGCCTTTCCCCTGATATTTATCAGGCCTCTGGGGGAGAGACAAGCACCATTTATTGCACATTTTGAGAAGCTGCAGGTTAGGTAGGATGTAAATTGAAGTTACCTCTGAATGAAAAGCAGCTGTGGCAATGCCTCTACCCAAAGAGGCCATTAGCACAAGATGAAATGTTAGACTAGTCTTACCAACTACAGAGCTGGATTTTTGTCCTCATTAAAACCTTGCTAGGTTACCTGTTTCCACACCAGACTAAAAATTCCATGACAGCTCCTGTTTAAACTCTAAACACTCTTCCTCAGTCTGAACCTGCTCAAAACTGTTGCAGGTTACTCTCTCAACAGCAATTACATGCAAGAAGTTCTCAGCTTGATCAACCTGGTGCCCAATTTGTGTTTCAAAAATGGTAGGCTTTTAATATCACAGAAACTCTTAAAAAAATCTCATTGAAATCCCAGAAAAAGTAGTAGAATAACATCTGTTATTATCCTTTGATTTCTACATCCAGAATTCTTATATGGAAAGATATGATTTTTGAAGAGAAGCCCTGTAATTATTTCAATTATTTAAATAGAGTGATTATGTGCAGATACCACCACTTCAAGTTAGTAGTCCTATATAAATTACACAGCTCTATAAACTACTGTAGTCCTGTACAAAGTATATAGCTTGAGGAAAACGGAAAGTGTTAAAGGATCAGTGGGACTCAGAATTAAAATAAAAAAGAAAATGTACAGTGTATTACAGTTCCTTTAGAAGGCTCTTTTTCAATGTCATTAATTCATAAGAAACCTTTTTTCTGTAACAAGCACTGCTGCATACAAATGAAGGTACTGAACCGAGGCAGAGTTACTTAATGACCTGGCACCTTACATAAAAATCTGTCACTTCCTGGTGAGAATGACAATAACAACCACAAATGTCAGCATGCAGTGGCAGGTCATCAGAAACTGCCTGTGCACTGAGAGCCCCAGCACACTCCTGAGCCACAGCCAGCACACTCTCCTGAACTAGCTCCAGCCTGTTTCACAAGCCTGCACATCAACGCAAACACAACCCAGAGAGAGATTCCCCCCAAAAGCCAAGGAATCTGTTTTGTTCTCAGACTAGCAGACAAGACTGAAACCAAAATTGCTAAAAAATAAATAAAATAAATAAATAAAAAATTACCCTGTGGAACATTTCAAATGACCACAGATTTACGCTGGTTTAGCTTGAACCTTCCTTGGGAGTAGAATGCATGTGCTCATGCTGAGGGACTCAGGGTGTCCCACCCCACCTTGGCTCAGTTTGCAGGGCTCAGGCTGCACTGCTCCTGCACCACCCCTTTGGCCCTGTGGCTTCCTTGTCCCCTGCTGAGGTGGCTCTGGGCAGACCTCTATGCTTGTTTGAAATGTGGCAATTGGGCCATGTGGGATCAAATGACTGTCCACCTAATAAACTGAATGGACTTAATTAGCGTCTCTTACCTTAGAGGGTCCAGTTCAGGATTTCAAAACCACCAAAGTCTGCTGGGGGAACACACTTCCTGCATTTGTCTTTAACAAATTTTATCCTCTTTGCTTCTGTTTGTGCCTATTTTGTCATCTGGAACAATCCCTCTCCCTGTGTCTTCCCAAACTGATGCCAAGAGATAGAGGATAAAAGCCCCATGATTTGTGAGGATACAGCCAGCTGCATGAAAAGCTGACCTGCTTTCAGGTGCTGACTCATGGAAAAGGAAAAAAAAAAAAGCCCCAGAAGTTGATTTTGGCTTCAGAATTTCTTTTGAGTGGGAACATGATAGTGAAAACTTTGGAAGGATAAGCAAAAAGCAAGGAAAAGGAAAAAAATATTTGATAGATGCATTCTCTTGTATATCAAAGACATAGCCTAACAAGCTAAGCAAACAGACAAACACTCAAATCTTTCCTAAGCCTGTGCTCCAGGGATTTCACACATTTGTTTTCCAAAGGTCATCTGAAGTTAAGAAACAGTATGTTCTTTTTCACTTTGATAAGATAGCTTTTCTCAGAAGACAGGTTAGTTCTTCAAAACATTGCTTGGACATTTTAAAGCTACTCTCATATCAAAATTTCTGAATGGATTTTTTTTCTTCTTTTTACCTCCCATACCCCCCTCCCTATAGATGGCAGATGTATAACAAAGATCTTTGCTACAGTTTATGTGCTTTTCTTAGTTACAAATTGACTTCTGTTCCGTGTAAAGGAAAAAACTCCACCCTTCCATTGCCCTTAAAATGAATATGTGTTTGCAGTGTAGACAAAAATATGGTGCTCTTGTGGTCCAACAGATAGATGATGATACAGGAACTGCTCTTCTTCCACAGCTCGGGGTAATGTAGGAGGTCAACACCTGGTGTCTAAGGTCAAACTGAGCTACAAATCCTACCCCTCCTCACAGCAACCAGGAGAGCCATTATGAAATCTGTGCTTTGCAAGGAGCCTAGGCACAGTTTAGGGGATATAGGACAGAGACAACAAAATGCACCTCGAGTGGGGTATTTCATCAGCTTAACCTCATCTGAAAGGTCTGAGTACAGGTCCTTTCTCTGTAGTTTGGAGGTTAAGAATAAAATTACAAACAATTCATCAGCATCTGGCTTCAGGCAGCAGGTCAAAGAGGTCTTTAAGACTCAGAATGAAGTCAAAGTACATACCTAGGTGTGCCATCTACAATCTTTAATGCAGAGTGGCCTGCAAAGGCTATTCAAGAGTTCAGCTTGAAGTTATGACTTTGTTGCAGAAATTGCTGGGTGAAGTTCCTGCAAAAAGCTTGAGTGGTAGATGCATTAACCTATCCATTTACTGAGGCCATTTAGATATTTGCTTTATTTTTGGAAATGCTGGTTGAAATTTTTCAATTGGAAATAGTTTCTATAATCTTATTTCTTTAAGGTAAATACTGAATGAGAAAAAGAGTTTTTTTAAAAGCAATTCAAATTTCTCAGGAAGAAGCCAGCATAGATAATGATTTTAGTTTACCTAGAATATTTTACAATATATTTAGGAGGAGATATTTAAATGTAATATTTCAGACTCTGCCTCACAAAATTAATTCTATTCTGAGTTTAAGAAAAAACATCCCGCTTGAATTCACTGAAGTTCATGTAAGTAAGACTAAGCACATAATTCTTTAGGAGCTTCACTTCTGAATTTCTTGAAGGTTCTTTTGGATATATCTAGTTTTCTAAGAAACTGAAGTCTTGAACTTGAGGAAACAAGCTGCCCATAATCATCCAGGTGATGACATGTCAGGTAGCATGAAAGCTACCTTGACATTCACTGGAAATATATGTATAAAAACAGATAGTGAGGAGCTAATTTCAGATCGAATTGTGTACAGATTAGGCAAACATCACTACACTTTGCACCTTGCTTATACAGTCCTATTTTGAGAGCACCTGTAGAGAGCCAGAGTTCTCTGAAAAACATGGTTCAGGTTCAGACTGCAGCAGTATGTCAGCAGGACGTTAGCTCTGAGAGCAAAAGATGACAATTTAAATGTTAATATCATTTGTGCAGGTGGGGAAAAGCACAAGCGTGCACACATTACTTTGAGAGACACTCCTTCCTTGATTTTACATGGAAGCTGTATTTTGGAAGTATCACTTTGATCGCAAAAGGTGTCAGACATTTTCCCATGTATTGAAAGGCAGCCAGACTCGAAGCCCAGTGCACCTCAGAGGCACAAGCCACAGCAGGTTAATCACATCCTGACAATCTGTATGAGCAAAGCTTACTCTGCAATGAGCATCCAGAAGAGTGCCTGAGATTACCTCTCCTGAATCATCTGCACCCTATAAAACTTTATATAATTTAATGTTTTTCACCCTTCTTTTCTGGTGTGCAGCATCATCAAGCTCTATGAGATAACATTTAATTTTACATTACATGTTGAGCAGCTCCTAATGCAATTAGAATCAATGTAATGGCATAATTTGGTTTTGGATGGGAAGATTTACAAAGAAAATTAAAATAAATGAATGCACAAAGCACCAGCTGGTGCTTATACCTACTCCCACATAAGAAGAATATTGCTATTTGCAATCCTATGAAAGATGAGATAATTTGGATAACAAGGATCAACAAAGGGTGATGCAGCAGTTGGTCTAAACAGAAAGAAATCCACAGACAAATCCTAAACCATGTGGGATATAAAGCCTGCCAAAGCTGGCAGTAATCCAAAAGCATATTTTAAGGGAAATAAATATTGCAGTGCATAAATGTACCACATGGTGCATGACAGCAAGTGGAAACAGCAACAAGAACAGTAATAACTGACCAGTGAATTTGAGGGCTTCAGCTGAGGAGGGCTCCTGACTGACAACTGAACTTATGTTTACACTTTTGATCACTATTTTAGTGAGAGGTTGTCTAATCTCCATCCCATATTTGGAGGTTTTCAAAATTCAGGTAGACAAAGCCATGGCTGACTTGATCTAATGCTGATGACAGTCCTGCCTTGAGCCCTCACAAAATGAAGATTAACATGCAGCAGATGAAGAAGGTATTAGTGTTTACATGTACCAAACATATAATATCTAAGCTTTCCTGAGCAGCACAAGAACATGAAGAAAAGTGTATATTATCAACAAATCCTGTTGCTAGGTAATTCCTGTCTTATAAATTTTAGTTCAGTTCCTTACCCAACTTGTTTAACTTTGGGCATTTTTACCAACATTTCTACTGTTGGACTTATCCCAAAATTAAAATTTAGTTTGGAAAACAGGCTATGCCCAAAGACAGCTTTGTCCTAAGTAACAGCAATTCCTAACATCTGGACTATTTTGGGGTAATTCTTAACTCTGGAATTCCTTAAACCAGTACAGGAGAATTATACTTGGGTTTGCATTCAGATATGTTTGAAGAAATCATAAAATTTAAAAAAGTGCAGACCTTTATCTTAAATACAGTCCAGATCTGTATGTGTGAACCTGCATGCACATGCACACAGGTATCCATGCTTATCCAGGTGGTCATAGCCAGAAAGAAAACATACTTCAAAGAATTTTCAGGAGAAGTTCATGTATAGGCACTGAGGACATTGTACAGATGGTGCTTCTGTTCTGGAAAAGCTTTGAGTAAGAAAACAAATTCTCTTGGTGGTGTTCCGTGGTTAGCCATATATTCCTTATATTTAATAAATTAAGCAGGCTGGCAATTAAGCAATAACTTTCTGCAAAGAAAATTTATGAGTTTATCTTTCTAGCATCCATCCTTTTACTGAGAAATGGATGAAGTTTATAAAAAGGTGAAAAGGTGACTCTGTGATTCACATTTCCTTGGTATGCTGTAGGAGAGAAAACTCAACGTCCCAAATCAGCAGGTGGGACTTGCCCCTAATCAAGAGGAAAGTGTGATCAGAGGTGATAGGAAAGCTGCTGACTACATTTTTCATTTTTCTATTTTGCACAACACTTTACTTCCTTCATTGTGTCTGGCAGACAGCTGGAATCCTGATCTCTCAAGGTGAAAAGAACCAAATACAAGAAAACTAGTTGGTGGAGGCAGGGGATGAGAGGCTTATGAAAACTATGCTTACGAACATCCAGTAATCTCAAACCTGAATTAAATTAGATATCTAATCAGAAAATTCTCCCACAACACTTCTCCCTCAACACTTCCATCAGGACAGATACCTGAGTGTAAGGAATTCTCTAACAGATCAGAAAATACCTCTGCTGCTTCCTCATAATCCCTTCTGAATCATTTGCCATCATTACAGGTTCTTTTACAATACTACAGAAGAAACTGATCCATTAGAAAGGTTTTTTGTAGCTCTATTGTAAGATGAATTCTTCTTTTTGGTCTTTAAAAGGACTGACACAATAATTTCTTCCTTTGTACACTTGGGGTCTACATCCCAAAAGAAATACCATTAAAAATCCTTGTGAAATGACCCACATTACAAATTCCAAACTAACCCAGTATTGACACAGCCACATTTTTACTACATGCCTTAACAAAGCATTCACCATGTGAAGTGGTAACTCCAAACTAATTATATCTCTTCTTGATTCAACACAGTGAGTATTAGAAAAAAAAAAAAAAAAAAAAAAAAAAAAAAAAAAAAAAAAAAAAAAAAAAAAAAAAAAAAAGGCAAATACATAAATAACATTTTTCCGGGGTATTTCTTCTTCCAAAAAACAATGTTCTCTTCTGCCTTGTCCAAAATGCATACAGTCCAGCTATATAGTTAGTAGTATATAGGTATAGAGTACATATTACTTTGGTGTTGAAGAAAATGTGCCTACTTTCAGATCTGTTACAACAGAGCTGTAATAAAGAAAGGTCTGACCCTTCTTCAGAGGATTCCTGTGCCTTATCAAGGTAATTCATGTCTCTCCTTTTTAACCTGCTAGAGAAATTCCCCTCCTGTTCCTGCTCTCATTTGACTTTGTGCACTGAGAGGTCTGTCACATGCAGTCTGGATGGATCCATCTGAGGCAACCATCCAACTTCTCCACAGCCACTGTCCAGATATGCAGCTCTGTTGCAGGTTATCAGCAAAGCAGCAGGGTCAGCAAGGGGAATGTATAACTATGTCCCTATTCATAGTGCTATCTATCAGTCTTAATTGAGGATTAAAGAGGATGTAACCTAGAACACTGCAGCACGTCTTGGGTTACTGTGTCACCAGCTTTTTCCTCATTTAATGTTGGAACCAGCACTTGAAACAAACTGGGAGGAAAAAAAACAACAACCTATCTAGAGGAGGAAAACTTATAGCAACATGCAGGACTGCCCTCTGAAAACAGAGAGTGAGAGAGGACTGTAGTCTGCTGTGATCCCACATCCTCCTGCAGCTTAATCTGGTGTGTACAGGTTACCTATTAGCAGCAAGATCAGGAGACAACCTTGCACTTCCAGCCTGTGTATGACAAATGACAGAGCAAATTTAACAAGGTTTCCCCTCCTGAAAGCTGACAAATTAGTGCTATTTAAACTTCAGCTCTGATTCCTCTTTCTTCATATGTAAAATTACTTTCATAAAGAAGTGTTTGGAGTTTGCCAGAAGACATGGAAAACAGGTGGATAAACTGCCTGATACATGACAACTTTGCATAAGTACAACATTACCCCAAGGCCATGCCCAGGAAAATGACTGGAGACCTACTTGTAGGAAAAGTGGCTATACCACACATACATATGAGTAATTACCAGTTGAACCAGAACTAATTCTACAAAGAGCTGTAGCAATTGTTAGCCAAATTGAGTCTGTCATGGCAGATGCTAAAATAATTGCTCAGGGAGATTACAGGCCATATCCAAGCAGTTAATTCATTAGAAGTGTAATATTCAGAATGGCAATGGAAGAGCAGGCAAAATGTTAGCAAAGAGAGCACAGTTATTTTAATCAAACAAGCACTACTGCTCTCCTTTATCATCCTCTAGTTCCCTATTTATATGAGGAATTCATGCCTCAGTTACTGCTCAAAACTGCATATGTTTGCTTACTAGCTGGCCTGAATGAATTTCCCTATGTCTTGGGTTTGGAAAAAAACAAAGCATTTTGTAGCCTTTTGTACAGTCATCAGTGTGAAAAATACACAAAGTCATTTTCCCTGCTATAAATCCCTCGTATGAAAAGAGTGGAGCATTGTTAAAAAGCTGCGACAGCTACTGGTTTCAACCACCAAGATATTTCAGCAAACAAAGAGTCCTCAAAGATTCACAGAGGTGTTGTTCACAGAAATATCTGCATGGGTACTTGCAGGGAAAAAATACATATTCCATGTGGAACAGTTTTTTACCAAGGGTTCTTTTGCCTGTCTTCGCTAAAGAGAAGAGAAAAGCTCCCAGAAAATTTGTCTCCCAGTATGAACTAACTCTTGGCTCTACTCAGATGCAATTCCTAGCAGAGCAAAGGCTCATTTATGTCCATCAAATTCCACAAGAGAGAGGTTACAAAGGATGTTATTGGCAAATGGGTCACATGCTGGCTGGATGCAAAGCTGCATATATCCCTGCAGAAAGGATAGCTTCTTGAAGGAGAAAGAGAATGAATAGATGCTGGATTTATTTTGCATTTTTCTCTGAGTTTTGAATGCAGGCTGTTAAAATTGGTCTATCCCTTAAAACTAGTCTATTCCTGGACATTGATTACTGGTATATGTGCACCTTCAGGACACAGCAATAAAAGTTGTGCCATTTCATTTGGCACAACTCACTGTAGAGGAAATGATGCTTGATATAACACAGATAAAAATAAATATTAGACAAATGTACGCCAGAATGCTGCATAACAAGAACTCCAAAGTGATTTTTACAATTTTATAAGCTTGGATGTGTATGAAAAAACCAGTGAAATTTGCTTTGCAGCCAGGTTAGCAACCTTACCTCATGCTGAATAGTACTTTACATCACAAAGCACACCACTCATTTACAGTTCAATATAATGCAGCAGCAGAGAACCTATTCCAAAATGTGGAGTAAAAAGGGTTTTCTACAGATGTTATGCAGAAGTTCAGCAGAAGTGATTAAGGAAAACACGTCTGTAGCTGCATTCCCAGTCACACAGGGATATACAAATTAGGTCCTCCTGAACTGCTTCTGGAAGTGACAGCAAACCAATAAAGGGTGTGGTGGCAGAGACAAGATGAAACCTATTTCAATTAGACAAAGAAATAGGTCATTGTGCAAAGTATGAGATGAATTTTCTTAAGAAAGAAAAGAATTTTCTTAAGGAAGATTTGTGGAGGTCTAAGAAGAGCAACGGCACAGAAGAAAAATGGATGATTCTATATCAAATAGACTTTACAGCTTCTTGGATAAACAAATGAGAAAATCAAGGCCTATCAGGTGAGACATTTCAGCTCCACAGGGTATCCCAAGAGAAGAGACTGGGAAACTGGGAATCACAGCTGCACTGCAAGCAAGCCAGGTGCTGCCACGAGAGGCAATAGCATCACCTCTGTTTCTCCTCCTGCCTCAGCACCACCAACCACCCCATTGTTCTTCTCTAGGTCGCTGCTTTCATTGAGGAAACACAGCAACTCTGCTAGCCCAAAGTGGCCAGAAATTAATTTCTGAATGAAGTGGTTTTTGAAGGCTAGTTCAGATTTATCATATTGTAGGAAAGATACACATTTGAAATAAAAATTGACAAATTTTCCCAACTATAAATGGTTTTCTTGAATTCAGACTGACTTAATTTTTCAAATATAATTCATTACCCCCCTCAACTGGACTTTTCAAAAGGTGATTAAATTTCTGCTTTCTGTTGCAAAAATCACCCCCAAAAGTTATAAAATAAAACCATGAGATGACTAGTGCCCCAGTACATTAGTATATTACATATACATGAATATATATAAGAAGCAGATACACTGGTGTAATTAGCTGATTAACGGCCATACTGTTAATCTGTAATATTTTTTCCTCCAACTCTCCCCTCAGATTTCAACACTGAAAATGTCCAAAGTGATGGCATTACCACACACATAGAGGCAGGCTATTCTGAAATGCTCCTGCTGTAACCTCCTCTCTAATCACCTGCTGGAAGACAGCATACTGTGCCACTCAAATAATGTTTACAATTAATAGGCCTCTTCAAAATGACCACTCCAATAAAGACTATTATCCTCTATCAACAGGAGAAAAGTACAATCAAAAGTAGTCACTACTGCCTGCAAATAAGCCATTTTTCTGAAGTCTGTATACCAAATGCCTGTTCTTCTGTGAAGAAAAGACCTTGCAGGAAAAGTCTTTTTTCCTTTCCAGTCAGGAAAATGCAGACACAGGGATGTTCCAGTTTGCATTCCTAGCATGTTTCTGATAGAAAAGTTATGAAAACTGGCTTATTTTTATATAAGCTTTTCTAAGATTGTCACTAGACCTTATTTCTTACCCAGAGCTTTTAGTCATTTATTCAAATAGATAGACTCAGTCTGATCTTTAAAGCTGAGTTTTTATCAATTCTTAAACTGTATCTGATACAAATGTATAAAATAACCACTGTTCTGACAGCCTCCTTCTCCTCAGGTCATTGCATGATGAACTTTACACAGCAACCTGGAGATGAGCAAATTGAACTGTAACAACAGGTTGATATAATGTTTGGGAAATGCCTCATTACATCATACATTAATTTTATGCTTCCCCTACAGACAAGAAGCAACAGACCTTACATTAGGGTCCTGCAGACTGGAGGTCTTACTGGGATTTACAAAAGAGGTCTCTTCTTTCACAGCCTGTTAAAAGAAGGAGCCAAAGTTTAGTACAATGTCCATGCACTTAGGATAATACAACTGTTTATTAAGAAAATATTCCTGTAAGCGCTTCAGAAAACTGCAGTACTCAAAATGCCTACTCAGCTCAGATTTAAAAGACATGATATTTTTGGGTTTTCATCTCCTACGGCTGAGGTTCACTGTGATGAGCAACAATGTACAAAGTGCAGGGCAATAGTGTAAGGAAGAGAGGATAAAGAAAGGAACACTGGCATTTATGGTTCCTCCAGAAAGCACTTGAGCAGAAATCATACAAAATCTATACAAACATACTGTAGTTGAGCTGTCCTTTCAATTGGAGTAGAATAAATATTTATGTAGCCTAACTGAAATAATGATGCCAACTTTTCATTCAGTCTTTGAAAATCTAACTGAAAAATGTGATCCCCTACACACATTCACACTGTATGCACAATTCACAGAAAATCTCACCCACTACTGCTCTCTGCTAAATTACAGAGTCCTGTCTCTCATATGCCATTTGTCTGTCGAGTTGAAAATACTAGTATTGCAAAATGACTTACATGGAAATTTGCTTTATCACCTAGGAAATGCCCAGTCCGGGCAGGCGTTGATATACATCTGAGATGTAGTATTCCACAATCCATATGTAAATGCCAGTGTGAGGACAACACTGCCCCCACTACAGAAAATACTGACTACAGAGACATGAGTATCTCCAAATTAGTCAGACTGTGACATTTGTACACTGCTACAAGAACAGAAGGGGACTGATACAGTCCCACAACAGAGTGATTTTTCAGGGTTTAGTATCTGAACCACAGTAATTTGAGGCCATAGGTCCAGATCAAATTAAATTAAATGTGTCAGTCTAATCCTCTTAAAAAAGGATGAAACAGATTTCTTCAAATCCCTCAAATCCAAATCAAAGGATTTTACAGACACGTAAAAATATTGTAATGTTATGTAAGAACTTCTATTCAATAAAAATTAATATATTCCATTTGAGGGTACTCATAAGAAAAGGAAACAAAATCAAAGCTGAGTTTCTTCTATACCTTAGTGATGAACTAAAATAAAAATATCAGTAGGGATACTCAGTGCTTGGGGAAATTGCCCAAGCTGCAATAATTTGGGGTTTGTTTTCCCCTTGTGTCAGAGGGAACAGGACCTTCATTGCCACTTCCCAGATTGTTATTTACCAGATCATCAGCCATGGTGGGAAGGGACTGTTCCAGCTTGTACACACAATTAATTGTATGGGCAATTAAACTGGAGCCACTGGGAGCCAGACAGAAAGTGAACTCTGTTTTGAGTCTTCTCCAGCCCAGGCAAGTGCCTGAGGTGATGTGTTAGAGGGCATTTTCAGACAAGTCCTTTAGTAGGAAGTTCATCCCTTTCTACTAGAATTGTTGAACCTTGTATATTGATATCAAACCCACCAGCTCAGAGAGGGGACTCTGGCCCTCATCAGCAGGTTTATCCCTCTCCTAGGGGGCTAGTTTACACAGAGGAAGCTGGTTTACAGCTAGGTTACTTGGAGGAGCAGCTCCACTTCAATGTAGTGGCCTTACATATTTGGGTTTAATCTCTCTCAGGCAGAGGTTTCCTCAGTCCTGCACAAATACTCCAGAAATTAAGGAATCAGATAAATGTGGGACATAATCACAACACCACCATCACTGTAACTCAGTCACCAAATGTTTTGCTGCTCAGGTTTTTAGTGAATTAATGTCATGTCATAAATCACTTGGGGATCAGGAGTGCAATTTTTAAAATTTTAATAAATTTGTAGCTTTAAGAAATTCAGCTCAGCTTTAAAAACCTTGTTTTACTGGTCTTCTAGTAGCTCTGTCTAGCACAATGTTTATTCAAAATCAATTGCTTTCTTGAAAGGAAAGAAAAAAAATTTAAGGACTTGAGAGAAAGCATTGAAAATCATTCTTTATTTGCATAGATGAGCAGTGGAAGGAATATTTCTTTGTTCTACAGAAATCATAATGCTTTTTAAAAAGCTGTTTGGTTTCTGAAATCTGTAAACATGAATCCAGCTGTCAGAAACCTAATGCAAAGTCTCTTCTTCCATACTGATGTCTTAGCAGCATTTTATTGTTAAGCCTGTCAAACTAGCTGCTTATTATGTGTCAAATTGGTTACTTTTTAAAACTATAAATTTTAGTTCATTCCAATTTTCACCAAATTATTTGATCTGCATTTTAAGATGCACTTGAATACAGCAATAGAAAAGAGATTTCAGAGATCAAGAATGCAATACAGCGGTTGTGACCAGTAATGAAATTATTAAAATTCCACCTACTTAAATGCTATAAGCCATGGATCTCATTAGCCAGCTGAGAATTCACTGTGTTAGACCCTTGTTTGCTTCTCAGCTCTGTGGCTACATTATTTCTCTCTTTTGTCTTCTCTGCATTGGAAGGCTAAGTCTGCAGCTCAAGAAATCACATATTCCTATACAGCATGACCAGCAGTCTCCATCACTGAGGAATTTCTCTTGGTACTAATATTTCTCTAACATTACTCATGTTTTAGAGATCAGAATAGAATCCTGTACCCACAAGGAAGCACTGCAGACCAGTGAGCAGTAATCCCACTCTAAATTGTAAGGGGAGAGAGAACATGCAAAGAAATGGGGGGGCCTGAAGAGCCTCAGGTGATGAGGCATGCCCTCAGGGTGCCATGGGGTGTGCATTGGCAGGTACAGATTAACAAAGATGGGCTCAACCTTCTCACCTTATGCTTCTCCTCCCTACTTGTGGATGAACAGACACAGGAAAATATTATAATTGCAATCCCTTCTGCAAAGAGCTTCAGCCATCACAAAGTGTACCATCCTTACTTCACTAGAGGGCTTATTGGCTTTTGGGTTGTTGGTCTGTTTCAGTGGGAGGTCAGTAAGTCATCATCTGGCAGCCTGTTGCTTTTATTTTTCTTCTTAACACTGCAAATCACATTCACTAATCACAGAAGGACTTTCTCAGCCTTATTGAAAAGATATGACTGTAGAACAAAGATTATGCTTGTAGACAACTCTTACAATATAATTCCCAGATGGTTTGCCTTCATTTGAAAACAAGTGCACCTGCTGGGGCCAGGATTTGGGTTTCGATTGCAGGACGCCTCCCAGCAATGGAGCAAGGGGGTTCAGCAAAGAGTAGCAGGAGGTGCCTGGTAGGGAATGTACACAGGAGCTGGGCAGTGGCTCTCACCTCTGAAAGCCACAAGAATGATGGAGGCAGGAGCAAAGCATGGAACTGCTTAGATCTTAACTAAGGCAGATTCTCCCCTCCCACAGAGGTTGCTGCTCTGAGGGAGAGATTTCAGGGCATAGCAGACCTGGAAGCCAAATTTATACAGAAGCATATTCATTTAATAATTACCCAAAGAGAAACAAGCTACTCTTCTGGCTACCAGACTGCAACCCAAATTAAAAGTTGATCCATATAATCCATCTACACAATGCCATTCTCTCTTTTTATCTGCATCAGGCCCAGAGGAAAAGAATAATCATTAACATTCTGATTTCATATGCCATTAACTTTCTGGATGATGTTAGAAACAAAGAATTACTTTATCATTTTAAGCATTGCTTTATACTATTTAGGGACAAGAAACATGACTGGGCAGCAATGCCATTGTACAAGCTCTCTTCACAGATGATTGCTAAGAAATAGTTTTACCAAAGGATGAAAAGAGGAGAAAAGTATCTAAGTAATATCAAATTTTGCCCACAGCTCTCTAAGCCATCTACCTATGGGCAGCCTGGGCGTTCTCAGACTGCTTTTCAGTCAACTCCTAAGCACTGCTTATCCCTGCTGCTGTCTTGGCAGCCAGGTCCTTTGGAGCCTTAGAGAGGGGGTGGATACTCCAGGGATGCTACACCAGTCTGTGCTGAGCTTTTTAGAGGGAGTGGGAACACTTTCTGGCCCAGGAGAGCAATCCCATGCATGAATTCATAAGTCCTGGTGGCTGGATTTGCCTACTGAACAGCAGCTCCTTCGATTTTCTTCTGAAGAAAGAGTTAGCCCTAGGACAATGGAGGACAAAAGTTTTAAATGGGAACTGGTTTCACCAAGCATGTACCAAGAGAGAAAATACAGTAAAGACAGAACTTTGGGTGCAGCCTTCTGTGATTTTGGCCAGTGGGGCACTGTGCAAGGCAGTCTGTGTTCTTCGTGTCTCAAGCAAACATCACTGGGAGCGAGCACCATCTGTGTCTCTCCTCCATCATAAGGGGCACTGCTGCAGCTCTCACCTCTACTGATCCAAAGTAGGGGTACCTTGGATAAGCAAAAGAACTGCATGAAGAATCAGATCACTGCAGCCGAGGGGGAGTGTCAGGTTCTCACCTGAGAAAGACAAGGGTCTAGAAGGCTTGTAGGAAACATATGATGGCTCTTACTTAGCAATTTCACTAAGTTCTCAGTTGCAGAATGGAAGAGAGAGCAACACAGCTTTCACATGTTTGGAGATCTTTAAAGGTCAGGAAGGAATGACTCTCACTGCAGTGGCCGGGAAATACTTTATCTTGGCTCTTTCTGAATCTGTAATGATGGTAAGGAGGCCTGAATCATATTTGATTTTTCAGCTCTTTATCAACATTTTTTATCTCTTGTAAGCCACGCCAAATGTTGGCTGATCTCATTAGATAATACAGGCTAAGGAACATGTCATCAGGAAGAATGTTCTGCCAAGGTAAACTTACCTTGGTGATTTAATATGCCAAATGTAACTTTTCAGGCAGAAAAGCATGATGTTTATGTCTCTTGGGAACAGACTACTCTGTTTTTTCCCTCTGAATGAGACCTGGCACCAAGGGCTGTGGTGGGGCTCTTACACATCAAGTCAATTAACAGTACTTGTCTCATCATGTCCTGGCACTTGATGAGAGAGACATGCAGAGCTGACATACCCACAGCTCTTGGAGTCTTGTGACACCACTGCCACATTTGCCTCCATTATCCCAGAGAATGAATTGAAGTTCTCATCAGTTCCCACATTCTGTTTATGTAAATCTTCACTCCTCTTCTGTACCTCCAGCAAAGCTGCCACATCATTTCCTCAGTTCCCTCTCTGATTTTGAGGTATCATTGCTGACACACGTCTAATGAGCCACCATGTATCATATGTTCATCACACACAATCAAAATCTTGCATTTTTATACCTGTGGAACCATCATATTCCTGTAGCCTCACTTTTTAAATTGAGCAAACCTGTTTCCACATAGCAACTGAACACAGAGAATTTGAAGCCGAGCCATTTTTAAATTCCATTGTTATGAACAATTATAACTGATGTGATGTTGCACTTGCTGCTGTTCCAGTTGAGAGTCCCAGTGTAGTTGCTTCTTTTTACCTAGCCTGAAACTTGACAGTGAGGTTATTGCTCATCCAAGTGGGTGACTAACAGCAACAGCTTTAGCAAGGAAGGCACAGTGCACATAAGGAGCTGTGGAAGCTTCCCCCACAGCCTGAACACCTCAGCTGCGACCTGTTATGCTCACATAATTTCATTTCTGATCTCCGTGCAAAGACTGTCAAATTGTACAGTAGCTCAGTGCTGTGAATAAGGACGAATGGAGGGAGGGAGGAAAGGAGGAGAGAGAAGCAAACAGCAACTAATTCATGATGGAAGGAGCCAGAAATGTTGGAAAAGCTGATCTTTTCAAGGTACTTAAGTCAACATCTAGTGAAAGCTGAGAATTCCTCTGGGTATCCAGAAGGATTTGTTTAAGTCCTATTATAAGAAAGATTGCATATGATTATAAATCCTCAAGTGTCTTCCCCTCACCTACTCTATTTTCATTCATGACCTGATTAGGGTTTGAATCCAGATCTCCTTAAGCGAATAAAGCTCCAAAGACCCAGCTTACATAAAGACAGTGAATGTTTTCTAGAAATACATGGCAAAAGCATTTGGACTTTGAAGACGACAAATCCTCATGCTTGAATCATTCCTTAAAGGAGGCAGAACACTAAAAGAGACAAAGAATCGTCAAAAATGTAGCCATGACAGACTAGCACTGTGGATCACCTCACTTACACACCTTTTCTACCATAAATAATGCAAAGATGCCAGTCTCATTTACATTGCAGCCATGGCTTGCATCTAGTTAGAGAGCACAGGATGACACCGGTATCCTGCATGACCTGAGGTATTTTCTGTACCACAGACCAGTCCCTTCCTCAAGACTAAACAGCACAGGCAACCTGCACTTACTCGTATATTTGCAATACTTAAAGCAAAGATATTCGGCTTGTACTTGTTTCTAGGAAAGGGAGAAAAAAGACAGAGATAGCTATCAACCTGGCCTAAAAATTTACATGTGTATAGGCTTGTCAGGAAAGTTAGTGTGTGAAAGGAGTAGGAGGACTGAACGTCCCTTTGTTCAGCCTAAATGTCCCTTTGTTTACTGAGAACCAAGGCAAGGGAATCAATGGCTGGAGAACCCAAACCTGGCTGATTGAAGATACCTCTCCCTGGCCAAGAGTTTCCACTGGAGTTGAAAAGAGAGGAACAAATGGGATTTTGTGTGCTCTTTTGTAAGGACCCTGCAGCTCCAAACCACCTTTTCTCACCACTTCTTTTTTATCAGCAAACAATCCATAATGTAGCTCAGTAGTAATGTCACCTCTATTTGTCTTCTATAAACTGCACTGCAAAAATGCATCTGCAGAATGAGCTTGGCCTTCCCTTGTCTGCAGACAAGGGGAAGATGTGAGTGATGCAAAAATCAGCTGCAGCAGAAATCTGTGAGAAAAGGGATCCTTCCCTGTGCTAACCTGCTAGACACACATCAACCCAGGGATTTAGGGAAGCCTGAGTAACAGGTGCAGAATACAGACGCCACTTGTGGATGACAAACTGCTACCACACAGCACACGCTGCCTGCCAAAATAAAAAGCCCTGCTGAGATAGCTGTACATTTGCTCAGGACCCTGTGCATAATTCTAAGGATAATTAGGATTTGTCCAAAGCCAAAATGGATATAAATAGCAACTGAAACCTGCAAGTATCTTTCCTTCATCACTTGAGCCATGAACTTTTTGGCAAAAGGGACTCTTTGTGATACTAACAAGTCTTGTCTGCTCAATCACAGCACATCAGCACTGACTCATGCAAGCTGCAAAGGGGTTTTAAATACTAGGAAAAGCTGATCTTTTGTATTCTGACAGCTCCTTACTGCTGCTTCATAGGAGTATCCCTCAAATGAAGAGCCTGGAATATATTTTTTCCATAAAAAAGAAATGTCAGTTGTTTCACAGTGTTCAGGGCTCTCCTGGAGCTTAATTATGTGGGAACTGTGACATGTATTCTGTCAGCTAAAAGGTAGCAGATCCCTGTGGCACAGTTTGAGAGGTGTGTTGTGAAACATTACTCATTTGCTCTTGCCCTGCAGGTAACTGTCTGGCATGCCCTGTGCAAACTCCGGGTTCCCACAGCTGCCTGTGAGTTCCTCACGTTTCTCACCTGTGGTGTCCATGGCAGTGAGCTCCTAGACCCAGCTTCCAGCATCCCTGTGCACACTGCAGTTTGATTCTACATTTAGATGAGTAGCACAGAAATATACCCATCTTCACCAAATAAAAAAAATAACCTTCCCTCATGTAATTTTCCGCTGTTCTAACCACAAGCAGGGCTAAGCGATCAGCACCATAACCTTACAAATTTTTGGTCTCTAAGTCAGGGCTATAACTGTGGGAAATGTCCCCTAGGAATGTGATAAACAGCTCTTTGGCACAATTCTGAAATGAAGAAGCACAGAGAGCATATTCCAGGATATATTTTCAAACATCTAGCAACATTTCCCCTGGTTTCATATTTTAAATCATAAGGACTGGAATCATTCATTGCTAAGGCTCTCTCTTGTGTTGATGCCTAGCTACATGCCATAAAACAAAGTAAACTACCAGAAATTTCTGCCCCAGCTTATATTTTGCATTTGCAAACATTTATTCCATTCTCTGAATTAACAAGGAACAGCTTCTTCTTCTACTACATGCAGGAGGTGCTTTCATAAACTTGTCACATCCTGATGTTAGTAGCATATGGTATTGAAAATATTCCTACTGCTTGAAGGGAGAGCTGTTACAAATACTTCAAGCAACAGTTTGTTAATTTTGGATGCGATCCTACAGTGCACCAACATTTTTTTCATGCTTTTAAACCTAACCATATACTGAAGATGCCCCATGAAGTTTCAAAAAGAACAAATTAGACCATAATATTTTTGGGGCCCTTAGAGGAACATTTCCTTTCAAACGCAAATGTGCATAACACAAAATGTTTCTTTCTTCCTCCTTTTACAAACTAGAGGAGCAAACTCTCTTTTTTTTCCCCTCTTTTTTTTTTTTTTTAATTTTTTTTGTGCTATCATAAAATATGGGAATAACTGTGCTCTACATAAGGAAAAGCAAGGCTGCTTGCTTTATAACTCGAGGAAGATAGGCTGTGCCTTACAGACCCTAGATATACCTCTTGCTCTGGCTGCCTAGTAAATTGAAATATGACAGTACAAAAAAGAAGAGATGAGAAATTGGAGTGTTACGAGTAAGGCCAGAAGGCAAGACTTCTCAGGGATATAATATAGAACTAGCATCAAAAGATAGAATTGGGCAGAGGACAATATCATTAGTCCTCCAGATATACTGAGCAGCAAGATATGTCAGATGGGGTCAAAGAGGGGCAGGATCACTGGGGATTATCCTGGGGGAATACACAGAGTTAAACAGTTGTCTTCCATGAAGAAAATTATTCCTTATCTGCTCCCTGGAAAGGATGCTATGCCTTTCAGCAGTGTAATTCCATCCCAGCTCATTTTCCCAGAAGATGACCAAACTGTCACTGGGAAATGGCTTAACTATTGGTATTCAGCTAGTTGTCTGGGAGGCTGGGGGCAAGTAGAGAAGATAACTGGGTGGTTTATGGTATCTAATACAGTGGTTTATTGTCTCCTCCTGCAGCTGCCTTCCTTTCTCCACCTTCTAGATTATAAAGGCTGTGTTTCCACTGATTCTTTTGCCATAACCATTTTTTCTACCCTTTTCAGTGCTTGTGTAGCCACAGCTTCTTACTGTAACAGATGATCATTGCCTGGTCTCTGCCTGCTTATTTTTGCAGTGTTTCTGAGAAGGGTGATCTTTCATAATTGACAGGAGGGGAGCTCAAGTGCAGAACTCATCTCTAGTTACACAGGCAATTTTGTGGCTAAGCAGGTAGTTGAATTAGGATTTCCAAGATTAGGGTAATTTCCTAATTTACTGGCTATAAATCTTAAGCCATACTTTGTTAGCAGTGAAAGTTTCAAGGATTTCAAACTGAATCTTATGCCATTATTTTTCCACAATATATCACACACTGCAACAGTCTTCTTTAACTTCCTTCCCCTGAAATATTAATATTTTGCTCATTGAGTACAAGTCCACAGACATCCACTTGATCCAAGGTGACTTTTAAAGCCTTGTGGAAAACAACACAGGCAAGAAAGAAAGGAGGAATGCTCAGTTTGCTCTGAAAATTGTTTACAACACAGAAGCAGCTGAAGAGCATGTTTATGGCAGAAAAAGCAACCCAGCATGTTTTCTCTTGGAAAGCCTCAGACTAAAAAATTAAGGCAGAACAGGTCAATTGAGAGATGTATACGTTAAGTACATTTCCTATCCTGCCTTAATAATGTTGTATTTTGAATGCAGCAGTATACACTGCTTCCTTTAACTATCCAGTCAAACATGACCATTAAACATATTCAGGAGAAAATACAAATATGAGAAATATACCATGACATCCTGTAGAAAAGACAGGAAAACACAGGAAAAACAGAAGGTAAACCCAAGGGCAGAAATATGCTGCATAAAACATAGTTGATACAACACAGAGTTCAGAGAGGTGAGAGAACTGCTTTAAGCAAAAACTAAAAGAAAAAAAATCACCCAAGCAACTCCTTCCTCTTTATGCTGCCGGATTTATGGCTTCTATTGAAATCTAAGGCTGTCAGAATAACCAAATTTTGATGCTTCCTTAGATCTAGCTAGACAAGATGCAATATAGCTCTCAAATGAAAGATCTGCCAGGGAACAACAAATACACAAAGCTGATGGTTAACAAAGTCCTTTGCAGGGCAAGCTGACCTGGTATGTTACTGTGAAAAGAAACAAAGCAATGGAAATACCAACATAATTTGTATTCAAAGAGAATAGTGTGTTCAAGGATACCACAGGAACTTGGAATTACATTATAACAATCTTTCCACCTCTATTTTTGTTCCTAAAACTTTGTATTTGGCTTTATTTTTTGGCACCAATGGCATCATCTTTTGTCCACAAATTTCACATTTTAGGTTTCAACCTCTGACTGGGAAAACAACTTTTTACAGTCATGATATTTAGTATCAGTTTTCAGTTTTATGGCATCATTAAAAAAGTATTTTTGAAACAGGATGTATCTAATATAAACATTAACCAAGCAGTGAAAATAGAAGGTTTAAATTGAGTTAAAAGTACACAAACAAGTAAGGAAAAAAAAGACTAGCTAATATTTCGCACTCGGACATCTAAAGCTAATCCCCTGAAATAAAGGTTGAATTTGGATGTATAGACATTATCATTAGAAAAATCTTAACCCCAGTTTCCATCATTAGAGGGTAGCCTCAGAAAACTCCAGAGGTTACTCTTCCTAAGCTACAAAGTAAGCAAAAACTACAGTGACAAAACAGAGATCTCCTGCAGCCATCTTTTCTGTTTTCTCAGCCTCTCTTGGTGGTATTAATCATGTAGGTTAGGATAAATTTCCTACTTCCACCACATCAATCATTTTGAGTTACCTGAAGAAACTGGAAAGCAGCTAGAGAATGCTGTGTCAAAGTGCATGCTTGACTAAAAATGAGGTGCTTCCTCAGGAGAATGATGGGATTTTGGAAAACTGGTGAAAGCTATGCCAAAACTAAAGAATAGAGTAATAAACACAGATTACCTGGGCACCTACTCTAAAAGCAGCTTCCACTTGAGCTTTGAGGATGTTGCACTTCAAATGGTCAGGTACAGATGAAGGTGACACAGGGGCATGAAGAGTCTTTTCTGGTACCTTCTTTTCTTCAGCCTGTAATTATTAAAAAAGCAGTGACATACATTAGAAAGATAAGTTCATAAAACTATCAAAGGTTAAAAATTTCACTTGTAATAACTTGATTCAGCAATACTGGCTAGAACTTCCATATTCATGCCCTGATAGATACATCTTAGAAGCTTTCAAAATATTAAATGACGTGGTACTATGTTCAAGACAAGAATAGCCCGAGGGAAGCCTGAGTAATAGAAGCAAGAAAATGATGTGGAATGAAGATACATTAAAAAAGCCCAACCAGGCCCTGGAGTGGCTGCTTAAACCTGTGATCACACTGAGGAAACAAAATATTGCCTCAAAATATCCCACAGAAAGCAGAAGAGCAAACAGCACAACTATAGTGAACACCGGCTTTTTACACCACCCTTAAAATGCAAAGCTTTGCAAGTTTAATCAGAGAAATGTGAAGGAATCTCCACTTAATTGCAAGACAACCATCATCTCCTTCATCATAAGGAAAAGAAAAATCAAGGAACTTTAAATATCAGTTTCCACTTGGTATCAATCCTTTATCTACACAGTGATCTGAATTAGAAATTTTGGCCTCAGGACAGTCAATGTAGTGCCCGAGTCAAACACAACCTAAAGGTTTTGTGCCTTGAACAAACTCTATTCAGCAGAAATGCCACATCAACAAACTTTCCATGCAGAAAAAGAAAACAAAAAGAAAGGCAATGTAATACTAATGTATCAAAAAAGAGAGTATGATGAGACCAGGATTGTAAACATGAACTCTTTAACAATCAAACTGTAATATGTCACATATTTTTAGAGAATAATTGGGCAATAGCACAGCAGCCATTGCAAACTTCCCTGGAAGTGACATCTGAATTACAGATGAGTAACAGCCTAGATTGTGCATTCATTTTCTGCTCTCATGGCTGAGAAGGGTGAGTGGTTGTATACACCCAGACAGAACAGATATATAATGCTGTCATTCAGATTTCAGCCAAAACAGGTACAATGCATCAATACACCAGGTCCAGTGATCCCTGAGGTTCACCTCTGTCAAGTATTTCAAGACAGAACCAATCATTTTTTTCCACTGAAATTACCATATGATTAGCCCTTTAACTTCAAAATCTATCTCCTTTACCCTTCCTTCTGCCCTCCCCCATGGCCTCCCACTGGCTGATGGTAACTACAGTCTTACTGACTCTTTTCTCAGGTCCTTGAGCAAGCACAGACAAATGGGAATATCAAGATTCAGGGGACAATTTCTGCAAGTGGAGCAAGTCACAAAAGCAGTTGTATTGCCTGAGGAAACTGTTCAGCAGTTTCCCTCCCACTGGGGAGGGAAAGAACCAGACCTTAGCAGAATTCTGTTGAGACTGTAAGATATTTATGTGTAAGCAAAGTTGGTCCAGCAGCCCCCTTCATCCAAAATGCCATAGCTGCCAGGTATGATTTTGAACAACTGTCTGTTAAAAGACTGCTCGTCATGAGATTTTTTTTCTCTGCCAACTTCTAATAATTCTTACATGTTTATTTGTCAAGCTACATTTACTTTTTTTGGAGGAAGATATATTTGGACTTCCCATTCTCCCCAGTCTCCTCCTAAGGGAAAAAGAAAATACATAAAATGAAAAGTGACAGTGTCTAGCTGGAGCAACTTATGGAACTGTAGTCATCTATTCATCTTGAATATAATAGTAGTTAGGCAAGTATATGAAAAAAACCCCACCAAACCCAAACATTAAATATTTGATTGTCAGTGGTGTCTTTTCTGGGATACTCTGAAGCTGAGAAGTGGAGATAATCAAAAGGACAAAATTATTTGTAAAGAAAGCACAGCTTTTACTTCACCAATATTCTTGGTAAGCAAAGTGAGCACATTTCAAAAAGACTATTATTACTGCCAACTTTCATGCATATTGATTTCTAACAGCAGAAAAAACAACACACTAAGCAGTGGTATTTCTAAAGACCATGCCAAATCCCACCTTTGTTTTAACACTGTGTACTAATTAAACAATATTTCAGTCAAATAAAATTAAACAATTGTATTTTACTTGCTATAGCAAGACAATCAAGGCTTGTTTAGGAGACAAGCTTGTTTCATACCAAGAAATGTTCCCAAGTCCCATCCCTTTGTTATTCAGATGGATATAAATATTTTTCAGTCCTATTGTTCTTCCTCCACTGCCCAATTTTCCCACATTGACCAAGAATATAAAAACTCCCAGGGCTGCCCTATAGCAGGGAATCCTAAAAAGATCTAAATCTCCTGCTGCATTCAGTATTGTGCAGATGACTTCATTTAACGGAGATCCCCAATGTGAGATCTGATGTCCAAGTCTCACACTGAGATTCTTGAGAGGTCCAAGTACTGATGGTGGCTGACCTGGCTGGAAGAGAAAGCTGCTGTTAGAAGCCAGTCCTGGGTATTCAGTTCTGCTTTAGTCCTTGTTTAGGCCACATTTTAAGGGATTCACCTTCAAGCAAGCAACACTTGCTTTGCTTGCACTGCAACAGGAGACTGGTCACACATGAAGAGCAGACATTGCTGTGATTGCTGCTCAGCCTCGTCCTGCTCAGCAGCTGCTGAGCCAAGAGCCAAAGGCCGCCAGCTCCCCCTGCTCCAGTGGAAATGTTGACTGCACAGAAACCACACATGGGGCTTGGGAGTGCTCGGCCTGACCCAGACCTTCTTTAGCTTCTGAACATATCTCAAAGGCTTCTTTCCCAGCCTGCCTTAGCAGTGACAGTCTTTTCTGCTGCAGAGCAGCAAGTCCTGAAACATTGCTGAATTCTGCTCTCCCACTGCTGATTAGCTGAGACTATTATACACAGAGTGGCACTGAGGATCCAGATGAAAAGTAACTTTAGTCACAGAACAAAGCAGTACCTCCTTATTGCAGACTATTAGCACTTCTAAGCATCTATAAGTTCCTATTTTTCCTTAATGCTACTAATATTTACGTACAAGCTCATTCATCTCCCAATTTAACTCCTAAAGTATAACTGTCATAAAGAATGCAAAAGAAAATAAAATGTTTCATGGCTACAAAAGCACATGTAGAATCATCTGTGGTTCATTTCACTAGTGTATAAGAAAATCAAAGATCTAAAACCTTTCTGCATTAGGAATCTCCACATACTATTGCTACAAGAATGAAAACTGTATTCTACTTTATTTTGCTGTATAATAAAGAATTTTTATTATTATTATTATTTCTGGAATCCTCACTGCTTTCAGCATAAGGATAGCAGCTAGGTATTCATCTGTTGAGCCAAACTGCCAGTTATTAACATTTTATTTTAATTTATAAACTCACGGTATTCTATTTGGAAGTGATTAGAATGCTAAACATGGTAGGATGTTAATTATATCACTTTTTATGATGCAATTCAAAAGAATCTTAGAGGCCCCTTTCAAGTGAAAATCCTAGAGTCAAACTTGCATTTGAAAGAGATAATAGTCTTGCTTAGAATTGCAATTTAAACTTATCCTGAAAGGTTTAGAAATTAAGAAAAAAACCCATTAGGATACCCGATTACACTTCAGTTTTCCATCTCCAATTCTGCTGATCTCAATAATAGCAATGTGTTCAAATTTTTTTCACCCTTAATGCGGAATATTATTTTTCCATAGAAGGAGAACACTGGAGAATTGCATTTAAATAAAAAAAAAAGTCAAACAAGCTCAGGTATATACACATATAAAATTGAAGGCATTGTTTTCTTTCTGTAACTGAGGTCTTACATTTGCTTTTTCTCCTCCCAAACATTTACTTTAAATTCAATTACATTTGGAAATACTAGAACTGAAGACAGATTTGTAGAGTGTTAGATAATGATGACACTGACTTTGGTTTGCAAAGTTAAGTGAATATTCGGTACACATACAGAATATAAAAATAGTTCCATGAAAAACAGCAATACCACTCCTGTATATAACATTTCCAAGCTCTGCTTTAAAAGGTTCATGCTTCGTTCCACATCAAACTTTTTACCAAGAGCAAGATTAATGATCTTGTGCCTCTGTGAATTTATTGATAGCTTCTTCTTAGCCATGTTTAAAACATGTATTTGACAGGAGTTAACAGAAGAATAGAATGAATATTTTCTTTAGGAATGCAGGTCTATTTTTGTTGCAAGTCATCCCTACTAGTGGGAGGCAAAATTTTAACAAAGACAACAAAAATATATAGGTTCTGAAAGCCCATTAGCTAAGTGAGGTTTCCTGGGACTCAACTACATCTGCAAATGTGCATGGAAATCTACAGACTCTTTTGCCTCTTTTTCACCAGAAAATTTATTGCTTTTAACCATGTGACAGCTAACACCAATTACAGTTACCACAATTATAAGACCAGTACAATTATGTGTTGTTCTTATTTGAGGCAAAGTTTACAAGCAGAAATTGCATCTTCTTTATTAGAAAAAAGTACAATTGAAAAACAAACAAACAAACCACTCATTAAATTGTCAGACACAGAATATTTTCCTCAGGTTAGCTATTAATTGGTCTAATGAAAGATATAACTCCAAATAAATCTTGTTATGCTTATATTTTCAGAGAAAACATCTAATTCTTGGTATCAAATTTATTTTATAGAATGCTATTGCTCAATATTACTAAATCCTACCTCTGTCACTGTGAGTTTCATGACAGTCTTAGCAGACCATGGTCGCCATGTTTCCTGGGATATACCCTCTGATCTGTGTTTCACACAGAAGTGTCTCAGGTACATCAACAAATTGAGTTTGTTTTGTGGGTTTTCTTAAACTACAAATGATTTTTGGAACCCCAGTGGCTTTGGGCATTGCTGTTATGCAGGGAGCTGTTATCACTTGGAAGCAGACAATCTGTGCAACAGGGCAGTCCTATAATATAGTTTTGCCCTGCTAACAAAAGGCCATAAGTTCTGAGCAGAGTTTGCAGAGACATTAAGGCTCATCAAGCTGGTTCTCTCTGAACCTTTCTCAATCTGTCTGCAGCTTCGTTCTACTAAGTTTAGCTGTAGCAGCAATAATTTTATATAGAAAACAATAACACCAGTATTCTATGTAGAATAAGGTATTTATGACTCTAATACAAACATGTAGTTTAAAGGCTGATATGAAAACAGGGGCCTTGAGAAGGGAAGACACAGGACACGGTGTAGAGGGGCACTGATAATGGAGCGATAGTGCAAAGGGCACAGTCTGGCACTGGGGACCCAGGGCTATAAACAACTCACCAAAGACCAGTTAAACTGCAGACCTGAACCTGGGCAAAATTGGGTCTAGGGGCAATAAAGAGTGAAGACATAATATATAGCATATATATGTAAAAGCTACCACTTACAGTAAATTTGGGTGCAATGCAAAAATGTAGATTAATTAAGGAAGAGCAAGATGTAAGAGCCTATCTGAAAACATAAAAAAGGACCCAAAGTATATTGTAGAGTGAGGAGAAAGAAGAAAACATGAATATGGCTGGATAGAACATTGGAAGAGGCTGCCCAGGGAAGTGGCTGAGATGCCATAACTGGAGGTATTTAAAAGACTTGTAGACATGGCACTGAGGGACAAGGTTTAGTGCTGGACTTGGCACTGCTGGCTTAACAGCTGGACATGATGGTCTGAAAGGTCTTTTCTGACCTAAATAATTCCCTGATCCTATGACCATCATGATTCCCCCTCTGAACCCATCAGAATGAAATCACCAATCTTAGGACCCAGAGGGGTAGGGAAAGGGTGAGCATAACACCAGGAAAAGAGGTAGAAACAATTTGAAATGTATTATTATTCTTTCTTTCTTTTTATGCAATAATTACAGCTGGGCTAATAATTACTAGACTCCCAAGATTTCAGAAATGCTAACAATACATTCTTGGCCTTATATTATACACACACACACACAAAGCAACGGGGAAGGGAGAACATATTTTTTTAATGAAAAGCTTCCAAGAAGAAAATCAGAAATACATTCACAGCTACAACATTTAGGATTGTGTCTTGGAGATTAAGGAGTCTGCTAGCACCAAAGGGCTTGAAACACAAGTTGAAACAGACTTTCAACAGTCAGTAGGTGGACAGACACATACACCATACCAAACAGCTCTGGAAAAGAGGTTGGACACATCCATTCATCATTCCCATGAGACGAAGTTTGCTGTAGCAGACAATCAAATTAATTAACTGCAGAATCTAATTTACCCAATTTCTTGCTAATTCTCCTATGGGTCGATTATTAAGCCTGACAAATTCCAGCCTGAAAGCACTTTGCTTGAAAAAAATAACAATTAGCAATAGGAAGGGAGGGAGTGAAAACTGGGACTCCACAACAGATGTGGATGTGGTTGCTTTTTTTTTTTTAATCAGAAATAGAGTAGATTAAACAGCTTTATAACAGCTTCACTGGTTTTATTTAAGCATAATATTTTGGTGGATGCATGAGTAGGCCATAAAAAGCACTTAGTAGACCAGAAATCAATGGAGCGGTGCAGGAGAGAGGTTAATTCTTCATCTTTTTTGCCAGAAACTAGACACATTGAACACTGATTAAAATCTATTTGCTGCTGGACTGAGTAGCTACTTAACTACCATAACCAAAGGAACTTTAAAGGTACCACTTTCAATCAAAAATTCTTGTCACAGTTGGGGGTTGCTCAATCCAGTCTATCCAGCCTTATTGCCTTTCTGCTGGGCAGTGCTCTATGGCATTTCAGCCCAGGGTTAGCCCAGTATTTGCAGCATGTCCCTCTCTTTCACTGGAGAAGTCATCTGCTGAGGCAGTTCCAGGCTCTGCTCAGAACTCAGAGACCTGGTTTGTTTGTTTTAGCTTTGTGAGCTCTGTATACACATTTCACCAGGATCTAGGTCACACAATGGTGCTTGAAGAAACCACAAGCAAAAGGCCAAAAGAACTTCAGAATGATTTGTTGGTCACAACCAATAGACTGTAATGTAAGGGCTGGATCACTGAAACAGTTTCCAGTGGTGACTCTGGGCCAGTTTCAAGAGTATGTACAATTTTCAGATTGCTAAAAACAGTAATTTTAATAAATTTTGAAGGATTGGCCTCTTTTGCATTCACATGGTAGCTGCTGTTTGTGGGAATGCTGCCCAGTTCTTAAACCCAAACCCTCTATGACTGCCAGGGGAGGGTTTTCATTAGACAGTCCACGTCTCTAGCCTTGCCTTTTGCTGAGCTTCTGCCAGAAACAGAAGCATTTAGCAGCTCTTGGTGCTCATTACAAGACTTTTTCATCAGCTAAACTTTGACTGATGGCAGACTCATCACAGCAGACACAGGCTGCATTTACTGTGCAGCTGCATTTATTGTGAAGCTCTGACTTGTTATGATACTGGGTTGTGCTAATTAGTCCTTAAATAAATAATCCATCTGACTGTGGACAAGATTCTAGAGCTGTCAGGACAAGCCAAAGAAAACCTTTAATTATAGAAGAGCTGAGTCCTCCCTCCACAGACTTGCAGTGAATATGAACGAGCAAGAGGAGCAGAGATCAGGCAGAAGTTGCAGGTACAATATTTGGATTACTTGCACAGTATGGTGCAATACAAGACCAAAGTGTTCTAAACTTTTGGTTTAAGAAAGAAAACAGAACATAAATCTACTCATTTTGAAATCACAGGGGAACCATTAAGGTCACATCTTTGAATCATTTCTGCAACACAGGTCAGATTGCTTTAGCCAATTGTGTACTGTGGTCAGTGTGGAGAGAGTCCTCTCACTTCTTCACTTTGGCCCTTTAAATATGCCAAAGTCAGCTCTCAGTGAACTCAACAGTGTAGGACAGTCCTTTAAAGCATGTTTTGGACATTGCACCTGAGCAAATGTTCTCTGCTGGGGTTCAGATAGAGTATCAGTAATCCCATCTGAACTGCACAAGTCCTCTCACAAGGACTTGTGAGACCTGGGTGTTCACTGGATGAGTCTTGAGATGAAGAATTTTCCTTTGGCAAACTATGTCAGGGCTTAACAAGCTCTGACTATAAAAAGATGCACTTATTACCAGTTCAGAATTTCTAGAAGATGAACTTGAAAAATGTATGTAGGAATAAAAGGTGACTTCTTTCCCCTTTTACCCCAGTTTGATGACTTTATGATTTATCTTTTACTTCCCACTTGAGCTAGACAAAATTAGAAATCCTCACAGGTGAAAACCAAATAGATTTGGGAGAAAGTCTAAAATATTCTATCTTCCTCTGTCCATTGAGAAATCTCCAAAAATCATGACACAGGTCATTACCTCATGACTACACTAATAAGGCATAAGGACTGCAGTCCATATCTGAACTACACCACAATCCTATGACAAACACTGAACATGGTTCAAGGAAATCTTAATGATAGTAAATCAACTGCATTATGGAATAAATTCAATTAACCGTAACCTTGAAAAAAAATCCAATATTTAAATTTCTCATTAGAAACACTTGGCTCACTGATTTTTAGCCTTGACTTTCATCTCCTGGAATCTCTCATCCAGAGAAGAGAAAGATTCTGCTATAGAGATACATAGTCCCTTCATGCTTGCATTTTTGGTACACTTGGTCATGTCCCCTGGGATTTTAATTTCCCTAATGCTTCTTGAAGTAATACCAATAACAAAAGACTGTTTGTAAAACCAAGGTAAAGTAATTCAGTTGAGTTCTTCCTTGAGCTGACAAAAAACTCTCAAAACACCACTTTTCTTTTAACAGAGTCACTGGGGGCCCGGGCTCATCTCTTTTGAAGACAGTGGCAATGTTCTCATTGACTTCAAGGGTCCAGTCAGGACCTCTGTGGTTGCAAACCAGAGATCCTGGTCCAGATTCAGATCAAGGAATCCCACAGTTCAGGCACAGTGGATTTAGCCTCACATGGATACAAGGAGCCACCGACTTTCTGATCTCTGGCAGAAACAGCAGGACATGGCTGTTTGGCCACCTCTGCAAAAACTGTCTCATAAAACACCCACTAGCATCAGATGCCAGGGGGAGTTTATGGCATAACACGGACTCCTCATGTAGAAAAACAAGATTTTTTTTATCACTTAAAGTGTTGTTATTTTTTTACAGCTCTGGGCTGCCTAGATGACTAACTCTTCACAACTAAACTAAAACTATATCAAAACGTTGCTGCAGCAGCTTCTGAAATTTTATAAGGCAAAGCTGATTGAAATGCTAAATCTAAAAACCAAATCCCAGCCCCATAAGAAGATGGTGAAAGATGATTAAAAAGCAAGCCAGTTGAAGATGAATGTTGATTTGAATTGGAGGTGAGAAAGCAACAGCTTTTGAATATGAAGTGACAAAGGTGCTCTGGCATATATATGCAAAAGTATATATGTATATGCTATACCTTGTTCATGCTGACGTGCAGGGCTGGCCATGGTCCAACTACCTTCACATTCTCCGTTTCTATTTTCTTCAGATGAGAAGTTTCATCATAAAGAAGGGGAAGTCCTGAGCTCAGTTCTAAAAGGATGCCCAAAAGAAAGAAAGAAAAAAACACCATCTGAAGGGAGGCTACAGAAGAACTGCAGAGCAAGACACTCAACTGCATTTGAAGAGATAACGGTTGGCAAAGTATCTTCTCTGTAAGACCCTTTAAAATGTTTCATAATTATGCCTGTTGGGTCATTGTGCCTTTTTCTATTTAGCAAACAATTCCTCCCCCTCCTCCTTCTCACCCATCCTTTCATTTCAGCAGAGCTTTTGCCAGCTTTGGGCTAGATATTTCTCTCCTTACCTCCCCACCGCCTCTACCTCCTCTATATTCTAAAACTTAGTTGACACCAGAGGGATTATTTATGCAGCCAAGGTGCCACTCTCAAAACATGTGATGTGTAAAGAGATCAGAGTATAGCTTTTGGCTTCTCTCAGACATCTTTATTTATATGCCAGCCTCTTTAAGATTGTTGTCAGGAATTTGCTGTGCTTTGTCAACAGAGATTTTGAGCAAGCCACTGACACAGAAAGTAAAGAAAAAAATACTTTTTCAGACAGCCCTGAAAGATCTCCATCATCATCTTGGGGATGGTGTGACATATATATACATATTTGCAAGTACTCTGAGAAAAATAAACTTCATCATGTGATGATTTAACAAATCTGTGTCCTCTCGTATTTCTTTTTGCCATGGATTCTAGATAATAAGAGTTGGGAACAATCCAGTTCTGTGGAGTCTGATTCAAAGCCTACTGAAATCAATAAAAACCTTGCACTGACTGCAGTTTGGTTTGGATCAGGTTCTTAAGCTGTCCTAAGAATATTAAATATTACTCACTCAGGATCTAACTCTACAGCTGTTTAAATATGCATTAAGGGCTCTGCTGACTAGAGACAAATTGCTAAAACCAGCTTATAGAGATGTAAGAAAAAAGCTGGTTTTGGCATTAGTGAAACATTATCAGACCCTGAGGTAATAATGTCCTATAAAAGGTTACAATATCAGCATTGACCTCCTCTTGGTGGTCTCTCATCACAAGTTACTGTTGCCAGAGTTCAGCATTTCTCAATCACAGCTGCTTCTGTGCATATGAGACTGTGAAACTGTCTGATACCCTGGGAATAAATTACCACAGCCATAAAATCAGACACGATGATGGGGAGTTTTTGAAGAAACACAATCATTCTACTTCCCTCCTAAGAAAGAAAAATAAAATGGGAGGAAAGTGCCTTATTTAAATTATTAAAGTTTGCTATTATTTAAAACTGATTTTTAAGCTGGGGTGGGTTTTTTTGGTTGTTTAAAGGGAGAGCTCTGGAAAACAAGCAGGCCAGTTTAGGCTTTTTAGTCAGCCTCAGATACAAACAAAACAAAAGGCAAAAAACTCAACTCCTACAAAAGGCATAAATTTCCTGAGTCAGCATTAAGTCTTGGCAAACCCAGGCTTTCACTCCAAGAAAAGATCTGGCAGCACAGTGGTTTTTCAAAGCACTGTTTTCAGCCTGAAACTCAGTCTGTGTTAGACCATTCTCTCCTCAGGGTTATGCAAGGTCTTTTGTAGCGAGCTGCTCAGGAATAAAGGTTGCCTCTTTTTTTTGAGCTGATAACCTGCAAGCTCAGCCCAGAGTTCAAGAGGCAACCTGGTTCCCCTCCTCCCGTTCCCTCATTTTCCATCATAAAAATTCTGTGAGCTGCGCTGCATACATGTTGGCATCTGCTCCCAGGGACAGCCCCAGCTGCTGCAGGTGAATCTGCACATGTGCACCTGGTAATCCACGCGTGACCTTGCCATGCCAATTAGGATCAGGAAGTGGCTCACCCTCTCTTCCCTGTAAGGCCAACTGCTGTAGCCTAGAGTGGGAATGGGGTTCTGGGATATGCTGGGGGAAGATGTGCTGCACCACAAGATGTGGTCTGTGTTCATTAGCTTTGAGGTGAAGAGTAGCTTCGCAAGTACAAGAATCAGGCTGAATGCAGGAAAACAACATCTTCTGCTGAGCTGCCTTCATAAACACGCACATCAGATTTGTTTCACTGGATTTCACTTCCTCCAGTAATTGAAGCAGACAAATTACTTGGAATGTGAAAAATCAGGCAGGTCTGTCCGGGTTTGTTTTGTGTTTGTTTCTGTAACAAAGTCCTGTGCTGTGTGTTTGCTGGGAAACATGAATTAGTATTTAAAGGAACCCTGGATGAGCACATTGTTGTTTCCCTCTCTCCTGCCCATGTCCCACTAATTGCACTGGAATTCTGGCATTTCTCAGAATAGATGTAAGTGGAAAAAAGGCAGATGCTTTCTCCCTCTCTCAGCCTGATGGTGGGTACATATCAGTAGGTCACTCCGTGTTCCATTTCAGATGAATTCAAGACCATCTCAGAGCTCAGTGATGAGTCCAGTCCATAGCAACTGGAACAAGTCACAAAACACCTGTGATCCCACAGAAAAGCACAAGGTAGGTTGAGTGCTGGTGTCACCTCTGTCAGCCTTATGGGGAAGTTTCTGCTAGGATAGCATATTTGCCCTATGAGACCTTTTTGCTCTTCAGGCATTTCCACTTGAGATATTTTGGTCACAAGCACCCTCTTTCCTGAGAGTGTCCCCAGTTTAGTGACCACTTACTTCCTAGAAACACTTTCCCAGCATGGGCCTTTCCACACAGCCTGGAGCCAGACATCAGTCCCCCATGTCCTCATGTTCCTGAGGCAGACTGCTGATAGTGTTTCCTCTCTGCCTGATTTTTTCTTGTCCCACACACTGTGCCATGTCCCTGATAAACGGCCAATGGCCAGCATGCTCCTAACCATTTCAGTACCTGCAATGTGAACCTTTCCCAGAGGCTCTCTGCAAGAGTTCTGTCAGCTGAAATAGCCTGAGCAGCATTTTAATGAAACCATTAAAAACAAAACAGCCCTAGTCCCCTGAGCACCAACCTTGAAAAGGCACTTAGACCTGTCACCCCAAGCTGCAAATGAGTAAGTCTGATTCTGTTTTAAGGGAAGCTCTCCAATCCAGACTGCCACTGCTCTCACAGCATAAACATTCCAGATATAACCATGGACTGGCTTCTCAAGGGAAATCAGCTTTGTACCTCCAGCTGGATGCACAGGTGCCCCAGAGGATCAGCAATGGGTTGCAGTGGGGCAGCACGGCAGCATTAAGACAACCAGCACATGGCATGCACAGCTGCCTAAATAGCTCATCTGGGAGCTGCACCACAGCCTCCCCTTGGAGCTGTCCCATCCCTTTCCAATCCCTTAGAGAAACTGGGAATTGGCATTCAATGCTACTGGCATTGGGCAGGAACCAGCACCGACTCCCTTCTTCTGCATCAGTTGGTGTTGACCAGTCTTCAGCAGACAAACAAAAAGAAAGATAAATCTGTTTCCAGCAACAGGCACCATACATGCCTTGGCTTCTCAAGTCCCCTTCAGAGCATGGCAGCTGCCAGACAGGCCAGGGAGCTGCTCCCCACCATCAGGACCAGGTTTGGGAGAGAGGGCTCACTCTCCCCATGTCTGGGGAGGACATGGAGCCTCCTGGGCCACAGTTTCATCTCACAGGTAACACCCACTGGGCACAAAGAGAACTGCTCCTGATGTTTGCCCTTGTGCTCTTCTAGGCCTTTTCTAAGGTTATTTCTGCAATCAGGAGAAGCAGGAAAGCTGTGTGACCTGAGAGGAGACAGAGTGCTGGAATAAACACCCTGTACTGTGTGCTTTTTGCTGTTTCTTTAATTACCTCCTATCCTGCAGGTGGGCCCATGGCAGAGCTGTGGGGATCTGGAGAGCAGCAGCAGAGCTGGGCTGGAGCTGGGGCACTGGGAATCTGACATGGAGTTGTGGGCTGGATGGGGCAGCCCCGGGGAGGGGTTCGGGGGAAGCAGGGCCAGCCGTGCCCTCTGGGTCAGGACACTCAGCAGCAGCAGAACTGGCTCTGAATGAATTTCCTGGCATGCTTCAGCTCTAATTTGGGAAAGGAAAATATGGGCTGGCACACCCCCAAGAAAGGTCACCGCCTCCCACTGTGCCAGGCTGGCAGCCGGGAGAGGTTTTCCAGCCCAGCCTTGCCAGCATGCCCCGACACCTGTGCTGTGCCCAGCCCGGCATCCAGACTGTCCAGGCTGGGCAGGTGCAGGACCAGGGGAGCTGCCCCCAGCCCCACAGCGGGACAGCCTGAGCTCCCCTCCTGCATGGTGCCGCAGCCGCAGAGCAGGGACGAGATGCAAATGCCCATCAGTGGCAAAGGAGCATCCGCACCCTGCTCTGAGCCGGTGTGGCTGTGCCAGGCAGGGGTGGCCATGCTCCATGCCAGCCCCATGCTCTTCCCAGCATGAAGGTACACTGGAGTGCAGTGACCAGTCAGTGGAAAACAACACATTTTCTGAAGGTTCCACCTACAGGAGTCAGCTTCATTGAAAGCTCCAGCAAGCAAGTCATGTTGCTGCTTAGGATACCTTCCTTAAACGTCTACAAGGCCTTCCATTTTATGTCTTGAGCTTCTCTCCTAAAAACTATTGCACTCTCTTGGGGAAAGAAAACTAAAGAAAATGTTTCTGATCTTCTGAAACAAAGTCTGATTAAAGCTTTGTCCAGCTTGCTAAGGTGGGACGGCTTACAGTCAGGATCACCTAGTACAGTACAAGACCCTGGTTTCAGGAATTTGAAAACTGTCGGATTAACTGACCAGGGTGAAAGATTCCATAGTGGATAGCTATCTCAGGGTCATTTACAGTTAGAAAGGCAAAAACTGCTCAAGGGAAGAACTCATGGTTTCCTAGAGACAAGGAATATAATAGATTATGTCTTGTTTTGCCCATCATCTGACATTCTTACACGGTTTCAGCATCTGACACACTGCAGAGTGCAGAGATTGTAAATCTGGAGAGCAGGAAGTAGGACTGCTCAATAACAGGGATTTTCTCTTCCAGTTCCTGTGTAAACCTATAAATATTTGGTCAAGCTCCATACCCTTAAAAATGCCTGTACGTGTTCAGCAGCAGAGACTTCCACCCAAACTCTCCAAGACTGCATGAGGAATGGATAGGCTTCTCTCCTCATTGCTTTCTACAAGCCAAGAATTTCTCCTCTAAGGAAGCAAGAATATTCCAGTCTTGGTAGCTAAAGCTTTTAATTGTTCCAGTTACCCAAACTAAGAGCAAGATGCTGTATGTCCAGTGCTCCAAAATTTCTGCTGCCTGTGCCCAGACATGAAAACAAGATCCAGACAATGAGGGCTGAGGGCCAGCTGGACAGATCAGCAAAAGACAATAGCAGATGAGGGTAGGTTTTTGAAACTATACAAACAAACAGTATGAACAAGAAAGGAGGCTGTGCCAAGTGGTTAGAGAGGCAGTATCTGTGACTAATGGGGTATTTGTTCAGCTATGGAACACCCACCTAACACCAAATCCCACAACTCTGTAGCAAACCAAGGAAATTGCAAATCTTGTCTCATTTGCACATGCTACAAAGCTAGCAAATAATAACAGGAAGCATATTCTTCAAGGAGGAAAACTGAAATGCACATTGTTTTCCTTTCCTTTTCTTTGCCTCCTTGCCGGAGACAAACCTGAAAGCAGCACAGTCACTGAAATAACAATCACTGCAGTGGACTTACTGGTTGGGTTTGGAACTGCAGAAACAATGTCCTTGCTTTCTGGAGCAAGGGCACCATAATTGGCGTGGTGGTGGTGATGCCGGTGGTGGTGGTGGTGCCTTGCAGCCATTTTTGTGGTGTATGGAGTTCCACCATTCTCCTCAATGTTGAACGGATGCAGATCGCTGTTGTTCAACGGATAGCTACAAAATAAATTCAGTTCAAATTAGAGCAGTAAACAGTGGCACCAATTGTACTTCTGGAGAGACAAAGTGAAAACTTTCTTGGGAAAAAATGCACAGATTTTTCATAAATAAAAAATTTAATGAGGTATATCCCAAATCTTTACAGTTTTCTATCTCTACAAGATTTATCTGATGAGGAAAAAGGATGCCTCTGCTTGTTGATATAACTAAGATCAGAACTATTTTTGATTTTACACACTACACAATCTCTGCTAGAATCTTTCCTGGGATAGGAAAGCCATTAAACAGAAAACAATAACTCCTATAAAGTGAAATGTCCAAAGAGCAGACCAAGGAACAGTCTCAGAGAAACTACATTTCTGAGAATGTTCAAGTCTCTAAATTTATGGTGCAAAATAGCTATATAAAAAAATTCTGACTTAGGGAAAAAAGTGAGAAATGAAATATTTTATAGATAACAACATACAAAATAGCACTTGGCTAAAAAGGAATTGTACCTGTGCTGGTATAGCTAGTTTGGGTTTTTGGTGGGGGTGTTTAGTTAGGAGATTAACTATCATCAGTCTACAATAGCTGGCAAACAGGGACACATTGACATTTTAACTCATCATCTCTGAGAGGTGACAAATGACACTGCTGCTTTTCTTCATTAACTTTAACTGATGCTGTTTAAGTTTATTGTTTGAAATTATGATGACTTTCTAGAAATGATATTTTCTCTCCATTCCAGCAACCAAAGAAGATTGAAGTAATTCTACATAGATATTGCAAATGACTTGAATGTGTGTTCTTCAGAGGAGTGGTTAAAATTTTTGTAAGGTTTTAACTTATTCTATAGTAGTGCATCAGACACTAGTTTCAGTAAATCAATTCATTTCAACAGAAGATGAATCCCCTGCCTATTTGAAATATGCTAAAGAAATTATATCTTCAACTGCATGGGTTTTCAGTTTGCTTTTATTAATAACAGCAGCCGAAAACCTGACAACATGAAATGAAGGCAAACCGAATAATTAAAGGAACAATGAATAAATTATACCTAAGATACTTGCTACATATGTTCTCTGAAGATTACTTTGTGATTCAAAGCAAAATTAACCAGTCATCTGCAAATAAGCACATCTGTATCATTTCCAAAGTTATACTGAAATACACAGCTTGGTACATCATTAATAGCTACTGTCTTTCTTGGTAACAACTTCAGACAACATGAGGTTTCTGACTGGGTTCTAATTGAATCATGCTTTTATGCTGGTTACTTTTTGAAAGCAGAAGGCAGAGAGGGGAATGTCATATATATTAATCTTGGCAGGTTCCTGGCATGAGGCAACCACTGCCAACAAAGGCCCTTCTGATGCCTTTTTTGCTTTAAGGAAACAATACAAATAGGTGTCTGATCCACAGGGGACAGCTTTTGTGAGCTCAGATAATCCAGGTCTGGTCTGTCTTTTCAAACTGCACTATATCTTCACTGCTATAATCAAATCAGCAAGTGTTTACAGGGGGGAAGTGGTACAGCCTAATGAGATTTCACACTAATTGTGGCAGCTGTCCTGTACTTTCCCTTCAAGGGCCTTGGATTGGTGTGACATTTTTTGACTGAGAGGATAGGTGATTTTGGTCACATGGTTAAACTCTGCTGGGAAATAAGTTTGAGGCTGGCAGCTCATCTTTTTTTTTTTCCCATCTGATTCAATTTTTTTTCAAGAGACAAACCCCTATGTGTTGGGAGTTTCATTTCACCCACTAGCAGGCTGGTTTAGCAGATTTTCAAATGGTCTTTTCAAAATGAATCACACCAAATCCTTACACTGACTCCTCATACTGCTGCGGGCCCAAGGTATCTTCCATGCTGAAATGAAAAGGAGCTGAGCAACTGAACAAGCCAACTGAATTGACTTCTGGCATGAGGGCAAGCATGGACCAAATTCTCTAGAGATCTTTCTTGATTGTCCAGGGAGGAGAGTAACACGTAAAATGTAAAATGCAGGGAGACCTTTACATCAAAGAAGTACAGAGCTATCCCAGCAAAGCTGATGCTCAACTATGCACTGAAATCCTTGAGGACTCAGGTCACAGAGCTCCAGACGGGGTGTCACTACCCAGGCAGCACACTCTGATGTGAAATCCCATGTTCAAACTGCCAGCCCATGCAAAAGCTGCACTCTTCCAGGGCTGACAGCAACTGACAGGTGTCAAGGCAAACTCATCTTAGGGTCAGCCAACTCTTGCACTTCTGTGCATATGAGGTTGTGCATTTGCACAGATACCCTTACTACCAAGGAGTTATTAAACAATCAGAAACAACAGGCCTTGCAGCAGCCCCAGAGCCTGCAAACTAGAAAAGCTGACAGCACCCAAACAAAAATATCGTAAATAATACAAATCCCTTTTCTGTGTACTCTCTCATATATATTTTAGGGGCATATTAGGTATCTACTATAGCTTCTACAAGGTGACATCATTATTATTTTATCATATGTTTTTCATTTTTCTGTTCTTCCACTGTCTTAAATATAGAGGCTTGACACTTTTCCATTCAATGCATCCTTTTGTGGCTAACTTTGCTTTCTATTGCTTGCTATCTGGTTTACCTGAATAGAAAACATGCTCATGTATCCTTCCCAATCTATGGGTGTAAATAAATCGCTACTTTCAGTGAACCAATTTTTTGACCATATTCTAAAGTGTTCATACTTCTGACCTCCAGGAATTCACACTTGCTCCCCAGACACCAAGTAATGTTCTCAGACTATGTGCATTATGTGGACAGGCAGTAGTTTTCATCCTTTCCCATGCACCAGCCTTCTGGCCATCTTATTATGCCAATATCACACCTCGATTTACTTTTTAAACATCAATTGGCTGCCCTGCAGGTTTCCTCTCTCTCTACTGTTATTTACCCATGTGGCCTTCTCAACAAGCTCCAGCTGTTTCCTATACAGACAGCTCCTGTCCTTCAAGGAAAATGAGGCAGGGCCCTACAGGCAAGTGTGCAAAGAGAGCAAACATTTCTTTCTTCTTTGTCCCTCATTCAGGAAAAAGCACTCCTGAGGATTCAGTTTCTGGAGGCTGAACCTTTCAAAAACGCCAGTCAGTGTTCACAAGGTTAGTACTGCCTTTACCCTCAAATTCACATTAGTTACTTCCTTCTGACCAAAAAGGCAGCACATTGAGGAACAAGGCAAATAACACCTATCTACTAATTTCATTTTCTATTTTACAATTTTCATTTACATTATTAGTCCTCTGTCTCAGTTTTATGCTCCTCACACTTTATCCAAAAAGCTATTTTCAGTTGACATTCTTAGATTTCATGTCCTCCAGTCACCTACTGCTTTACTGAACTATGTAGTGTACAATTTACACACACACAACACTGTTAAGAGGACACAGGAAAATGGCGAGAAGAAAAGTTTTTGAAAGCCTTGAAAACCAAAGTACATGAGCCTGTGTTACCTTAACTGAACCTCCAACACCTTCACTAGCAGAGACTCCATGACCCTCCTGTGCAATCAATTTCAGTGTCTCAGCATGTCTACACTTATTTCTTTGTTTATTCTGTCTCCTTTACTGCAATTTAAGCCACTATTTTATCTCCCATCCATCACAGACACAGTGAGGTTATTTCTTGCTACAGAAGCCTGTGTTTTTGAAAATGGCCCTTTACATCTCCACATAGTATCTGAAGAGCTCTGAATTCCTCAGTTGCCCCTCACAGGTCGCATATTCCCTACAGTTCTGAGACATCTTGCCATCCCTGTCCACCCACCTTCCCCCTGGTCTGCTTCCAACACGTGGTGCTAACAACTGGACACCCCATTCCAGGTGAGGCCTTGCAAACACATTTCAAAGAGGAAGGGTTGCTTCCCATGTCCTACGGGATCTACTCCTGTTTATACACTGGAACATGACATTTTTCTATATAGCCTGGGATTGTTGATCCACATTTAGCTGGTGATCCTCAAGAACATCAGATCCTTTCCTAAACTGCCAAAGTTCCCAGCCCCACAACCTCAGCTGTGACACATTACTCCTACCTAACAGCATTAAAATTCCTCCTGAGCTGTGTCCTAATCTTTCTGATGTACTGAGATCAATACCTGATCAGGACTTTTCTCTCATCAATGACAGGTCCGCTATGCAAGGACTCCCATTTTGGTGTAATCCGTGTGTGACAAGGGGTTTTTTAAAAAACATAACTGCCTTTCCATGCCATCCTCCCAGCTGCCATCCTCAGCCTCCTATACAACATAACTGTGTAGCCTTGCAGAAACATCTTCCACCGTGTGACCCAGAGCAGGCTTACTCCTGCACCCTGCCCATGTCCCTCTTTCCCCACTCTTCTTCTAGGCATCTTCCACCTGTCTGAAGTTACACTAAGAGAGCAAATAGAGGGGCTTTCTTCTCTCCTCACCATGGGGAGGCTGGAGGGCGATAATAGCAGAAAGCAGGCTCAAACTATCATGCCTTGTGGATGACTCTAAGAGTTCAGACCTTCCCTACTATAGCTGAACAGTGGCTTAAAAAAATCCCAGGCTTGTAGGTCTGGTTGTGATAAGTAACCTTCAACAATCACCACATCCACCTCTATTTGCTTTGATCATTCTTCCTGCACCAAACCACTGCAAATTTTCAGTATTTAAAAAACCTCGAACTTTCCACGATCATCTTCAGAACCACTCTCAATCTTCCCCCATCTTTAGCTCAGAGCAAGCCTGGTGGTGATTTGCACAGGTTTTGGCAGCAAAAATTCACACTGCTGGTGCTGTACTGAATGTGCTGGGAGATGTATCACCCATTGCTGTATCATTACAATACCTTCTCCAACATCAAAATGGGCTTTAGATGTGCCCCCAAATGGCAGCCAGGGGAAGTGTTGCAGTGCCTGTTAATATTTATGTGTATTAATGAAAGCGGCCATTGCATTTGAAACTTCAGTGTGGCAGCCCAGGTTAGGAGACTTAACAGCTATGCTAAGCCAAGCATTCAGTTTTGTATCTCCCTTTACTGGGAGGAAGGAGGGTTGACTCTGGGTTAATTCCCTGCCTATGCTTGAAAAGCAGTTAAAAAAAAAAAAAAAACAAAACCAACAAATGAACCAAAATGAACTTTTAGCTAAACTTTAATCATATTTAGAATCTTACATATCACTTGCTTCACTAAAGCATGGCAAGTGGCAAGAGAGAGAAGGAATTTTGCATTCTCTGAAAATGTCCCTGTGGAGAGGAAAGAAGAGGAACTGAGGCGATAGGAAGAAGGCAGTACATGTGAATATCACTTAATGGCCAGGGCTATTGGACTGAAGCAAAAGACTTGACCCAGCATTACATGAGAAGGGAACATAGACCACAACAGGATGAGTGCAATAATGAGAGGGTAAACTTTCATTTTGCAGCCAAAGACTGGGACATAAAAAACAATGAGTATTCCTAATAAAGGAAAACTGGGATCACTAAAACAAAACCTATGTTTGTTTGTTTTTCCTGCACGTTGTAATCAAGATCTCTTTGCTGGCCAGAACTGGCTTCCTGAGCTGTGTGAAATGTAACTAAAGCTAGCAGTGCAGCTACACCTCCATGCACTGCTCTGACACCAGGACATCACAGCTGGCCCATTTGCTTCCTTCAGGGAAGGCATGGAAAATTGTGTTCCTTCCTTTCCCTGCTGCCAGGGATGGTCCAGAGTCCCCATCAACTCCTAGGGACATCTTAAAAAGCAGAGCAGGCAGCCAGCAGCCTTCTCCCAGACAACCTTGAAATTAAAGAGAAAATTGTAATAGGGAAAAATATATTAATAAATGGTGACGGAAGCCTGCTGTAGGATACAAGATGCTGAACTAAGTTTTGAAGCAAGACTAATCTGGAATTCTCCACAAGAAGAATAAAGCCTGCAGGAAAGCATGCTCTAATAAAATACCAAGGAACAAATCTTGACTCGGTAACGACATTGTCCTCATAGATTTCACCTTATCTGCATAAAGATCATTAAAAAAAGACTGTCTTGCAAAACTGTCATGCAAAAATATCCCCACTGGGGAACTAAGCTTGCTTTTCTTCATTTACAAATGCTTTTAATTAACACTAACAATAGCTAATGATATTTAATCACCTGTCAAAAAAAAAAAAAAAATTCATTGTCCCAGATGTCCTTGTAGATGAGAAAAATCTGAAAAGCAGACATAAAATTTTTTAAGACCAACAAGATCCTTCCTCAAGTCTGCTGCCTTCCCCTTTCAGACAGAGGCAATGTATTCTTGTCTTTAGGAAATAAAACAACTTGGGGTGTCTAATCCAAGTAAGCTAGCTCAGATTAAAACACGAGCAAAGCCAAACAAGGAACTGTGGCCTCTGAAGTAGCCTGCAGCTGATCTCAGATTGCTAGCCATGGTGCAGCTTTTCCCACCACTTAACTCATTAAACAACTCAGGTCCTGTGAGCTAAGCACACCCCTGTCTCATCTCTACTGTGCTCAGTATCACATTGCTGCCAAAGGATGCAGAGAGAAGCAGGCACAGGCCTGAGGCTTAGCTAAGAGAGGAGAACACAAGAAATCACAGGTCGCGACAGAAGTTGCTGGACATAAAAGATTGAAGGCAGAAGCAGCTAGAAATGCTATAGAGCATGCCCAGAAGGATTGCTGGAATTCACAGGTACTTATGGTAGGGATACATGAGCAATGACCAAACATCACAGGGCTCTGAAGGGGAAGTACCAGATCTTTTGGGTGAGAACAACCTGGAAAGGCCAGCACAGTCTAGAAAACTGTATCAGTAACTCTATGTAAGGTCCAAAGTACTGTGGTAGCCTTGGGATACTTGAGTATGGACTTAGAAAAACTAGGAGCAATGCAAGGAAAAAGCAGGGGTAACCATGGGGAGACAAGAGAAAGGAAATTCATGTGCAGGATGAATTTAATTTAGGATGCACAAGAGAAAGGTGAGAAAGCAAGCAAGCTCCTGGTCAGTCAGCTTGGCTGGTCAAGCTCTGATCACCACAGTCCAGGGCATCTTCTCAACTGCAGTCCTGTTTTCTGTGGAGGTGTATGCATTGAGGATGGAGCTCTCTGTGCTGCCCCACATTTGTGAGTGCAGTTTGCATATGCAGGTGCTGCTCAAGGTGCTGCCCTTCACCTCCTCTGCTCCTCAGCAAGGCTGGCTGAGTGGGTGCTTGGTGAGCATTCACATCTCTGGAATGAATGTTCACCATCTCATCCCGGGCTGTGAAGCCAGTAACTACAGCAGCCTTGCATCTAGCAGATTAGAAAAGTGTAATCCCTTTAGCCTTGAAGCCAATCCACTGGATTTGGCTTCCCTTAACAATATGCTCCCATCTTAAAAAATCTCCTTTCTGTCTCCGTCCCTTACTAAGCTGAAATTCCTTGGGAAAAAAAACTTGTTTTAAAAGAAATTAACCAAACTGTGTCATTTTCATGCTTCTAAATGATTCTGAATTCTGCTAATGCTTTACAAAAAATATGCTGTCTTGTGAATTTTCAGTAATTTGCCCTAACTTTAAAGTCCAGTGTGAACACAACCTACTCCATTGCCACACAAGTGACTTCTTTTTAGGTATAGATTTTTGCCCTTTTTAAAAGACAGTATTAACAGGTAAAAGTAGTACAAAATCAATCACTCAGCACAGCAAGGCGCCTCTTAATTACATACTTGCAACCTCTGCCCTATCTCTGGGCAGGTTCTCACTTCAATACTTGGGCAGCTCATCTAACTTACGGGAGGAAACTGTTCATTTTACCTTTAAAGCCATTTTCACAGGTTTTTCTTTTAAGTCAGAAATTGAGAATGAGACACATTAAATGCAACCATTGAAAGTGAAAATGAGTAATAACAAACAAAGGCCTCCTGGGTTCAAAATTTTGATACAGAAGCAGCATCCAATTTTACATTCATGTTCCTTAAATTTTTGCTTCAAATCAGCCTTGCTACTGATTCAGAGAGCCCCAGGTACTGAAGACACAGATGCTGAAATCACAAAGGTCCCTTGCCGCTTTCATTCTTCTGCCCCATTCTCAGAGTTTCCAGCAGAATCCACTGCTTTTCATTTTCTAGTTCCTTTCTTTTACACATAACGCTGTAAAACTCTGCTTCTCTTAAACCCTCTACTTGAGCTTTTTGTTTGCCTGACCCATTTTTTCCTGAGCTCTTCCTTCCTGTTTGACTCCTATATTCCTACTGACGAGGAAGACTGGTCTCGGAGGCACCGTGATGCCGCCTGCCAGCAAGGCCTTCATATTCAGGGCCTTGGCCCCTGGAGATGAAAAGAAACAGCCACTCTGTCATCTGTTTAGGTAGAGATCATTACTATGCAATTACACAATTCAGGGAGCACTGGAGATTCATTAATGATTTGTATTTCTACTTCTCTAAGGAAGACAAAATTGCAGGAATTGGTAATGGCAGGTACTGTGATTATAACTCCAGCACAGAGTGTTATGGGTTTAGCGAGGAAAAAGTAACTTATAAATAATTAGCTTCTTATCCGGAGTTTAATTGCATTAGATCAGTACTTCCTACTTCTAATTAGGTGTGGCTAATTCTTTCATTTTTGTTGTGGCTCAGAAAGTAGATGTTTTTCATTGCCTCAGTTAAGAAAAAAAAAAATAGTGTTTTTTCTAATCCATCAACATAAGACATTGGTAAGCCAGGAAGTAGAGGTTTTCCAAACTGTTCCTGTATGAAACATCTGTTCCTGTGTAAACCAAAACATGATCTCTCGTTCAATGAGCTGCAGATTTTGCTGTTTGATAAAGGTCAGACTATTAGTGTTACGAAAGGAAAAGGAAGAGAAAAGGGAAGAGGAAAAGAAAGATGAAAATGGAAGAGAAAAAAAGCCCAAGCACATTACAAATATAGTACATTCATAGTGAAAATATTATTGTGGCAATTTGAAAGCAGAACCCTAGAAGCACTTCCACTGGTTCCCATAGCCACAGCTCAACATTTATCTTAATTTTAAATTGGCAGATTCCTCAGTTCTGAGAGGGCGTGATGATTAAGGCAGTCATCATGAATGCCTCTTCTGCTAATGAGAAGCTAGATTTCTTCTGAAGAGATACAGGCAAGAGAGCATAGAAGATAAGGTGCCACCGAACCCCAAGGAGTATCCCATAGTCATTAGAAAGCTGTTATGCAAAAAAAACACAAACCAGTGAAGTAACATTGGGTTAGGCTGGCGGAACTTCTTATCGCCACCAATCTGTGTGCCAAGTCTGCCAAGATTCTAACTGAAGGCAAAAAAATCATCATTAGAAAAGCTGGATGGAAGATAAAGTTGGTTTTTTTAAATCTCTTCTTCCTGTTCAAAACTGAAAGTATATTACATGCATAAATTTAAAACAATATGCAAGTTATTACAGACATGCTTGTGCTTTCTGTAGCAAGATACTCATATCTGCAGGGGACAGCCCACAGGGGGGCTTGACACGTGAACTTCACAATTAAATTCAGATTAATACTCATGAAATCAGCTCTGTGAAAGTAAGTTGTTTTGCTTTAAAGTACACTCATGAAATAGTCATTAGTAAGTGCTTGAGAACAGCATTTACTCTGCAGCTTTATTACTGGAGATGATTCATATCAATGGAAGAACTCCAACTGAATTATCTGTTGGGGATTTTTTTTGGTTTTTTCTTTGTTTGTTGTGGTTTCTTTTGGTGATCCAGTGGCAATAAGGGCAACAGCACATAACACTGAGGAAGGGAAACTCTTTGGCCAGTCACTTCAAGGTACAACAGTAGGTAGAAAAGAAGGAAAGCCGAACAATGTCTTCATGATCACCACACACTGCTTTGCCATGTACTGCAGGAGGTAGACAGAAAAGTGTGGCCCACCTCACTACATGTTTTTCTGATCTGATTTGACTAGGACTATTATTTTTCCAAAAGCTGCATCCTTCTATGTGCCTGCTGAGGAAGGAGGGCTGATTTTCCTGCAGGCTCTTTGACACTAAAACTTGGGAGCAGCATAAGGACACTGTGATATTTTCCAAGCGTTTGCAGTTCAACTGTAATGTAGGAAAAAAACCCTCTATTTATTCTGAAACAGTTCAAAATCTCCATCCTCAACAATGTAGTAAAAGTTTGGTTAGGGTGCAGAGTGTTAGTTCAAGCTGGATCTCAAGGTTTCATGGCTAGCACATGAAATTTCTGTCTTAACAGAAGAAGCCAGGGTCCTGATGGATCAGTGCCCTTTCAAAGCACAACACACAGAGTCTGAGGTCAATTAAAAAAAATACATTTCCTAATTTATGTCCATTAATGCTGGTCTGTAGCAGCTCTGGCACCAGCAGTCGCTTTTGCTGCCATTAGCAATGCTGCAATGACAGCATTACCTCTAGAAGTCTTTTTTCCTTGGTTCTCTGTTGTAGAGTAATAGGAAAACCTCTCATTGCCAACAGTCTTTCCACAGATCTGGAGTGTCAGGTTTGATGGATGTGCATCAAAACTTCTCTCCACTGAGGCAGGTAGAAGAAGCCTGCTTGATATACAAACCGGAAAGATTTCTCCTCTGCAAAGAGATGACTGCAGTGCTGAACTGTCTTCTCTCTGAGAGAGCTCCATCTCGCGAACATTGATGCCTGAGAAGCAGGTGATATACTCCATTTCATTTTCCCCCTGCTGCCTTTGATGTTCCCCAGCTCATTCCTCACCGGCACTTTAAGTTCCATTTTCAAAATTACTTGCAAACTCCAACACTCTTTCTCTTGCAGGCTGAAGAGACATCTTCTGCAATGCTCATCCAGAAGAATAGAAAATCACATTTTATATCACTGGGCCATAATATATGTTTTGTTGCCATCCACAATGTGAGAAAACATCCTCCTTTTGGTCAGTTTACAAGTTCAATGGGTTCAATGATAACAGGGTTCAGAAAGATTTAATTCTTTCCTTTAAGTATGACAACCCCTGACTGCCAGCTTTAGAAATGCATTATAAAACCTGATCCCTTTGTTCACTTTGCCTGTGACTCACTTTGACTAGAGAAAAAATAGCTGAAAATGAAAGTTTGAAGAAAAAGCCCACACTAAAACAATATATTCAAAGTGACAACACTTTCAGTATTGTATTTCAGGTATCATATTTCAGTATTCAATATTAGTCATTAGTTTGCATGCCAGGTCCTGGCTGGGGCTGAAAAGCAACGCATTTCAGATGGTGTTAGAGATGTGGTGTCACAGTGTCACCAGCTTTTCAATTCTCCCAGCAGTTCCTGGGGGAGAGGACATGGGATTACAGTTATTATAAGGCAAAGGTAATCCCCCCTGTAAATCCATATACACAGAGTATAGAGCCAGGCCTGAGCCCTGCTAGGGAAGACCTAGTTTCCAGCTTTATTAAGTGCAGGAGGAAAGTGTGCAGAGAGATGATCAAAAGATACCCTCAGCCAGGTTGTAGCAATTAATAGCACATGGAAGAAGCGATTCCATGTTGGACTGTAGATCAGCGTAATTTCTCCAATGCCTATAGCTATACCAGACTTCCCCTCTACCCCTCCCACCAAGCTGATGCAAGGAGAGTGTTTATCACCTGTAATCAGATTACAGAAGTTTCTAAGTGTATGCTGGACTTGTAAAAAGAAGCTTTCAGACAACAAACACACTTCAGAACAGGGTGGAGAAAGTTTGTACATGCAGTTCAGTGGGTACCCTTGAGAACACGTTTCATTTGGATTAAGGTGTTACCGCCTTTAAGAAATTTTCAAGGCTTTTTTAAAAAAACTAACTTCCCTGTGTATATTTAGAACACATTTAAAATGTGTTGACTTAGAATGACTGTGTAATATGCCCTTTGGTAAAAACTGTACAGCATTTCCTTATGAGGAACTCCTAGGTAAAGTAATTCAGTCATTCAGTGTACAAACACTCACATACCAGGGCCATCAAGTTCCTATATTGAGTTTGTGCCTATAAACTACCAGAAGATGCCTGTTGCGGCACAAATTTAAGATGTAGCATTGATTTACTTTGACAGAGCTTTCCCAATATTCTAAATAAAAATTGCTGCTGCGTTTAACAACAGACTTGACTAAACATTTTCCACTTTTCTTCTCTCCCCCCTCTCTACATGTGATCTGCTTTCAGCTGCAGTGTTTTGTGTTGCTTCAAACAAAAAACCGTAATCCTAACATCACAAGACTTGTATTGTTTAAAACAAACCATTGTGAGTTAAGACTGTGCCTAATTTTAGGAAAAAAACCCACCAATGTGTTTTTTAATATTAAAGCAACTTTTTTATACTACCCTTTTCAGACAGACACCACCCACATCCATCTTTGGTCAGGTGCTGTAAGCTGCACAAGTGAGAGCAGTACTGGGGTCAGAGAAGAAAAAGGCAGATATGCTCCCTTTTCTCAACTACATCCTAGCCCATTTGCTACAGGAAGCCAGCTATGTCTAGAGGAAGGACAGATCTCTTCTTACCCAGCTCCTTGCTCCATGACTTGGCTGGTTCAGATTTCTGCAGACAGCAGGGAGGATGAGGGCTGAACAAGTGAAAAGGGAGTGCAGAAAGTGTGGGCTCCTTCTCCAGAGAAGCAGAATGACAAGTGCTTCCCTCAAGGCGACACAAACAAACTGCAGAACACACAAGGCCCACAGGTTCTGCACCAGTGTGCCTGAGGCTGTTAAACACTTACAGGATCAGCTGGGCTTTGTGCTGTCTTTTCTTACAGTCTGTCAGGGAATGGATCCCTCCTTCAGTGCACATTCAGCAACAAACCAAACCACACGTAACAACACAGGATGAGGTGGAACACTGGCAACAAACTACATGGAAGCTGACAAAGTTATATGACAAGAATGATACTGTATTATGAATGTAGGTGTGTAAATAACAAAGCATCATTACCCCACACTTTAAGGTGAGTATTCAAAAAACCATCCTCCATAGTGCATTCAGAGTAGCAGCTAAACTAGACGTTTGTTCCATTGGCTCCAACGAAGTTTCTCTTTCTTCCTTTCTTAAATAAAATGCTGCTGAAATAGAGGAAGACTAGTCTGGGGAAACCAAAGTCAGCCTCTGTGATTACACACCTCAGGCTTACTCTGGCATTTTCACATCTCAGTGCACAATTGCTCTATTGTTTTCCCATCTCTACAGATTGTACTGGAAATATTGATCCAGCACAGCATAAGGAACTACAGGGGAAATTAGGTACAAGCATATCTGACCACCCTCCCCAAAAAGCTTTCAAAAATAAATAATGCATCATAACCAGATCAACAAGGTTGACATTTTTTATTTGTACTTAGCACATACAGGAAAGATCAAAACAAATAATAAAAGATAGCATTTGTAAACAAATGTATTTCACAAAAAGTTATAAACTATCAAATTTGCTCTGAAAAAATTCTTTATAGCCATTTATAAATGTGTATTTATCAAAATCAAGTTAAAAACTACTTCATTTTGAAAACATCCCAAATGAAGATTCATTCATTCCAACAACTTCAGAGACCACAGATGTAAGGCCTAACTAAAACAAATGCACAAGTGAAGATGGCACTGTGATTTTTGGTTTAAAGATAACAAAATGAGTCTGCAAGTGATCAAAATACCAGCCAGCCCAATTCAAAGTCCTAGGTCTGTAAAATATACATTCAACTTCACAAATGTCTAACTTTAAAAAAATAAGAGCTATTCCACTGGAATGTCCTTACTTAAGGTACTGATTATATGTTGTGTTTTTGAACTCAGTCAGAGAAAAGTTATCAGTAGGTAGCTTCATGTAATAAGAAAATTCACTTCCATAATCACATTAAAAATAAGACGACAGCAGCACCCTTTTAGCAAGGATTAATTTCTAACATTCTTGCCTTTATAGCAGCAGGTATGGTTTTGGGGAATGCTATCAATATAATCAGTCAGTTTAAAAAAAAAAAAGTACTCTGTGGAATTTATTAGTGTTTTTTCCCTATACTTGTTTTCAAAGTCAGGTAAGCACCTGTATTTTCTTCTTTAGAACACAAAAATTAGAAATAAATGACATCCAAACCTAGGACTGCCTCAGTAGGCTCCCTTTGTTGGTGACCCAAAAACCAATTTGATTGCTAGTATGAATTCTGTTTTTTCCTCCCTCCAATCTCCTATTTGCATGCCAACTAAAAAACAAGGTTCTCAAACTTCATCTATTTATTTGACTCAGAAGAAACAAGATAATAAAAATAATTAAGGCACAAGTGTCTGATCTTCAACAGCAGGCAGAGGGTCACATATTTGAAACTAGGGTAGAATGAAAATCCCCAGCAATATTTCTGGTCTCGGGGCACTGAAAATTCTTACCAGAATTCAAAAAAGGTTTTTCAAGATTTTTGTTTTTTAACAAAGATATGGAAAACACTTTTCCCAAGAATGTCCACGAACACTAAACAAGGATGGATGTACATACAAAGACGCACACTTTATGCACAATACACTTTGAACATACTGCAGACAGACAAGACCATGGAATGCAATGATGTCTAAGATGGCAGGTGAAATGAAGATGGCTCTTTTTCAGAGAGTCGTCATGAGTTTATCTTGGTACACCATGCTTTGGACTCCTCCTAAATTCTTCTGGTTCTGTTCCTGGATATACCGTAAATTGCTGTCCTCTCCACTTGTGAGGGGTTTCCAATAGGGCCTGTCATCATGATAGGGTGGCCTGTACCATTTGCACAGTTATTGGTTAGTGAAGAATGGAAGTCAACTTAAGAGCGCTACACAGTAACATGAGCTCATCCCGCAAGTGCTAAGCATGCACATGGAGCTACAGCACAGGAAGGAAATGGGGACAGACCTATAGGTCTGATGCTGAAGCTGCTGAAGCAACTGGGAATCTTTTAGCTGATTTCAAAAGGCTTTCAATCAGAGCTCAATCATTAAAAACCCTTACTGTCTGCAATGCTACAGACAAGCGTAGTGCATCAACACTGAAATTCTAACAGGGTGGTGGGGAAGGAGGCTACAGTAAAACTAAATTTGTAAAACAAACAAGTAAAAAAAAAAAAACATGCAAAATGCTGAGCCCATGAAAGTACATCCTTAAAGTGCAAAGGGTTAAGAAAGGCAATCCTATTATGAATGAAAATTGCTCTTCTGTAGTTGTTGCCATTCCTTTGGCAGGGTGCAGCTAACTAACACTAAAGCAGCCTGTAATTTACAGAGTTGCATTTTCTTAAGAACACCCCAGTCTACAGATAGTACAGGTAATTCTCTAAGACTTGCAAAAGTACTACAAGGAAAAATCCTTTTCCTTACTTGTTCATTAATTATTGCTGCTTAGAGATACTAACTTCAACCATTCCTAGTATCCCCTGAATCATTGCAGCGGAGTGGGGAATAAATAAAACAACAATTTTGAACACTATGTAGGAAACCACAACATTTAACATTACCTTATTACCAAATTGAAGCTGCAATTATTATATATACGGAAGAAATTCTTTTCTGTGAGGGTGTTGAGGCACTGAAACAGGTTGCACAGAGAAGCTGTGGATGCTCCATCCCTGGAAGTGTTCAAAGCCAGGTTGGATGGGGCTTTGGGCCACCTGCTCTAGTGGAAGGTGTCCCTGGCCATGGCAGGGGGTTGGAACCAGATGATCTTTAAAGTCTCTTCCAACCCAAGACATTCTATGATTCTGGTAAGTTTTTTTATTAGCAGAAACACAGGCAAGGTTTAGATTTTACCTTCTTTTAAAATATATATATATATATATATATATATATATTCTAAAGTTATATAATGACAGCTGTTAATTGGATTTTTTTTTCAGAAGGTTAAAAATTAAGCTAACTGCAAACAATTCCACTGAAAGAATCTGCAAACAATTTCAGTGAAAGAATTTTACTAAGAAAACTAAAACCCAATTCCACATACTATTTCACAAATTATTCAACAAAAGCTCCATATATAACACATATTACACAGGACATTTCATTTCAGCCTATGCCCATTCCAGACTTTCATGCCCAGCAGAAAGAATTTTATGCATCTGTAATTGTTATCTCAAGTTCACAGTCGAATGGAATAAGCTTTTTCAAATCAAGCTATCCAAGACCTTAAATGTCCAATTCTTTCACTTTGACTCCAAGTTAGAATAACTTGAAATTCCCACTTTTACCGCACATTTAAATGCTTCTGCCTTACTGGGACAAAAATTCTGAGCAACTTTTTTCACCAAGCTTCTATGACTGAGCCTTTAAGTTTGGGTTGGTTTTTTTTTTAGCCTTACAACCCTTGCTATAAAAAAGCCATTGTTCATTTTTCACTGACCTTAGTCTTTGCCCAGGCAGTGGAGGGGCTGAAGGGGGAGGTTGTCTACACATACTACAATACATTATTGTGCTTATTTCAATATCACTCTGCTCCAAGGTGAACTATCTGGCTTTAAAATGTCACAGACTGGTATTGTAAGTGATGAAATCTTCAGAAAATTTTTAGCAAAAACCTCAAATGATTTATAAAATCATTAGGCTCTCTTGGCAACCACTCTTTCATAATGTGAAATTGTACATTTTAAAGTGCTCATAATAAACTGGATAAAGAAACCCTAAAACCAGGAAGACTCCTGAGCCTGAAATACAGGCAAAGTTCATTACACAACTTGAAGTCTCCTGCTTCTAACATAAATTGAGTATCTGCTTTACTGCTGTGTGCTAGAAATTTTGAGATGACAATGCCTGTCTGCTTCTCTGCCTAGTATTTCTAATAATGTATTTGCCTTTTTTCTGCATTCTCAGACTCAAACTAACACCAAATTGTCTTTTCATTCATTTTAAGCTCAGCCTCATCCCTAGAGCCTGCCCACACTAAAACCAAAGTCTACCTATTGTGATGTGAGAAATATTAGATAAGGAGAAGCAAAGATTAGAGTATTGGTATTTTTCACTGAAGACAATAATTATTTGACTAAAAAAATGAGTCACCTAAAAAGGTTACTTTTTATTAGGATAAAAAAAGTGGCTGGTTTTTATCATGTGTACACATATAGACACATATCCACCAGCCAGGTGCACGCCCTCATCGTGCATTCCACCAAGTGGGTTTTAATTGAACTGAATTTATTCCAAAATTTCTTTTCACTCCATGTCTCTCATCACTAGCTACAAACTAAAATGTATGCGAGAAGACAGCACAACAGCACATGCAAGAGTATTTTTGTGAAACAGTTCTCAAAAACTCAGTGCTATAATTTTTCTCATTATCTGTGAAGTTCTTGATAAATTGTTGCATGTACTTAGCATTTTTCCATACACATTTCTGTAAAAGAGGAAAACAATGGTCCACTGCAAGAATACAATTCTTAATACCTTAACTTTACACTAAAATGAGTTTCTTGTCTGCCTTAGGAAATTAAATGCAAACAAATACTGATCAATTTGCAATTAAGCTGCAAAGCACCTCCCCATCCAACATATTCCCTACAGGAGTCACTAACATTCTATTTTGAATTAGAAATCAACTAGAAAAAAAGTCATATTCCAAAGCAAAACTTAGAAGTTATTTAATACTGTATCTATAGCCCATACTTCTAACTTCTATTTGCTTTTCATGTGCAGAGAACTGCCCAATACAGCCACCAAAGCTTCATATTGAGTAACATAAAGAAAGAAGCAATCATATTTTTTTCCCAAAGGCAAGATTTCTTACCTTACATTCATCACAGGTGTGTGTGGATGCCAGTGTGGCTGAGCAGGATGTATATTAGGATGTATATTAGGATACTGTGGCTGCAAATGGAAACATTGAACCTGGTTAATGAAATTATATAAAAGCTCCCTATTAACTTTTATTCTCCTGGGGTCATGAGGAATACGTTCCTGGCGAACTCTACAAACCCTCATGCTTCAGACCTTCTCCCACATCACTGAGCACATACATGAAGCCTCTTGGTGATGAGTCTGCTCATTAGGACACACTCATGGGAATGGGCAAAGAAAATTGCCCTCCTGTTTGACAGACAACCTGGTACATCTAGTGCTTCTCATAGAAAGTACATCAAAAAAGTGTCAACTTGGATCAAAGGTGGAGGAATAAGAAAGGTTACTGTTATAAGAACAGGCTTCAGAAGGCCACCTATCTTTGGTGACAGCACTTCCCTCTCATATCCACAAGGTCTTGAAGAGAAACAGTAGAATAAAATCGCTGGGGAGAGTTTTAATAAAAAGTGTTAAGACTAAGTTCTCATGCACATACAGAATTTGGAAGCTTGCTTTTTTTCAGTACCCACTGACTGTCAGTAGCACAGATGAAAACCAGGTAATGTTTTCCCTGGAGTATATATATAAAAAAACCCCAACAAGCCTTTGACCGGCAACTCTGTAAGTGTTGTGATGAGGGAGGTAATTGCAACTTTGAAATTGTCACAATCATCCACTCTGAGATGCTGCTCTAGACAAAAGCTTGCTCATAGAGCAGTCTCCTGGGGCCCATCATACTCACAGTCCCAAAGGCTTTAACTTTCACAGAAAGGAACGGGAAGGAAAAGAAGATGGCAAATGGAGTGTACTCAGCTTGCAGAGCATCCAAGAACATGGGAGAAAAAGAGTCCCTCCACCTTCTCCTTAACTCCAATGCAGTGCTATTTATTTCTGACACATCAGAAAATCTCACCCCAGAGTAAGGAAAGGGGAGCAAAATATCTGTACAAATTATAAAGAGCAAAAATATTTACCACAAAATATGAAAATGACAACATTTTCCTCTGTAACTGGTATGGTCTTACCTGGTAGTTATGGACTTCAGGAGTATTTTTAGCACTAAAAGAGAAAAAAAATGTTTTTATGTAATCAATACATCTACATCATAGTGTCTTTTAGTTCAGGGAAGTATGACAGAGAAGTAAAATTCAGATTCTTAAGGACATCATTATTTTATTCAAGACATACCCCATAGCAGTTAACATGTGAAAGAGGGGTGTAATTTTTTTTTTTCTTTGCTTTATGTTTAAAAAACATGAACAAATTATGCTTGATAAGCTAGCATAAGAGCAATGAGCAAAAAAGAAGTATATTTTACTTTAGTCTAATTTAATATAAAAAAAAATTTAAAAAATAGATTAAACAATGAAAGCAGGCAGTCCCCAAGAAGAAACTGGGGATGCATAATGAGACAGGCCAAAGCAATTCATCCCACACCAGAGAATCTGTTTCTACAAATCCCAGTGCAGCTATTTTCTTCAGAATCCTTTTAGCCCAAGAACAGTAACTGAGAGGGAGAGAGAACTTAGGCAGTCACTTACCACAGTTGTGCTGCTTTCACAGGATTGTTCGCTTAAAAAGAAATAAACACAAATCTTAAGACATGTGAAATATCAGTCATTTTGTGGTTCCTGTTGTTGGGCTGTTACACTATGGCTAAAGTGAATCCTCATACAGACATATTTGCACAGAAGTGTCTGAATTTCAAGTGTAGCCCTGTGCTTTCTAGCAATCCTGTGTGACATAAAGTATGAGGCAGGCACAAATCTCCCTCTGGTCCTGCAAGAGTGAAAGCCCTTTAGAGATGACAGCAGGCAAGCATATTCTTCCCAAATGCCACAAAAGGACTTTGGGCAGAGTAAGTTCTGCACAACCAGACCATGTTTTTTCTCACCTTACCATGTACCATATCAATACCCTCACATCCCTTGGAAATCAGAAACTACCCCTTGCAGAAATTTTCACTATTTTATAGAAACCAGAGTTTTCACAAAGCGGGTAATGGCCTGTGTCTTACTCAGGGAGAAGTGGTAGCCAAAACAGCCCATGAGCTGGGAATCCTGGGAGACACTGAGTAATCTCAAGCAACAAGGTCTTGGCCTGTGCTTTGGACAGGCTGGAAAGAATGGTGAAGGTGGCAGCTGAGTTACTGGGATGTATAATCTCTTTTTCATTACTGTGTGTGTTTCAACAGAACTGAAAAACTTCTCAGTGATAAAGTGAAAATCCAACTGACTGGCAAATGCAGGAGGTTCATGACACACTGCAGAAGTCTCAAAAGCAACAGAGCTAAGAGAAAATCCAACCCTTGTGGGTTGCATTTAGGTACAGGTCTTAATGGTCAAAAGATGCATGAAAGGTAATAACCTACAGGGAGTTTTAGCATTAACTTAACAAACGTGGTGCTGAGATCTCTAGAAGGAGATCACCTGGCTTTGAAAGAAGTTCTGACTAGCTGCAATGGACAGAGAATATAACTAAGCATAAGCCACGCTTTCTCTCTTCTCCCTCTGTCTCACAGACTTAAGTACAGAAGCACTGAGACTCAAAGCACAACCTGCAGGTCTGTCAGATCCTGTTATGGCAAGAAAAAAAATTAAAGAATTCATTCTTCTACTTATAAAATAACCCACACTATATAGTTGACTCTCATGTCTCACATAACAGAATCTCACAGATTTATTGTATTTGCACTTTAAAAAAACTCCTTCGATGTACTAAGGAAGGAAGCAGGGGAAAGAGTTATAGTCTCTAGAGAGCCTGCATGCTTGTTACCCTTTCTACCCCCACTGTAAATGAGACTTAAAAATGTCCCCATAATACCATGAGGGCTGTTCATGGAACTGTGGTTTATATTCTGGGAATGCAAACGAGTGCAAAGACATTCTAAGGGAATGTCATTTCACCCTGCTCTGTACAGCAGCCTTGCTCTGTACAGCAACTATACCTGCAGGCACAAGTAATACAGAATTTGGAGTGGGTTATCTTGCAGTGCTCCTTCCTAGGCTTTTCTACATGGAACAAAAAGCTGAAGTTTTTACGGACAAATTACAAAACCACAAAGGAAATCAATTCCTTGTCATTCCATTTAAATTCAGCTCATCCCAATTCCCAGGGCAAGCTAGTCAAGGTTGGAGTCTGGATAGGTGAATAACATGTCACTACAATCAGGAAAGCCACAACAACTGCATAATGAGACTGCTCAATAACCCTAAAATTGTCTGGCTAGATAAGCAAGTCAGTGAGGCTTTTGGACACTGCTCCACCCCAAATGATACAAGCAACTCTTCAAAAAAACATTACATACTTTTCCCTTAGTGGGTTTTCTTTTGCAACTTTTCTTTCCTCCTCAACAGAACAACAAAAGAAACCACAGGTACCTCCTCCAGAGATGGGGGTGGAAGAATTAATTGTAGATAGAGATTAAAAACAGAAGATGGAAACAATGAACTCTGGTGAAAAAAATCCCCATGCACATTCTGATTTTTTAGGTGATCTGACGTATTTTTCTTTTTATAATGTGGTGCAGATGTCATGATTGCAATGCAACGTTTATAGGATTTAATGGGGCATGTGCATGACTGTTTGAGTGAACAGATGTGTGAGAACACTCACCCTTATAAGTGGAATGCCTCCGAGAAGGGTATCTCTTGCTGGGCCTTCTTTCAAATGTACTAGTTCTGCGTAATCTCGTCCCATGTGTTGCTTGATATTCCGTCCTCCCACTTAAAATACAGAAATGAACAAAGTAAACTACTGCCTTCTGCGGGCAGCTGTACCTGCTCCTTTGGATAAAGACAAATATATTGCTGTTACTTCACTAAATACCTGAATCTGAAGCGTGATCCCAGCCTTATGAAGTCGGATCTACTAGATTTACTATTTGCTGGAGCTCGCAATCTGAAGAAAGCATGGTGTTCCACCGCACATTTCCACAAATGTTTGCACGTTTTGGCACTGTCTAACCGGAAAACAAATGTGTGCTCTTGCTCTCTGCCCTAAATGCAGAAACAAAAGCTTTGGAAGTTGGCATGCATGATATTAGTTATTGTCCTTGGTAGGAGAAACACAGCCTGGGCCAACAGTGTGCTGAGCCTCCCTTGTGTTCTTACCAGCCTGAGCACACACCACACTTTGTTGGATCAGGCCCAAGTAAGGGAAAGAAGTTACCTGTTCATCATCTTCTACAACCACGAGCGTTAGTTTGCTCTTTTTAAAGTCCATTTTTGTGATTTTAGGCCTAAGCACAAGGATCAAAAAGAACAGAATTAGAAGAATATTAAAAGAATTTTATTTCAACAACTAGTTCACATTTGAGAGTGGTACTTCTAACCAGGCCAATCTACCTTCAGATTTAACCTTCAGATTTTAAACTTTGTAGATCAAATTAAAAATTACAAAATACAGTCAAGATCCCATTATGCAAAGGATAAAGATTTCAGCATTTTAACAAAAAGGAATGTAACGCAAATTACCAAAAGAATAAGCCTATTTTGTTGGCTCCTTCAAAGATCAATATGCCTGTTGGTGTCAGTCCAAGAGCATATTCACAGCCATCTCTTCCCTGCAAACAAGTACAGAATAAATAATCAATCTGCTATGAGCAGTGTAAATCTTAAAACAGTAATATTGCAAAATCCATAGATCTTAAACTAAGCCATATTTTAGGTTGTCATATTTTTTTAACATTACAGAGCAGAAGAACATGCATCTGTATTGGGTGCAAAGTGGGATATTTTGGCAACAGGAGGCTGCAGGGTGCCCTTTGTGGGAGGAGGCTAGGTGCTGCTCAAAGTGACTCTGAGATCCATGGAACCACACCAACACTGTATCCATGGGAGCCCACACCTCACCTCACCTGTCTAAGAGCAGGCAATTCATGCCAGGGGGAGACACAAAAGGAAGAAACTGAGGGACATAGGAAAAGGCATGTGCAAAGGGGTACTGTGGGAGCACAGAGAAGCATCCTTGGGAGGAGTGCTGCAGGTGGGAATGACTTCTGAGGGACCACGGCCCACGGGACAACTCAGACCCTAACAAGGACACTCCTCAGGGACTGACCCACACCAGAGCAGAGACCTCACACTGATGAAATAAAACATCACATGGATCTTACCTTAACTACATGCATGTCTACACCATACATTTCTAGCCATTTAGCTTTGTTCAAGTAGCACAATTCAGCCTGCGCCGGGCTCTTTCCCCTATGAACATAAAATTCAAACTTCATGGTAAAAAATTTTTGTCTGCTTCAAATGCTTTCAAATTCATTCTCCCAACCCTTTTCTTTGTGTCCTCAGTCTTATTGACACTACATGGTATTTCAAGCTTAATTTATGTTTTTACCCTCTTTCCTCCAAATGTAAATAAAACAGATGACTGAAAATGCAAAAAGGTCTAAAATTGTCAACAAGGATGAAAGTTAGGTAAACAAAGCATTACTGAAATGCACCATATTTATTAACAAAAGACAGAAAAATGAATTTGCTACCAACCTGAACACAAAATTTATATTTGAATGAAAGAAAGAGAGAGTTATTTCCAAAATAAACAGGAAAAAGACTTGGCACGTTAAATTATTACAAAATAATCTAAAGAAAAAAAAACAATAAAAAATTAACTCATCCCACTAACCTTTCCTAAATTACCACACTTCTAGGGAAGGGGAGGACTCAAAGCCTTTCTACAATACTTCTCCACTCACAAACATAATCCCCATTTCATGCTTATTGAAAGGTTTTGACTTTGGAAGAGAAGAAAACCTGTTGCTAGTGACCCCACTGCCACACAGGTACTCTACCTGCACTCCTTCCATTTCTGAAAAATGTCAAATTCCATTGCTTCGGTCTGGTTTGGTGCAAACCTGAATTCAGACACGAGCTCTGGTGTGTGCTCAGGGTGCTCACACTCTCCCAACTCAGCTGAAATAAATCAATTGAGAAATTAAAAATATAAAGATCTTGGGACAACCAGAAACATTTAATTCCATTATCCCTCTAAAGACAAGGATAGTTTGCAAGTTCCTAAGCATGTTGCAGAATGCAGTTGTGTCAATGTTTTGAGTTAACACCCCATCCCCCCACTCCTGGCCCAGTAAATTCAAACCAGATTTAAAGTAGAAGTCAGATAAATGCATTTGCAAAAGCAGTGTAGGGTTGTGGTACAGAATTCTGACATTCAGGAATGTTATGACTGAACCAGCTCAACTAAAGCTGCTTTTCTGGATTTTAAAGCACTTATAGGAAATAAAGTTTCTATTAAAAAAAATCATCAATGCACCTTCTGTTTTAGAAGGGGTTACTTTGAAACTTCCTCTCATTGCATATTTTTCATTCCCTAACACTTCCCATTCTATTGCATGCTTTGTTATTTGTCCTGGTTTAGGACAAATTTAGGAGTTACGTTTCTGTTCATGTCAAAACACAAAGGGAAGACCTAGCCTCATGAAACCACTGATAAAGCTGTGTGTTTTTTTTTTTAAATCACAGTGGTGGTGCAATATTCAGATTAAGTAATTTTAAGGAAAAAATGCTGAAACATTAACATAATTAAGGTGTCACTTTCTACTTATATGCTTAGGCTCTGTTGTTTTCTTTTCTAGGAGCGGAACACTTTCCAACTCCACTGAGCTCAGCAGGAGATACAAGTGCTGAGCATTTCAGTGACTGACACCCTTAACTGCCTTGTGTCTGTGACAGCTTTGCTCCTGGAGCCTCTCAGCTGTACTAAGAGGCTGCAGTGTCACTGCCTCAGGATCATGTGGCAAACACCAGTGGAAAATACACTCTTCAGCAATACCCTGTGTCACCTGACATCTGATGTGATTCTCAACCAGGCCTTTGTCAGTCAGCATTTCTTAACTGTTTACTACTCTTACTACTACTACCAAAATAAAAATAAAAATAGCATAGAGGAAAAATAAATCCCTTGAAGAAAACAGTTTTATTCCTCAGGGCGCTTTTACACTTAACAGCTGCAAAAACTTTATTCACAGCCAGACTTCAAAAATACCTAGCAGGATCCATCAGTAGACAGGAAGTTAAATCCAAAATCCAATCTGTTGGCTGATAACACCTACTAGGTGGTTTTGAGAACTTGAGCTTTGCTGAAATATTTAGCAGTCCTGAGGATATTAAACAGATTGAGTTGATTGGTCTTCATTTTTGATTACTGTCTCACACACTTTTTTTTCTCTCAACAGTAATCTTCCATAGTGAGTTACAGTATCCTTATCTCTGTTAAAGAAAAGGACATATAGATATCTCAGCTCTGTGACTTTTTTATCAAAGCTGGAAGCTGATTTAACACATATTATTAAGAATTCCTGGCAGTCCAGTCTCCAGTATACAAGAGGGAGCCACAGCAAACACATTAGCAAGGAGGACTTCAAGGGGAGAGAAAAAGGTAAGGATCTGAAGTCTGATGTGTTGCCAACCATCTAGGAAAAACATAGGAGATTTCTCTATTACCTAACTGAGAGAGAAGGTGGGAGAGAGAGACAAGTGCTGTAAAGATGATGTGTAGGGATGAGAAGAATCATGAGCTTGTAGGACAGGAAATACACAGAGAAGCTAGGGCATTGGTATTAGGTAGGTGAAAAATATCACCCTTGTTTCTCCATAGCTGCACTCACTGCTTATTCACTTTCAGGTGAACAAACTATGTTATCTCTGATCTCTGAGAAATAGGTCTTCTAACTGTAAGAGTCAGTAAGAGACCTGCCAGCTTCCTGCACAGGGCTGGAGGGCAGAGGAAGAAGGGGCTGTCACAGACTCTCCATGAGGACGCTGTCGCTGCTGGGGTGAAACTGCACTCCCTCAATGCAGCACTAATATTTTGCAACACAAGGGCACAACAGAGGATCCATCTCTTCATTTGTATCTTCATGATGTGCTCTGGCATGGCCCTTTTCTGCTCTTTTTTTTTTTCTGCTCTTTTTTTAGGGGGGGTGGAAGGTGGAGCAGGTTTATATAACACATGTATATACATTATTTGTATTCTTCAAAAATAACTGGGGGAGACATTTTCAAAAAGGTATTTCCCAGAAAATTTTTGAAACTTAATATATTAAGTTAATATTGATATATTTATAAGTTAATATTAAATATATTGCTGATTCTTTTATTGGAGGGGGAAAAAAAGTTTGCAGTATCCCATCAAGATGTCTTATGGTTAGAACTGGAAGCTGGAGATGTGAGAAAATGTTTTCCTTTCCAATTTAATTAGCAGCTTCAAATTTGTATCTGGTTAAATGCTAAGACCATACAACACTAATGAGGCACTTAAAAACTAACTGTAACAGTGTGAACTCATGTTTGATGACAAAGTTTCCACAGATAATCCCTAAGTGAAGCATAATATTATGTATCTGCTTCATATGTTACCCCATACTACAAATCAATTTTACTTGCTACAGAATTTCCTTCATGGGACTGGCAATAAATCAACACTTTATGTTTGAAAGATAATTCACAGAAAAAAACAACCTTGGAAACTGCTATTGGAAACCAAGAATTACAATTACAGATAACTCCCTTGATAAAAAAAATACAAGTATGAAATTTAAAGCTTATCTGGGAAAAGACTTTTCCTTCAGCAGGCTCAGACTACAGATGCCTAAATAGCAATTTATACCTTTTTCCTCACTCTTAGGAAAAGCACACTAAGGAGCATCTTACAGAGAAAATGTAATCCCACTGAGGAGAGAATAATCGACATTTCTTTATACTTCTCTGTTTAATTATGTTTCCAATGTCAATAAAATGTAGCAAACTTTACACCAAAAATGCTTATTATTACATATGTCAGCAAAGAGAATGAATTAGTTGCAATAATTAAATAATTTTGGACAAGCTTATTGTAATGATGTCAAAATAGTGAAAAACTGAAACTGAAAAAAAAAAAAAAGACAGCAAGAAAGTATAAACGTGTGTTTCCACAGACAGCATCAAAGAGTATTAGTTTTGGTAGATAGCTGGACACATCATAAACATGATGGACAGCTATTGTATTGTATTTACACAGTAATCACAGGTGTCAGTTACTACCCAAAACGCTGAGGCATCAACTTATTATTCTTTGCTTGGTCCTCCTTGCTTGGACCAGAGGTGAGGTTACCGGAGTTTTTATCTGTGGAAATGCAAGGAACAAATCAAATTTGGGCTCCGCATTTCCTCCCCCTCAAAAGGACAAATGGAGTTTGCCTGCAGCAGTCCTTTGCACACCTGACAATCACAGTTGTGCAAACCAGTGCCCTGAAACAATCCACCGCCTTTAGATTTACACCTGTTGCTGCTTGGAACTGAACTCCCAGTTTTGCCTGTCAAGTCCCTCTCGAATCAGAGTTACTTCCACTGCTGTATCAAACTAAGTGCCTCTGCCCAAGCTCTCTGCATGCTGTGGCCCAACCACCAGTGAAACAGGAAGAGAATTTTTCATTTCAATTAATTTTGCTGCTGATATGCTTAGAATGGTCCAGCTCATTGTGCTTTCGTTTAGAAAAAAAATGAACTTGATTTGAGCTTCATTACAAAAATTTCTTCCCCATCTGCAAAACAAATTGCTCGAAATGGAACAAATATAACAAATATTTGTATTTACATGCTTGCAGCAACAAAAAAACCACATTGTCCTACACTAATGTAATGAAACCCAGGGTACTGGGAATTGCTTTTACGTAGTGAAATCCTTGCTCCTGCCACAGAAGTGATCTTAGTTCTTACTTTCCCATGTAATTCTCTCTTCTCTGGTACCTGCCACTCCCTCCCTCCTGCCCTATAACCATCTCCTGAGTCACCCACTGTGGACGCTTCCTCTCCCAGGCACTGTCAGGCAGCAGGAAGCCCAAATTCCACCTCCCACAAACTGTGTGAAGGGCCAGCTGGCTCTTCAGGCTCAAGTGGTAACACTTGTACACAACACCACAGCTTCTCCCTCAGTAGGGAGCTATTTTGGGTCCTTCTTCCCTGATCAGCCCCGGATTTCCATGAAACTTTTGTCTAGCCATGCTTTAGAGTCACCCTCCCCATAGCAAGTGTGCTGATACTGGCTAATCTAGTTCAGAAGTTCTGAATGGAGGCAAGTCAAGAAAGTAATCTCCACAAAATTCTTCTCCTTGGGTAAAAGAATGGCATTTATATATGATTAGTGAGAATGCATTAGTAACAAAGGAAAATAAACCAGTAGGTGAGTTTTTTAATAAATTAGGAAAAACCACTTTTAAAAGATTGCATACCTTGAAGACACAGAGCTGCTAGTTCAACAGCGGTTTCATATGGGCATTTCAGTCTTAAAAACAAAACAAAACATGAAACTATAAAAATCATGTCTCTTGTCAGTGAATTCCTCTTGCAATAAAGCTAAAAAGAAGCCTGATATAGAAACAAGAAACATTAACTTCCACAAACTATTATTTGCTATGAAACATCTACAATTAATTTTGTATATGATTATTTCCTACATTGGTACATTCTGATTAGCATTAAACATGATACACTTCACCATAAAACAAGTTTGAACAAACACAGAAAACACTAAATCAACTAAGGAACCACTTTCAATTTAACACTGTATTTTAGAATATATGAGTTTGAGGATTTTTGTTTCTCTAATTAAAAAAAAAATAGTGCAGGTGTCAATGAATATTGGTGAGGGTAGGACTATAAAGACACAAAATATTTTTGCAGAGTTGACCTGAACAAAAAGTGCTGCACTTCAACATTCTCATTGTCTACTTCACCCACCATACTGAACATGTCAAGCCCATGTTACATTTTCAAGTCATAAAACCCAGGACAGTTTTCTCTCTCTTTAAACATTTCCATCACCTGAACAAGCCACCAAAATCTCAACCCATTCTATTTGTCAGTAGTATAGTCATGATGCACACAAAGTCCTATATATCTGATTTCTAAAGAAAAACTCAATGCCCTAGGAGGTTAAATTGCAGCTACAAGTGTAAAAAGGTACTTACTTCCCTGAAAGAATGTCTTGCCGAAGCTGTAATACAAACAGGTACCTGGCAAATAAAAATTCAGAAAGTCAAAACTAATTACAGTAGCATCCTTTAAGTTCAACTGACTGGAAGAATACCCCAATTCATTGAGTAGTAACAGCAATTGAAATAACTTGCTCTTTACAAAGAAAAAAAAAAGGCCTTTGGGATAACACACATACATCCTGACAGCTTCAAAGCTCCCACAGCTTTCACTAAAATCAAAGAGAAGAACATTTTTTGTCCATTGGTTGTGTTCAGGACATTGTCCAAAGTCTTGCTGTTTAGGATGTGCTCTATCTGAGCATACACTACAGCCACCTAAATGAGACAAACACTCCAGTGTTCTCCTAAACTTGGGTCTTACCTAATTCAGGCAGGAATCAAACTACAGTATCTAGAAACAAAACACAGATAAAGGCACATAGGCTTCAGGGCTGCCTTCTCAAACACAAATACAGAACATGGAAAAAAGTCTAAATTGGGCAAAAGGAAAGGTTCATGCCAAAATATCACTTCAAAATATCAGAGAAGTTCTGAATAAAAAAAATTCCATAGAGCTCACACATATATTTAATAAGCCAAGTAGGAATTTACAGCCTTCAAACTGCCATAGTATTTTAAGCTGTTGCTTTGCTATTCTTCAGTTCTAGGCAGGCTTCACTGACATCACTCAGGGCCAGGATCTGAGGCATGCACAAGTGCCCTGGGTCATGCAAGGGGTGAGTAGAGGACAGGAAGGCACTGCAGGCTCTGAACTGCTCTGGACACTGCAAGTGAGACTTGCAAAGATGAGTGACTCAAGAGAAGAAAGCATGAAGCACTCCTGAGAACCCAGTAAACACAAACATAAACCTCTCCTGTCTTTACAAAGGATGCTAGAAAGACAAAGTGGGTTTTTTTAATCACAGAGGATGTGCAGTGAACGTGGTAAAAGGACAAATAGTTGGAATCAGACAGGGAAACAGAAATGAAAAGGAAGACTAATATTTCTCATGATGACACTAGAGCAGAATCAGATTTGTCCAGGTTAGCTCCATTACATTTCTGATTCACATACTGGGCTAATACTTGACTTGCCAATCAAATCCGGGTATTTGCATGTGTCGATTGTGTAGATTACGGGCAGACAAGTATAATTCTTGTTCTTACTGACAGCCCAGATGATTCACAATCCCAGGAACTCTTCTGAATTTGCAAGAAGACTCTGGGCAGTGCTCCTGTCAGTGTCAGGTGGCTTGTGCAGTGCTGCAGCCCCGCTCTGGTGGGTATGGCTTACCCTTGTTCCTTTTCTGTGCACAGGCTGACAAACACTGGCATCACAATTGCTGCTACTTCAGCAAAATATCTTAGAAAATTCTCCACAACACACACAAGTACAGACATGTTCCTCTGTTGTTCTTCTAACTAAACTAACTAATCAGGTCCCACACAAGTGACAGAAGATGTCTTCCAAAATGCACTGTATTTCAACTGTGTTTTTGAACTAAAAAAAAGACAGAGCAGGTGAAGGGTTTTAATGCTTCTCAATACTGTGTTAATTATGAGAATGTGATGTTTGTAGCTTCACTAGAAATTGAAGTCTACTAGAAAGCAGATCTCCAGAAGGGATTTTGAACACCCCCTACCTGGAAAGTACACAGTTACTATTAATGATGATTTTTCTTCTACGTGAAATGATTTTGAATATATAGTTATTATTTTTCACTTTTCACTCAAAATGCTACATGGAAATGGAAAATATGACCCAATTAGCATAAAGACTCTTAAAAAAAACCTCCATAAATCTATAAAATTCTTAAATTCAAAAAAATAACTTTCACAAAAAAAAAAAAAAAAAAAAAAAAAAAAAAAAAAAAAAAAGTGCCCCAATTTTTTTTACACAGTTTCATACTGGTCTTCTGTTAAGCTTATAATCAAAAGAAATTGTTCACAACACTGAATATTTAGCTGACTAAAGTGTTTTTCTAATTAAAACAGTCTTCTGAAATGTCACCTTTCAGCAGTAATTAGATCACAAGGCATCAGAGGTTAACACTTTCAGACAAAATGTCTTACTCGATCACAGCAACGATCACATAGCTCAGAAACCCAATCTCACAGTGACTAGGACCACATGCTTCAGAGCATTAAGCAAGAAATTTTATGGTAGACAGTAATGCAATAATCTGACCACAGTGGAAATGTAATACTTGTCAGACATGCACCCTGATGTATGAAGACTTACATCAATTTCCAGAAAACACATATTATTCCTACTAATTTAACTGTATTTTTTCATTAAAGATGTCCATGAATCATCCAGATTTTTGGATTTTCTTAAGATCTTATACTCAGCTACATAAGTGGCAGGGATTTCTATAAGTTAATTATACATTCTATAGTAATATGCCCTTTTATTGAATTATCACTGCTGGACTAAACTGATAATAGATATTAAAGACCCCATGTCTATATCATGAGGTAGTGACAATTAGCCCTTTAATCTTGTCTCAGGCAGAGAAAAAAATCCATGGTTGGCACAGCAGACAGTGAAGGAGACAGTAATCATTTGCCTGCAGGCAGAAGTTTAATGTAAACATCACATGCACATGAACTACAACAATCGACCATCTTTAAACACCTTAGGCTGATTAGGAGTACACTGATTATTGCCAAGCAAATTAGAAGACACAGAAAGTGCCCTACGGTGAGAGGCAGAACAAAAGAAAAGATAAAATAACATTAAGATAGATGACTACTATACAGAGAAAACACAAAGTAAGCAGATACAAAAGATAAGTAAACCCTTTCCTACAGCTGCCACTTTCCCAGCTCTCAGAATATCCTCCGAACCAAGGCGCTACCGACTCAGCAAGGTACAGGTCCACAGAAAACAGCCCAATAGACTGAAACTAATGACTTCCAGATATTTGTAGAGTGATTTTATACAATGCAGGCTTTTGCTTCACAGAGAACCACGGGGAAGCAGAAGCGATTCAATCAACTGTTAACCCAGAGCTCAAGCTGGCTCTACCTACAATTCTCTACCCTTGGTACCATTATTAAATCACCCGAGTGTCACCAAGTGTCAGGGCAGGAGGAACAAAGCAGGCCACTGGCATTTTAGGAGGACATAATAGAAAACCCTCTCAGAGGATGGCAGGTGTCAAGAGCAGGTGTTTCCCAGTTGCAGCTCTCCCCACTCAACGCTGCCAACTTCAAAGCACCAAAACACAGCATCTGGCAGCACACAAAAAACATGATGTTTCCCTGACAGTAGGAAAACCTCTAAGAAGGCAGACAAAGTGACCACTCTTAATAAGAAAGCTCTAATCACCTGCTTACAGTACCCCCACGTATCCTGGATGTCTCAATTCCCCCGTGAGCCATGCACAGTTCCTACCTTGTAAACTCTTCATGAAGGTTGTTCGGTTCTGACGAATAGTACTTAATCCGAAAATGCAACGTGTATGGAGGTCCAACTGCACATGGAGAGATTTGAAATGCAGAAAAAAGGTTTATATTTGTTGCAGTCTTGCTAAGGCAGAACAGTTGCCACACCACCCCACAACCCAAGAAATCCAAAATTATTTACATTTTTCCAATTCTTCAAAGACAGTATTTCATGTTTTTTAAATTTAAAAATGCATGCAATAAACCAAAAAACTAGACTATTGCCATACTTTATGATAGTCATTAATTCAAATTTATCAAGGCAATAGTCCATTTGTCAAATACATTTTTGTCCAAAGGGGGTGCCTCACAGCACGCTGTGAATGACAAGAAGTTCCAGGTACATTGTCTGTTGCTGGGCCCAGGGGGAAATGGAAGGAAGAGGGAAGGAGAGGGCGATGCTCCTTCTTACCAGGCACAAATAGTATTCCAAAAAAAACCCCCCAAAAAAACCCTGCCCAAGAAATCAGCTTTTCATTGAAACACATGAATAAGGAAAGGTAAGATAAATAGACTGAAAAGTACTGGAGAAGACTCTGGAAGACACTCACAAACATAGAAAGCTAAAAAATTCCATGGGATTGCAAGAATTGTACTTTTAATGTCAGAAGGTGAATGCTACATCAGACTTTCCATGTGACAGATAATAAGAAGTTATCCAGCTACCATGAAAATGTGACCAATGCATCCTTATCTGCCCAACCCTTATCTTTCAACCAACTGTCTGCTGATGTATTCATTGACAGAAAGATCACTTTTCCTCACTTTTCTAAGGTCTTCTCTAACATCACATCAAGATGTAAACGTGTGTCCATTAATGATCCTTCTACTAAATGATATGCAGCTAAAAGTCAAATAATCAGAGCTTTGATTTTGTCTCCATGTACAGCTCCTGTAAGTCAGGGTATAGCATCCTGAGCTCACAGTTTGGCACAACTGGTGAGGTCTGCATAGGTGAGCTAATGACTTGGAAAAGACAGCAGTGAGCAAAATCCATCATGAAAGAAAAACTCTTCACAAAGGATCTGCTGAATGCAAGGTAAAGGAAAGTTACCCGTTGTGAGAGAGACCTTTACAACACCCAACAAATTGCTTTCCTCTTTGGCATTCCTCAGAGCCATGACTGACCAAATTCTGTCCAAAACAGGCCCTTCACAGATTAAAAACAGACAAAAACATGCAACTAAACTGGCTGAAGGTGTTAACAGCATCACTGATTTTCCAGGAGAAAAGGACAAAGCTATTAGAGAACGTGCAGCTGCAAATAAGTTAGTTACTTAAGGTAAAGCAGTCTGTGACATGATGAAAAGGGGAGAGAAAAACCAAACAGCAAAAAACCTTTTCCATAGCAGCTATCTTCACCATGGATTCTAGCAGGCTGACACCCACATACCATGGAGAGACAGCAAACTACCCTAAAGGGCTTTGAAGAGCTCCATCATTTACAAAAATCATCTAGATATTTGGGTACTTATCAAAAAGAAAGGCAAAGCACCACTGAAGCTATCAGAACTATCTTTGTGAGGCCCTGCAAGGGGGTCACAAATTTCCTTGAACGCCACATTTTAATCTCACAGAAGCCATGTCTTCATGGCCCATGACTGTTGCCAACTGCAATATTGCAATAAAACATGTTAATGCCAATGCTGCACTGTACCCTAGCCTGCATCCTGATTATCAAAAATCCTGGAGCTACTTCCATGGCTTAGACAATTTCCACAGAAAACTCAGTGGCCCAACCCAACCCCTCCATCCAAAACTACCTTTGATAAAACAACAGCTATTTCAAAACTATGTTTGACAAAACAGCAGCTATTTCTGTTAGTTTTACTTCTAAGACAATAATCTGGGAAAAAAAATTAAAATTAATCATTACACAATGAAGTATTTTCCATTTGCTCTCTGAAAGAAATTGCAGGATATCTGTTCTGGATCAGCAGCAGTGACAGGAACCGCGATCTGTGTCCAGGCAACCTAATTTCACAGATCAGACTGAAATTACCTGGCAACCTACTCTGCCCCAGACAAACAGCACAGGTTTAACAAGGGCTTCTGCAGGTTGGGCTTCTGTTCAAGTGCTCTTGCATTTAGACATAATATAGTTAGCCAATTACCCCTCAAATTATAACTATTTCCTAAGAAATATTTATTTCATTAAAGGTCATATTTAAACATTCTCTATCATGTTCTAATACACTAAACTCAAATTCTTTATGAAGTAACAAAATAAACAGGCAGAGACATAGTACTTACTTTTTATTTGCTTCTTAATGAATTTTGAATGGTCCAACCAGTGCTAAAAAAAGAAAATCCACACTTAGAAGAAGTTCCATTTCAAGATTTTGTTGACTCCATACACTGATTACAATAAAATTTAACAGATAAAAATCTCTTATAAGGAAATATTGATATATTTCTTTTCTAAACTTCTGCACATTGATGAAAGTGTTTATTGGCATATTCTTCCCTTCTTCCCCATGGGAAAGCTTGATTTTCAAATTTGTCAGTACTGCCAGGGAAGCCACTCTTCAAAATCCAAGGCCAAAGCAGTGGTGTGTAAGGAAGGCACTCTTTTGTCCCAAACCCCTGAGTTTCAGCCTCCTTTAAACCTCTGTTTGATGGAGACCCTCCAGATCCTGGACTATCCTGCCTTCCACTGCAGTGTAGCCAAGTTTTTTCAAGGTAAGAATGGAGACTTAACCCCACTAAAAGCATTTGGGAAACTTTTGATGTATACCCCACCCCTCCCTTTTTAAACTAAGGCAGACGATCTGGAATAGTGCAACAATGACGACAAAAACATATGATTCCCAGCAAAGTTTACACACTCTTGTCAGTGTAAGTTGCATCTACAGAAAGGCAGCAATAAACACAATCTGGTATAAATTTAGCTTAAATCTTTCACAGTCTCTGCTCAATGTCCTACAGAAGGCTGCAATCTTATTGGAAGCAACTCCATGTAAATGTTTCTGTCATACAAAGTGATAAGAGAGTTTTGGATTTCCTTGAAATAAATGTTTTTCTCTCTTTATATATATATTTTTAAATTATTAACTAGGTACTATGAAAGAAAATCTTAGGGGAAAAAAAACCCCAACTCTTCCTTCTTTCCTAAAGCATTTATGTTTTCAGAAAAAGGATAATCTCTCAATGACTACTCAAGTTTACACCAACACCATGGTCCTATGGCTAAATAAATGTGCAAAATTATTTGTTGTCTAGTAATACTGGTATTTATTTACTAAGTATGTTCTAAACCAAGGCAAAAATTTATTACAGGTATAGATGTGTACAAATCCAGAGTTGGACAGCTTATGACCCTTAAGGTAAATAAATCTCACATGAGGTAGAAAGAGAAAAAGAAATGGAACAATGATTCTGAAGGTGATTTTATTTGCAGGAAACTTGCAAGACTCCCTTAGGTGAGGCTGCCAAGAAATCCATTCCTATAATCCCTAATCTGGTAGAAATGTCTGCCAGATTGGAAATAAAATGTTACAGCAGTTCATACGAATACATTCCTTAGAGTTGCAAGTAATTTACTTTGTCTGTACTTTGCTCTCTTATGAAAAACTACAGCTTTGTGAAATCTCAAATTTTTGATAAGGCAAAAAAATATCAACATTGAAACTTTGCCTTTTTTTCTTTTTTAACTGAAATTATGTAAGTCTGTTACTTTCACAGCTCCAGGGTAGATTAATTTTTTACTCTTCAAATACCTAGCTATGAAAATGTCTTTCTATTCAATATTTATTTTGGCTAAAGAAAAGCCTTTCAAAGACAAATATAATGAATGCATTAGAAGAGAAGTTTAGCTTCATGTAAAAAACATCTATAATACGTGCCAAAAACTCCTGTTAGTACATGTTCTGGAACAAGCACTGCACAATCTGAACTATAATAATTCCCAATATAAAACCAGCTGATAGTCCCTTTCTTGGCATGTGGTCTTTAAGGTACATTAAAGCTCAAATAAGAGTAAGTTTCAAACTGATTATTTGCAAGTGCAAATACTTCAAATAATGGCTAAAAAATACCTAACAAGACTCCAGGAACTGCTTGTGCAGACCATTAACCAAGACTATATTTTAGACAGGAAACTATCATCACTCTCTGTACCTAAGCAGCCAGAGGCAGACAGCTCCAGGAGATAAAGCACAGCAAGCATTAAAGTCACCTCTCTTCAGAAGCAGCAGTGAGCCACTGCTTTACCCCCATGCTACACTACACATCAAGTGTGTGATGTGCCACCACACGGATTATAAATACAAAGACGGAGGTAGGGCATGGACTGACAGTATTATTGGCCCAGAGCTCCCAGGCATGGAAGGTTTCATGCAGATTTATGAACCAACTCCAATTTCAAAGTCAGATATTTTGTGCAATTTCTGTGAAAATCAGGCTGAATTTTAACACTTCTTTGCCTCAGATAATGTCAGAGGGCTTCTTCACACTGTGTACCACACCAGCTTTCCAAATGTCCCTCTGAGCTGAAAAAAACATCAAAGCACTCTAGCTAAAGCCTAAAATAGGTTTGGGCTTGGCTAGACACTGCTTGCTGACTCAGTTAGGGGGAAGTGAAAGCAATGAATTCTGAAGTCTCACTAGGAAGCTGAATAAAACAAGAGTAGCCTTGCTCCCTCTCAGCACCTAAGATTGTAGCTCTGCCTATCTTGTGCTCTGGCTAAACAACCATACATCATTTCAGGATCCAGAGTCAGCAAAGAAACTTAACTATGGATCTCACAGTGTAGGACCAAGACTGACCAGATTCATTTCAACCCCCATAATCCCCCTATCCTGTTTGGGCTTGGAAATATCAGTGCAGAACAAGGATGAGGAAAGGGATTAATTGCTTTACGACTGTGTTATGATAGCTTAGACAGTGTCTGAGCTGCTTTACCTGCAGTAAGGGAAGAAAAACCCAAACCTGATCAAGCTGCAGGTAATCAGAATTCTATGATTATGCGAGAACAGAACAAGCAGTTCAGCTGGACGGGACCTACAATGACCATCTAGTCCTACTGCCTGACTGCTTCATGTTATTAAGGGCATTGCATCTTAAGATTGATAGGCTTGAGGCATCAACTACCTCTCTAGGAATCCTGTTCCCGTGTTTGACAATCCTCTAGAATAAGAAAGAAGAAATGCTTCCCAATGTCCAGTCTGAACCTCCCCTGATGCAGCTTTGAACCATTCCCATGTGTCCTTTCACTGAATATCAGAGAGGAGAGCTCAGCACCTCCGTCTCCCATCATCAACTGCAGAGATCAATGTGGTCCTTCCCTTAATTTTGTCAGGTAAACTGGAAAGTCAAATGCTACATTAAATCCTCTTTAACCTCAACAAAATTTATTTTCTCTATCAAATGAATAATGTTTCCTATGGTATTAACTGACATAACATAGTAGCTATTGACTGGGATTCATTCATGTGTTAAAAACAAACACCAATCAATTCCACATGAAAGAAGCACAACTTAAAAAAATAATTTCTTAAAATACTGGAAGCATGTATTTATCTCAGCATGGTCTCCTGTTGATCACTCACTTTATCGAAGGGAAGAAGAAAAAATAAGTACCTCAACATTTCCTAATGGTAGCAGCCAATATTTTCTCAAAATAGATATACAGCACAGGAAAGATGTATTTGTGTCAAGATACAGCAGATAAACTACAGCTGCTAAAGCAGTCAACTTATAAAGACCATGCGAGTGACAAATGAAGACTGAAAGAAGGATTTCCACAGGCTGACACAATCCCATCACACACCTGAGCTTTGCAAATTCCACCACCATTCTACTTGCTTCCTAAAAGAATGAAAATTCCTTGTCTTAATTTATACAGCCCTCAAAGGTGACCTGAAAAGGAAAAAAAATGCACTTGACTCTTTTTGGTTTGCTTTCTTTACTAGTTTAAAATGCACGAAGAACATCTTGAATAGACTGTTCTCCCTTAGGTTTATTTATATATTTAACTATCAGTAAGAGAAAGGCCATTTTTACTGGAAGTTTTATTTGCCCTCTGACAAATATTGGTTTAAGTCGTGCCTAGAGGTACAAGAAAGACAATCATGCTCAATGATCAAGTTCAGAAAAGAAGGTAGGCTAAATAAAAGCCAGCACCTTTAAAACCAAAAGTCAATTATCCCTTCAAAGTGTCTTCTTGCTTTCTGGTTTCCTAGGCACCTGAATCCTACCAAGCTGCCTGCCATTACTCACATAGCCTTCTAAAGCAGAGGTGAAAAATGTATGTATCACACAGAGGAAGGAATTACCAAAAAATCAAGCCAATAAAAATTCTACCCACCAGACCATAGTTTGGGGATTTCTCTATTTACAGATTTAAAAGAAAACAAAGGCACAAAAGTTCTCTTTTCTTTTGCAGGTCACCTTTCGACATTATTACAGAAAACCAAATGAGAACTGGGGTCATGTAGAAACTCAGGGAGTACACAAACATATACTTAGACACAGGATAGTCTCCCAAGATTTCACAATTTAAAACAATGAGCTATTGTTCTCATGTTTCTCTAATCCCTCCTAGAAAGTTATGCTCCTCTCAAAAATGAACGTCCACCTGACTGGTGACTTCAGCTGCCTACTGAAGGGCTGCAGAGAAGATGATCAACACTTCCCAGAGGTATTCCATGGCAGAAGGATGAGCGGCACCAGACTCAGGAGAAATCCCAGCTAGACAAACACTATCATCATGAGGCTGTTCAGATAAAGCACAAGTGCCCAGAAGGACTCCAAAGCCACCATCCTTGAGGGTATCAAACATGACTGAACAAAGCCCCAAGAAACCAGATACAACTGAAGCTGCCATGAGGAGCTTGGATAGAGACAACCCTTTCAACAGACAAGACCTGCAGGCATCTTTCAGGATGCTGCTCTACAATCTCACCTACCCAACTTGAAAGAAAATAAAAAAGGAATGCACTTTCACTCAAATAGCATTATAAACCCAAGCTGGGATTAATGAGGTGAACAGTCTGTGTTTGGGGCTCAGATGGGACCAACTTTTCACAAAATACTGGCAGGATCTTACAGGCGTTTCAGTCTCAGCTGGCCATTTTTGATTTAGACTCTCTTTGGATACTGCTATCAGTATCCTGTTGAACAGGGCCCAGCGCAGCAGTACAGTACCGCATCAACACTGCTGGAGGTGTGAGGACCAACCTCATCCAGGTGCAAAGTTTTATCAGTTTTCTAACTTGTCTCTGGCCTGAACAAGTCAAAGTCAGACCAGCTGCCCTCCAGCAGCTCCCTTGAACTGACACCATTCCGCAGTTCCCACGCCAAGTTCCCTCCTGCCCTGTGAAGCACGGCTGCCACCTTCCCCAAGTCAGACACACTGAGACAGTGCAGGCATTGCAGGGTGCAAGCAATGCTGGCCAGCAGCAGAAGGGCAGATGGAGCTGTGATAAAGCTCTAGACTGTGATCTTGGGAGTACAAGGCCACTCCAGAGCTGTGAGAGCTGAAAGCTGGTAGGTCTTAATGGGTCTTTACCAGCCCTGAGACCTTCACATACCGTGTGGCATTCAGGGGAGTCTGGCCTGTCCCAGTCTGAGTCAGCACAGAGCCATCCCAGAAGCATCCTGATAAATGGTGTGGTTTAACTGCAGACCACATAAACTAACCAAAAATAACAGAGATATACAGGAACACCCTTCAAGACCATTAGCCTATCCTAATTCATATACATGTGATAACCAAAGAATATTTTGGTTTGCAGATTTGATGTGACAGAAAACACAGAATTCCATAAAAATGATATTAAAAATTTGCCTGGTCTAGTATATTTCTCATTTGATTTACTTTACAGATAATGAAAGCTGATACCACTCCAGATCAATTCTAGCAATTTACTTTTAATGCCTATATTCAAACATTTAAAAATAAACTGAAGGGATTTGTAACAAGCAGGCAACAAACCTTGCTAAATCCGTGGAAGAAAACTGAGAAAACCACTTCAGCTTATGCTCCAGCCACACACAAAACCAAAAGAAACCAGCATAAACTGTTTGCTGTCCTGAAGAGAACTCTTTATACTCAGGAGAGAGGTGCAGAAACATCACTGACAGACAGCCTCACAACCACCTGCCCTGTATGCCTGCTTCTCAAGCCTGTGTCAGAAAAATGTCCTCCCAAAACAGCAGATGCTACTGGAAGACTAAAGACTGGAATTTGTTAGTGTTTTGGAGTCTTCCACCAGGTGTTCACAAACCACAATACAGACATGGACAGCCACAGCTGGAAGTGTTCCACATTCATCAGGTGTTCTGCACCACTGTGGAGTCAGTCACACTGCCTTTGTCCAGTTACTGAACTGGCAATCCTACCACTGCCACTATTAGAAACTGAACCATAAGAGTGCTACAGGATGTTCTACAGCTTTTGGGACCATCCATGTGTGACTGGCATTTTTTGCTCTTGGCTACAACCTACAGACAGACATCCTGCAACAACCACAGTCCCAAACTGCTCATCATCCCGAGGAACAAGAGAGATTCAGGGGGGGAAACTGAGTCACAGAGGAATGTCACAGCTTATTCATGGGGAAAATAGTATGTTTCTAACAGCATGAAAGGAAACATTTAGCATTATCAAAATATTTACCAGTCTCCCTTCTTTCCCACATCCAGTGTACTGAAAATAAGGCCTTATTTTCTTCTTCATGAACACTTGTTAAAGTATTAAGAAGTACAAAAGGAAAAAGACTCTCAGACATCACACTATGAGGCTAATTGACTGGTTTGAACTGCTCATTTTTCCACATCCCTCACATCTTAAGAAGTCATGGCAAGAATATCAAAAGCAGCAGCTGAAAAAAATCTCATCAATGAACCCTTAAAAGAAAATTCAGATAGATACAGCAGAGGCAGTCATAATGAACCAAGGCACTAAAAGTCCCTGATCCAATACCTGCTGAAACATCCAGGAATCTAGTTCTTGATGTGTAGAGGAAACAAAGGTACTTATATTAGTTGTTGTCCAGCGCGCTTCCTACCTGCCCCCTCAGCACTAACGAAATCCTTTGTCATGAGTCCTACATGATCCTGACTCTCCCAGAAAAACTTGGCCAGAAGGCTGCCTTTCATAGAGGTCAGGATTTCAGTGTCACAATCAGTGCATCCTGACACACTGCTGGTCAGGCCCACTCTGGGCAACACAGTTCTGGCCATGTTTTTTCCCTCTTCTTTTTGTACTTAGAGCAATTGCTTTCATGAAAGCCTATTTCACTTCTGCACAATCTTCTCCATGTCTTCCCTCCATTGTCTTCTCACCTCTTGCATCAAAACCCAATTTAGAAATTGGTCAATAGTGAGAACTCCAGATGCAAGCATGATTTACCAGGACAATTCACTGCAGGTTGGTCCTGGTATTCACTTTCCCAGGGAACCCTGGTCCCCACCACAGCCTGCAGAAGCCACAGTGTGGCCTCACACATTAGTTTTGCTGTACACATGCTGTAAATCCAGAGCTTCCCAACGTGCCTAATACACTGAGGGCAACCACACATCCTCAGAATGGTTCAATTGGCCGCAGAGCACAGCTGGGAAAGGCTGATCCATACAGACCTTCTTTAAGCTAAGGGGTCTTTGTGACATTAGAGATCAGACATAAAGGACTTAAACGACTCAGAGGATCACTGAAAGAGACACATGTGAGAAAAGGGGCATTTTAATTCTTTTGCTTCTATCCATTCCCAGGGATGACAGCAACTCATTTGCATAAACTAAAAATACAAAAAAAAAAAGAATTCAAAGATTTATCTTAAAAAGTCTTCCCTCTCAATTACTCGGTAATTGTTCTTGCAAACAGAAACAAAATCATGATGGAAACATGTAAATTCCAAGCTAATAAACATGGGCAATCCTTCAGTTATGAATTCTTGTGAAACACAGGAGGGGCTGGGAGAGTATCCATATTTTGGTGTCACAGGACAGAAAACTGGAACAAAGAAGGTAACTGTAGGAATGGAGATACCTAATTCTTGAGAAACCCTATAAAATACAGAGCTCACAAGGAGCTGTTAACCACAGAAAGCGTTTTTTGGGTTTTTTTTAATTAAGATGATTTAGAATAAGAGCTAAAGAAAGGACACTCCTGGACAGAAAATGAATAAACATTAGCTACCAACAGCCAAAAATAAGTGTCAAACACCCAAACCAACCACAGAATACACTGAATGCAACCAGTTTCTACAAAGATCAATGAAATACTTCCTCATAGCAACTGAACTTCAATAGTATGGTCTCCCAAAATTTTATTATTGCTATTCCCAACCTCAGCTAAAGCTTTCAAGGCCTTCTGCTTTGATAGAAAACACAGACTGTAGTAAAACTACCTAAAAACCCAATAAGCTTCATGTGTTCTCTAAACCACTGCAGAGACCTTCTACATCAGAATGACACCCTTCAATCACCCCAAGCACAACTACACTGTTCAAGTTCTTTAACGGCTTGAATAAGAAACTGTTTTCTTGCACTAGAATATTTCTACTAGAGTTAATAGCAAGTAACTCAAAATACAGCAGTACACTAAGATTTGTTTTCGAATAAATTATTAGATGATTATCTACATCCTTTTTTCATTCTGTATCCTACATTCTTCTGATGGATATCTTCAAAGAGCACAAGATAAAAACTAATGCAGAGTTCACTGAACAGGCATTACAGTATTTTCTGCATTACTGCTGACATCTTGCTTTTTACAGCTTTATGGGGGGGGATTTGTATTAAAAATAAGCTGTTCAAACAATTAAAGTTTTTTCTCTTTCAAAGCAGATAATCTCTAATCATGATTTTGTTTTCCAAATCACAGCTATCAACACTGCTTGTCCCAACTCTTTGGCAAAGTTACAGGACTGCAGGAAACACAGTGCATTCAAAAGCTGCAGGCCTTGGAGCACACAGAAGCAATCTCAGCTATTCAAAGACTATTTTGTGCTCCCTTACTTGTAATGGTGGCTTAAAGATGTTTAGCCCTTAACAATACATACTTAAGACAAAGGCTTAGAGCCTCAAAGGAGTTTACACAACTTTAATCTCCCAGTTCCCCACTTGGCATAGTGTGTCTGGGCTGGCACTAAGCAGGAGCCCAAGAAGGCTGTGCATTAATTGCTGTGCAAAGGAAAAGAGCAGGTCACAAGTTCAAAACAGATGAAGGAAGGCTGTTAAATCATGGAACCTTTTGGCACAGGGTGCTGGGCAAGATAAAAGCTTGTGCCTTGAAGTACTCTAAGCTCTACTCTCTGCCCAGCTTGAGCCAGACCAAAAAAACCCCAAGAGCCAAGTAAGAGCTTTTGGCCTTGCACTTCAGTTAAGGTGAAGAACTTTGCCCTCAACACTCCTCTTAATTCAGGAAATTACAACTCTACCACCAAAGCCTTGCAACCAGAGTTGGCTTTTTTCAGAGTCCCCCTAGAAGTTGTTCACAGCTCTCATCCCTCTTGTAACTGTAGATGCATCATATACTTCCCTCCTTAACAGAAAAAAGAAATAGCACATAAAAAAAATCTAGAACACTTGCATGTATAGATACATTTTGCCCTCAACACCAGTGAGAGACCTACATACAGAAGATATAGCTACTCATATCTGCATCTTTCTTATCAGTCAAAAGAGCCCTTCAGTTTTGCAAACATGCAAGAAAATGAGTCTTCCCAGCCTCCTCAGCCTGGCTTTTGGCTGATCTACCTTTGTTCCTGCTGTGAAAGGATATTTCACTCTCCCTTTCTGCTTCCCTTCTTTCAAAACATTATGGAATTCCTTGCTAGGTAACTATTTCTAGCTATCAAATTCACAGTTGATCCTAGATGATTTGACAATCAGTGACAATATAATTTTTTCCCATTATAAGCAGGCTCTGTGCTATTAGCTGTGTCCTTTTCAACAGATCCATCATAAAAGTAAACACAATTTATATATTAGAAATTTTTTCAGGAGCACACACACACTAAACCATCTAAAAATCCCAAACCCATTATGGACATACTTCATTCAAAACATCAGTTTTCAGTGATATTAACTTAAATTAATTTAGACAGGATAATGTTTAAATAGATTAATACCACTTCTCCTCAAACCCACAGATGCCCTTCTTCCATTATCAAGTCATTACAGTACCTGGATAGGTTTCCTATTTGTTATTTAAAGTGACTGGTAAAACATAGAAGATAATGCAGCAGCTTAAAACACTGATCCATCCTTTGACCCAAGCTTGTTAGAGAATAAAGCTGAGAATTCTGGGATGATAAACTTTGAACCTACACAATATTCCAGCTACGTTTTCCCATTATTTTATTCTGTTATACCAGAGGAGACATCTTCTGCTGCTTCATGGAAAAAACAGTTAAAAACCAACCAGAGAGCACTCAAGGAAACACTTATTTTCCAAATATGCATAATTTCTATCGACAGTGCATGTTTTTGTCAAACTTCCTGTTTACAGAGTGAACAGACAAATAAAAGATTAAATATGCCAATACAGTATAACTATGATGCTGTAGTCTTTTAACCCTATCCTATTAATACAACAGATCTGTAAATATATTTTTTTAGATTTGTTTATTTTAACTGTAGATACTGGAGGTCCTTATATAAGGAAGATAAGGAGAACCTTTAGCTAAAACCTTTTGCTCTTGCAAATAAACCTAAATCTACAAAGCAACAAAATGTGTGCATGAAACAGCAGAGAGAGAAAATTTACAATAAATCCTTGCTTGTAAAACATTGTGAATACCTTGAGTGTAACCATCAAGCACATTTTTCTTTACCCACATTTGTTGCTTTTTCCAACTTGTGTGCAATCAAGTCACATGCATATCATATAAAATGACACAGGACTCATTCAGAGGATGTAGCTTCATGTGCAAGAACCAGACATGGCTTCACTTGTTTCAGCAGTGCATCCCCCAGTGCCAACCTCTCTCCGTGGAACTGCACCAGCAATACATTTATCATAGGCAAAGCATAAAAATCAACTTAAGTTATACTCACTGTAATCTGGGAAGCGTCCATGAATTGCAGGCCAAAGTAATCCGTTTCTACAAGGTCCAAATGATACACAATCTGGTCAAACAACTCCTGTCCCTTTGCATTTTTCTGTAATAGAAAAGAAAAGGGACAAACGTTTTTTTAAAGTGGTCAGTGTGGGCTTGTTTGGGTGTGTTTCTTTTCAAGTTAAAATGTGTGAGAAGAGCTATACAAAGGAAAAATACCAAAATAGCAATTCTATTTATTCTGAAGAATTGCGTTGACACTTCTTTTTATTTTCCTCAGGAAATAGAGAGTGACATGCTGTTCTTGTCTGCAGCTATTCCAATAGCGTAAGATTTCACTCTCAAAGAAAACATTCAAAGTTCATCATAACTAAAAATGTACAAGAGAAAGGGAAAGCTTATGCCCTACAAGTGTCCTAAGTCACAGAGGCATCATTTTGTACCCTAGGAAGTCAGATTCTCCAAGAAAAGACTTTAACACGCTGCCTGCTATCTGCTGTCTATCAACCGTCATGCAGTGCCACGCCACCACTGAAGTTGTAAAATAAATTCTGGACAGCCTGAATACTCAAAGACCTCTGTGAAGAAAATTAATGGGATTTGATAAAAATCTTTCATTTATGTTACCAGTTGCCATCATATTTACAGCCTTTAAATGAAGAAACAAACAAGGGCCAAAAAAAGCTGTAAATCTTACTTGGGGTGCCATCTGAAACATGCATGTGTGGAAATAAAACTTAACAATTAAAACACCAACTATGGACTCCAGGTAATGGTAGAAAACTTTGCAGATATTAAAAGTAGGCTGCACTGGCCTGAGTACTTGTTTTGAGGTTAAGGCAAGAATTTAGATACCTAATCTTCAACTAGAAAACCAAAGTTTGAAGATTGGAGGAAACAGGAAAGTTTGGAGGAAAAGGCAAAAACAAACCAATTTTTCATGGAAATCCTGTTGAGTTACTTGGGGAAGAAAGTTTTCAAGTTCTTGAGCAAAAACACCCCTTGGCCAAAAATACATGCAACAATCAAATCTGAGTAAGAGACTGAAGCTACAGCTGTACTTTATACAGGGAAGTTCTGATCAGGATCCACTTTTGTGACTGCTGTCCCTCTTACAACTTTAAGGATTTTTTTTTTTTCATTTTTATTTTTTAAAACTAACATATTAGGCATTTCCACTTCACCCCAAAATGTAGCAAAATTCACAGAGTTAAGCATTCAGTTCCTCTAGTTTGACCTTCTACACAAAGGCAGCATCAATCATAACATGCAGAACTCCTGTTCAGGGTTCTAATCTGTTTAAAATCAGCAATAGACAAGATGACAAGTTACACCTCTATTTTTCCAAGAAGGTCAAGCAAGCTCAGGTATGGATAGCGAATTTTATTTAAGTTGTATTTTTTGGGTTTTAACTAACAAAACAGAAGAACAGAAAGAGAATCATATCAAATTTCATGAGTGGAATTAGAAGCTCTACTAAAACAAGCTGCATAAAAGTGTAATACCAACATTAAATTGTCATTGTAAAATACTGTTTCATTATTTTGAGGGGGGCAAGAGGTGGATAATAGACATTATTAACCAAAGTTCAACATTCTATTAAAGGCAGATGAGAATACAATGGCTTCTTAAAGCAGTACATTGCTAAGAAATCATCCTTACTTGTACAATAATTGTTATAAACTGAACAGAAAGTATCCAGAACATATTTTCTCATATGGAGTATAATCAGCACTTGTTAAAAAAAGCCAAACCAAAGTACAACAAAATTTAAACAGATTTTGCTTAAGTGAGGGAGGAGAAAACCCTCAAAAGCAATAAAAAGAGGAACACCAGGACATGAAAAATTCAAAATGTAGAGAAAATGCACTTGACGGCCTACTCTGCTCATGGTTGCTTGCTTTATGGCATTAACTACAAGTATATGTTTATCTTCCACTGCCACACACCCAATAGAAACCAGAGAGAGCACACTCCACCTTCTGTACCCAAGCAGTAGTTAATGTTTAACATGCGTTACATGCAGAATAGCTGTGCACGGCTAGACCATAAAATGCAGTATTACATACATAGCTTACAGGAGATTGTAACATTTAACTTGTCACTAAATGAGCTTTCCCAGAAACTTGTACCACTTAAATGATAAAGCTGCTGCAGCCAACAAATTGCTGACAAAAAACTTTCATTGAGACGTTGCACTACAGGGGGAGATAAAAGCGACTAATTCCTTTCCTTTACTAACAGTAAAGAGTGACCTGTTCTTCTTAGTCTGCCTCATCACTGACTGACAGTCCAGGGATCAGATTGTGGACTGATAAATTAATGTGCACTGAATGAAGTGGGTGGAATAGGCAAAATAGAAGGCTTTTTCCTCAGGCATTACATATGCATGATCATGGTTTCTAAAGCAAAAAATGTCTGTATTACAATAAACTTTTGATCTTCACCAACTTTTTCTTCTCTCCTCCTTCTAGACAAAACAGTAGCTAAAAAACATGCTTCCCTTTTCAAAATCTGGTACCACATAAAGACAAGAAAATGATTTTTACAGTAACATTTTTATAGTAGATCTAATAATCTGGAATTTAATAAATAAATCTCTCTCTACAGATGTTTGACTGGTGCTTATTTTCTGAAGACACAACTCAAAAAAAACCAACCATAAACTAAAAATATTTTACAGTCATACCTTGCTAGACAGATGGTTCATAAGTATTAGATGTGAATGGCCTGCATAACTTACATCTCTCAAAATGAAGTACACAGCAACAAACAGTATGCATATACTATCACACAGACTTACTGCTCTGTTGGTATGGAAGCTACTATAACTGGGAGCAGTGATGTAAGAAGAGTTGCAAAATTTTGTGTTGGCTTGGGTTTTTTGTTTATTTTTGTTGGGGTTTTTGTCTTTGCTTTCTGTTTTGGTAGGGGTTGGTGGGGTTTTTGGTGTTGTTGTTTGGGGTTTTTTGTTTGGTTTTTTGTTTGTTTGATTTTTGGTGGGTTTTTTTTTGTTGTTGTTTGTTTGTTTTTTTTTTGGTTTTTTTTGTTTGTTTGTGAGTTTTTGTTTGGGTTTTTTGTTGTTTTGAAACATCAAGTAAAGCACTACCAGTTTCTGGTGGAGCGTTCCTTTGAACTCAGGAGAACTTGTGTGAGCACCATGAAACCTCACAGGCAAGCACTGGGAGGGTGGGCATGAAATGTCCAGCTTACAAACAAAACTACAGCCGCAACCTAAGGCAAAACTGAATTAGCATGAGGCAGGCACTTGATGAAACACAGACTGAATTACACTTGCAGACTGAGAACCTCCCTGATAATGAGCAATCACTGAGAGAAAGGAAAAAAAGTTTCTCCTGTCTGTCATCCCTGTTCCACCTAACAGTTATGTGAGTTTTGACAAAACAAAGGTTAAATTCTCTAATTAGAAACTCTTCCAGACTTGACAGGGAAATAGGAAGAGGTTTTAATGTGTTTCTGGTTAGACATGAAGGAAAGAGAAAATTGATCAGCCAGGGACATTTTACACCAACTGCCCCTGTCTAAACAAGCTGTTTTGTGTTGATTTTACCTGTTCCAGAGGTCTTTAAAAAGTTTTTGCCAAGGGGCATGAAAAATGGACATACAAGCCAGAAAAGTCCCATTTTAGTGCAGGCACAGTGCAAGGATATTGATCACTCTCAGAGCACATACAAGCAAAGCTGGAGAGCTTCTTCTTCCCCAAACTCAAGTGCATTGCTTGAACCCAAGTGGAGAGGCTGAAATTCTTGAGTCATATTAGAGAGCTCAGACTACAGGGCTACAAACAAACTATTAACACATTTCAGAAATAGCTGAAGCACTGCTTGGGAAAACAACCTGTCAAATAGGCCAAGAGGTACATGAAATAGTCTGCCAGCTGACAAAATGACAACCAAAATTAAGGAAAATAAGCTACTGCCAAGAGAAAAGTCAAAGCCAATTAAATCTTCAGTCAAAGGCAATGCATACCAAACTGAACAGTGAGTAGCAACAGCAGTGGGTAGGGCAGACTTGGTTTCTGTTTTGAAAGAAAGCATGACATTATGTATTCTGCAATATATTAAATATTTTTGCAGAGTGGGCTGCTGTGGTCTCATGGTCACTGACTTCAGGTCTGAGCTTCTAGTAAGTTCTTAAAGGCACCTTTGTAGCTAGCAAGTCTCACCTCTACTGCCCTGTTCTGGTGGCACCAGCATTTCCTCTCCTTGTCATCTCCTGAAAACAGTAGCTCAGTATGTTCTGCTCAGTCTTCTGATATCTGAACTGTTATTAAATCAAATTTCAAACCTAAAGCTCATTTCCAAACCTAAGGGTTTATCTGTTGGCCATACTGCTTAGCAGTGAGAATTCACTTTGCCTTTTAGCAGTCACTGGCAGCGCTGTCTCCAAGTGTTTCAGACAGGCTAAACATGCATAAAAGCCATCTGTGCTTCTAATTAGCTTTGACTCCTGGTGCTCAGTTATCATCTGTCCTTTAACTTGCTTTCTTCTGGATAGTCAAGCCCTCAGTTGCTCAAACACACTCAGCTGTACTGAAAGCAAGCAGGAGTTCCATAATTTTAAGCACAGAAAATGCAACTCCTCTACATTCTTATAAAACAAGGATATCTAACAGCTTCAGCCAAGTACACGTTGGAGGCCATGGCTGGGCTTGCAAAAGCTGCACTGAAAACCATGTCTATCCATCCCAGCAGCAGACAGTACTGTCAAAGTCAGCCGCTGGTGTTCAAACTGCAGGCTGCCCTCCAGAGAGGACACGATGCAAACCAGCCACGACCTTGGGGCCTAATGCAAATACTACTTTATTTTCATAAAATCAGTGCTAATTGAAGAAAAGCAAGTTCTTTACTAACATATCATATTCCATGAGGCTGGCCAACTTGCTCAAGCTGCAATGAAGATGTCAGGTTATCTTCTCACTAGCCAACCACTGACTTAAATTTTCAGTTCTAGCTACAAGCTCACTTGCAAACGTGACACTTTTCAAATAACCATTAAGCCTCTCACCCTGTCATGGCAATAACACCAGTACTGCTTCAGAGCCTGCTACTGCATGCAAATGATGTTTAAATGTAGTACAGACCACAGAAACAAGCAGTTTTGCTGAATGTGCCCAGAAGAAAATACAAGTGATGACGCATGTGAACTTGTATCTGAAGAAGAACAAAATTCATTTTAGTTCCTTTGAGAAATTAGCTGAAACCAAGAGTCAAAATCCCCTTAAATTCCCCCTGCATAAAAAACTCAAACCAACAAAAACTCCCCAATGTATACACACACCACCAAGCCCCAGGAGACAAAAACATCCCATGAATGGTATTTACTTATTATAACCTTGAAAGAACACACATTTTGCACACAGTCATTTCTGTCAAGGCCCCAAACAAAAACTGCTATTTCTTGAGCAGAAGTGGCTTAGAAGCAAAGTTAAAGACCCCCCCCCCCAAAAAATGACAAAACACCAAAGCAAAAAGAACCCAAAACTCCCACAAATAATAAAGCAAACCAAGCTGCTTCCTTCAAATTAGTCTCTAAGCCTATGATAAAAGTCTCAAAAACTAAGACTCTCACAAGTCACATCTATCAGGGGGACAGAGGGAACCTCAGATAAGCACACAAGCACTTAAGAATATTCTCTCTGTGGGCAGACTGGCACAGACAGTGCAAGCAAGCTGGGTTCCTGCATCCAAGATGCCAGCGAGAATTTGTAGACAGTCATTAAGAAAAAAAAAGGCAATCCCGTAACAGTGGGTAAAGTAAACCTCCCTATTGCTGCACAGCAGCATTTTTTAACAGCATCCAGACTTTCATCTCTCTACCAGCTACTGGCAACAAGATTCATGTTCACTGGAGGAGAAGCGTGAACAAGGACAAATAAATAGATCACCATATTTTTTATGTACCAAGTCTCTACATAAACCCAAACGGCACTGGGCTTCTAGTCAAATCACAGTACATTTACCATGCTAGTGTGACATTGAAAAAGTCTCTTGTACTAGCTTATGCTTTCTACCTGTTATATAAGGACAGTCACTTGTCAATAAAAAATAAACAAATTTAAAAATGGCTCAACAATAAAAAAGTAACAATAAAAACAAAGCAAACAAAATCAAGAAACCCAAACTACTAAGAACTAAGGGTGGGTAAGGATAATACACTACTTATAAGCTCTGCAATAGGAGCGAAGTTTGTACTTTATGAATAATTTCATTATTCATAAAGTACAAACTCATTAAGATGAATCAAAGATTGAATTGGCAGCACAGCATTATAGAGAATACACAGACAATAGAGCAGAGAGAGAATTACCTTAGATGGAAACAATCTCCAAAGACTCCAAAGCCATGCCAAGAAACCCATTGGAGAGATTCCTGTGTCTAGTAGCACAAATATAAAGCAGATCCAGGAAAGTCAGGTGAGATTTGAAGGGAGAATATAGTGTTTCCTTTGCCACTTCACACATCTCTGCTTCCAGTCACTTCCTTCCCCATCTCTTAATTACGTTCTATCTCTTCCTCAACTGGACAAGTGAACTAAACTTATAAAATGATCCAAACAATGCTAACTTTTTCTGCAAACTGGTTTTGCACAGTTGTTTTTGAAATAGGCATTTTTACTAGCTGAGTTTTACAGTACAGCCCTTTCAAAACAGATTATAGTTTTTGAACCATATGCAGAGACTCAAAGCCTTTTTTATTGATGAAAAAAATGAGCAAGAATGAGCAACAAACTACCATGTCTCAAGACCTGCATTATCTGGAAGGGATAATTTCACCACTTGCTTGGGTTTTTTTCAGAGAAGATGGGGCTATCCCAGGCTGGACACAGCTGGCATCAGTCATTCCATAGCAGACCCACTGACTACTGGCGGTGGGGTGTAGGGCATGGGTACAGAAGTCACAAGTGAAGAAGTGGATTTGAGTTAGGGAAAAAAGTCAACTTTGTCTTGACCCATAAGCCTTTTAATTCCCATTTTTTCCTCCATATTTTCTATCCCCATCCTGCAGACTGAATAAGGGGGCTGGGCAGGAGCCTGGCTGATGTCTAAGGCTAACCCACTACAGTGGGGAAACCTTTATGCAGGACAATTTCACATTTCCATCAGTCATCTAAAGGGCATGCTGTCTTTGAAAAGCCTTTAATCTCTCCAAAGGGCAGGCAAGTACTACCACGGTGGGTGCCCTGTACGTGCAATTATCATTGTCAACATTATTACCAGCAGTGACATTTTTATTTTATTGGACTCAGATGAAGGTGAGGTTCTGCTCATTGTCCCTCTCACCTACACATACTACTGGCAACACAGACCTCTTCCCAAGAGAAAAGCACTGTCAGCACTTCTAAATGAGATCCTCAGGCAACAGATAAAAGCAACCATCAGTCACAAAACAAGGCAATAAAAAAACCCCCAAAAACAAACAAACAAAAAAAACCACCTTACTTGCGACTTTATATTCTGGAAGTTGGTCTGGACTCCTGTTATTTCAGGAACAGACAAGTTACCCCATCACAATCACACACACTCAGAGGCGTAATTTAAAAAAAGGGTTACTTGTATGTAAAGAAGATTCTTTTTCACCCCTAGAATGCCAGCTCCCTCTCCTGACCCACTTGAAATATTACATGCCCCTCAAACACAAAGTGGAGGAAACGCGAAGCAGCTAGGATAAAGAGAAAAAAACCTGTGCTGAGACTCCTTAACCTACATGATTTCACTCAAAATTTAATTTACAGTTCTGTATTCCCAGAAGAAGAGGTATTATTTGGTAAAGCTAAGCTATGGGCATTGAAGTGGAAGCCACCTCTTTGAGATGATACCATCAAACACAACACAATGTTTTAGGCTTCTCTTGCCCATTGCCCTCCTGCACAAATCACGATGGGATAGAGGTGCCAGTTTGCTGGGGAGATAGAGAAAATTCTAGGTCATGAATTTAAACTGCATTTGAGAAATAACATGGAACACTGGCATAAGATGACATTAAAAAGAACAAGGAGAAATAGGCAAGTGCTCTCAGAAGAGAATCCCAGGAGAGTTTAGCGAAGACTCTGCACTTTCTTACGCTAATGCAGTACCAAAGTTTCAAACTACATCTTTGTTTTCTTATACACCTGCATTTGAATGCTCCAGGAGTAGAAATAGTTTTAAACAGATGCAATTGTACAAACAGAATTTTCCACATAGACACATCCTTTGTATACAATTCACATGTATGGGCGCCTGACTCAACTATTTCTAATTTTTTAATCTTGTTTTTAAATAGGACACCTTTATTACTGTCTACACAAAAGCAGTTTACCAATGAGGCTTCAGTGGCAACCTTGCTTCAGCATAAGTGTAGTTCAGACCAGTAGTAATGGCCAGTCAGACACACAAGCAACACAAGTAGTGGTACTTGACATAAATTAAGGCTGCAGGGTTCCCGTTCTCCCAGCCAGACAAGTCACAGCTTCTGTTCTTGACTCCTACCCAAGAGGTTTGTCAGGGCAGCTGAAGGCCTTGCACAGAACTGGCTACAGGGGGAAGTTACACTAGTTAAACATCACTGCTAATTCAAGCTAACAGCACTTTCAAACCCCTTCCCCACACAAACTGACCAACACTGCACAGCCTGGCATGGGCCTGGTATGCCAAAAGCTGTTTCCTAACACTGGTATCCAGGCAAGGAGGAGGCCACAAAGCTGTGCTGTGGCTGGAAGGCAAAACCTAGGAGAGCTGCTCTAGGAACTGGTATCTTACACAATGCCTTACAGAGCGTCGCTTTTAAGGGCATAGAACAGGATCCCCACCATCACCTGCAGACCTGTAAAAGCAAAAAGGTGCAGATCCCTTTAGCAGGATCACACCATGTATGCTGCATGATTTTACTTTTATTTATGTCTGGATAAAACAAAAAGTTCCTTAGAACTGCTCTTCTCCTCCAGTAGAAAACTGGACACTGTTAATGCTGCATAATTCAGAGTCAATTATTTTTATGTATTTTTTAAAAAACTTAAATAACATATACTAGTTGTGGCACTTTTCAGAGCACAAAATTAATTCCACAGGCATGCTAGCATTAGCATTAATTACCTATATAATTACCTTATAATGTGCTAAACCTTCCATATAAATTATATTTATTATTAATCACTCTGACAGTTACAGCCAGTAAAAGAAGTTCAAAGATGTGAACCAGAAGCAGTGACCAAAAAGAGTTTGGAACTTGAGGATGAAGCTCTAATGTGGTCTTTTCCTCAGAAGTTCTATGGATTTAAAAATGCAAAGAAACTCTTTTTGAAGTTATTTATTCAGACAGCCAAGTGACTTCAGTACTCTTCACTCTTTGTTCTTTCATGCACTAAGTCATAGGATAGAACCTCTCCAAAGAATCAACCCCAATTATTTGCTTTTCTCTGAAGAAAACCAGAAATCCAGAGATTCAGAAAAATCAGTAAACCCTCTTAAACTGCAGGTTTATAATCAGCAGATTTAAAAACAAAGGAAGACCAGGGAAGTTTGCCAGTAAAAGTATTTCATTTAATGGACAGTCAGGAAGATGTGATTATTTTTCAACACAAGCATAATTAGACAAGTATATGCAATTAAAGACAATCACTACAAATTACATTTCTTTCAAGAAAGACAGAATATGCAAGAAGAAAAGCCATGTGGTTTTTATTAAAAAAACTTCATTAGAACAACTATAAAAAGGAATAAACACGAGTTCAAACTAATAGAAAGCCCCTCTCATATGATGCTACTGCTCAGTTCAAACCAATGGCAGACCTAGTTTTATTATAACAAAGTTTAGCACTGTAATCTTCTCACTGCCGCAAAGGAATTACAAGAGAAGATAAATTTTCATCATGCTATACTATTTAACTTCTTGCTCTCTTATAAATATTCAGATCTGAAGGACAACTGACCACCTTATTGTTCTGAAATAGGCATGGCAGCACAATGTCCTGTTTATCTTCATTCTAAAAGATGAACAAGGACTCATGTCTGGGGATTTTTACTGAATAAACTCAGAAGTTCTGAGTGTCAATATGAAAAGAAACATTGGATTTTAGCCAAAAATGATTTGTAAACATTTCATGCCAACCAACAGATCATCCAATCCTGTTAAGTAAGAGGCTGAGAAGATAAAAGCTCTCCTTATTAACAAAACCTCTGACCCCAGAGTCAGTATGCAGAAAAGCACAGTATTCATCATAATCTGGAAAAGTGATGTTTGCAAAGAAGAGAGAAAAAAAGAACCACCAATCTGCACAAGTGTCGGGCTTCTTCCCTGTCAGGTTCCCTGCATGCTGCAGTTTTTGCTGCCTACTTGGAGGGAGTGTTGTGTGCCAGTATTTCCTCTGGATATACTTTAAAAGACAGCCTTCAGAAATTTTAAGGCAAAAACACAGATGAAAACATGTGATCAAAGGTACATGTACATACATTTCAGAGAGTATAGACAGACTCACAATAGCTAGAAATCTGCCCCACATATGGTTTGATTTGAAAATCCATTTGCAGCAAGCTGCGGCTTCTAGTCTTTTAGAAGATTTGAGTTTTGTCCTCGCTTTGAGGGTTGGCTACTCTGCCTGCTCCATGCTATGAAATGGATTCCAAACATTTGCATGTCAAGGGGAAATAAAACAGAATCAAAAAACTAATGGAAATTAAACCCAAGCACCATAAAGGAGTAAAAAGATACAGTATCAGTTTTTCAGCTGGCTTATTATAAATGTGCATTAACACCATCTCAACAGGAGCTTGCATGTTTAATTCAGACCACCACACAAACACAGGGAAACTTTGTCATTGCTGTAGTGACTGCCAAAGATTCAGCAGATCTCATTAAACTGGTGACACTCCGAGTTTACTGTGCTGGGCTAATGGGGCATTTCTTGTGGCCAGTTCTTTTCACCTGGGCATTTTACCTCAATAGAAGTTTTGCTACGCTTGACAACTTTTGCGAAAATTTTTTTTTTCTTACAGTCTGAATCTCAAGACAGATCAGATCTAACACTCCAAATTGGCCAGTTACACATGGCTGAAACTGCTACCACCGCAGTTGTTTAAAATAACAACTTGATGTCTTTAAGTGAAACTTTTAATATTATTTTATTTCAGGGAAAAAAAAGGTCACTAAGGCCTTACTCATAGTATGAACACATATCCGAAAGTCCTTGTAACACAAAACCACTTCACAGAATAGGTTTAATTGGAGGGATAACTACTTAAAAATGAAACCACTCTTTGATGGCTCCAGAAAAGACTGTACCACCAGTTCTTTGCAGACATTAACAAAAACTTTTATTTATAAAGCAAACAAAATTGGTAAGTCCCTTTGTCTCAGAAGAATTTTATTTCACAATGAAAGTGAAAGCAAGAGCAGAGAACTCCCACAAAGTTGCAATAATTCAATTAAATATCCAACAGAACATAAAGTACCAGCATTAATACCAAGCACTCTGACAGTCTAAAAAGTCACTAAGTCACTGGAGGATTATATTTTGCTGTCCTATTTCTGTTTTCTACCACTAATCATAAAATCATAGCATATCAGGTTGGAAGGGAGCGATCCCAAGGGTCATCTGGTCCAACCTCCCTTTGCAAAAGCACAATCTAGACAAGATGGCCCAGCACCCTGTCCAGGTCAATCTTAAAAGTGCCCAATATTGAGGAATCCATCACTGTCCTAGAGACATTATTAATATGAACAATGTTTCTCATTACCAGACTTACAGACTTGGACAGCCAAGAGCAAGCTCTTCTGTTCGAGCAAAGTTCTGCAAGCCAAACTCTGGCTGTAGGGACAGCTTTGCTGCCTGACAGTTCTTAGATGACACCAGCAACTCAGATAACTTCAAAGTCATATGTCTGTAGCCAGCAGAGCTTTTAAGTGCAACCAAATACAACACCACACCGAGGATGCAGGAAGAACAAGTGTCAACTCACTTGCTCAGCTGTGCCAATTCTGAAAGAGACAGCATGTTGAGAAGTTTATTCAGGCTGAGCAACAAAGCACATATGACTGTTGATACAGCCAGAGAGTCTGTAGACTAAGAGAGACTCGTCTTTCATCTCCCTGTATAGAAAATACCGTATGTTGGGGGAAAACAAGCCATTTAGATGAAAAGAGTGATAAGCTGACTGCTCACTCACCAATCACACACAGTGACGATCTTTAATTATGCCTTTTTATCATCTTGGATGAAAGACCAACAAAAGTTGTTTATCTCTATCGTTGGGCTTTCAGCAGGTCTCCCACAACATCCCCACATCCGGACTGGGGCACTACCCTCTAGATAGGTCGATTATTGATGTCTAGACCACTGGACTCAAAGGGAAGTGGGTAGTGGTTTGAACACTACCTGGAGACATGCTGTAATGAGAATTCCCTTAGGCATCTATCCTGGAACTTATCTTGTTCAACACCTGCATCTACCATAAGGAGGAAAGAGATGGAACACATCACTTTTCAGACGGCACCAAGCTGGGGTGTGCAGGTGAACTGTGTGAAGGCAGTACACAAGGACACTGACAAGCCAGAGATCAGGAAAGAGCTACAACAGTGTTACAAGGCTGGATCATAAATCCTATCAGGCTGACAAAAGTACAGAAAGATCACTACTGTAATGGGCAAAACAAACTCAACTTGGAGATTAATTAAGTTCACTGCCAATTGATAAGAGCAGGATAGTGAGACACACAATCAGAACTAAACACACTTTCCCTACCATTTTCTTCCTAGGCTCAACTTCACCCTCGACTCTTCTCACAGACCTCCTCCCTCACTGAGTGGCACCGGGGAAAATGGATAGTGTCTCTTCACTGCTCTTTCCTTCCCCTGTTTCAGGATAGGGTCCAACCCCATAGGATAAAGTCCTTCACTGACTTCTCCAGAGTGCAATATTCTCACGGCCTACGGTTCCTCGGGACTGGCTCCAGCATGGGATCATTCCATAGAGCAGAGTCTTTCAGGAACAGACTGCTCCAGCATGGGCTCCTCTCTCTATAGGGGCACAGTCTCCTTTGGAGATCCATCTGGTCCTGCTTTGGGTCCTCCATGGACTGAAGGTGGATCTCTGCTCCCCTGTGGGCCACCACAACCTGCTCTTCACCACAGGCTGCAGGGGAATTTGTGCTCCAGTGGCTGAAGCAACTCCTGTCCCTCCTCCTCCAGTGACCTTGGTGTCTGCAGGGATGTTTCTTCAGTTTTCTCACTCCTCTCACTGCTGCTGTGTACAGCTTTTCTCACCTTCTTAAATACATTATCACAGAGGTGCTCCAACACTGCTGACAGACTCAGATTTGGCCAGTGGCAACTTCATCTTGAAACTTGCTGGAAGTGACTCCATCTGACATGAGGCCAGCTTCTGCATCTTCTCATAGAAGCCATCCCTGCAGCCTCCCTGATACCAAACCCTGCCATACAAGTCCAATACATATGTTTACCCTCTTTTACTCCACTGTCTTGACCTTGGTATGTAGGTTCTGATGCATCACATACAGATCACTGGGCCATCAGTATGAAATTCTAAATAGCCAGGGTTCAGGGGGAGGGTAGAGTCTTGCTGTACTAGCTCAGGACAAGGTTGTCTTAGATCTGCTATACTCATCATTACTGAAAGGCAATACTCTCTCTACTGACAATATCACTAAATTCACATCCTCAGCAAGGAATAAAAACACTTTCAGTCTGAGAACTAGGCTGTCTCTTTAGTCTGTTTCTCTCATGTTCCCTCCCCACTCCCAACTTTTAGAGGACAAAATGATTCTACACTTGTCATTCAATAACTCTGGGTATTGAATTAAAAGCCAACCTTTTAATAGATGTAATATATTTACTGATACAGACACAACCGACCAACAAAATACAGCTTACTTCAATGCAAGAGTACTCTCTCCTTTCTGCTCAGACATTCCATGCAAAGGGAAGTGCCAAGACTCCATGGGCCACAGGGAATCAGCAGGGAGCACACACCTGCCTGCGAGCAATGCCAAATGCTTTCCAGCTTCATTTTCACAACATCCAGGGCCTGTGAAATCTCACGTGTTGGAAGCAGTCCTTCTTCAGCCTGCGCTACTCTCTCACTCCCAGTGAATTCATTTTCCCCAGTGAATCATGAAGACACAAAATTTACAAACAACAATATTACAAATATTTAACAGTTTGAAACCGTTTTAAAGCTTTATGTTATTTTAAATGTAAACATAGGTTTAGATTTATTATCTCCCAATCCATGAGTCATAAATGTTCCCACTTTCCCTCACCCTCTAATTTAAGTTTCCTGTAAATGAACAGACATAAGATTGACAGTTTGTTGGTAACGAGCCTTTCCCAAAGTTGTGTGTAACACATACTGAATTAATGCCATTTTGTTTACATGAAGCATTTAGAAGCAAAGCATTTTCTCAAGTTATGTTCCAGTTGTCTTCTAGTTTTTTGTCACTGTTAAAGCTCTGGTTGTTTTGAATTTTCAGGATAAACCATGATCTACGGTCAGTATTAAATTGTAAGATTTGCTGAAGCACAACGGTAGATGTCAAACTTAAACAATTATCTTTGTTATTCTCCTCTGAAGCCTTACTCAAGTATAACCGCATGAAAGATGGAAGCCTAACTACTCAAAACAAGCATAAAAAAAAAAAAAAAATCCATCGACACAATACATCTGGTTCCCAGGACACAAGACCAAACAACAATTTTAAGAAATATACATGTCTAACCAATTTGCTTTAAACCAACACAGTCAATACTTAAAACATCCTCTTCCAGAGGGTTGCCAGTTGTCTTCAAGACCCTGGAAGGGATACACAGACGAAGAAATGAGTTACAGCTTGTTGACCAGCTGGATACAGGCAGATGCTTTCATGGTCAGTAAGGTAACTTGACATTCCATTTCCCCCATGGAGAGGTTGTGCCACAAGCAATTTGTTCTGGAGTAACTTCTGTACTTCAGTAAGCCCAGCATCCATTTCAGAATAGGAAGTCTGCAAGGTAACCACAGCAGAACAACTCTGCTAGAGCTACTATGGCTAAGTTGCTTATGGTGTTAAGTCTTAATACTAAAAACTAGGTTAAACACATGTCATTTTCCACTGCATAGTGAGACTGACTCAGCAAAGACTAAAAAGGGTTTAAAGGGCAAACCAAAGACATTGCTTGAAATTAAAAAAAAAAAAAACAAAAAAAAAAACAACCCAAACAAACAAACAAAAAAACACTTAAAAAAACTCCAAACAACTAGAGTAGTTCTGAACATAACCCATCAAGATGAATAAGAACTCAGAGTAGTATGTACTTAGCGTTTTTTTTTCACTCATTTGCATCATACTTAGACATGAGGATTTACAAAAACTGGAAACATCTTCCTCCCTTTGAAAGATATCAGCAGGTATGCTGCACTATTTACAAAGCTTCATAAAAGGAAGCCAGAACTGCCTTATTTACATGTCAGAACAAGCTGGTGCACATGTAACACTACGTAATGGAACAGACATACCATACTTTTATCATGCACTAAAATCACATCTTAATTCTTCTCAACAGCTCTAGATGGCATCTGTATTTTTGTACTTCACAGCAGCCCAGCCGCAGATCCTGTATTCTTCTTGCAGCATAGCTATAAACAGGTGAAATCTTATTTTGATTTTTTCAGACAGGGTAGGGGTTAGTGGAGTCAAGTAATATTTTGTTCATGTAATCTCATAATATTAATACAAAAGGAGTGTTTTCCTCTGTATTAAACATGGTAGGCAGATCAGCTAGCTGACAAAGCAAGCATGCAATACCAGGAGTGCACATCTAACACCTTGTACGCTGCTGATCCAGAAACCAAAGGATCAAAGTCATTGCAGTGAAGCAGAGGAGAAAGATTTGGACCAAAAAAAAGTGAAGGCTGCAACCATGTGCAGCATTGAAGAGTCAAGAGAAGACAGCAATAAAATAAAAGGAACAAGAACTACAGAAGCAAATGCAAATTTTGAAATATATGAGGTACAATCGAAAAATTTACCTCGAGAAGACACAATGTGCAAAAAGGCAGGAGACCAGAGCGGGTGGTCATCTACTAACCTGCAATCTATAGAGATTACCAGCATTAATACAACAACAAACACCATTCTCTTTTAGATGGTATCTATACTGAGCCTTACAAGACCAGTTTAAGGTCATAAATTTATCTTGCTGCATGATCCTGCAATGCCCAGCACAACCCAGCCTTAATTATGCCTGGTTTGGCACCATTAACAAGATCTGGATGCTCATCTTTAGGACTTGCACAGCTACAAGACTTGTAAGGAGACATTCTGTTTACTTTTTGCCCAACACAGCTATTTTAAGTTCAAGCTTAGAACTTAAAGAAACTTAAGAACTTCAATTACAAAAACAAATGTAAAAATTGAAACTGAAGGACCCAGAGGGAAAAGTCAATGTCTTTAGAAAATTTAAGCAGAAAAGATATTTACAAATAATTTTTCCAATACCAACAAAATTATTGCAGTTGTACTAGAGAACTGACTGCAATTCAAGAATCAAGGTACAGGAGGGAAAAGAATTGGGCAATCAGTTGATTGAAGAATCTGCATCAACAGCCTAGGATTGCTCAAGCAACAAATTGCCCAGACAAACAGTTCCAGAAAATTGTGCAACAAACTCTGAAGTGCCAGTGCCTCAAATTAGGAGAAAAGGAAGCACAACTTCACACAATCCACTACCATGCTACAGCTTTCAAACACAAACTCATGAGCAACTCACTCAGATATTATGCTTCCACACCACATCTGCCCATTACAGAGGAGCTAGAGACTTAAAGATTATTACAAAATTACCGTCAGTTCCAGAAAACAGTATCAAGTGTAGAGGTATGGCATCCTACTTCTGAAAGGTAACAATTAAGCAGCAACTATGATGAAGGTAGGTGGATAATCAGTGTTGTCTTAGTGAGAATACAGGATTATTTCACATTAAACATATCAGGCACAGACTTAGACTATGTTGCTGCAGCAAGTCAACGTTTATTCTCACAGAGTAAATTCAGTCTTTTGGTGTGAATACACCTAGTCTTTACTAACTCTTGAAGTCACAGATAGGGAATAATAAACATATCTAAATTCTCAAGCTCTCTATTGCTTTCATTTCTTGCTTCCTGCTATGCTGAACTTGAATTTTCATCCATCAGTGACAGAGAAAGCCCTCGTGGAAGAGATGTTGATTTAGTGACGTACAAGGAGCTCAAGAGGAAACTGCGTCCATGAAACTCCCAGCTCCACAGAGTAGTCAAATGTCTGCATGGGTGCTCATGTGAAGATACCCAGGCACACTTAAATTCCCACTTTCTCAGCCCCATTTCAGTCAAGAGGCTGATCGGAATCAACAAAGCCTACACAGATACTGAGAGTTCCCCAAAAGCTCTACTAGAATTCCATTACTAGGAGGGAATGTCTCATCATTATGGCAAAGACTAAAAATAAAAACCAACAAAACTTGCCTAGTAGAACTCTGCCTAGACTTCTCCTCCCTTGATAGAAAAAAAAAAAAAAAAAAAAAAAAAAAAAAAAAAAAAAAAGGCAGACAGCAATCTTGAAGTCTGAAATATTACCACATTTCCCTAGCACAAAGCCCAAGAGACTGTTGGTGCCAATACTGAACAAAGCATTCTTGTTTAAAGGGACACAACTGTGCCTCTTTCTTTCCCCATCTCTTTCCCTACACACTGGAGGTACATTCATTAACTGCAAAATTTGCTGCTAGGGCATGTTAAAGCATCTCCACTGAATTCAGAGAGATTTCACATCTATACCTACACACTCCCAAGAAAAATAAAAGAAAAACAAAGTGAGATAGTGTAAAGCTATCAAATGGCAGGAGGCTTCAGCACATCCTTTGCATTGCATATTTAAACACAATAAAGATAGATGGATGGATATCCATCCACCCAGCTCCTGAAAACTTTTATGGGGAGAGATCTCATGGCTTCTCTGGATAACCTACTCTTGTGCTACACTACCTTCCCAGTGGAGTAATTTTTCATAACGTTCACTGTAAATCTCTCAAGTTGAAAACAGGTCTTTGGTCTTGTTACATCATCTGTCACTACCAAGACAAGCTTGGCTCCAGCATCTTTGTAAATGCCCTTCAAATAGTTGCAGACTCTTATTAGCTTACTCTGCACCAGAAAAGGACCCCTCCCATCAGCCTCCCCTTGCACATCATGCAGACCATCCTGACAACCATCCACTGAAACATCTGCTGTCTCCTGATATTTACTTTTCTAGTGGGCCCAAAAGGAATATTCTTAGTAGAGGATCCTCAGTGCCAAGGACCAACCAAAAATGATTTCCCATAATCTGCTGGCTATACTCCTAATGTAGCATAGCACCAGATTTACTGACAATGATGGGACACTACTGATATTTAACTTGCTTTCAACCATAATCCCTGATTCTTTTGAGCAGAGCTGCCACTTGGCCCATCAGTTCCCAGCTGTACTGATTCATGGTACTGTTATGCATCAGGTGCACAGCTTTTCACTTTATGTTCTACTTCATGAAGCTTTTGATGGCCCAAGCCTTATCTCTCTCAGGATCCTCTGGGATTTATGTTTTGCCGTATGTCATGTCAGCCACTCCCACTAATTTAGTGTGATTTGCAAATATATGTCATCATCCAAATCACTACATATTGAAAAATATGGACCCCAGAACCAACCCTTGGCGTACTGCACTCAGTCAGCTGCCAGCTGGATGCTGAGCTATTGATAATAGTCCAGCTGATTTTCAACCCATTAAGCAGCTTGTTCATCCAGCCCATACTGCCTTAGACCATGTGAATGCAGTTGGTGGCATTATTCAAAACCTTAATAACCTCAGAAGGTGACACTTCTGTTGTTCATACAGACAGACATTTTGCCACAGAAGGCAATTGAGTAAGCACACTCCGATTAAATGAACACTACTAAGTAGTAAATTCTCGACCATGTATTTACAAACTTAACCGATGTGGAAACAAGCCATGATCCTCCCAGGCATGGAAATAAGGCTGACTAGCCTATTACTTTCAGAGTTTTGCTGTAGTTTTTTTTGCAGATGAGCATATGATTAGCCTTTTCCCATAATTTTTCCCTTATCTACTGCTACACATGTAGAAACCCATCATGTTAATCTTAGCCCTAACTCTGCTGGGCTTTGGCCGTTCATTCTTCATCCTTAAATACCTGAGTAATGCTTTCATACTCTTGCTGCTTGTCTATGTTTCCACTTCTTAAATGTCCTTTTTCTGTGATATTTTGCACATAAAGAAGTCTCTTGTTCAGTCAAGTGGGCTTTTCTGTTCAAAGTCCTGATATTCCTGGAAATAGAGATGGTATTTTCTTGAGCTGTCCAACAGCTCAGATTTTTAAATTTCCTTTTCTAAGTCCTTTATTAAACACCTCTCCCAGGGATTCTAATTTAACAAATTCTCAGATAATCAACAGCCCAGCCCACAGGCCTAATTTTACTGCCCAGCTTCCTCCAAATCCTGAACTCAATCATCTCATGATCACTCAAGATCCACTAGACTCTTTTGTCTTTGCTGTAGGGCAAACAGAGTGTTAGCCCCAGCTGCCAGGAATTCATCAGCTACAACTTCTAGGAACCTCCAACAACCTCCATCTGCCGACAGTTTTGAGGCCTTCTTAGCAGATATCAGGATGGCTGAAAGCCTCTGTGATGACAATGGGCAGGAGACTCCTGGTTGTTTTCAGAAAGCATTAATCACAGTATTATAGGGCACACAAAGCAGACGATGGAGAAAAACACTAGCATGTATTTACCAAGGATAAATCTGCTTGATCAACACAATTGACCACTGCGACAGAGTGACTAAATCTGTGAATGAGAAGGCAGCAAAGTTGCTCACTTTGATTAAAGAACTTTCAACATCATATCTGACAGCACCCTTGAATCCAGGTCGTAGTATTGACAGTTAACACATCTAGACTCTGGGTGGATGAAACACAGCCTGGATCATTTGGCTCAAAAGGCAATTGTTATGAGTCCAAACTATACCTGGTTGCGACTGGAGGGCAGTTACAAGTAGAGTTCTCAACCAGAATGCATCCTCACTGAGATCTGGATCACAGTGAGCTGAGGGGTCCAGTCACACTCGTAACTAGTAACCTCTTGGCTGGCAGAGTGGCCAAGAGGAACATTTCTCATGAAATTCAAATGTGGGCATATACAAAGTTCTGCACTTGGGACAGACTAACCCCGTGCAGTGGTTAATTAGCTGGGAGCAGCTCTGCTGGAAAGGACCTGACACCCTGAGGCAAACCAGGAGAATGCCCTGGTAACAAGGAAGGCAACAAACACACTGGACTGTAGCAACAGGAGCATTAAAGTAGACTGAGTGAACTCACTAATCCTCTTTACTCGATGGTTCTTATATCACATCTGGGAGAAGGCAGCCAGTTTTGGGACAAGTACAAGAGTGACACTGGTAACTGGAGCAGGTTCTGCAAAGGGTGGTACCTTCCCCATGAAGAACAGCTGAAGGAGCTGGGATTATTTAGCCCAGAGAAAAGAAGGTTTGGAGAATGGAAGAGCAATCTGAAAGCTAAGCAGAAGTAACAGCAAAGATGAGCCAGGGTCTCCATTGAGATGCATGAGAGAACAAGATACAAATCGAAACAGAAAAGGTTCCAATTAGATGTCCTAAAAATCTTTTTCCTTAGGGTTTCCCAGAGGAGTTGTAGCATGTTCATCACTGTTTTCAAGATGAGATGATACCCTCAGTCTAAATTTAAAAAAAAGTCTAAATTCAGTTTTGATTCTGCTTTGAATAAGAGCTCAAAACCCACATGACTATGAACTAAAAGCATCTAGAAAGGTCTCTATCAACAAGAATATCCTCTAGTTTTAAGCATTTTTCTGTTCAAGTTACTATGAAGACACAAGGTTTGGACAGCAACTTTCCCTCTTTATATACCACATAATTTTTTATTCCACTGGAATATTCCAATTGGTTTTGTAACTTCAGGGTTTTACAGTTCAGTAGCTTACAAAGTATCACCTTAAGACAATTCATTATGGCCTCTAAATGTAACATGACACCAAAGAAAAGAAACTGAATTCAAAAGGGAAGAAAACACCTCTCAACATTAAAATACTTCAAGGTTTTTCTGTGAAAAAAACAGAAATAATATCTAAATTTACTGATAGAAGAAAGCATTTGAAGGTATTTCCAACATTTTGAAAGGTTTTCGGTATTGAAAAGTACAGAAGCAACGGTCAGTATGTTGCAACATAATACACACAGTATTGTGTACACACAGAACACAGACCACAGTATCTCTCCACCCTTAAGAGAAGGGGGAGCACTCTTTCAGTTCCTGATCCCTTCTGACAGGAGTAGAAAGGGTAATAAAAATACCGCACTGACCAGCATTCAATAGAACAATGCTCAGAGATCTCTGTGGTAGATGGCATTTTCTGGTGGAAGGAAGAAACAGCCTTTTCTGCAGAAGGCTGGAATAACTGATTACAAAAATAACAATTAACAACTCACGAGGTATCTTGATTTGCAGACAGGCCATGAAGCATTTGTTTTACTGTTTCTATACTTCTGTCCTGAAGTGGCCAAGGTAGGAATCCTTCTGCTCTATTACAAATAGAGGGATCTACATGCTGAGGTATAACTATACCTCAGCAACACAAGCCTCAAAAATGCCAGCTGGCTCCTCACAGGGTTGCGGATTGGTCTGGGACCCTGAACCTGCACAGCCCCACTGTCAAGCAGGCTGCAGTCAGAAAGAAGCTTTGCACTGCTGATGCCAATCAATTTTCCATGTGCCCTTTTCCCCCCCAACTTCTACTTTTAAAACGGAAAAGTCATCTATTTATTTTCTTTTGTCAATATATGATACCAGAAGAGCAAAGCTGCTTTCATAACCAATCATTATATGAGAAAAGTTACCACTGAAGTGCAAAAGAGCAATATCTAAAATAAATCCTCATAACAACACAGAGGCACCTTGGTGAGATAAATGCAAAGTGAGAAACTCCCAAAATATATAACAGTCCACTCCAAGAAAGCAATTTAAGTAAGCTCTTTCCACACTATTGGATTCTATCTCTACTAATTACTAGCAAGCAAATTAAAAAAACCACAAGAAAAAAAAAATCCTTCTGATACACAATTCAGGTACCATATTCACTTAGAACAAAGGTCCTGGAGAAATATTTTTAATTTTTATGGTTTTTTTTTCAGTATACCTTAGAGGGTGGTTGATTTCTCTAGAAAATGGTATAGTCAATAGTATGAAGTCAAATGCATTTACAAGCTAGGACCCTATTTATAGACTATTTCTTCAATCCTACTTACTTAAATAAAAAGCCAAATACTCTTGTGCTACTTTCTCCAGCTTGTGGCCTCTATCAGAATAGGAGAGGACTGCCCTCCTTCTACAGTTAGAACTTACTGGTTTTGCAAATTCTCAGTATTTCAGGTTTCAATGTAAAATATTGGGCTTCTCTTCATGGGAGAAGTTCCTATGAGATGTTGCACTACTTTGTCAGTTTTCTCTTTCCCTCAGACAAGGGCATTTCAAATATTTTCACGGGACATTTTACTTTCAAGGTTTCCACAGGGATCCAGGTCTCCCACTTAAAAATCAAAGTACAGAAGATGTATCTGAGAGGAGGACTAAGACAGATGTTATGTCATGGCAAATCTTCCCCATTCTATTCTAGCAGAGCAATTAACCCAAAGATTGAAAGGAAAACCACAGGTGAAGAATTAGCCTATTTTAATGTGTTCTCAAAAAATAAATTTTCCTAAGTACAATCTTAAAGAAGTTAGAGAAATGTAATCTAAAGTACAATGATGTGGGGACTCCTATCCTTGATCAACTGCACTCACAAGAGAGCAGCTAAATAACCAGGAGATGGACGTTTTAAGTTATTTCCTGGATGTGATTTTTTCCAACAGTTTTAATTGTTGGCTTGGATGACAGAACAGGTATGCTTTTAAAATTTATAGATGTTATCAAGATGCAGGTCAAATAACTTAGGTGAAAGTGTCCAAAATAAACAATTCTGTACCAAGATTTTTTTTTAAAGATTAAACCAAGAAAATCAAAGCAGCACTAGTAAAGAAACCATCAATCAAAAGAGGTTTCAACATTAAAAAAAAATATATAAAATCCATTAGACATAAGATACCATACAAAGAAAATACAATCAAGAAAGCAGTAGAGCAGAGAGAATGGGGTGCTCACAGTGGATTAAAAGCTGCATGCAGTCAGTACTAGGCTGTTGCCCAAAGAAGCAGGTCCAATTTCTAGCAGGACGTGTTATCCTCCTGGGAGTGTTATCAGTGAGGTCTCTGGAAAGCAGTTACAGTTCCTCAGTGCTAATAAAAAAAACACAACTGGAATCAGATACTCAGTTTGGAGCACCATGTTTGAAACTGCTGACAGAAAGAGAAGAAAGCACCCAAGAGAGAATTGCAAGGACAATAGTTTTAGCAAATGTGGCTTATATAGAATAAAACAAAACAAGGCTGCTTGGATGTTTGTCTCAAAAATGGTAAAATTTAAGAACACACCCCAGCCACAAGAGTCTCCATAATCACTCCTTCAATACTCCCACGTGTTTCATGAAGAGGAGAGCAATCAGTGATGTTCTATATGGAACAAGAAAGTTTCAACTTGCAGCTGAGCTTATTTCGACTTATTTGGACAAGAAAAAAGTTTTAATAGTTAGAACACTAAAACAAAGCAGCAAGATATCCAAGGATGTTGCAGGACCTCTTGCCTTTGACGATTTGCAAGAACTAGACTGACAAATACCCCAAAGAGACTTGATTCCCGCCCCCCCCCCCCCCCCCCCCCTCCCCCCAGTATCCTGGGCAAATGAACAATAACACTTGCATTTCTGTGCTACAAAATATTGCAGTACTAGGTCCATGATATCTTTGGAGTAAATCTGTTCCTTAATTTAACAACTGCCAATGTTAGAAATGGAAATTGGAACAGTTTAGGTTGGAAGTGACCTCTGAAGGTCTAGTCCAGCTACCCTGCTCAAACAGGACCAGCTATAGAACTCTGTCCTGGACTGTATCCAAACTGCTTCTCCATCCATGGATGAAGACTCCATGACCTTTCTGGTCAACTTATTCCAATGCTTGGTCATTTTTACAATAAAAAAAACTTTTCCTGATGTTGAGATGGAGTCTCCTGTGTTTCAGTTTGTGCCCATTACATACGGTCCTGTCACTGGGTGCCACTGAAGAGCACCTGCCTCCATCTTTGTACACACCCTTCACGTTATCAAACACACTGGTAAGCTGTGTGTGCCATCTGTGTGTCTCCCCACCCACCCCAGGAGATTTCTCTTGTACAGGCTAAACAGTCCCAGCTCTCCCAGCCTTTCCTCCTATGAAATGCTCCAGTCTCTTAATCACCTTAGTAGCCCTTCATTCAGCTCTCTCCATGTCTCTCTTGTCCTGGGGAGCACAGAACTATGCCCAGAATTCCAGGTGTGGCATCACCAGTGCAGAGCAGAAGGGAAGGATCAGCTGTGACACTCCGTCTAGAGCAGCCCAGGGATGCCACTTGCCTCCTCTGTGACAAGGGCACACTGCTGGCTCAGGCTCCACTTGCTGTCCACCAGGACCCCCAGGGCCTTTTTGTGCAAAGCTGCTTTCCAGCAGCTTTCCTCCAACCAGCGTCTGCTGATGCCTGGGTTTGCTCCTCCCTTGGTGCAGCACTTAGCACTCACCTTTGCTAAGGGACAGGAAAGGAAAAGTAAGACTTCATATTCTTCCTTTCAAGACTGATTCAAGCAACCTGTTTCCCAACTGTCTTATTTTATACTCTCTCTATTCCCTATATTCTTCCATATTTTCCCATCTTCTACCAAATCTTCCTGCAACATTTCAACATCTATTCAGAGCTATAAACTCCATAGAGATCACATTTGCCTTGCTACTACTTACATTTCAAGACCTTGTCAAGCCTGTTCTTCAAGGCGCACACACCTTCAAGCTAAAGGAAATACATTTAAATGAAGTCTAAAATTACTGCTTGATAAACAGCACTGCTCATGTACCATGTCTCAGATGTGACTCATCTCTACCAGGGGCTAATATATATGCATGCCAAGATCAAACAGAACAAAACAAATGCCATCAAGATTAAGAAGAAACACACATACACAGAGGTTTGTATTTACAAAGCAGCCCAAAGGAGTGTGCATCCAAGTAAAATGAAGTGAAATTCAGGCATACAGCACCACCCTCCAAGGCACATAACCTTCAGCTATACTGCAGGTTCAAATAAAGAATAAATAAATTTTTTTTAAAAAATTAACAACAATCAAGGCAGAAATAACTCAGCGCTGGGAGGCAGACTTCCCTAGATTTTGTTATTGCTTCAGTCTCTTGTTTTTTCAATTTGTCAAACAGCTGTCTGTGAAGTTTTGAGATGTAAACAATGTGCAGAGGATGATACTGCTTTAAATTAAGCCTGCACAAAGTCCAAGTAATTTCACTGGAAACATAGTTTATAAAAAGCTGAATCTGTTCCCAATAATACTGCTAATAGGAGTATTCTTTACTGGGGGTCATTGTCCATTTCTCTCTGCTTCCAAGTACAGAAGCAAACTCTCATTACCAGCCAGCTGTTTCAACACCCAAAACTCAGATGGAGAGATGGTTTGTAATGATTCTTTCTACGTAAGTTTCTCCTCTGTATTACACTCTGCAACAAGCAAGCTATGACTGGTAGAAGCTTGCTTTATTCCAGGCTATTTAATAGCACTGAGTTCATATTTCCTCCAACATATGAGGAACACTTCTTGATAATACACATCAGATAATCCAGGAACGCAGGATCAGCTTTCACCTGAAGCACTGCTGCTTTATTGCAAGCAATTAGGCTGGTTTCTACATACTCAAAACGCTTTAACTTACTAAAACTTTGAAATTCTCTCCTATCTGGGATTTTCACATCTTTACTGGCAGAAAAGTGTTCCATGCCCTCACAGTTTGTTTTTGGAAAAAACATATTTAATGTCATTGTTCCTACAGCTCTAATTGTATCATTAATCCATTCTCCTATATGAAAGCAAAAAAAAAAAAAAAAAAAAGAAACCCAAAAAAAAAAAAAAAAAAAAACACCTGGATTTTACTTTTTTTAATGTTATCAGCTTTCAGGGAAATATTTACTATATTCAGAAAATCAACTGACAACATGTAAAGTTTTTGGTAGATAGGATTAAGGGTCGATTATTCTAAGGGTGTAACTCCTTAGCATCTTGGAGGAAAAGTATAACATGAAATTAATCAAATTTGAGTTTTCTTTGCAGTTATGTAAAAAAAATAAGCAATCTCTCTTGACATGTATGTCATTTAAGACTAGAAAAAGAGAACAATCAAAACAGATGTCACTAGCAAAAGCTATTGCAAAAATGTCTTTTTCAAATTGCAAACACATACAAGAACAAACAACGCTCCAGCTTCATTCACGTTTAAATTAAGATTTGGAATACCTAAAGGCTGCTTCAAAAACATCTGTTAATTCAGCCCTTTTTTGAGGAGAAGAAGGGGTAAGACACAATCTCTCATTTTTTTAAGCAGCTATTCCATGAAAACTGATTCTCTCTCCAAGGGAATGTTAATTCTTCTACCTTTTCATTCAGCAACTGAACGACAAGACACATATACCTGTTATACACAACAAGATTGAGGCATGCACTCACAAACATTTTGAGTGCTTTCAGCAAAATTTTCTTTATATGGCAATAGATTAAAAAGGGACAGAAGTATTTAGCTTCTTTAAGCAGATCACAGTACAAGTACACACCAAACATACAGGAGCTTTGTCAGAGTACAACAGAAGTAGGATACCACTAGAAATCTGTGCATTAGTTTGAAAAAGAGCAAAATCTTCCCTGAAGTACACATGCAGGTTCTGAAACCCTATCTCAGTACCACAGGCAAGCATGGTAACTAGACAAATATAAAAGTTCTTGCCAAAGGTCTTTCGTGGTGACCAGGCAGGGTTGTAAAGATATCTGCAATCAACATACCAATTTGTGTGGACAGTGCTGCTGATTTTCTTCTTTTCCTCCTCCTAGGAGATATTGTTCATGGCATGTTATACAGGTACTGTAACTCCACAGTTAACCAGAAAATAAAATTAACTCCACAGGAGAATTAGCATAAAAATCATTATGTGCTTCTGTTATCTTCTGGATGGCTAATTATCATACAATAGCAGATTACAATACGACAAGAAAAGGCTTATACCAAAGGTTAGAATTGTGAAATTTAGCTGCAATTTCTATGTTTATCAGAAGGTAGGCAGGAGACAAGAGAATGAAACCCTCATTTTCATTTCAGTGCCCAGAAACATTCCTCTGTTCTGACCCCCTGTTTGGCCCTCTCTCACTCTTGGGAAGGCCAGAATATGGTTCTAGTTTGCACAAAGAAAAAAGCTCTCCAGCATTACTTCTCTTTAAAGCTCTTTTTGAACCTAAATGGTTCTGGGATTCAGTAACTGGGTCTCTATAAAGAAAACATATCCCTGTGGATTCCCGATCTCTCAGACAAGCACCTCAGACTTTTCAGAGTGCATCACCTGGCACAGTGCATGGAGACTGCTCACCTGTGCAGAGCACAGACTCTAGAACTTCCCAATAATGCCAGATGTGTGTGGTTTCTATAGAAAGTCAACTTGGGTTCTGCTGTCCCACTTTCCTGGCTAATGTCTCATCTCATCATCAACGATGGGGGCTGAGGAGGAATGCAAGCCAGATCCAGAGTCCGAACAACCACAGGTTGTGTAAGACCTGCTCCCTCATCCCCTCACATTCTGCCGGCTCTCATCCCACTTGTGACAACAAAAAAGTAAATCCTCACAGTCTGCAAGATAAGAATCTGAGTCTTAGCTACCTTTAGCCACCTAAATAAGAACAAAAGAATTGGGCTCCTGCTGAATCATTTCAGGGAAAGGAACATCCAGGATGAAGCAGCAGCCCTACAGACATCCAATACACAAATACTTTTTCACACAGACAGAAGCTGCCAGTACTTCTTTTTGAAGTGGAAAAGATTATCTCTGTTAGCTAGAGGTCTCCTTGGGCAAACCAGGAATGAAGTCCTCATTTTTTCATCACCAGCAAAACTAATGGACCTAAAGATCTTCCAGGTTTAAAAGTGACTTTGGGAAAAGTGAGAGCTAATATTCCAGTTTAATTGAAAAAACCCAACGTGCTAAGCAACTGGAGTAGGAAAAGTAGGTAGGAGGACCACAGCAGCACCTTAGATCAAGTTAACTAAAGCAGATAGAGCTGGGCTGGTCTAAGTATTCAGACTGAATTGTTCCAGGGGGAAAGCTTCAAGAATCAGCACAGTACTGAAGACAGTACATTAGCAGGGCTCAAAAATGGCTTATGATATAGGCTGTAACACTGGAAAGGCAAAATTGCTGAAGACACAGGAACTAGGGCTAAGATAAAACACATCACTAGAATTTTTTTAATAATGAAAGGTAAGAGATGAGCTCAGGTGAAAACCATCTACTTTTATCAATAATGCAGTCTCAGAAAAGATTTCTGGTGCATGACGAACTACACTTATTTTCTTTAAAAAACAGTTTCTTAAATGTAAGACAGCGAATCTGAGGAGTATCTAAATGCTGTTGACTGCTAGATTTGCACTGACCCTCTGCTTTCTCAAATTACTACCCTGCAAACCATATTTAAAAAGAAGCAAGCATAGAGAATACAGAGAAAAAAAAGGCAGTCTGAAGCTTGACTCCGGCTTTAAAGCATGATATTTTCTGTACAGAAAAGCATATCTACACCAAATCTGAACTATGAATGAATTCATCATAGCTGGCTACATATCCTCTGCCAAGAGTCTCTACCAGATCAATGTTTGCTCTGGGCAGGTGAAAGGCCTATTGAGATATCACTGTTTGCACTGCCTACTTGTCTCCTGACAAGGGTGGAGCACTGGAATAAGCAGGTCTCAGCTTGTTGGTACTACAATAAACTGAGAAATACTCATCTTACTCTGGTTATTTCCAAAAAACTGCAGTTGTGCCTTCCTGAGTTTCGAGTACAGTGTTGTGGAGTCAAATGGCTCTCTGGGACAAAGATCTGGAATGAAACATGACCTGAAACATGGCTTCAAGGAGGGAAATGCAAGGATATATATCTGTGATGCTACTGGACAAAAAGAATACAATCTCAGAATGCTTAAAGTGTTCATCATAAAGAAATGGATCCATGCAGGTAAAAATACCCAGTTACAAATTATTACAATTCACTGACGTTAGCAGCAACATACTTTCACAGCACAAGCCCCTATTTAAATAAGTACTAAGACAGTTCACATTTAGCACCAAGACTGATAGTATGTCACCATATCATCTTGCTTAGAGCCCTTAATTAAGGGGACACACTACAACTCTGCCTTCAGTGCTTTTCTCTCCCCAAGCCCCCGCCTCCCACCTCCTTACATCACACCCATAGGGAAAATAAAATCATCCTGCAACAGTTAAACATCCTTCCAGTGTCACAGGCAGCTATCTTACAATTTTCAGTATGAATGAACACTGGCCTTATACTCATTTCTAAGGCTCATTTACAATACAGCTGGATCAGTTCTTTCCTAGTTCATTTGCTTTCAATAGGGGCTTCATTCTCAATTCAAATGACAAATCGCTCCAGCAACCACACACACACATGGCTTCCTCAAGTCTGGCATTTTTTAGGTTTAATGAAGCCTTTTAAATGACTGTTGTTTAAATCACTATGCATCAATATATACATGTTAATTACTTTGGAAGACCTGTGCAAAGTAGACAAGCATTCAACTTCAACACATAAATATTGTGGCCAAGGGTGTTTTAGCTACTGAATAGAGTTCATACTGTTGATTCATTTCATCTTTCATGCATTTTTCTGGAAAAAAGCTTCTAATAACATGAACTAAAAGAACATAATCCCTTAAACATCAGGAATAATACCAACTCTGTTGACCTGAATCTATTCCCATCAACTTCCTTTATCTGAAAATTGGCACCCATGCTAAATGGACAACATAAATAACAGCATTTAGTGATTGCTGTTTGCTGGATAATCTCCTCTACTTTTCCAAATTACTCTAGGAGAACCGTATTTTTAAAATAATGATCTTTTTCAGATATTGCACCCTACTGAATACTTCTTGCTCATTTTGGGCTGCCAAAATTCTTAATTTGAGAAGAAAGATGGCACAGTCATCTCAGTTTCTCAAAAAAAATAACATCATAATCTGTACTTTATCTTTGCTGGACCTTTAAATTGCACAAAGGGCTTGTAAAACACTTATTACTATAAATAACATTAAGCGCAGGAAGGAGGAAGCAAAAAGAATTGGGATTGGAGTATGTTACAGATGTGTACCTTGCCTACATTTGTTACTAGTGAAGTGTGTGCACATTCAGTGTGTTTAGTCAGGAAGCAGGAGCCCCACTCCATTCTGTGACACTGGCAGACATGTAGAGGTGATGACTATCAGGAAAGAGAGCTTGTGATCTGGAGCAGCTCAAGGTGTGCACATGACGCAGCCAGCAACAAAGTCACATTCTTACTGCCTTTGCCCTTCCTCTCAATTCTACTGCTCTTTTATTCATGTGACTTTTTAAATTAACACAGGGTTCTCAACCTTTACACCACACCTTCCTCAGCAGAGGCATTAGTCTCATTAGTTTCCAGAAACCTTATGTTAACCCTGATTTTAAAAACTATGTCAGCATAAAAATTTTAAGAAAAAAAAAAATCCAACACTAGAAAATGCAAGCATGACAGATCAACCTAAATTTTACAAAGAAAAGGTTCTTTGGTTCTCTATGACACAAACTCTACAATAACCAGAAATCTTTTGACTAAAACTTGACCACAGAATATTATTATCCTAATGACAACATACAGGTTTTCCCCTATTTTAAGAAAGAATAATTTTCTTCAGGAATACAAGTCTGACTTTACCCACAAACCTCTTCTTTCTTCCTCCACTTCTCTCCTCAAACTAAACAAGTACATCCTCAATGCTGGAAGAACAAAGGCAACAGGCTTTTTTTTTTTTTTTTCCCTTGATAAACTCATTATCATCTTCCCAAGTTCAGGTTTGCTTTTACATCAAGATGGCAGTTTTCCCAACACTGTGCCAAGTACTGTTGCCAGTAAATTTATCTACTGATTTATAAGTTTCTATCGCTTGCTAGATCTTTGGGTCCCAGAGCTGTACTTTGAGCTTCCTTTGCCCAAAGCAAAGAGTGAACCAACATACAATTAAGATGGGAAGTCGGGCAACAATCATCAAAAATTCATGTGAAGAGCTCAACAGCTTCAGGAGGCAAAACCCAAAAATTGTTAAGTGTCATGAGTTTGGTTTGTCACCATAGCCCATCCTCAGATGAGTCACGGTTACTCAAAACAAAGATCATTAGAGTCACAAAGCATACATAATGAAGTTTTCTTGAACAGTCAGGTGCACTTTAGCGTTATTAAAGCAAAACCACCAAGTTACTGCATTCTATGAGCTCAAGATCACTGAGGAATGCAGTAGATTTTATTCAAATATATCAAGTGTAATGGTGTAAAAAAGCCCCAGCCCTTTCTCAACTCGTATCATCTCATATTTGCACCCATTTCTATGTAAGTTAGCAAACGCTTTCAAATTATTAAAGGTGAGGAAAACCCCGTACTTGACAATCTCTCGTTCTTTTTTTTTTTCCTTAAAAATGCGCAACAAACTGAAGACACGTTATTTTTGTCAGAACTGCTACATGAGCATGCAAATCCAGCACGTCAAAAAGAATAATGACTATCCTGAGTTCCATGGTTTGTTACATTCTTTCTTCCTATTATAAACAAATTATGATAAATTACACAGGCTTGCAATAGTAGCTGCAATTTCTCCTTTAACACAAAAATATAAGAGTTCATCATTGTTTGGAAAAATGCATATTGAATGGACTGCTATAAGCTCTTCAGTTTCTAACTTCAGTATTTTGCCAATAATCTTTTCATGTGTTAATGCTTAACATTCCATTTAACTAAATCCAAGTATCACTAAGGTTATAAAAACCAGTTTAACCCATCTTTTGACTGTGATTTTTTTACTGAGCTACAAAGACATGGTCTTATTCACTAGAAGGCCTAAGCAGAACAACTTGTCAAATCTTTTCCCACAGGTTAAAGGAATTCTGCCCACTGAAGCAGCAAACTCCAGAGCACCACAAAGGTCTCTACTTGACTGAGAAATACTTCCTTTGCAAAGTCTCCATAGAAGTCAGCTTACAACATTACTCCTCACCTAATCAAAACAAATACAATAGTCCTACTTTGCTTATTGTCTAAAATTACATTAGCAGTCTGAAGTATTACATTAGCAGTCTGAAGTTGACAGCATCACTTTCCTGCCTTATTCTTTAGAGACACTTTTACAGATGACAGCCACCAGGTATGCCTTCCAAAGAAATGAGATTTCCACCACTGGTTTACTTTTTGAAGGAGGCAGACTGCTCAAAATCTAGATAAAGTTAAGACACAAATGATAAAGACTTCAACACTCTCTCACCAAGTACCAAAACCACACTTCACATCATAATAAACATGTTCTAGCCTTGAAACATTTCTAACAAAAGATGAAGTTCAAAACAAAACATCAAGAGAAAAGAGAAGGCTCCCACAGATGTGAGAAGATAACTACCTCTTGACTAACTCATGACCCACAGTACTTATGCAAGTATACATGCTGTCCCTACCAGGCTAGAAAACAATATGCTATGAGCCTGGCACACCAGAACAGAGTATTTCAGATTCAGAGGATGAAACTAAGTGCACAGAAATGGCCTGAGAAGGATGATCTTTGGGGGAGACAGCTTATTTCAGTTAAAGGCAAAGTAACACCAAAATTCAGCTGCAGGACCGCCACATTCATGTACAATCTTTGATACATTGGCCAAGACAGTTGAATCAGATGGGAAAGGATTATCATGGTAAAATAGAAGCCTTTGCTATCAGCAGGACGAAGCTGGGAGAAAGCTGCAGTGATCACCAGGCAGATCCTTAGGTATTTACATATCGGAAGAGTAGACCATCCACATCTTTTAAGTACTGATCAGGAACACATGGGAAAAAAAAAATCAACTAGAGACAACAGTAAGAAAACCATAAATCTAGCAATTAAGAGTGAAAACAATTTAACAGAAGTCTGACAATTTACAAGCACACACATATTTCATTGTGACTATAAAGAAAGTGTATTAGAGCATTTGAGATGATTCACGACATAAGAGTATCACATTTAAACTTAGCTGGTTTTGATTTGTTTTACACTGACAGTGAACTAGTAATTTGTGTGTTTAGACAAGTCATAAACTTATATAAGAAAAGAAGTCTAACAGGCAACAGGTTCAAAGTCTCAAGTTCTATTCTAATACATTTTTAACGGGCAAATTGTTTCCCTCTCCCTCTCAGAATCAGCAGACATGTTTAACAAAAGTCTCATAGAAATCAGAAGTCTTAACTCCATAAATTTGAAACAGCCTCCCCAACCTCCCTCTTCCACCCTGTTAATCTAAAGTACTTGGGATAGGGGAACTTCAAAATAAATTTTATCTAGCAATTTGAAAAGTTCATGAAAAATATTTGTTTTTCTGTGATTTCAAGTGCATAACAAGTCACTAATAAGTAACTATAATACCTATAATCTGTCTAGATTCGCTGTAGCACAGACAGATTTGTATTTTAGCAAATTATCACCTTTGTCTATGCTTTATCACTGTTCTTAACCAAATCCTACACTGCCAGTTTCATGCAAAAAGAGGTGCTTTTAATTAAGGCTTATTGGGTGTTCCACAAGTAAAGCTCGTATCTTCTACTCTTCAAGGTTATCACAAGACAGTCACCTCAATTCAATAAAGAATGTCAAAGCAAAAAGAACTTTGTACTGTAACACTGCAATACCTTTAGTCAGCTTCCAGTATTTGTGTAAGGTGAAATTCTGCTTCTAGAACAAAGTCCAGATAAAGAGGCACTGACAGTTAAACTTGTTTCCTCAGTCTCACATAGTCAAGGGGCTCTGCATCTACAGAATATGTTTTAAGTATCCAGTCTTTAACAACCTCATTTCTCTCTCCAGCAGTGTTTCTGACCCTCTTTTGGCCAGTATAGAACTCAAACATTTACTCTCAAAATACAATGGCAATAGTTCACAGGGGCTTTCCAGACAAAAATCTGTACAGAGGAATACTGTGTGTGTAGAAGGAGCAATCCAGAACCATACCAAGAAGCCTGACAGGGCAGCCTTACTGAAGCTGTTGAATGCATTGGTACTCTACCAAACCCACATACTCCCATGACTGCTAGAGGTCACCATTTCCTGCACAACACCACACATACACCTTCACCTCAGCCACTGCAGCGCAGTGTCTCTCATGGTTTAAATTCCTATCTGGTTATTCAGCAGACCCTTCTGTCAGTTTAGTCACACCGCGAGACAGCTAAAGGCAATCTCTGGTAATCTTTTCTGCAGCAGTTTATCAGAGCCTCAAGTCTCCTGTCCAGATGGGGATAACAGACATTGTCACCTTACTAGCCAGACAGTGTAACACCTCCGAAGATGCTTTGGGAGAATCACAAGAGAGAGTAGCAAATGTCTGCACCTTAAAGTAAACAAATAATAGTTTTTAAAAATTGGATTTTAAATTGGAAGCCTTCCCCCATGAATACTAAAACCAACACTTCCCAGTTCTGGTTGGCATCATCCTTTCAGTTTTCCAGATTCAAGTTGATCTCCGTCACCCCGAAGCTGCAGCACAACAGCCCTGACCGTAAATGGATGCAGGCATGCATGTACACTAAGAAGCACCAGATGGCCTGGGAACTCTGTTTTCTTTAGCATTTTGAAAACAGGATTTATCCCACAAGCCATCAAAAGAACACAACTACTTAGTAATAAGAAAGAAAATCCTGAAGCAATTTTTTTTTTCTCTTTTTCCCCCTAATTAAAAAAAAGTATGCTTATTCAAATGCTTAAAATAGTTGTCATTCTAGTAGAAATACATACATGTCGTTCTAATGTAACTTGTGTACTTGGAAGTAAAAGCATATTTTCCATTGGAACACTTTCAGCATGATTCAGAGCCATCCATTTGTTCTTTCAAAATAAATAAAACTTCCACCTGCTTCTTAAAAAACACTGATTTAGATCATGCTCTTAAACAAAGCTTCCTTCCATAAATGCAGTAATTTAATAGTAAACCTTAAAAGGTTAACTTGGAAAATGTAACATGAAGTCAAATTCATCCATAGTCTTATTTTCCTTGTGAGAGACTAAACTAAAAATAATTGAGGTATTAGAAATGGAAAGATAAATTTTAATTGACATTTATTCACAATTAAGAATTACTGACTTTGTAGTAGCAAGACCCATTTCTGGAATATCTACAATAGAGATCTACAATTAAACTCAGCCCATTTGAATTTTATGGATCCCCCGATAGATCAGGAGTCCAGGCTCTGTTCAATGCAGCAGTCATTTTCCCTGAATAGCATAGTTTCCTTCCACCCCACCTGCAGCAAGCCTTAAAGGGATAAGGGATGCAATCCATCGCAGGATATCCAGATTAAATAATGACCCTCAGACCACCTTTCAGTCCTGTTTCCATTTAGAACTCCACTGGTGAAGCCTAGACAATGGTGACTTTCTCTAAAACTCCTAGTGTCTTTCTAAATTCAGTATCAGCTTTGTTATTCTTATCAACTCTAGCTCCCTGAAAACAAAAACTAGAGACAGCTGGGTCCAGTCAGCAATGGATTAGATAACAGCAGCATAAATTATACCACTCATCAGGATCTCAAGAAAATTGTCTCATAAAACAAGTTTAACTTCTTCCTCCATAAAACTACACTGTTAATTGATTACAGCAGTAGGAAACCTCAGATAAATTTATGCAAGATCTCTGACTTTGGAGCAGATGAGGTCTTGCAGATCTACACTTATTTCTTCTCCACACTAACCTGTCTTACTTTGGTGGGGCAGACTAGAAGCACTCACATGACCAAGCTATGAGAGCACCAAGTACATTAATCAATCCATTCCTAAAGTGATTACTTAGAGCCTCATGGCCCAACTCAGCAACACAGGCTGTTGCAGAACTTTCCCTTTAAAGATCGCCTGTGCCCTCTGTCTACTGCTTGGCCCTTTACTTACTCCATACTTTTAACAAATTTCTGACATTCAATGCTGCAAATGACTTTTTTTTTCCCCCAATGAAACATCCCTGGGTCTGATCCCTGAGCTGGCTTTCAGCACAGCCCCACAAACAGCTGAAAGGTCAGGTGTCTGTCTACAGCACCATGATAAGATGAGAAACCAAGAACTGTTTCAAATTAAACTGACCACAAAGCATCCATACTCTCAAAACACAGCTGAGGAGTCTGACAGAAGTAAGCATAAGAGTTCCTAAAATAGATGTGTGTAGTTCACAAGAGGCAGATTTAAAAAAAAAAAAAAATAATCATGAAGGGAAAGAAGGAATGCAGCCAGCAAGAAGCACTGTCAGTGCAACCCTGAAGTGTTCTCCTCACAGTCACTCACCAGTTTTCCCTGGGAAGGAACTAATAAAATTACTCCTGCTGAATAAAACTGGCACAGTAGCAGGAGATGACGGGTCTTGCTGGTTGTACATACTGACTTGCAAATCCTGGGGATGCAGAACTGCATCAACACACTGTAGCTGAATTCAGTGAAATCACAGGTCACACAGAGGAACGCGAATTTCACTCACACTCACTAGGTCAAAGACAGTGCCCTGACTTTCAGCAGCACTGCAAGAATCTTGGTATAACAACAGAAAAACAATGGACTGTGACCTCTCAGTGTAATGTTACAGCCAAGAAAACAAACAAGGGAACATTAGGTAAGAAGCAATGCCATTTCATATAACATTCAGCAAACCATTATAATACAACATTGCTGTGCTCAGCTCAAATGTCTGCACATTATTCACAAAGTCAGGAAAAAGCTATGAACAGTATTTCTGAGCCTGAAAAGCATCTGTAAATAAATTCTGGTTTTATCTACTTAGACAAAGATAAGACTAAGAGGTGGCATGTGTATGAATTTCACATATGTGCATGAGGAGAATATTTTTCTCCATAGTTCCATGATTTTTTGTTGCCTGCCTGCTCAAGTATCAAGACAGGAGATAACAGGGACCATAAAAACATCAGATATAATAAAAGACCAATTATTATACTGATGAGTCCACACGCAACATGAATAAGTAACTGCTTCTCATTAAAGACTCAAAGACAGATAAGCTAATGAGATCCAAGGAGAGCAATGATGGTAAAAAAGTGACAGGCTTAAAACAGTCTTGGAAGAAGTTCTAGAGACTGATTAGAGAATGGGAATAGATTAAGTGTTCATAACGACCCTTTCTGACCTGAAACAAATCTACAGTTCAGATCTTATTTATTTACAAGCCATCCACATGACTCTCTCCAATATAAAGAGTGATAGAAGAAATGATGACTAGGAGAATTGTCAGTTGACTTCCATTTAAAATAATCCTACCAGCCTTAACAAAAAATGTTAAAATGAGAAAAAAAAAAAATGGGAACAGAGACAGCTGGAACATCTGCTAACCATAAAGGCAAAGTAAATTTTCTTAGCAAATGCAGCAGCTTGGTCAGAAGTGGTGGGGAAGTAGACAGGTTTTTTGGGGTGAGTGGGGTGGAAGTAAAAGCAGGTAACAATAATCAGTGATTTTCTGCATATATTTGATTCTAATAATTCCCTTTGAAAAATAATTATTCGTAAAAACAAGGAGTTCTGGTAGTATGTGTAAGTTTGTAATCTTTTAGTCAGGCTTTAAGAACAGTTTCCCTCTCTATTCCAGCACAAAGGAGAATATGCATCATAAATCCCAGGTACTTCAAACATAAATTCCATTTCTTACTGCCACCAGGAACTAGCAGCCTCACAATGCCTTTTGAGATACAAAAGGCATTTTAAGTAACACCATAAATTAATTTAGATCTGAAACCAAAGCTGCAGGCTTGTCTATGGCTCCAATTCTGCATTCATAACCTATGCATTAGCAGTAAAACCACCCTAAGTTTATTACTACTGCAGGTTATGTCCATGACAAGACAGAAACAGAAGTATGCTCCAAAGCATGCATTTTCATTGTAGAACCATGGAGTCATTCAAGTTGGAAAAGACCTCTGAGACCAAGTCCAAACACTAACGTAGCACTGCCAGGTCCACCACTACTACACATATCTAAGCATCATCACATCTACACATTTTTTGAACATTTCCTGGGATGGTGATTCCACCACCTCCTCAGGCCGCCCATTACAATGCTTGACAACCCTTACAGAGAAGAAAGGTTTCCTAACATCAAATCTAAACATCTCCTGGCACAACCTGAGGCCATATCCTCTTGTCCTATCACTTGTTGCCTGGAAGAAGAGATTGACCTTCACCTGTCTATACCCTGCTTTCAGGCAGCTATGGAGCAGTAAGGTCTCCCTGAATCTCCTAGAACATGAGCCCTGCACACAGCCTCCCACACTCTGGCCCACCTCTCAGGGAGCTTCCACTGCCATCTGTGCAGAGGCAGATGTTACCCAAGCTTGGCATTTCACAGAAGATACTTTCCATGCAAAGCAGACAACAGTCTCAGAAGCAGAGGAAGCGGTCACATTTTATCTCTCTGGAACTGCACTGAATTCATGTTTTGCTTCCAGCGACATTTTTTCAGCACCACAAATTGGAGTTGGATTGCACAGGCTCAGTCAACTATCTGCTGTTTCCAGTGAGCACTTTCACATCATGCATAGACAACAGAAACAAAAGAACTTCATCCTCCACCTCACCTGTATCAGCTCTGCAATAACAGGGCAGACAGATGACTGCAGACAGATGACTGCACCATTTAAGAAACCAGTACAAAAAAATAAAAAAGAGTAGTTTCTGAGATTCAAAAGGAAAACTAGGAGAAAAGTTTCCTTCCCATATACAGGGTCTTGGAGTCTAATCCAAAGCTTGTGCAAGGAAAGCAGGCAGTGCTGCTCAGAGAGCTGCTATCTGTAGGGAGAGCTCCTCAGGCCTGAGGCTTTTCACAGGATCTATATTTGCTGGCTCCCACAAGTCATTTAATGCTGCCCCAGTCTTGACTGCCTTATCTTGTTAATGAGGTCAGTGCATATGCAATAAAGAGGAATTCATATTCTTTACATGTTTCCCTATCTCTCTCACAACCTAACCAGTTGTTTGCCCTGTAGCTTGCAAAAAACAACTTTTCCAAACACCTTACTGAAAATTCTGGTATTATGTAAAAGCTCTATCTGCCCTAAATTAAGAAGGAACTTTTGATTTCAGTGAACAGTAAGGTGCCTTACAGAATGCAAAAGAAACAAAGTTCATTTTGAGGCCTATCCTTCAAGCCAGCACTTGCAGTGCAGCTTTCCCACTCTCAACAGCTCCTGAAAGTCACAGCAAGCTCACAGAGAGGTGTCACACAGAGGTTCTTCAGACTATTTTCTCTTCCTAGAAAGCTTCCAGCATGCAGTTTACTGAAACAGCTGGGAAAGTTCTCCCCTCCTGGCATTACACAAATGCTGCGAAACTGGCAGCTTTTACAGAGAAAAATCTGCTTTCCGAAACAGAATTTGGATGAACAGTATTTTCTATTTATGAAAGAGGATATCTTTCTGCTTTGTTTGACAATTTTTCAAGATTCTGATCATACTGGAAATGCTACCAGTTTTGCTTTTTCAAAGAGAATGAAATTCTTCAAGAAGAAACCATTCTATCAGTAGCTAATATAATAGCATGCAGGAGGATGAAATCATGGTACACTTTTCTGACCATAACAATGTTGTTAAAGCAAAATGTTTGCTGAAACAGATGAACTTTTTTTTTTTACAAAATATGTTTTATTATCAAATCACAGATCAAAATATGCTGCGTAATGTGAAAATACATCAAAATCCAAGCACATGAACTGTAAAATGAGAGTATCTGCTGGCAAATTTCAATAGCAGCAAACAAAACCCACTTGTTTTTGTTTCACAGCACTGAATTTTTCTATTCCCACTCCCTTCTGAGAAATGTAGTCATCAACTTAGGCCTATTTTTTTGCTAATATACAGACAGACAAATGCTCCAACTCCTTCCTCATTTTTTCCATCTTTAAAGTAAACATCTTCATTTTCTAAAGCCAGAAATGACACATCAGAAAACTTTTACTACAGGATAAATTTTAATGCATATAATGCATCAACATGCTACACAGGAAAAAAAAAATACCCAATTTTAAGAAATATCAACAAAAGAGGGGATGGCTCAGAGTATTCAAGGGAAAAGATGAAGGCCGTGGGTAAATAACTTCATCTTGTTTTCCATTAAGTTTAAGAATACTGTATAAAATATTTGTTGTTGAGATTATTTCCTCATAGATTGACCTCCCAAAATATATTATGCACCTTTCATAAACTAAACCCCTTTAATTAAAAGAAAAATTCTTCTCCAAGTGCCTACTGCTTGCAACAGTTTGAGTTTTGATGTCCCAAAGGCTCACCGATTTTCACACCTAAAAACAAGGGGTTTGATTTCATAAGTTTTGAAGCAGTTCATTGAACAGTGAAAAGCCAAATGTGAAATATTATTGTATGAGAATAAGGGAATGAAGGGAGACAGAGCACATATACAGGCTGATAACAGCTCAAGCAATCAGCTTGAAGGAGAAAGGGAAAAGTGCTAGTCAACATCTAATGGCTTCACTGGCCACTCCAAAAGGAATTAGCGGTCTTTGCTGTCTTAGTAAGCAGGTTCCCCCATTAAAAAAAAAAAAAATAAAAAAAAAATAATAATAATAAAAAAAAAATAAAATAAAAAAAAAAAAATTAACATCTTCTAATTAACCGGAAGCCAAGAAGAAGACTCCAGTGCGGTGCTGAGAGCTGCATGCAGAGTCAGCAGTGGCAGAGAGTGCTGGGCAAAGGCGGAGACGCCCCCCAGCCCCAGCCGACTGACACCGCCCTGGGACATCACACTCCTGGGACGACTGGAGTCGGAGCCGGGCTGGAAATGCTCCTCCTCAGGGAAAGGGGATGCCAGCCACAAAGAAGAACATTTCCTGCCACCCTCCCTCCTTCTCTGAACAGCAGGGGAAGAAACTAAATCAAACCCAGTAACATGAAACAGCAGGAAAAGGGAGGAAAAGAAATTAAGTCTTTTGCACAACAAAGTTATATTGTTACACTATTAAACCGGCTCCTTCCTCCACAGAGCTACAGCAGGATGTCTGAATTCACACTGGCATCCAAAGACCAAAAAATGAGAGAAAAGTGGATGCTGCCCACTGGACTTTACACTTGCAGGGTGCTGCCCTTCCTAGCTATACGACCTACTTTGAAGAATACCACTGCTCTTCACATATTTGCTTAATTCAAAGAGATAACAGACTCATCATTCATCATCTCTCAAAGCAAAGCACTCATGGAAGGTTCATTATTCGGGAAGAATTTCTACTCAGTAAGTAGCTTGAATATAAAACCTCCACACTGAGAATCAGCATCTTTGCTGAATAGTGATCTTTATTGCAACACAATGATTGCACTGAGTACTGGTGTGCTCAGACCTGCTTACAAAAATGGAAGTTCTTGAGTTTGGTCTTTTTACATAAATGTAAGCTCTTAATTTAAAATCATACCATTATCATAGATCCAGGAACAGCAAATAAGGTATGAAAGAGATTTGTTTAAATGACAGAAAGCAGCCTTGACCAATTCTGGATGGAAACAAGGAAGAAGAAGGAAAAAGTTTCATAGGATTGCTTCTCTTCTCAGAAAATTTGGAAAATATTCACTTGCACAGTTAAAACAGGTAGCATTTGGACTTCATACCAACAAGAGAGATAGTATGCAGTTAGCCTATTAATACTATTTATCAAAATTGAAGTGAGAATTTGTTCAGAACCTGGGATAATTTTAAAGCTTAACAAAGAAAACTGAAATTGCTTATCATCCAATACATAACCTACAAGACCTCACACAGTGAAAAGAGCTCAACAGGAAACTTTAAACTTAAAAATGGGAAGCAGTACCCTTGTTTAGTCTCAGGACAAAAAAGAAACAGGTGTTTTCCCAGTCAAGACTGTACATTACAAAAACCCTCTCAAGCCTCTACATTTGTTTTATATATATATATTTGCGTTGTTGTGTTGTGTATAATACATACAATCAATTACTAGTGCTACAAACAACTACCAAGAAAAGCATTATTTTCAAACAGTCACAAAAGAATCAATCCTTATAAGTTATCCTAGAAAAGAACTGCTGTTCTAACTGTATATTTGATACCACTATGTTCATATAAAGTGAAGTTCTTCAAAAGAAAGAACCAACATTCTCCACATATTTGTGTAGTTATTTTTAATATTTCACAAACATTAAACTGGTTCTTCTATTAGTATTTCCAGTCTCTTATCATACAAACTATACCACACATATTAAGACAATGAAATACAGAAAAAATTCAATGTGTTTGTTAGCATACTTAAAGAAAAAAAAGGAAGGGGGAAAAAAAGACAGCATTTGGTATTTGTTTGGATAAACTATCTGTGGTTCCATAACAACAAGGAAGGGAAACAATCTGAATCTGTACAGATCAAAACCAAACAGCCAACATAAATTAACTCTTAACATTTTTCATGCTTCATAGCCAGAGTCTGAATCCGTAGCTTCAACAAATATTTCAAAATAATCTCATCACAATATAGCTAATGGTCCAGGACACATTTAAATTGATGCATAAGAATAAATGGAAATAGTAAGTCAAATGAAAAGCAGATGGTCACTTTAAACACTTCATTACCCTCCAAGCCTTTTATTTCTAATACAGAAAAAAAATAAAAGAACGTTTATCATAGTCTACGTTGGAAAAGAAGTACTAAACCCACCCTGTTTCTCAAGTATTTAAAATACTAACCCAGAAACACTGTACATACTTCTAGCAGTTGTTGAGTTCATCCTTCTAGAAAAAAAAAATATTTTGTACTTATCCTTATCCTTCTATTTACTTTGCTAAGAGCCTAAAAACTCAATGATGTGTACGTTCTCCCTTCTTCTCTCCACCTCCTGTCCATATAATTTTTGTTGTCTCATGTGGAACCATACGTTTTTAAAGTATGGAGGTTTAACCTTGGAATTAATTATTTCATCAATAGCTCCCGGTGTTGCCCTCATGTCAGCCCTACAGATGTTCACAACAAGCTCCACCTGCACCATTTGTGCCCTGGCACAGGTGAGTCAAGCTGGCTGAATGAGCTGCCCAGCCAGCCACAGACTCATGGCCACAGCAGGGAAACTGAATTTTCCTGGGGGAGGAACAGGACTGAGGAGTGTTTCAAATCTCTGGCAACTGCAGAAAGCCAAAGAAATTTTCTAAACGACTAAGAGGGAATATGACAGAGAACTATGCTCAAGCTCCAAACTAGAAGGAAGCCGATCTCTAATACTCTTTAAAGTGCCTCCCAGAAAATATCCCTCACAGCTTGTGGAGCTAGCTGTTCCTAGGAGGAAAATAAAACTACTTTTACAGACTGGGAAAACAAGAGTCAAGTAAAGGAAAACCCACAAAATTAAAAGAAATCTGACCTTATTAAAAAGAAAATTCATTATTTATTGTGCTAGTAATACAGACAATATCCACACAGAAAAAAGTATAGATAATTGCTCAAGGAGGAGATTGCAAATGAAATGGGAGAGCTGAAAAGGTTGGGAATTTAACAACAGAAGCCTTGAATTGCAAAATGGACTTATGCTTGAAGAAGGTGAGACACTAAACAAGGCCATTCTCTCCGAGAAAGTGACATAAAAAAGGTGTTTACAGAGGCACTACAAATAGGAGCACAAGGAAGTTCATAAAGACAAAGCATCTGCAGTGAAGCAGGAGTAGAGAGATAGCTGTCCCCTTTCTGTTTCAGAAAAGAAACAGATGAACAATATATCCCTTATTTTATATATAGTTTTATATATGTATAGTCTCTTCACCTTTTTTCTTCCTGTGCCATCTTCTGCAATCCAAACAAAACTAGTCCTCTGCTTGCTCTTACACATGTACTGAACTTCCAAAGTCCCTCTGCTCCTATTTCTTGCCTCATAGGAACTTTGCACATGGCCAGATGTTCTTTTTCCTCTTCAGGACTCCTACTAAGAGCCTGAAGCTACAGGCTTGCCATCCAAACTATAGGCTAGAAGGTAACTACTGGAACAAAATCCCAAAACATATTAGATGTACACTGTTGACAAAAAGGTTCCTGTATTGTCAAACTGTTCTGTAAGTTTCCTTCTTATAGACCCTCTCCCTTCAAATCCATGGTGGTCTTCAAAGTTTCTCCAAGGTTTGCTATTGGACAGGTAAGCCCAGTGCAAACATCTGCTATGAAATGCATTTTGGTGCTAATAAATGAGAGCCACACTGACATTTCACATGGTTACTCTCCTAAGCATAGTTGTCTTCTAGTCCAGTGCAAAAAGGCTTCTGAAGGAACACATACAACAACCTTATCTTCACCCCATCTCTCCAAACACATAAGCTCCCCATCAGAGAATCAGTACCAGGTGCTCTTGCTTTTGCATTGCACTGCTCTCATCACGGGCTTTCTCCCCCTCCCTGGTTGTCAACTCTTTGCAGCAGTACTCCTGTCATCCTGTCTATCTGTATTACACTGAAAATTTGTATTGGTTTTCATTAATAACTAAGGGAACTCACAAGCAGAATTTCTCTTACATATGCCAAAACAAAACGCTACTTTTAGTCTCCTTTTCCTACTAGGTACTCCCTTTTCTACAATGTCTCTTATCTGCTGTAGATTTACTGGGGCAAGCACATCAAGGGCCAAAAATTCCCTCTTCTCTCTCAAGAGCCTAACATGCATTTCTGAAGCACGGCTGCAGTCACGTATGCACACCTCATCTCATTTCTCTCTCTGGGGCTGTGCATGTTCCTGATCCTGTATGTGACTGTACTGTGAATGCCTTTCACACACCTTCAGTACACGCTGCAGCGATGCATCAAGGCACATGGAACAGGGATAACATAATTAAAGGTTATTACCAGCAGACAACACATTGAGTTCTAGCTGCAGCTGCTTAATCACAGCTGTAAGGTACTCAAAAGGCATTTCAACGTGAACTGGAGAAACAAAAATATCCAACCTCTTCTACCAACAGAGCCTGATCAGTTTATGAAGGAAATTACTAGTGCTGGTGCTCACAGGAGCCCAGGAACACAAGAGACCTTTCCCTTTCCAGTGTTGCAAAGATGCTTTTAACATTTTTCAGTAAGTACCCTAATTTTATGTTGTTCAAAGGTAACTTCTGCATAAAGAAGGCATATTACCAATTTTATAAGTGATAAAAGTTTTAAAGAATTTATTAAAAATCCCATTACCTGTGTGACATAATATATCTGTTGGAGGGGGGGTGAATACGTGTGTAACTCCTAAGTTAGGAAACTTCAGAGCATGACCTGAATCCAAGTGTCTACATGCATATTAGTGCATTTCTCTAGAGGTAATAGTCATGAAACATTACTTGGAAATCACGTGTGATATGAAAGAAAGAAAAAATGACTTGCACTTCCCTCCTGATATTTATAACTTTATCAAGTCAAATACACTAATCAATAAAACTGAGATGGCTGGTCAAGAGTTAATTTAACATTTATATCTGATGTAAGCATAGAGGTCATGCAGCAATTTTTGCTATGTTCATGTTACCCCAATAAGAAAAGAACACAACACATAGCAGATCAGAGATTAGAAAACAGTATTGAAGAACATTTACTATTCCTATCCTGAAGTGTTTCCATAGCAGCCAAAACAATTATTAAAACAGATACGCCAAAAAAGAAGGCAAAGAAATAATGCAAAAGCCATTCATCTGTGAAAATAATTCACAGATTTGAAGAGTTATATATGAGTTCTTGATTAATTTAATCCTTAAACATTACATACTTCCTAATACATCACACAAGTCTTTTGTAACGGTGCTCACAGCAGCAGAGGAATTTATCAGAGCAAGAAGATTTTTAGAAAGAAGTATTTATAACAGATAACATGTTGACTGCTGTGGATTCACATCACAGAAAATGTAAGGTATCTTAGATCTACTTTGCAGGATGAGGATTTTCACAGTGGAGGAAGCTTGTAATTTGCTTCTCTTTTTATCCTACTTAAGACTACAGAAAGCCAAGAACACTCTACAAATGTTCATTCTCCTCCTGCCCTCCCACAGTTTATCAGAAAATACCGTTTCCAAGAGCATTAAGTGACATTAATTCCTGCTACTCTGGACAGTCCCACTGAATAGCCATCTTTCATACCTGCCCTTTAAGCTTTCATAAGATGCACCTAATTAAAAATCAAAGACTCAGTTTTTAGAAATGTCAGCCATCATGCCTTAGAGTTAAGAAAAATTTGGCTTTTTGGCTTTACCTGAGAGCCATCTATGTATTAACTAGCAGGCACCATCACTGCTGCCTAAATGTCAAACACTCTCTCCTTGCATTCCTTCTGTAAGAACACATTATCACCTGCAACCAGTTTTTCTTTCATTAAAGTCACGAGTCCTGCAGAAAAACAGAGGCGGGATTGTTTTGGCAACAGTGAGCAAGTAGCCTTCCATCTACCTACAACCAAGCTGCAAACTCTGACCAGGTAATAGCCTCCAGTGTAAGTGAGAGTGCAACACAACAGATACTAAACAGGATCCCAACGGTTAAAAGAAATACACAGACAGCTATGTGTGAGGGAGGAGGGATGGTTTCTAATGGAAGTGTTTTTCTCCTTGCGTCAGTTCTCATCACTGGATTTCAGATGTGCAGACACGTGGTGTCAGGTCAAGAAGAAGTAATGACACCATTTATGTTCCCCTTCCCATGGGAAATCGCCCCACAGCAACAGAACTGGTCAACTGCCACTCATTCCTGTATAACAGATCCAACCTTAATAGCATCTCACATTCGATACAGGGCCCTGAGGAGCTCGTGGGTTTAAAAAGCCATCCAGTGCATTATTCTGTTTAGAAAGAATACTTTTAGAGTACTTGATTCTTGCCTTAGGAGTGAAGAAAAAAAAGCCAGCATCATCAAGCTATCCTTGAAATTTCATGCAAGAAGCTGAGTATAGAAACCATTATCCAGGGGTATCTGCAGTGCTCAGAATAATCTTATGTTGACATTTGTGTGGGGGCAGCTGGGTACGAAACGAGTTTGTGAAAGCCAGAGAACACCTACAAATGAAAGAATACACAGCACATAGAAGGGCAGGCTAGCAGATGGGGTAGTCCAAGGGCAGAGCACATACAGTAAAAAGAATAAAGTGCAAATGCCCCAGTAGAAAGAGGGTGTGGAAGCACAGATAAAGAAGAAAGATTACTCTAGTTCACTACTGCTGTACAGCCTTGAGAAGAAGGAGCTAAGGAAGAACTTGGAGATCAGGGCAGATCTCTGCATCTGTTACGATCATAAACTGAAAAGAGTTTACAAGACACGTACTTTCTGATACAGACACTATCACACAAACTATTACGTTAACCACAAGACAGTTATCAATTTACTACTGTAGGATTTATTTTTCCAACAGCCCTCACCTATAAGAAAGCACTGTGGCAGAACATGATACATTTAACTTGGGCAAAAGTTTCAGGGTTTCAGTTTTATTGGAATAGTAAAAAAAAAAAATTAAACAGTAACAAAAAAAAAAAAAAAAAAAAAAAAAAAAAAAAAAAAAAACCTGAACCTTTTTTCTGTGTATATTGCTAATTTTTCTCCAGTCATGTCTTTTCTGTCATTCCTCCACACAAGCAAATAGACCCTGTAGTCTTTGAAATCCAATAAGCCTTTCAATTACTTCCAAACAAAGTCTTAGAGATAGCCTAAAAAGTTGTAGTTGCAAGAGTATTGTGTTCTAATATCAACAAGTTTCTTTTTCAGCTACAAAGGCAAGAGGGGTGCAATGCCAGCATGAAGGGCACATTTTATGGACACCGGTATCTCCTGAAATAAGTGCTTGCAAACACAATCAGCAGCACAGTGAAATCCTCTGCAATCACCTCTGCACTTCACCTCATGAGTAAGCTGCTCATTGGTGATGAAGCCCACTCTCCCTCCTTTTGATAAAATTTGAGCTGAAATGAAAGAAAGCACCATACACTTTCTTTAAAGAGATGCTACTGAATTCATTCAGCTTAACCAATCCCGTACCTCAGCTTCTGAGTATTAAAGCATGTTCCCATAAAATTCCCATAAAATCTAGACCTGCAAAGCTCAGAGAAACTTTACTGATCAACTTCTATAAATGGTGCAATGCCTCTCTCAGTTTTTCTAACTCTCAGTGTGGGTGTTACTTTCTGTGAAAGAAAGGAAAAAAACATGAGGAACAGATATGTAATTCAACAGAACAGTTTTTAATCCTCCGAACACTGACAGCTATTACATGCTCCAAAGTCTTCCATCAGTCTAGGGATTTGCGCCAAAAAAAAAAAAAAGCCAACTTCTTACTCTGTCTTTGGACAGCTGAGCTACAACCACCACATGTGCAGCTCATGTTCTGAGAGCACCGGCAAGTCTAAGCTCCATTTGGAGGTCAATTCAAGCAAGAATGATCCACAGCTTCTTTACTGGGCCAAGCAGATATGTCCATGTTTTCAGCACTCAAGGACTAAAAGTGTCATTACCTCACCTTCTGATCCTACAAATCCTCAGACCGTCTTAAACAGGCTCTACAGCAAAATCTGACCTTTGATAAATCAGAGTATAACTTTAAACAAAATATTTACCAAGCTTATTGACACAGACCTCTATAAGTAAACCCTTAGCACACTGATAACAATCATCAAGTCTACTTTATAAAAGATTTGTGCTGAGATGCTAGGAGGAGTGCAGCAAGTTGTGAGAAGACAAGAAGATGCGAGGAGAGGAAATATATTAGCATTTCAAATATCTGGAAATGTGCAATGTAGTCTGTAGGGAAGAGAGGGCTGTTAATGCTGCAGCAACTATCTCTAGGTGGCTCCGTTCACATACTTCTGTATTCACTTGTAAGAGTCTTACTCAATCGCTTCTGTTTCTTTTAAGCAGAAACAATAGGGTTGCCAAATTCCCTGTTTCAGTGAAATGATGCCAATACATACAGATGACAGCTAATATGAAAGGCACCTAACAAGAGTCTACTCTGAAAAAAACCCTCTCCTTTATACTGCGGGAGATTAAAGCAGTGCACAATTTCTCAGGTTGTTACATTCCCTGTTACTAAGTTCTCCCACCTGTTTTTGGAGACCAAGCTTAATGGCTGGTGACTGTTTAGGTTGAAATGGAAAGAAGATTAAATGTTCCTCAAACATGATAAGCTTCCATACTATTTCATGGGAAACTTGGGTTTCAACAGGGAGGTAAAAGGTCAGCAAAAAACGATGGGCAGTGAGGAATGAAAAAACCCAAACTGCAAATTACGGATACACACCACGCAGCCGCCTTTGAGAGAGATAAAAGGACACACAACGAACGGGCTTGGGGGATGCTGAAACATCTACAAACGCGGCCCAGCCCCGGCGAGCGGGCACAAACAACTCCGGCACAGCCCCGCAGGCAGCACCGTCCCTTCCTCATTCCTCCTGCACGGCGGCGGGAGGGGAGAAAGTTCAGCGCCGGCCCCGGCCCCGCACCCGCGGAGCCTCCGGGGCTCAGCCCGGCCTCGAACCCGGGCGCCACGGGACGGGCAGAGCGCCTCGGGCACCCGGAGGGCCCTTCCGGCAGCGAGGGCGGTGGGAGACAAGAACTGAGGAGAAGAAGGAGGCGGCGACCCCCGGGGACCCCACGGTGGCGGGGGCAGCGCGGCCTCGCCTCGCTCTCCCCGCGGGGAGCGCCACAGGTGCTGAGGGCCGGCTGAGGGCTGACAAGGGCACCGCCGACCCCGGAGGCTCCGCTCTCCCCCGCCCGGCACACGGCGGTGCCCTCACAGCCGGCCGTGCCCCCCACAGCCCGGCCGTGCCCCCCACAGCCGGCGCTGCCGTCGGGCGGGCTGGGCGGGCAGGCCCCGCACCGGCCGGGAAAGGCACAGGCAGCGCCCGCACCGGGGGCCGGCCCCTCCCGGCGGGCAGGCAGCGCTGCAAGGGGCTGTTTTCGGCCGCGCAGGGGAGGAGGAGAGCGGGTGCCCACGTCCCCGTGGCTCCGGGGAGAGGGCAGCAGGGCGCTCCCGGCGGCAGGACGGGGGCGGGCGGCGATGGCGGGAGGCGCACCTGGCAGCAGGTGCAGGCGGGCGGGGACGGCGCCCGGGGAAGGACGAGACCGGCCCGGCTCTCCCGGCGAAGGGCGCCCGTGGCGCGGCCCGGGGGGGGCACTCGCAGGTGCCCGTGGCCAGGGAGGGGGGACGATGCGGAGGAGGGGAGAGAGCGGCCGCGGGCTGCAGGAGGGGAGCGCACGCTACTCACCGGCAGCTCCACGCTGACTTCGGTCCCGTCCAGGAGAAGGACGCGGCACTGCAGCACCGGCTTGCTGCCGCCGGCCGCCGGGATGTGGACGGGCGCTCCGGCGCCGTGCACGACCCCTCCGGGCAGCGGCGAGGAGGGGAAGCCTCCCGAGCCGACGGCGGCGGCGGCCGCTCCCCGCAGCCCCCCGTCCCGCTCGTCCCCCTCGCCGCCGAGCCCCCCGCGCCCGGCTCCGCGCCCGGCTCCTCGCCCGTAGCGCTGCATCGACCGCCGGCCAAAGGTCCTGCGCAGGAACCGCAGCATCCTGGGGGCGCCCTGCCCGGCCGCTCACACCCCCGAGCCCGCAGCTCCGCGCCCGGCCCCGCGGCGCCTCCCAGAGCAACGCAGCAGCGCCGCCCGCCGGGAGCCGGCCCCGCCAGCCCCGCCGCCCGCTCCGCCCTCTGCAGCGCCGCCCGGCAGCGGCACGGCGGGCACGGCACGGCGGGGCGGGCACGGCACAGCGCGGCGGGAGGAGCGGGCGGGGCGGGGCGGGGCGGGACGCGGCCCCTCCCGCCGCCGCGCACAGGGGTGTGAGAGCGGCGCGGCCGGCAGGGGGAGCTGCTGAGGCGCCGCCACCTGCGGGGGGAGCCCGGCCGGGCCGCCCCGCTCCGCTCCTCTGCTCTCCCTCAGAAACTGCCCCGGTGTCTGCGCGACGGCGGCCCCTCGCCACCGCCCCCGTGACGGGAGGGGAGAGAAGCGGCGGGGGCGCGGAGGCGCTTTTCCCGGCCGGGCGGCCCCCGCCCCGCGCCCGCCCGTCTGCCGCTTCCGCCCCTTCGGACCGGCGGGAGAGGCGCGGGGGAAGTTATTCAGAAATAAAAAAAGACAAGGCGGGGATGGAGAAGCGGGCGCAGGCAGAAGGACGGGTCTGCCTGTGGTGGAGGTGGCCGGAGCGGCGGATCCCGGCGGGAGGAGGAGGAGGCCCCGCGCCGCCTCCCCACGGCCACCCCCATCCATCCATCCATCCATCCATCCATCCATCCATCCATCCATCCATCCATCCATCCATCCATCCATCCATCCATCCATCCCCTGCACAGACACCCTGCCCGGGGCTGGGAATGCCCCGCTCCCGCCTTGCCATCACCCCGGGCTGGTGCTTGGAGGGACCGCCGTGAGAACTTGGCCCCGTGGAAACACCAGGCCCTCCCCACCCAGCCGGGGTTAATCCCTTTCGCTCCTGTGGCTGTGAGGGAGGAGTTCGGGTTTGTTTATCTGTCACGGCAAATCCATAGGTACAAATGCTGTCACGGTGGCTCTGCCAGAAAGTTAAATATTTATGTGTTCTGGCTCGGGTGGGAGCGTTTTTGCTGAATTGCTACGTATAAAATATTGGACTTGTGAATCATGCCTTGAAGAAACAATCAGTGAGGCTAATTCTGTCCCCCTATGGTCAGATGTGAGCTGAAGAGCTTTGAACTGAAGTAATTTGCTGCTTCTAAAGTGTGGGTTTGGGGTGGTTTTTTTCTGCTGTGAATTTATTTCTCTTAACCTCACTTCCAGGCCCGTTTACACAAGCATTGTCCTATTAGGTATTCAGAAAGCCTGCCAAAATGTCTCAGCTTGTCATTTTTTATTGAGACTTGATAGTATTAGGTAACTGCCTGCTGCTTCTGCATCCTTTTCCATGTTCCTCCAATGCCCTGGATCAGGTCTTGAAGTGTCTCATCAGCCAAGACCGTCACTAAAGCTGCGTGATCTTTGGCAGAGATCTGCCCGCAGCCCTTCTGCACTTTATGGCTGCATAAAAGAGCTTTTATAGAAACAGAGTGGAAAGGTGCTAATCTCTGCCTGCTAATGCTCACAATCAAAAGTAGGCGCTTATTACAGATTATGGGGGTTTCTTCTGTTTTTTTTTTTCTCTTGAATTAGGAGCAGAATTTCAATTTTCTTTCAGATCCTGAACCGTGCAGCGTACCTTGGGGTTCTTTCACTGCTTTGAACAGTGTGATGATATTCCAGTCCCATAAAGCTCGTTTGCATACCACAAGCAGCACAAATTATCTTAAGAGTTGGAAATTCACCAGAAATACTCTTTTCTCTTGAGAGAGCTACAGCAGTTCTGGTGCAAAGGAGAGTGGGGTGGAGGAGAGGTCTCGCATCACTTGGGACTGGACTGGCAAAAAACCGAGCAAATCTTGTCGTGCTAAAAATCTTTTTTACTCTGAAGCTGTGAAACTTCAGCCTTTTGTTTCTTTCAACTTTTGTCATGGAAACAGAAGCCTGGTATTTTAAAATGCATAAACGTGGGCTTGTTTGACTTACATTAGCAGCACACCTGATACAGGCCAATGGCCATATCCCAGAGGGAGTCCTGCATTTACAGAACTGCCATAGAGATGCTGAGGTCCCATTAAGGCTTATGTTAAGAAATACAAGGCAATGCTCACAGTAAAGGATCTTTTAGAAGGAGCTGGTGGTGGGAGGAAATAAAGCTGGTTCCTTAGTACCCAGCCTCTCTTGGAGTAAAACAATTCCACCGTTATTTTGTCTCATGTTACCAGCAGAGCTATCTTTAGCCGTGAAACAAAAACCTTGAGCAACAGTGGTACTGAGGATGCCTTGAGAAGTATTTAAACTAGCATTTATATTCAGATTTGTGCATATATGTTTCACCCATTTACATCCTCTCTCCATTTTCAGATGGACAGGCCCTGGAGGGGGTTGGTTTGCTGGCACCTGTCCTGCAGTCCCTCCTCAGAGTGCCTACTATTTGCTTGCTTTCCAATGAGAGTCACAAGCTGAAACTGCCATGACCCTCATCTGTACTGTAGTTAAGGTAATTTTCTTTAAATCTTTATCAAAATAGCCTTCCACTGCAACATTGACCTCCCAAGGAGTACTCCAGTCACTGCTGGAACCCATGATTTGATTCCTGCCATGATTTGATTAGGAAAGGTGGTGACCTTGGCAAACCATTTTTCCTAACCCATATTGAAGTTCTGGTAGCAATTCGTGCAATAACCAGTTTTACCCATGGCTTTGCCATGGTGCTGAGCAGTGTGTAAATGGGACATTTACCAAAATCCTTCCTGACACTGGGGTAGCAGCAGCAAGATGGGGAATCTCTAACGATTGGAGGCCCTGTTGTTGTTTGTAGCTAAATAACTACATAAAAGTTTGATAGGCACGTTGTTATTGCTCTTTCATTCAGCGTTTTGGTTTTGTTCAAATGTAGTGTGTAAGCTTTTGGAAAGCTTGGAAATGGAGGCAACAATGTCGTGGGGATGGATGGGGGAGCAAAGCCATCGACAGTTCTGTGAAGAGACTTCTCCTGCACAGGGCATGCATGTGCTGCCTTGGACATCAGAGACCTCTTTCTTGCTTTACTTTCTGTCACTGCAATCACATTTATGGATTTTTCCTGGCCTGCCAGACTTTCACTCTATGCAAAGGAGTGTTCTAAATTTAATTTACATGCAGCTAGAGTTTCTTTTTCTGCATTTTTGAAGAAATGTTGTCTTTACTGAGTAACCTAAACAGGCTTATATTTTGCAAGGTTCTGCCAGGGTATGTTTTGTTACAGTCATTACTTGGAGGAAACTTACATAAACAGATTCAAAGAGCAAGTATTGGTGCAGACCCAAATGTCTATGTTAATAAAACTGGGCAGGAAAATAAACTTGAGGAGTTGTGACATAAATTCACTCAAGCTTTCAGATATTAATTTTCTGGGGCGTTTTTTCTAAGCACATAAATTAAATTAAAATTTTGTATTAAAAATTTCATTAAAGGAGATAGTTTTCAGCTTTAGCACTCCTTCCATTACAACATTCATGCAGCAGCTGGCAGTTCTGTCTGTTTATTTTCCTCAAAAGCATGTCAATTATATGAGCAGGTCCAATGTCAACGGGTTTTCAGGATTTTTATATATCCAGATGCAGATTTAGAATAAAATACAAAGGTAATTCTGAGTTATGTGGCTAAGGATAATTTGCATTTCTAGTCCATCTCTCAGCTAGACAGATCCCAAAGCACTTCCATTTAAAAAAAGGAAAACTATATGTAGAACTATTTTACCAACCCTGAAAGACAGCATCTGTTTAACAGCAGAGAAAAATACTAAGAATCTCTCTCACACAATTGCAATGGAAATACGTGTTTGAATAGGCAGAAAGTTATGCAAACCATAGGGCCATGGTGCTGGAGCTGCTGGATGAATTCCTGCAAAAGGTACCCCGTGATCACAGGTAGTCAGGACTTTCCTTTATCATCTTCTACTCCAATTGTTTCAAAAGTCCTCCATAAAGAAAAAAAACTAATAGGTCTCCATTTAGAATATCAGTGTTTTAGTAAGCATGAGTGTTGGCAGCTATTGCTGTTCATGTTAATCTGTATATACAGAAAAAAAGTTCCCTTTTTTTGTCAGAATTAATGAAATAGTACCTCACAGAAGAATAAATGTGTCCACTCAAAGAGATGTTCTTCTATATCCAGAGAGGTTTGTTCGTAAACATGTAAGAACAAAAACCTTTCCATTAGAAAACTCTACAGAAAGGAAATATTTCTTGATGAGTGAACACTTTACAATGCCTCCCATCCATCTAATAAGCAGGTTTAATATGATTTAATCATATGTTCTTTCCTTTAGTGAGAATTTTATCAGGTTTGTACTGACTTCAATGCATAGAAATAATATTGAATATTATTTATATTCAAAATTATGATTAGGTTTAAAGCATTAATGAAAAAGTTTTCAATGCTGTGTTAAATTGCAAATATAACAGATGCTCAGCTGAAAAATTGAGGCATCTTTCCACTGGTGAACTGTTTTGATATTAATCTTTGGTGAGCCTAGAAGACTGCTCAGAACATTACCTAGAAGCAAACATTACATGTTAAAAGAGTAAAGTTTTCTAGGAATATTTTATAACCATAATTATATCTTCACTGAAAATAGATACCCATGGCTTCTTGTGCTGTGCATGAATTAATAAGGCCAAAAATTTGCAACAAAAATACCTTTGACTGGCATTGCAATGCTGAATGATAACTTGTATAGGTTTGATGGGCAACGAGCCACTTATGAGAACTGCTGGAAACCTTCAATATGCATTAAAAATCAATCAATTAAAAACAAAAGTGAAGGATATAATGAACAAGTATCACATTGGATTTGGTTAATTAAAAGAAGCATAAGTCTCTGGGTACTCCACTGCCTGGTTGTTACGCTGGTGGCGGAAGGAGATCCCCTCCTCATTTGGAGACTTCAGCTCTTCACCTGTTGAACTCTTTGAGAGAACAAGGGACAGGATGCAGCCAGGGCAATGGACTTATTGGAGGCAAACTAGTCAGCAAATGAAGAGATGAGTCAATAAAAGTAAGTATTTTTGAGAGAACAAAAATGGAAAAGCAACAAAAAAGAAAAAGATGAAGCCATTGGCAAGGCTGCTGAATCAGTTTATTTGTCCTGTGCCTACCAGTAACAAGAAAACAGGAGGGAAAAATCCAAACTGAAAGACTGAACTATCAGTGCAAATAGTTTAAATAAAAATATTAAAACAAAACAAAACAAAACAAAAAAACCAAACCAAAACAAAACAAAACAAAAAAAAACCCCCAAAAAACCACAAAAAAACCAACTTCTAATCTTACATTATCTAGCATAGGTTTTGCTGAAACTTGAGGGATGTGGCCCCAATTTGTTGATGTGCTATGAAGTTGTTTCATAAAGTAGAAATGTTCTGTAACTCTTGTTTTGTAGAAACTGCATTTTCCTAAACAACAAACAACAAACAGCTCATTCTAGGATGTAAAATAAATATTAATTAAAATGTTATCTATATATGACTGATAATAGAGTATTGAATGAGATAACACAATCTGCTTCCTAATGAACTCTCTTGTGTGTATATGGACTTTAGCTTCCTAGATAGATTGTCATACACAAATGCAAATTTATCCCATTGAAAAAAAAAGTAAAATGTATGATAGGATTGGAAAGCAATATCTCTTTATTATATGTGACCTGAAGGATAAAATCTTTTAGAGATTTTGTGGCTTAATATCTACTTGATCACTTAAGTTTCCTTACATGCTACTTTCCTTCTGAGGTTGTGAGGTTTTCGTTTCATAAGAACTACAGCACCAGCAGAAGGAAATCTATTCTGAATCCTTCTCCTCTCCTTCCCTTCTTCCATCAAATATTAATAATGTACAACTACTATTAACAGAGGCTCCTTCTTGCGCTGCATTTTCCTCTTTTTATTGCCAGGCACTGTGCTGTGCACATGCTGTCCTATGCCATCTTGCAGTGATGGCATCAGAACATTCCAGCATTCTTCTGAGGCTGTTTTCTTTCCCTTTTGCATAAACACATTTTTATTTAACAATATTTTTAGTCTTTCTGCATCCTCTGTCAGATGATGGCAGTGTAAGGTGGAGAGACACTTAGAACACAGAAAGGGTTGTGATGCTGCTGAAGGGTAGAAAAGGGGGACATTCCCATGCCTATGGCCATTTACCAGCTGGAATCACTGGGAAAAACTTCTGGCAGGTTTTCAGAAGCCCTTTCCCAAAACCAAAAGTCAAGTCATGTAGACTGTCTGGAGTATGCAGAAAGATCCTCCTTTTATCACTGTGAAGAAATTTGTATCCTTCAGATTTATCACGAGGAAACACAGTGAATCCCAAGCATGCAGAGACATAAATTTATTTTTCTCATCTTTCTAAAATCAGTGATACAGAATTATATGTTTCCTCTAAAGCACAAACATGAGGGACTGCTTCTGCTCAGAAGACAGGGCTGCATAGTAACACACAGAAAAGTGCTGGCTATGACATCTTGAGCCAGAGAAGTTTAAAAAAAATATTAATTATTAACATAATGATTTTCCTTTTATCAATCCTAAGACTCAATTATAAAGAAATGGTTATATATTTTCATAAGAAAGTTTGATAACTTTGGTGATACTACAACACATTGCTGAGGAGATGGAAACAACTATTTATTTGTTTAGCTCTATCTCCCTTAAGTGTAGTCCAAATTACAGAAGAAAAGTCCAAAAAGCACAGAAGAAATCTGTCTAAAAATCAAATAATTCTAAAAAAAAATGACTGATACAGAGAGTTCTGCCTGAAATGAACAAATAAATTTACATAACATCATTTTTATGTGAACAAAAATCCTCACAGTTATTTTCTCCAAAAACTTGCCATGCCTTCAGCCACACCTGAACTCAGTTGACTGGATGCAGATTTCTTTCAGAAGCAATGGCATGATTCTGACTCCTTTACAAGTTTGAATGTATGAACTCTTCTAACATTTGCAGCACAGAAAATATCTGTCTTACACCCTGACAATAGGACCGCTTCCAGACTTGAAAGTCACTGGACAACTTCAGGTGAAGACTGGAGATTCGTGGAGTGTTCCTTTCCTGTTCACTGGCGTGAAGCCATGCAGAGAGAATTTTGCTGGGCTAGATGGGATTTTTTTTACCCTGGCAGCTCATAAAAGAGTAAGGCATGTGTCATTCAAATTATTAAGATGTAGTGAAAATAATTGTAAGCCTATTTAAATGTAAGTTCTTTTATACTGTGTATAAGATCACTGTGTTAAAACTCTTAGCAATTAAAAAAAAAAAAAAAATCTGAGCCAGAAATAAAGAATGTTAGTAGTTGTACCTCACTGTAATCTCTTTTCCTGCTGAAAACACAACAGATGTTTGATTCCCATGTTTACACTTTTAGAGGCGGGCGTAAAAAATTGTGCTAACAGGCAGGCAACCATAAGTATTCTCTGTTTGGATATTTAAGTATTCTCACCATCATAGATGAGCAAAATTAAATGAGAGAATAGACTGGGCTGTAAACATTTGTTCCTTGAGGTTGCCTTGCATGGTGCAAGAGGATCAGTGTTAGGGTGAGGGGTACTGATTGTTCCCCTCCCGTGCTCCACAGAGGTGAGGTGGCCTTTTGAAGAGAGGTGAGAAGAAAAGAAATTTCAACTCTTCTGGACCTGGTTCTCCACAGGAGCATACCAACATGTTACCATCTCAGCCAGGGCCCGAAACTTATCCCAGAACAACTGAGCCAAACACTTGCAGCTGTCAGCTTGGAGCCCTGTAACGTTAGAGTTCCATTGTGTCCAGGCTAGGATCCTATTTAGTGGAGAAATAGAGTCAATATAGTTTGTTTGGTCTGAGTGAAAAAGCATTTCAGTGCACTACTGGAATAGCTCTTGAGTGTGGAGAAACGAACTGCTTACATTTTGTCAGGAGGTCTAATGTTTTCTCAGGTTTTGCTGGGAGATTAAATTTAAAAATTAAAAAAAACCCCAGGGTTTTGTGGTTTTTCAATGTCTTTTGAAAGTGCTGAGCAGGTTTATACAGTTATCCAGAAGAAGTGAACAGAAAGTTACTGGATTAGGTTTACATGTAAGCATTGAGATAAAGCATTTTGATCAAAATCTTGCTTTCGCTGTCCTTTTTAAATGTTAGCAGCTGCAGTTGTGCATTTTCAGCAGTTAATGTTTTATTGCATTTGAAAACTAGAGCAGAGGGAGACACTCAAGCACAGAGCTGCAACAAGTATATCTGGTGACAGAAGCTAGCAAAACCCAAGTCAGAACTGAAGTGTAGACAAATGCTGCAGTCTTCAATGGTGGCACAGCCCAGGCTGTAGGCAGCTGTTGGATGCTGTGGGAAGCTGGGATTGGGTCACTCCCCAGACTGTGGGAACACCAGGGCTGCATTTGCATAATGGCGCAAGCTAATATTAGGAGCGGCTGGGCTCCCAAGCTGGAATTTACCGAGGGTTTTTTCACTGTGGGAGAAGGACTCACCTCTCAGGTTTAAAAAAAATAAATATAAGTAGGATGGAGAAAGTGTTTACTTGTTGATGCACACGTTCTTTCAAAGACCAGCTCCTCAGAAAATTGTGTTTTGGATGAATGTGGCCGCCCCCCTCAGCCAGTCAGATAGTTTCTGTGAAACACCCACTTAGACATGGGGAGAAGGGTAATCCCATTTTATTTTCCAAGAGCAGCAGAAGAAATGGAACTGTACCCAGCCATGCCTAGTGCCTAGTGTCACCCTGTGCTCTCTCTGACTGTCATGCTTATCACCCTTTCCCCAAACTCAGAAACTAATCATGCATTTTGTGCTTTCTCTGACCCAATCATGAAAATTTGGTGGTTTTTTAAGGTGGTTTTTTAATTCATACTTTTGAAAAGTATGAATTTTTAAAGCATCTTGGATAGAAAGAAATTACTTTAGGGGCTTCAGATAGCCCAGAAGGGAACACTGCCGTGTGTAAGTTAGAGCAGAGGTGTATCTCTGGAGAGTTACCTCTTAACTATCTATGTTACAAGGACCATCTTCATCCTGCATGGTAAAATAACTCACTCCTTGCTTGCCAAGATCAAATGTGTAGCTGAGGTATTTATTCAGTTCCTAAAATGTATCTATACCTGCCTTGAGGCACATACACAGACTAGAGAGTTGTTTACCTAAAAAGAATGAAACCCAGAGCAGTGTAGCCTTCTCTGGTAAAAGTCAGACAAAAAAATCCCCCTCACTTGTGAGGACTGAAAACCCTTCAGGGCTGGTTTCAGGCAAAAACCTCTGCAGATAAGATAAGATAAGCCTGGCTGCAATCCCAAACTGAATCCCAAACTGGAGTTTTGCCCAGCCAACTGGGAGAGCTGGGAGCTGTGCTGGGTAGTGCCTCCAGCTCTGAGATTCAGAGGATGCATCAGAAAGGGTGAGAAGAGCTCCTTGGCTGCTTCTGCTGGAGGTAGGGGAAAAGGGTGGGCAGGGAGACAGCCACACTCCAGATCTTAAGTAACCTTTAGTATGAAGTGAAGCCGCTGACTAAGCAGACACTGCAACTTGTGCTACACCAACACCAACCTTTCCACAGCAGGAATGCATTGTGACAGATGGGTAGCTGGGCTGCTGGCGGCAGTGGGTGGCCTTGAAGTCCAACCCCAAGTAAAGCACATCCTAAATGCTGATGCAGGACAGAGCTAATGATCATCCGAACAAGAGTGGTGGCCTGATGGAATCTTGCGCCTGGAATCTTCCTACTGCCTCCTTCATCAGTCATAATTTTAATAGCACAATTACAGATCTCGGCTGTCAGCTAATGTATAATTTTACAAATCTCAATCAGCAGTTGATGAGAAGCCCGTTTCCAGCATGGAACCTGGCTCTTCACCCATCAAGCAGCAGGGTTGTCTAACATCCCACATCACAGCAGGAAAATGGTCCTTTCTAGTCTTTCTGAAACAGATTGGGGGAGACTTTTGGAGGTATAAGATCATTCAAAAAAAAAAAAAAAAAAAAAAACAAACAAAAAAAAACTCAAAAGAATTGATGTTTAAAATCATTAAAAAAAAAATATTCTGACAATATGAACTTGGTAAAGAAAAGAGTAAAACTCCATATAATAAAATTAAAGAAATATAGGGCTGCTTTTCTATTCTTTTTCTTGTCCAACTGGTGTTGCTGTAGAAGCATGGAGCAGAGTTGAAACTCTGCTAGTCTTCCTCCTGAGAAGTGTCAGAAAAGATGAGTGCCTGTCCTAGTCCTATGCTTGTAGTGTGTTGTACTGCTTTTGTTTCCATCCACCTAGTGGAGGCAAGATCTGATCTCCCATCTGCAAGCAGAGGAGGAGTAGTCATGGTCATATTGCTTGCCTAAGAGGATGGCCAGTCACTTTTTGTTGGTTCAGAATCAGCACTATTTGTGCATAGGGAAAAGGAAAGAGTACACTCTTGGAGCAGAGTTGGTTGCTAGCTCAAAGCTCATGCTGACCCTGAAAGCAGCACGCTGGGATGTAGCAGCTCATCAGACCTTTCCACTTAGTAAGGTTGGTTTTCTGCCTCCATCCAGCTTTGCTAAGGAAGAAAGGAGTATTATGTGGGTCACTCTTTCTCATATGAAGGGAAAGGGTTCCCATATCTGGCCATAGAGGAGTTATCATTGTCCTCTTCCTTCTTTTCCAGAAGAATGAGAATAGATGTAACAAGACCTGTTGTGGAGTGAAGGGTATGCTTAAACAGTAGGGGTTTTTGTCAAGTACAAAGCAACTCCAGCTTAGGTATACTTCAGTTTGCCTTTTTTAGGTGGAATTAACAGAGTTCATGTGCACTCCCTCAGTCTATTTCTGGGCTTTGCTAGTTTATGTAACAAATCTTTCACATCAGTTTGGGCCCAGATCTCGTAAGAGTATTCTGAGCAGATTTGAAGTCTAGGTGATGGTCACAAGGAAACAGAAGGAAATATACGGCCAGGAGTGAGTCAGTGGCAGAGGAATGGACTGGATGCCTTTGCTAATGATAGGATCTGCAATTTTATCTGACTTTACTGTTCAGGAAAGAGTGACGGGAGTGTTTGAGATCTACCCACTCAGTATGCCAATATGCAGACACCTCACCTTTGTTTTTCTGAGCTAGAGCTCTGTCATCTGATAACGCCTAAAATTATAAAATAAAATGAACCAAGAGGCAGATATAAAACCTCACAGCGGCACTGAACTTTGCACAGTTTAATTAAAATGCCTAATTGGATTAGCAAACAATAATTTGGATTATTAGACTTGCCATACAACAGTTTTCAAATGCATGATGAATCTCAACAATGCAAATTCTCTCAGTTAAGTGGGGCAGCAGTCGAAGTGCACTAATTTTTCCAAAATATAGCTTGGAAGCAACTTTATGAAATCTTTATTAAAAACAAACAAACAAACACAAAAGGGGAGCAGGGTGTCCCATCTCTGAAAGTGTTCAAGGCCAGCTTGGACAGGGCTTTGAGCCACCACCTGTTGTAGTAGGAGGTGTCCCTGCCATGGCAGAGGGATTGTTCTCAATGGTCTTTAAGGACCCTTCACACCCAAACCATCCTATGATGATTCTATGATTCTCAGAAGCACTTGAAAAAAAACCCAAACCAAAACAAAACAAACAAATTGAAGCAACAACAATCAAAAAAATCCTTGACAGGGACTTCTTCGGCAAAATTCCAGGATTGTCAATAGCATCTACTAATTTCATCAGCCTGATCTGTAGCTCACATCAGTAGCTTGATTTTTGAGGTTGGACTAAGTAACTCTGGTTTGAAAATACATGTCAGGTATCTAAACTGAGCAGCAACATCAAACATTTAGTCTTGGTCTGTGGTCATTGCTCTGACTCTGTATTTGCTACTCTAAACCATCTTGCAGTAAAACGATACTGTGCTAATGCTCAAGTTTAAGAATACCTGTGAGCCCAGATGTCCATAATAGAACTAGCAAACAAACAGCATGGATTCAGCCAGGTTAGTGGCTGCTGATCATTATAGACAATAATCTTCCATATCTGACAAAAGACAAACTGATTTGGATGTTTGACATTTTGCAAAGATGGTTAAAATGTAAAGAATGGACACACAGTGAGGAAGTCTGTCACTCATCAGAATACAAAACCCCAAAGCCAATGAGATGTCTGATTTTTAAAGAGAGACCTAGGAATTGGAAGTGCTACAGATGAATTTTCACTGTAGAAGCTTGTTGGAAATGTTGCTGAAATATGATTCCCAGTAATTATTTGTAGCCCTGGACAAGTGTCATTGTTCATGATCAGCAATGTGAAAGTAACATAAAGTGAATATGTGGAATTCTGTCTAAAACAAACAGCTGAACATTATTTGCTCAGCTAGTGAGGAGCATTGTTTCTGTGAATACCAGCCATAATTGAAGTCTGAGCACAATATTTCAATAATAGCTTAAATAATCTTTGATCAAAAGCAACAGGGTGGTATTAAGAGCCAGACAGATTAAATCTTCTTCAGAGAAGAATATGGAGTTCCAGAGCTCACCACTGCTCCAAATGAATTGACTGGAGGGACTGGTCTTTTCTCGTGCAAGGGATACAGCAAGGCCACATGTGAGCAGGGAAGGAGCAGAGCAGGGCCATGTTCCTTGGGCAGGGCTGTGGTGACACCTACCCCTACAGGTGGAGAAGGAGGACAGTGAAAGATCCCCACAGAGAGGCACAATGTCCCCACATTGTACTTTCTGTACACTGCCTGACTCCTGCTCTCTGAGGGACCAGGGGCACAGCTTGGGTCCCAATGCTCCCTGTCTTGGTGCTGCCTTTCTCTATTCATTTACTCAGTTGTTCAGTGTAGCTCACAGCAGTTAATTCTTTCCTGGTACAGGAAGTAGCAAAGGAAGAATGATGTGAGTATGATGGGCATCACCTGCTGCGTGCTGTAAGGTGCAAAATGAAAGACAGTGTCCAGATGGACACATACCTGTGAGAAAGTGTGATTGTATGGGTTTATGTGATAGTCACCCCTCTGCTGAGTGCTGCCAGATGCCCAAAGCCTTGCTGTCTGGCTATCTAGCATAGAGAAAATAGTAGCATGAAGTGTGAGTGTGTGATCAGTCAGGGCAATCCCTTCTATCTCCCTCCAGCACATATGGACACATTGCTTGCTTCCCTGCAAGAAATTGCCTCAGCCACCTTATGCAATCTATAGCCCATGGCAGAGGAGGGTCTGTGATAGCAGACCCTGGTGGCAGCAAAACAGAGCAACTCCATAACAAAACTCCTGTTCACACGCTAAGGAAAAGGCATTTGAATGCAATGCTGTCAACCTTATAATACCTGCCACTGCAGTACAGAAATTCTTCCTGCCTTTAATCTGTACATCCCTATACACAGAAAGAGGGCATTAGAAAGGATATTGTGCATTCAATCCTTGGTATCACAGACTATCCTACCATCTGGATTTGTATTCCGTTTTAAGGTGGATCTTGGTAAATCAAAGTTATTTGCCATCTGCAGAATAAAGAAAAAGAAGGTGGGAAGTGAATGTAAGAGGGGATTTCATCAATGTCTCTGATTATCTGAAGAGAGGGTGTAATGGGGATGGATCCAGGCTCTTCTCAATGGTGCTGAGCAATAGGGGAAGAGGTAACAGGCAGAAACTGGAACAGAGGAAGTTCCACTTGAATATGAAGAACCTCTTTCATGTGTGGGTGACCAAGCACTGGAACAGATTCTACAGAGAGGCTGTGGAGTCTATCTCACTGAAGATATGCAAAACCCATCTGAACAGTCCAATGCCATGTGCCCTAGGATGACCCTGACTGAGCAGGGAGGTTGGACCAGGTGACCACTGTGGTCCCTTCAGCCTGACCCATTCTGTCACTCTCGGCAAGTGCTGCACACCGTTCTTAGGAAGAGGCACTCCCAAAATGCATCCTGCATGCCCAAGACTCAAGCCCTGCAATGCTTATCTTTGAAGGTGTACAGATTAGCAATCTCCAGTGTGTACATACAGATCCTGAGTTATTCAGGCAAGTCTGACAGCACCACATCAGCCAGCTTAACTAAATAATCTCCTTGTTTTCAGTGCTTTCCCTCATTACAGCATTTTGCAAAACATACCTTAATTAAAGTTCACAGCAGTCCTGTGAGTTAGCAAAATGTCATTATCCCAATTTTACAGCTGAAAAAATTGCAACAGAGAGCTGAAATGCTGTACTTGAGGGCACAGAAGGAGACAGTTTTAGGGGCAGGATTGGGAACTTTTGGCTCTGTGCAGCATAGCCAGCCTCTGAGGGCACTGAATGGGCTCTCAAGATGCTGAAAATACCACACTCCCCCTAAGGCTCCTTTGCAATCTCTGTGTGCTGTCTGTAAGGTGACAAAGGAGACTGGTCTGGGATCTGGGTGCTGGCATTTGGTATCCCATACTCACCTTGCAGAACTAGGCCGTGACAGGCATGTACTAAGAAGGAGAAAATCAGCAACATGACCTTTTTGGGGCTATTGTGGAGTCTCAGAGAGCTGCTCTGTGAACAAAGAGGGGCCACAAACAACTTAGAGCAGTCTGAGGCTGGGCCAAGCCACAGCAGGCACTGTACCACCTTTGACCGCTGCTGGATTCCAGAGGGCTCAGGACTTAATCCCCAAACCATGCTGCCTTGTTAAGCCAAAAACATAGTGGTGACCATAAACATATCAAGGACATCCACGAACAAGCTGAGGCAAACACAGATCCAAATGGTGTAACATTGGCAACCCATCTGGAGTGGTGCAGGGGGCAAACTTCTACTCTGAGTCATGCAGCAGAGATGTGAAGCTGGGTCTTCCACCCTTTGAGCCACCACCCTAGCCAGAAGGCTCAGATGCGTGCAGCTGGCACTCCCACACCTTCCATTTTCATGTAAATATTCAGAAGGCTTTATTTTTCCTAATAAGAAAGGAAAACCCCCATTCTACATGTTAAAAAATGCTTCACCACAAAGCAGAATCATTACCTGCTACTCAGCTGAGCATAAAACATTTGGGTCAAAAGGCACCTCAGGATGTCTCTAGTCCCACTTCTTGCTCAAAGCAGGGTTAGCTCTGAAATCAGACCAGGGTACTCAGTGTTTTAGCCAGTTATGTCTTTGAAAATCCAAGGATGGAGATTGCACAATGACCCTGGGCAACCTGCTCTAATGCCTAATTTTCCTCCTGATGATTTGTTTTTTCTTATATCCAGTAGGAACCAGTTGGACTGGTGTCCTAGAAAGTAGTGTGTTGTTTCACCTGTGGCTACTTCCAGATGGGTTTTTTTTTTCCTTTGTTTAAAACTCTGCTGAAAAAAAAAAAATAAAAGAAGAGACCATGGACATTTTTCAGAATGGATTTTAGTACAGTAGCACTCTGTCAAGATCTCAAGCTGAAGGCTCATGATTACATCAGAAATATAATAAAAATATATATATTTCTTTTAATGTGACAGAATGCACCAACTTTTTTAAAAATGCCACTGTTATTTCATTCCCCCCCACCTTGTTTTTATAAGACAGTGTTTTCATGTCCCTGTAATGGAACACAGATCAGAGGTCTCTAAAGTTCTCAAGTCTGCATCACGTCTTAATACCCTAAGGCATAGGTAACGTGATTGAGATTTACTGCTGAAATTCACCTATTATATTCTTGTTACATCAGTAATATTAGTCACCTGTTACTTTCTTGAAATTCTTTTATGGAAACATAATACTCAAATTTTCTTGTGAAATTATTTCTATATTTACTTCCCTGACTTGGGGGAAGGGGAAAGAAAAATGTGTAGTGCAGGATCTAAACTTCACCTGAATCACTTCTCAGTAATTATACATACACCAAAGCCAGGAACTGTGTGTGCCATGCAAATGAGGGTGGTAACATGGCTCTCATTTGGCTTTGTTGTGACAAACCAAACCATAATCCTGTGTTGGAGTAAGCCTAACATTTATCTGGTTGTGCCTGTAACTGTGTATGGCATAGCTGTGAAATATTCTGCTGTGTTTACTTTGTTCAGTGGGCAGGAGCTACTTCACCCTCCTCCCAGACAGACTGACTTACTCCATGGATATGGAGTATTCCTTTGTCTGTAGACACAACCAACAGAAATGTAACGTTGACAGAACTCCAGAAATGGAGTGTCCCAGAGATCGATGGACAAGAGAGTGAGGAGCTGGATGTAACTGATACGGGACTGTGCCAAAAGTGATGCCAGGCTATTCTGCCACTGGTATCTTCTGACAGGGAGTTAATGAAGGATCTTTTCCATGGGATGAAATACAGAGGGATACCATGCTAAAGCTGTCGTGGTTCAGCTTTCAGACACTGCTATTTGCTCATGCATAGTGAGGCCCATGCCTCCTACACCTCAGACTGCAAATAAAAGCGTAGTAATCAACATCCACATTTCCTGGTGAGTGCTGACACCCCACTGTGAGTCATCCAGGACCTTGCTCTGCTTACTCCTCCCTCGTGAGTTCCTTGTTGCTGTCGCTATCATTCCCTCTTGGGTTTCAGCTGATCTGCACTGCATCAGCAGGGGGACAGCACGCAGGGCAGCCAGCTCTGCCATGCTTGGAGGGAGAAATGAAGCAGGGAAGGCTGATCATACCAAAGGACTGAAATCCCTGAGAAGCAAAGGGAGACATACTCCTGAACTGTGGCTCAGTGGTTAATGCAGAGCACTGTCATGAATTATTCTGGAGAACACTGACTTTTGTAACTTTCACTGTTTCTTTCCCCCACCCCCCCTCTTTTTTATTCCTGTTTTCACTGTTTCTGCACCTAGCTGGGGATCAGAGAGACAAAGCCATGAGCTGGCTTAGGCACTGCTTAGACCATAGGTGCCACAGTGATGCTGCCAAAGGAGCTGGCTGATTGGAGAGGTGGATTTGCACTGATGTCCCTGCTGCCAAGGCAGGCCTGGGAGAGAGCTCGAGCCTAACTCAGGTTTACTCGTGCGACCTGCGGTGGCTGCAGTGTAGACATATGGTCTGTTTCACTCGAGGCCAAAAGCAACAATTATTTATAACTCAGTCCTAGGCATGGGACTGCACTCTCTTATTTCTCACCAAGATGAGTAAGATGCAATAAGAGGGTCTTGTTCTCATGCTCTTTTTTCTCTCCTTCCTCGCCAACAGAAAGGTTTTGATTGGTTTCTGCTGTCCTTGTTTTGAACACTCACGTGATTTCATTGTGAAAATATCTGATGTGAAAAGTACTTGTCTATACTTTGACAGAAGTTGAGAAATAACTCAGTAGGATGAAGTTCCTGCATTTGTAAACACAGCATCATTGTTTAGTGTTCAAAGTTCTCCAATGAACCAGCCATATAACCACTAGTATTTCACTAAAATTCAATACAGAAGTTCTTACCTGGTTTTGTGTACATACCCTCTTGGGACAAAATGGTCAAGGGAAACCTGTGTCCTTTAATAAACAGGCCTCTGGGGTTTAGGAATGACATCCTGGTAAATGGGACATGCAATCTTATAATTTTGTTACACTTCTAGAGTGAAGTGAAATTTTATTAAGTACCAAGAAGGAAAAAAATCAATAGAGTATTTTTGAGTTTTCCCTAAATATAGGTGTGAGGATCTTATTTGTGCTAGAAGGTTCATCCTGCTGTCCCTGGCATCTCATTCCAGAGCCCAAAATGAACTGAAAGCACAGAAATAACTTCACTAAAGCTCATAAGAGGGCAGGGTGACATGCTGATAGGAACCCCAAAGTCTGCAACACTGAGAGGTAAACATAGTGACTTGTGAGAAATGCTGTGCCAGAGCTCTTGGTGATTCATGTAGCCTCAGAGGAAGAGCTGATGAATTTTCTCTCTCCTGCATCAAGAATACCTAGAAAGCAGCAGCAAACACACTGTTGGCGTCACCCACTGAAGTGCACAGGGCTTTCCCCAAACAGAGCGCAAAATTAATTTTTGATGAGTTAATATTTGTTGTGCCTAAGGCCAGATTTTGACTTCTGAGTGAGTCCTGGCACTGTGAGCAGACTCCTTGAAGTCAGTGGGAGTCTGTGCAGAGTGATGTGTAACCCACCACAAGTCAATGCATCACAACATGTTTCAAATAATATTCAAGGGCCCAAATCCAAAAAGCACATCTCCAGGTGCTAGAAAGTGCATCAGCAGAGAACTTTCCTTTATTTCAATAGAATCACCTGCAATGATAAAATTGCCCACATGCATAAATTGGATCAGGACCTTGAAGCATATTTCTCCTGGAGCCAGGATTGAGTATCTGAATTTTTGTGAGCATAACTGAATATTCTGCATGTGCTGAAATCAGAATAATAGACCAATTTCTTGAATCTGGAAGAAGGCCTACATTCCTGCTTTCATGCCCTGCTCTATTTTCATTGACCAAGTATCTGCTGTAAGAAAAATACACAAAAGAAACAGGAAAGCCCCTGTACCTTCTGCTTGCGGTAAGGCTAGAAATGTTCCAGTTCCCAGAGGTTTGCTCCATAACCAGTAAAGAACTCTTAGTCCATAAGGTGTATATTGAAAGAAAGCAAATTATACAGTGGCATATCTTAATTGTCTCTCCACAAAAACTGAGGCATTTTGCACGTTATAAAAGAAAACACAATGGTTTGAACCCCACTGCTATTTTATTAGAATTATTATTTTGATTATACATTATTGTCATATCTGTGGTGAAATATTTTTAGTAAGGAAAGAAGAGTTATGTAAGAAAGTGCTTATACTTGTAACTCCAGAGTGCTGGGGCATGAAGGATGTATTAGGCAGTTTTGGTCATTGAAGTTATAGATTCTCTTCCTCGGTGTGAGGAAAGAGTGCACGGGGAGTCAGTTATCAGTTGAGGTATCTATCACAAAGCAACCTTTGTGACACTATAATAGTGTCCAATCCACTATATTAGGTTCCAAAAAATGAAGTCTGAGAAAGGTGATTTCTGTCTCTTCCCTTTCCATGTCCTAAAATTGCCATCTATTTCATCCATATTGGAAGGTGAGAGATATCGTCTGCCTTTGATCTTTAACAGGAAAGCTCAGAAACAAATGGCTTGGTATAAAGGACATTTTTAATAGATACTTAATATTTCCCCAGACAGCTGCAGCATGAAAAAACAGAGGTCATCAATGAACACATGGTCTAGAAACTCTGTCTTCTGAGAGCAGTGCATAATTTGCTTTAATTATGTCTAATTCATTACATCTGACACCAGTCTAGGCTTCTCTAAGCAAATGAGATATGCCACATTTGTACCAAGAGTGTTGCTTTGTATTGCCAGTGAATTGCCAACTGAATTCTATCTTTGAGCAGAGAGCTTTTCAATCAGGGGTCCAATAGCCATGTTTGTCACAGCAAAGTTTCTCTGTTTAAAGCCTTTAGCATTGCATGAGAGCATTCTGCAACCTGGAAATGATTATATGTTGGATGGTATTTAAATGATGTTTGAAAGGCTGAGGTGCATTTTTATATGTAAGATTTGCAAGTTGTGGTTAGTTATACATACCAAAAATAGCTTTTTAAGAATGTTCAGCCAAATGGTTTGCTTTTATACAAGAGTATACACAGAGACCAAACCAAGAAAATTTTAGATTTAGTCAGGAAGCTATTTCTTAAATATCAGTCAAAATTTTCATATAATTGCAATGTGAACTGAAGATGAAATCTTGAAGTCATTTCTCTCTGCAGCAGTTTTCTTTGTTAGCAGTTCTTTGAAATGTTTCCTTTTCCCCATGAATAACTGTGAAGTCCTGCAGGACAGCCCCCTTGTTATTCTGGCAAGTGTACTGCAACACATCTTTAGTAGCCCAAAACACAGAACTTCTTGAGACTTTCTGACTTGAGGCAAAACAAGTGCAATAATCATTTACTTGCTTCAGTGCAAGTTTTGTCAGAAAAATACAAACTATTATATGTATCTAAGATGTATTATATAATTAAACGTACTGTCTATAATATTGAGAGTAAATTCTAGATTCTATATAAAATAAAACATATATAGACAATTGAATCCACTTTCTGCTGACCTTCTTAAAGGGGAGACTGTTGTGATACACAAAACTTCAATAATCCTCTATTCTTTAGGAATCTATTTTCTAAATATTTGAGCGACTATTTCCACAGAGGTTCTCAGGCTAAAAGTGACTAAAATGTAACCATTTTTACTTCTACCCGGAATAGCATAATTATTCCCCATCAATTTCATATACTCATGAATATGCATGCACTACTACTTTCTCCACAAAATGGGAGAAATGTGAGAAAACTAACTTATGGCTTCGGAATATGTTAAATATTTCACTTACAGGAATCCATGAAGACCGATTTTTCCCCCCACTGGATTCTACTGACAACGGGAATTGATTTGCTGAACTCTCAGAGAAAAGGTGCTTGGCACAGCTGCGAAGAAAGTCTGCCTAATAATTTTGCCTACACAGACAATGCACTTGTGAATGTATACACATGCTAAAGTACCATTGCTTGGAAAAGCTACTGGAGGCATATTCAGCATTTAGCTTGGGCCAAGCTGACCTAGTGCTGAGAATAGCTGCTGGAGATGTGAGGAAGTGAAAAGGAGTCTCACTGAGAATAGCAAAATCACCAGCAGCACCATCTTCCAATTAGTCCTCCTTGCTCATACATACTGAAGGGCACTTCATAATCTTACACACCATTTTATCAGTGAGCATCAAAAGGTGCAAGCTGATGCTTTGAAGAGCCATAGAATCATAGCATCAGAATTATACAATAGTTTGGGTTGGAAGAGACCTTTAAAAGTCCCCTAGTCCAACTAGTCCTTCAGTGAGCAAGGACACTTTCAAATCAAATTGCTCAGAGCCTGGTACAACCTGGCCTTTAATGTTTCCAGGGGTGGGCTATCTACTACCTCTCTGTGCAACCTGCTCCAATGTTTCACCACCATCATTGTAAAAATGTCCTCCTTATGTAAGAATATATTCTTACTCCTTTCCAGCCACCAGGTTTCTACTCAGCTTCCCACCCCCAGGAGAAGTCTGCTAGTGAGACAGAAACTTGTGCCACTGCTGAGGGAACTGAGAAACAGGCTATTGCCAGTCCCAGCAGGACCAGCCTACTAACCAGCAGGGACATGCAGCCCATTTTCAGTGCTGCTGCTGACATTGGGACAGGCAGAAGGGTTTTTGTGAAGCACTGTCAGTGCTGACTGCCTCACTTGTTTAAAAATGAGCCTGCAAAATTTATTAGATGGAGCCATCTGCTTCTCAGTCATTCTCCTACACTACCTCTGACAGTGACTGACAGGAGAGAAACAATGAATTTACAGCAGTGGGTGAGAATCAATTGCATTTCTGATCCCTCTTCCAGAGCTGCTTGGAGCCCTTACAGTTCAACCTGGAGTACCTGGTAACACATCTCTTGAACTTTTAGGGTGCAGAGTTAGTATTTTTGGTCGCTTTTGCTTTGCTCCTTGCAAAAGCCAATGAAGAAGAGTATGCAAAGGAGTTGAGTGTTTACAATCATTATTGTTAATCAAGCTAGGAAAGGAGGAACTTCACTGACAGCCTCAGGTTTTCTATTGTTTTTAAAAAGGAGCCATTCTAAGGTCATTTGGATCTTACTGACATATCACTTCTGATTTCAATAGTCCAATAGACTTTAATAGTTCAATAGGTCTTAATATGGTTATGAGTGTATGAGTGCATGTTCTTTGAACAAGGAGTTTTCATTAACTGATTCCAGTCTGGAACATGAACTTCTTCTGTCACAAGTACGTAATCTTCATTGCAAAATGAGTTGCAGTTGTGTATGTTTCTTTCAACTATGTTTATTCCATTTCTAATGGAAACTGAAAGCATTGTGGGCTGTTTTTTTTCTGATATTTATTTTATGTGAAAATCAGATGCCAAAATGAAGTTTTGTCAAAACAGAAGAAGAAACTGCTTTGATTCACTTATATTGCAAAGAAATGTATTAGTTCTGCTCCTTCCACTCCAGACCTAAAAAAGAAACCATATGTCCCAAACTTTGGCTACTTTTCAAATTGTACTGGTTGATCTAGCTAGCAATACTACTTCTGCCTGCAAACTCAGATGACAAAAATATGAACTCTCTTGAAGTTAATCAGTGACTTAAGCATAAGTAATTTGTTTCAGCTACTTAAACAGATAAAAGAAACAAGTGAAGGATGTTGCTGCCATTTCTAAAAGTTCATTCACATGTCCTCAGGAATTAGTTGATTACCTGCCATGTAAGGTGTGTATGTTCTTGGTAGGGTTTGTGAAGGAAGCCATGCAGGAACAAAGAGGAGCACCAGCAGCAGCTCAGCAGAGACAGGAGCCCTCTGGCCAGCTGTTGCATAAGGCAGAACACAGGTGCCTGATCTTGCAGTGCACGCTTGGTAGCAGATACTAGACCTGCTAAATTGGATCTGCTTCTCATTAGCCGGCACTCCTTTGCCAAGGGCAGGTCTTCACCTCAGGCTGGCTGCATCCTTCGGCTTCCCCTTCTCCCAGAAAGCAGCACTCTCCTGACTTCTTCCTGGCCAAGCAGCCACTGTCTGTGTAAGGTGAAAAGTGTTGAGAGAGTAAGGAGGTCTCCTCCTTCAGCAGGGTACATCCTATTGCATGGCTCATGGGCTCTTTCTGTGTAATGCTTTGCTGCTGCTGCTGGCAGGGCCACCCACTCACAGCTGTGCTCACCACAGGCTGGAAAACAGGCAGCACAAGTGGGCCAAAGCCAGGCAGCATCCTATCTGTGTTGGCTGCCAGCTCCATGGACTCAGGATCTGTGACCAGTGCTCGTCACTATGTGGTCAGCTGCTCTTCTCTACTTTAGGATCCTCTCTGAGAGGCAGTTGTGGTCATTCACATTTAAAAAGGTTCAAACTCCAGGCAGGGTAGTGCCCAGGTTGGCTTGATGACCTGTGCTGGAGCTGCAGGGTGTCAGAGGAATCAGCAAGCCAACACGGGAGCTTGCAAGCAGCCCAAAGAAAACACTGAGGGTAGGTTGTCCCTTAAACATGTCCATCTCAGGGCAGAGTATAGGGAGCCAGTTCTCTCTTTAAATTGTGCAAGTCTTTACTGTCCCCTGGAGACTGATGCTTAAAATTCTTGTGTTTTCCTCCCTTTCATATTTTTGAAGTATTTTGGCGTTATATGTTAGTAGCCAGCTCACCATACAGGTTACAAAAGGCTGCTCCCTGCTCAAGACAACTTAGGCCGATGTCTCTCACCTTTGCAGGCTGTAACACACAGGGAGAGGGAACTTGGGGCATTCATGCTTCTCCTGGGGGAGCTGTCCATCTTTCCATGACATTGCTAAGCACCAGCTGGAAGACAGAAGAGATCACAGGTAGCCCAAGGACAGTTTGGTCTCAGCATTTCCCTGGGGAAAGGGGATGGTCTGTGCTCCTTTCTCTTGAGCACATCTCAGATCCTGCCTGCCTGTGCACAAGTTCACCACCTGTAACTGTGGTTGTATAGAGGCAAATTCAATCTTGTGCTCTTTATTGTCCTCAATGAACATTTATTTATCCCACGCAAGGGGTAACAGAAAAAACAGAGCCCTGTGCCTTCCTGGAGAATGACAGTTGCAGACATCCAGCTCTTGTGGCATATTCCTGGGCAGGAGTTTGACACTGCCCTTGGATCAGGCTCTGCTGGTGGGACAGGCAGAGGAGCGCCTGGCCTGTGACTCCCCAGGGGAGAGAGATGTGTGGTAAGGGACTGGCACTTGTGCTGCTCAGCATCATCAAGCCAGGAGAAAGTCAGAGAATGCTGAGTAGCAGAATGTGGCAACCCTGAAAAATGCAAGTTTGGGAAATACTGATGTATTCAAAATGAAGTTGCTGTGTCAATTTTAGGGGAAAGGAAAGCCACAGAAACAGTTCATCTGTTGTTTGTGAGCTGTTTGTGGTATCAGTAAATACAAAGTAGATACCAAGAAGTGTTTGAGCATTATTAGGTAAGATGCAAGAAACATAATGTTGTACTGAGCCATGTGACTGGGTGATGATTATATTCCTAAACCTACAAGACACAAATGTGTGCTTTATAAAAGAAAGGGGAGAAAGGTGTCATGCAAAAGGGGAGAAAAATGTCATGTTATCTGTTGGAATTGCTGCAACGTGATGAAAGTGATTTGCAGAAATACACACAACTCACCAAGAAATACTGCCTGTGTCTCATCCCATCCGTAGGAGAAGAAAGCTGGCATGTGTAAAGCTTCTTGATGAAAGTTCTGAGCACATCCTCCTCCTTCTCCTGCCTTGCCTGGTGGCATAGCAAAGCACGTTTAGCTTTCACTGAAATCAAGAGCTGGGTTAATTTAACATCTACCTGAAACATTTTGCATCTTGCAAAATAAAATGCTACCAGGCTTTTGGGGGTGTTTTTTTTTTTTACCCTCTTGCTGTTCAGGGTACCTGCTAGCCTGCTAGCAAATACCTGCTAGAAAGCAGAGGCAGAGGCATTTTCTGGTATTCTCTGGAGAGTTTGAGTTTTTTTTTTTTTTTTTTTTTTTTTTTTAGTTCCAGCGATCTGTGTTTTATTTTCATAACAGCACCTCTCAGTGTGGTATCTTACCATTTGCTAAAAGGTAATCTCAGTGAGTAAACACATGTCCACTCCTCTGAGTTGCCTAGATTGGAATTTGTCCTTTAATTCCATGTTCTGGTGGGATTGCTTATGTAACAGATTTATTTTTTTTTTTTTCCTTCCTTAAACTAAGGTTATAATTCCATGGTACGTAGAATTAGGCAAACATTTCATATCATAAAACTACAGCCTGTGGGTGTGATGGGCTTTGGGCCAGCATCTATGAACAGACAAATGTTTTTTGTCATTTTGAGGAGTTAGGAAATCAGACAGATTACACAGAGATGAGAAATAGTAAATGTGTTTAATTAAAATTATTTCTCAAGATGGTTTCAACAAAAATATTGAACATTGGCAATGTCCTAACACCTTCTTCAGCATTGCAAATGTAGGCCAGCAGGCCTGTTTTAAAGGAGTTAGGGGAAGGAATAGAAACAAAAGTGGATAGAAAGTTTCCAAAAATCCCAAATATGTCTCTATTTCTTAGGGAAGCAACCAGTTTAACACACATGTTGATGGAGAGGGTGATACACTTTCTGTTCAGGAAAAGGACTTGGCAGGCACAGTTTGAAGGGCTGCATGAGGGACACATGCATAGTGTCATTTTGGTGTCTAGTGCAAGGTTGGCTTTCCAAGGAGCAGTGGAAACCACCCATGAGCAAGCTGATGAGCTGCCATCTCTGATTCTTCACAGAAATGCTCATTAGACCAGCTGGAAAGGTTGATATCTTTCCAGAGTGTGTCCTCTTTCTGTAGATCTGGGCAGCATCTATGGAGTCTGACTGAAAGCAGCTCACCATTTAAAAAGTGACACGCCACCAAACCCTGGCAAGGTGGTTCCTTCTAGTACCTTTATTTTATCTGTTTTCTTCTACCTTGTTCATGAAGGGTGAAATTAGCTTAAACCAGGCAATTCCACTTGAAGAAGCACTGTTCTGGCCAGCCTCACCACTAGAAAAGTCAAATCTTTGGCTCAGGGTGGAGGGGCTCTGTGCCTTTCATCTCCTTGATGACTCCAAGACCAGCTATCCCATTCACCTGGGATGAGCTATGACTAAGGCTGATGGAGCACTTGGCATAGGGAGCCAGCACCACCTCCCAGAAATAGTCAAGCCCAAAGGACACATGAGCAGATTTTCTGTGTAGTGAAAGAGGGCCAACACTGCCTTTCAAAGATGAGAGGGGTGATTAATTAGCTGCCCAGGAAGCACTGTTTTCCTCTGTAAAGCAATGTCTCCTTTGGAGCTGGGAGACACACTGCTCACCCTGCTTAATCACTCATTTGGGACACCAAGATACAGGCTCACCACAGCCCTGGGAGGAGTTAAGGCTTGGGAAGATAATATCAGATTCCCATACTGTTATCCCAGCTCTGGTCATTTCTGTCTTTCTACCTTCATTTGCCCACCTGAATGACTGAAAAGATGGGCTTTGTGGATTAATTGTCTAATAAATTATATTGTGCTTTGCATACCCAGCACATGATTTAAGCATCCCCATGGCAGTTCATTAAAAGCCCTAGAGCAGTTGTATAACAACAGGTAAGCATATATATTTTGGCAGCCCCAGTTTTGCAGATGCATCTGGTTATAAACAGAATTTATTGTGACTTCAAATAAACCATGTGAAAACAAGCTCTTCCATTTGTCTGGATTAGCATAAGCTCTTCCTCCCTCATCTCATTTCCTGCATGTTTAAACTACAAATACAGCTGAATTTGAGTGCAATCCTTATGTCTTTACCAACTCATATTCACTGACAAAAGTACATCATTAAGAAATACTAGTGTAAGAATTGTGGGGGAACAGAGTAGCCTCTTGTTTTTAAATGTGATAAAAGCAAACTCATCCAATTCTATGTTAGTGAGTAAAAAATTATCCCCTAAGCACAATAAAATTGATATCACAGAGCATACAGGCATAAAAAAAAAAACAAACCCAAAACCAAAACAAAAGAGCCCCCAAAACCAAACAAAAACAAACCACAAACCCCCCTCCCACCAAAAAAAAAAAAAAAAAAAAAAAACACCAAAAAACCCCAAAAAACCCCCCAAAAAACTAGCTTCAGGATTACCAAAGCATTTCTGTGAAATGGGATGCCTTTCTCAGTTCATAAACACTTATTACATGGAAGGAGACCCTGTGCCTGGAGAAAATGTGCAGTTTAACCTATTATTGATTACTTTCACAGTCTTCAGAAGCAGCCAGATTGTATTTCAGGGCAGAAATGGAGAAGCTGAACGTGCAGTGCATATTCTGGAGAGCTGCCAGTTCTACCTGTAGGGTAACATGGAGTTGATCCAAGCCTCGCGGACCTGGGAGAGGCAAGTGGTCATAACCTGATACCCTGATCAGGGTAGCAGTGTGCAGTCAGTGTATGTTTGCTTTGGGGATGGGGTTTTGGGGGTTGGTACAAGATGAGCTGCTGCAAGAGACATTTCTTTAAGATGAGGATGAGTGTCTAGGACCTGAAGCAACTCATCACCTGGAAGTTGTAGAGAGATCCCTGAAGACTGATCCAGCTGTAGCTTGCTTTGCCCTGGCAAAGACTGGGACTGTGGGAAGTACAGCCAAACATCCCACCAACCAGATCTGGAAGTGGTAAAAATTACTTCAGTGTAGAAACCTAAAAATCACTTCTCAGGAAGATTTTGAAAATCCCTCTTCCCCAGTTAGATTCTTCTCTCTATTATTTCCTGTCCTGCCTTGGAGAAGATAGCAACCACTGAAAGAGATGGTTACTGAAGGCATAGAAATGTGTAGCTTGATCGTATATCCACTGCCACGATAAATACAGAGGGAATTGAGAGATCAAGGTTGGCCTGGTGCAGCTCTTGTGCTATGGCAAGAGGAAATACACAGGGAAACCTGTGGCACATATACACCATCAGGGACATCAGAGTGGCCATCCTGAGTCAGACTATTTGCCAATTTGACCCAGCATTGAGTCTCTGACCACAGTCATAGTGGACAAGCAAACAAGAGTGCAAGAACAGGTTAGGTCTGTTTTCCCGGGATAATCTCCCAGCCTCTGAAAAACTGAAGCTCCTGGTCCAAGAGAGTTATTCTGGTACTTAGAAGCTGTAGTAGATATTTGTGAATTCACCCAGTTGTTTTTGGTCCTGCCTCTGTGAAGAACTGTTTCCTTTTGCCAGTTCTGCCCTAGCCACTCTCTGGTCACTGCATCCTGGTGGGACATCAAACTCACATGGAACAGCCAACAGCCACTCCCTACCCATCCTTCTGTGATGCTTGGTGGACCTAGAGCATATCAGTCCCTGCACATGTCCTTTCCTGGGCTGGACAGTTCTGTTCTCTGTGGCTGCTGCTGATGTAAAAGCCATTCCACACTTATGAATTTCCTGATTAACCCATCTCTGGATCTTTTCCCATCCTCTGATTTTTGGGATGAGGACAGATGTGCCCTTTGTGGAGCAATAGTACATTTATGAAGTGCCAGCACTACCTCTGTTGCTGAGACCTGTCTTTTATCCAATACTAGTCACTCTTCAGAAGATGCTCACTGCCTCTGCAGCTGAGAACCAGAGCACAGCTGGGCTACAGAGCACTTGCCAGCTCCCAGCAGTGATTTTGGCAGCGGAGGACAGTTGTGCCTCCCCTGCTCTTCCTGGTTAAGAGTTGATCCTTGTAAAACTGGGCAAGCTGGGAATAGGGAGAGAATCCAGAGCGGGAGATGCTTGAAGGATAAACACTTCTGAGAGCACCAGCTTTTTCCTCACAAGTATAATACTTGATGGCGTAACAGTAATCTTTTTTCCCCCAGCACGCCAGTCCTGTGAAATGAATGTCATCCTTTTCATGTTGCCCAGACTCACAACAATGAGCTTTGCTTTTACAGGCTGCCCGGCCTAATTGCCATGCCACCCTGGGAGCTTGCAGCAAGTTTCATGACTTTGCTGCACATCATCTCACCCAGCACTTTTCCAGCATTGCCACTTTCTAAACACCTCCAGCTCCATAAAACAGCTACACATGTTTCTTCATTTCTTCTGGGTGTATTAGCTTGTGTTGTTAAGGTTGGATTTTATTACTTTATCCTCCAGATAAGGCTGCTGCCTCTATGATAGAGTTTTTGCCACCTACTATGAGATTAGCTGCAAATTTAATTTGAGAGCTATTCATCTCCTCTTGATACCTACCATTAACAACAATAAAAGTAGAAATCACAACTGAGATTCCCAGAACCCTTCAGGTACCTGGCCTTATTTCAGTGTACAGTTGTTGATTGTTCAGTTTTATCTACTTACAGTCCTTCAAGTAGTGTTTGGTATACAGAGCAGCTCTCTGACATGTTATTAATCACCTTCTTTGAAATGCTTGTAGAAAAGGTATTGGGCCAGGAGCCAGAAATTTTGGGATCATGTTAATGGTTTCCTGTCATATTTCAACCACTTGCACTGTGCAAAATAACCCAAGATACCCCTTCCTCAGGGTATTAAGTAAAGATTTCAGCCCCTGTGATAAGGGAAGATTCTGAAAAGTATTAATCTGAAGGGAGCAATTTGGTGGGAAATAAAGGACAAGAGCATGGCCAAATGGCCTGTTCCTGCACAGGGACTGCATTTTTGGAATGCATGCACTTTTTAAGAGGAACCCTGTTCCCTCAGCATTCTGTTGTAGCATTCCCCCATGCTACAAATATTGTGGTGCATTTGGGTGGTTTTCAACATCCAGAGCTTTCAGTTTATACAGATTTAGAAAATCCTTAATTAAACAACAGAAGGCATATTATCCTGTCTCCTTTCATCAGCTTGGTACCCATCAGCTACAGCTGGCACAAACCAATTATCCCTGTGGCAACCACAGCCTTTGACAGCTCTTGACACAGACCATTTTCAATTTGTAGGCACCCCATGCTATTTTTATGCCTCTGAAGATGATGGATGCACTGTGTACCTTCATCTCTTGGACTTGTAGTGCTGTGGCAGTCAGGAGGGGGCTTTGGGATTGCCCTTCACCAACAGCAGCAGGCAGTGCTTCCAGGGCAGTGCAGTGCAGAATTTGGCCATCCTCATCCTTGGGAATCAGGTTGTTTCCATCAGGCTGAAACTGATTCTTCAGCTTTCTCACAGTGGTTGTCATTCCTTGCAGCCCAGCACTGCCAAGGTGGGTGACTGTAGCCTGAGATAAGCCTGTGTGATGGAACTGCCCTCCTGTGACAGTCATCCCACCGTGCAAGCTCTGGGATATTGTCTCAGGCTGCCTACAAAGCACTGCAATCGTCTGTTGGCTGTGGAGCAGTGTGCAAGGTGACGGAGAACTGTTGCAATATTTGAGAGGAAGGGAAAAAGTAAAAAAAATGAGGTCTTTCAAGTCAGCAACGTGAGTTCACAGCTAATTAGAGGGCAGGAGTCTCTTTCTGGGCTGGTGACCAGACTGGCTCTGCTTCATGGCCATCGTGCAGCTGACAGCAAGCCACAGATGACTGGGAGCTCAGGCTTTGGGCTGGGTATCACCACCCCACTCAATGCCAAAGCCAGCCGGCAGTCCAGCAGTCACCTCCCATGCAAAGATTGTCTCTTGGCTCAAAGGGAGATTTAGCGTTTTTCTTATTTTGATCCATTTATCCTTCTCCAAGAGCCCAAGCCAAAGGCTGTTGACTTAAATGGGCTTTGCATTGGGTTTCCAATTTGTTGCAATGAGACGCACATGAAATTGTCCCAAATTTCCTCATGTATAAGAGTCTTACTTAGGTTTTCTCTGTGCTTCGTTCTATGGTCTAACAGAAATCCAAAGGGTGTAGTAGGAGATAGTTACTGCCTTATGAACAAAAAATTGTATTTTTATTTGTAACAACACAGATTTTTAGTCCAAATCTCTTCTCATGGAAATCAATGAGCATTTTAGAAGTGAGATCTAGGAGGATCCAGAACAGAGTACCAGAACACTTTTTGTTTACCTCAGCTGGGCTGCAAACCTGGGTTACTTTTCTCTCTTCTTTTAACAGAACATTGTGTTGGCACATTTTCTGGATAAACCTGCGATATACAGAATTTTAAGGAATCAATATAGGGATTGTCAAAGAGTCAAGAATCGTGATTTCCCACACCCACATAGAGAATGGTTGGCTTGTTTTGGTTTTTTTTAGTGGAAAGCAGAATACCAAGTAAGAGTCTGAGGAGTAGGAGAACAATTGTATTACCAAATGCAGAACATTCTTAAATTCTTGGTGTTTAGCTTTAAAAGGAAATCTCTAAGAGCTCAAATTTGATGTGTGATATGTTGTATTTGTGGGTATTTTCTAAAAAAAAAATTAAGGGAAATTTTTCCTCAAGTATCTCCACAGGTAATTAACTGGATTGACCTTTCAAAAATTGTGTCTTCAGCAGAAAGATAACATTTTTTAACATTCTATAATAAAATTGTATGGATTTTTATGAAGTTGGATGACACCATCAAATGTTTGGATACCTCTTTAGTACACTGGTAGTTTAGGCTCTATAATTTTAGCCACTGGAGGGCTCCCCAATTTTTTAATTAATTTAGTAGGACATATAGTATGAAAGAATGGAGGAAGAATATAAACCAGGGTGGTCCTAGTCACTACTATCCTCTCCAGAAATACTAAATTTAATGTGAATTCCAGGTATTCCTTGGCACGACAACTCAACCAAAATACTGGGAGAAAATAATTTTAGTGTTTTTGGTAGAATAAATAGTCCACTATAAATTGACCAACCAGCAAGACTGGGTGTAATTTTTTTTTAGCTAGATATGCGTAAGAAATAAAGCTTCAGGACTTGGTAGCATTACACAATCAGGTAAGTTCCCACAAAGTTTACTCTAATATATCAATACTTTAATATATCAGTTTTTCATGTGGATGGTTTAATTAGCATTGTAGCTTCCCCATGCTCCAGCCTACCAGCTCACCTCTGTACTGCCACTTCACTGATACCCTTTCCAGAGGCAGCTGCTCAGAGAAACTGCCTTGGGCTTTTTTAAAATAATTATCTACACAGATATTTCTGTCCTGAATATGGCTGCTCATGGCCAGATCAGGTGGCAGCACAGAACAGAGTCTGCTCCTGCATCCTGCTCTAGCTGTTGCACTCTGAGCACTGAACTAACCATCTTCCAAGGTCCTAGATGTGGTTTGATGCTTTGGGAAGGCTGGCCTGAAACAGAGACTGGACAGAGCTAGAGATTAAAGTAGGTATTTATTGAAAGGCCTCCAGGATCCACCTTGGGCAGCACAAGAGCCTGACCAGGGCTACACCCAGGGTGGACTAAGAATGGTCACAAAATGGCTGATTGGTCATGAGGTCTTACATTTTTATAAGTTTTGATCTATTTGCTTATTGGGGTTTAATTGTCCAATTACAGCTTCAGGTTGTGAGGTCTCATCCTTCTTGTTTTCTCTCTTCAGTCCACCATCATTTGTGCTGTTGGGCTGAAAGTTGTCCTTGGTCCTTAGCAGGAAAAGAATTGTTTTGTCTCCCTACTCTGTGAAGAGAGCTTACCAGCACTTAATATGAGGTTCACAACTACACCTAAGCAGCACAGAATCTGCAAATATGAAAGCTAAAGCTTAAGGCATCAGGTTGCTTGACAATACCCATGGCTGCTCTTGTCAGAGACCTGGTGGTGTTCCTGCCACAGCTGGCTGCAGAAGGGGAGGCCAATAACCCAAATCATGACACATTTGCTGGTGAGTACAGGAAGACAGGTCTGTCAGGCCTGTCCCACTGGCAACCATGTCGTCAGAACTAGGATTGAGCAGTTTTTATAGTCAGTGCTGCAATCCTCTCTGTCCTACTGACCTGCCAGCTGCCATCCTGATCAGACACAAACCCAGGGATCTGGTATAGTCTGGATGATGCAGATACACAGTGGCTGTTATGCACTGCAGAAGGCAGTGTAAATGGAAAAAAAGGCTGAACTGTGAGATTCAGGCTTGCCAATCAAAGCACAGAGAACACAAATGCTCATTGGTATGGATGCATTTGGTACATCCAAAGAAATTAGAAATTTCTTAGAAATTAGAAAGAGAAATGAGTTCCCTCAACTCTTATCTTTCATACTGACTTTGTGCAAGGCAAATGTACCCACACCTCAGCAGGGTGAGCAGTATTTGTAGACTCCTTAGCAGAAAAGCATATTTGGTGCTAATGTAATATTAACCCAGATGAAGGGCTGGTAAAATATTTAAATATCCAACATTCCTCTACTCTTCAGCTTCCCAGCTGGCACAAATCACTACCATGATTTGGAATCTGATCAAACATGCTTCATTGGTACAAAGAGGCTGATTTATAAAGAAGCATTAAACCCTCTGCAAGACCAGGCTGGTTGGAGTTTCTCTTTCCCCTTTTCATGCTGTAAGGCTCTTAAACATTTTTCCACATAGCGCTTTTCACTAACTTATCTTACAGCCTTTTGAGGCCACGTATTTTAATTCAGAAACCTGAGGGCTGAAAATTCCTATTTATCCACAAGGCAAGTTCTATTTTGCCCTTGGCCCTATGAACAACTTTGCAGTAACCCTTCAGCATACTTCAAGCTTGACCCATAGAAGGGAAGACAAGTTACAGCAAGTCTTGGGGCCAAAAGATATGAGCAAAGGTGGAGAATCATGCCAAATGTAGTGCAGATACCTAGAGGTGGTGCAAATGAAGTTTGCCTGGGTAATGAATGGCAAGTGGGCAGAAGCAAGGAGCACATGACAACCTTGGCCTCAGGTAATGCAGGTGCACATACCATGGTGATGAAGGCCACATTTCAATTAGAAGTGGTGTGGAATAGCATTGCTTTTTGTGTTAAAAGTAGGCTGCCTCATCATTTCAAGGGGTGCCCCTCCAGACTCTGAGAAATGAGACAGAGAGGGAAGTTCCTGTACTTGGCCTATCGTGGATTTGCTGGTTGACCTCCCTCTCCTCTCTACTTCAAGCTGACAGAAGCCAACTTAGCTGTTACTGAAACACCAACATCACACAGAAATGCCTTAAACAAAAGCCATTGCTTCTTTGCCCCAGGAAAGTCTGCGCCTACTCTGGCATTTTGAAGAAAGATGCCCTTCAAAGTTTGCCTTGGAAGCAGACCCAGTTGGCAGCAAATAAATTATATCAAAGGAATGCTGTAGCCTGAAAGGTGGATTTTTCAGCTCATCCAGAACCAGCTACCTATCCAGCTTACCCCAGTGGCCTGGGACAAGATCCATGCACCACTGGATTTCTTGTTCTACTCACCACTGTTGCAGAGCTGCAAACACACATGCAAAGGCAAGCATCTTCCAGAGCTATGCGTAGATCATTTGCTAGGTAAATTAATTTAAACAACTTGGCATTAGACCTATCGTGGAACTTTAAAATCATTAAGTGTTCAATTATTTCCTAGGAAAGCTTTGAAGCGGTGCTGTTAGATTCAGCTCTCCAGCTGCTATCGGTGAGCTGCAGAATATGGCATTTGCAGACTCCTGGCTTGGATGCTGGCAGCTTCCCTGTCTATTATTTTATTGGGTCTAGGTGCAGATTATGGCAATGATGTAAAGGTTTGTCAAAGTGTTTTTTATTATTTCGTTTTAAATTTACATTACAAACACCTCTTAAAGAAGATCCAGTTAATCTCAGCTTGGCCTGTTGCCTGGAAAATTTTCTGTGTGGTGTTTAATATTAAATATAGCTCTTGAAGATTTCTTTATTTTCTGAAGTGTTTATATTTTATTTCTGTTGTCATCAGTTTGAAGTTGGTTATTTCATGAGTACACAGGTAAGAATGAGGCTCTTCCTATGCTTCATGCAAAAATCACCAGTATTTTGTTAATCACTGCAAAGATGTTGCTAATACAATAGCCTGCAGAAGATGAGAAAGGGACAACTGAAAGGTTTCTGTAAGAATGCCTAAAGAAATGGCAGAAACATGATACAGCTTTCAAACACAGACAAGGCTTCATTCTTTCTGTCTTGTTTGATAAAAAATGAACCACATAGTGAATGCTGTAGCTTCATGTTACTCCTGTCAAATCTTTAGTAAGTGGGTGTCCAGGGAATTAGATCATAAGCAGAGGGAATATTCCTCTCCTTTGAAAGGTTTCTCATTGTATTTATTAATTAAACCATTGATTTTAAGAAGGCAAAATATGCAAATTTCAAAAGGATTCAATGAAATGAGATCTGCCTGACCCCTTTACAGGCTATTCTGAGAGACGCTTTTCCTATGTATCAATGGAAATACCCAGAGAGAATACATGTAATGTAATTATTCATAAAAGAGAGCTAAATCGCCGAGCAGTTACACATCACTTAGGCTGAAAATATCTTCAATTAAGGTAGGAATGAAGTAATATCACATTTTATGCAAGTTCCCATCAATAAGCCTGACACATGTCAGCTCTCATTTAATAACATATTTTACTTCTAATAACCCTCCTTTTTTTTTTCCAGGTTCAAAAAATATTGAAGAAGGCTCAACTGTTCACAGAAATGAAATGTGGTTGTAGGAGGAATTAAGGTTTCATGTTTCAGGGCACAAAATAATCCCCTTCTGAGCAGGGTAAGATGCATTTTCCTGTTTGAAAAGGAGCACCAGCATCACTGGGATGCCTCATCACCGGACTCAGGAAATAGCAGAAGTGTGAGCAGAGGTTATAACCAGCTTAACAAGTCCTGTGGTTCATGCACCTCCGTTTCTGTCCCCAAAATGTTTGGGAGGTCCTTTCTGCCTGAGCTAGTGCTAATTACCTCATGTAAGTAAATGCAAAGGGCCGTGTCATTCTGGCACACAAGTGTTTCCAAAGCATTAGGCTTTCTCAAATTAAGTGAGCAAAATGCAGCTTCATCCTGAGTAGCAAATGAGAAGGGACAAGTGAAAAAGGCAAAGTGTTGGAGATGGGTTAGGACTGGAGAGTCATCCTGAGTGCTGGGCTCTGGGCAACCAGAACAGCATTTCCTGCCCAGGCAACACTGCAGCTAGTGAGCTGGAGAGACAAGGCTCTTTGCCCCCATTAAGCATCCTAAATCCTGCTCTGCATAGATTGCAGGGCATATAATTCCACCCCTCAGCACCTGAATTTCAGTGTCTGCAGCATGGAGAGAAACCAGACTGGGAAGGGAACCAACAACACATAGAAGCCATTCCCGCGGGGAGCCTCACTTAATCCAACCCCACACAAACACGCTCAGTCAGGAAACAGAAGGGCTGCAGCTCCTGCCAGGCAGCTCTAACAGCAGTGTAATCAGAGGGAAAAAGCAAATCCATCCTGCAGCAGCTCTTAAAAAGAAGCTGCCAGGCTGCAAGAGCAGCAATGTAGGCAGCAGTAGTTAGAAACATGAATTTCCATGTCAGCATCTCAGGCTTCTCTCCCTCCATTATTTCCTTTAGTGAAAGGGTTGCAAACTGGGATTCAGCTCTTTAGGTGTGCAGTGCCATTTTGGGCACCCTCAGGTTGCAGAGGAGTTTGCACAGCACTGGCAGGTCCCTGGGCCAGCTACTGGAGGCCAGATGGGAGAGCACAGAACATCTCAAACAGCATCCCAGCCGCATGTTAGGCAAGCAACCCAAGGTAAACTCAGAGAAATTCCAACAAGGATCTAAAATTAGAGGGATGAAGGGCAAAAATGCAATGAATTATTGTCAAAACTCTAAATTTAGTTTCTATAAACACAAATATAAAATATATATTTGTGTATGTTTGTATAAAGAAATAAAAATAAAATGTATTTTTGTAACGTACTATTATCTCTTGTGAGACACTTTAAATCAATTGAATGGGAAATATAGTGAACTCTGCATAGCAAATCCATTTGCTGAGATGTTTTCTGATGCACCTCACTAGTGCTGTGCTTCCAACAGAGACCCAGGTTTTGTAAGCTGTGTGGTAGTAATGATTTTGTTGGTCTTCTTAGCCATTTTCTATGTATTGGGATATGCCAGCCCTATGTACAGCCTGCCCTCATTCATCTCACAGAAACCAAGTTACTTTTTAGTTCCAGCGACAGTGCTGTCAAATTTCTTATGATTTTAAGATATGGGAAGAGTGGGAGTAGAACTTGAGCTTTTCTTGCTGTCTTGCTTAAACCTATTCATATTGATATACTTTCATCTGTAGCTTACTGGTGTTTCATAACAGACCAGTTCTTCCCCTGCTCATTAAAGAGAAAATATGGAAGCAAGAGGGAGCAAGGAAGCTACAAATTAATGCTGATGAAAATGAAGAGGACAGAGGGTATTCCAATAACTCTTTCCTATCTCCCCCAAGATGTGCTCCAACAGAGAAATAATCTGACCCTCCAAACTGCAATCTGACAAGTGCAGGATTCCTTTCTGGCTATAAACTACATAGAAAGCCCCGAGTGTAACTCTTGCTATTCAGCCTTTGGGAATGTGATGATTTCTTAAGTAGACACTGTTTGCAACAAGTCACAATGTCAAGGCAGGAGAGATTCTCACTGAATGATTTATGGGAATTTACATTACATTTCATATGTCATACTTGTAAATGAAACTAACCACAAATGTAAAGAAAGAGAAAGGTCTTTATCATGTTGAAATAAATCGCTCACACCTGATTAGTGAGAAAAGTATTAAGTACCAAGTCAACATTTCCCAGAAATTCTGGGTAATACAAAATTTGAATTTTCTTACATCCTTAGAAGGATTTTCCCCCTTGTATAAAATGACAGGATTATCCTTATAAATTCAAGCTCCCAGCAAACTCTGCTGTTGCTTCATTCACCTCCAGTTCCAGTCTCCTGAGCTAAACGAATATTGTTGTGTGTATTAACTCTGCTCTTGTTGGCATGAGCTGGTTTACTTCACCTGTTCAGAAGCCACTTAGAAAGTGTGAGCTGTCTCTGAGCAGAGGCAGTGTCTTTCTTCTGTCATTCATTACACCAGATCTTCATGGTGGGCAGAAACATTGATTTCAGTGTCACCCTTCTTGAATAACATTAGAAAGGTTTATGGTCTGCAATCATGAACTCATCTCTGTGCAGCCTCTGGATACAGCTGTAATGAATATACCTGTATTTATTGATCCATAAACTGGCTTTAAGATCCACCTGGATAACCCCTGGCAGCTGTCCTCCATTGCTGTTCTCAGTTATATCCGCCTGGTTAGGAACAAATGATCCTGATTTCTCTGGAGTTTTGGGACCCGGTAAATGAAGTGTGAATGAGATTTCGCACTAAATGAGTCTATAAAAGTAATGATTTAATGCATTACATTTGTTTATACCTTAAAAACATTATAAACCTTTGCACAGATAGCACGGCCAAGGCACACAGGGATCGAGGCCGGTGTGCTGCAACAGGCAAATCCAGGGAGCAAAGGAACAGAAATGGGGCTGCTGTAAGGGCAGCAGGGAATTCTTGGAAAGAAGCATGAGGGCACACATTGCATTCCAAATGCCCCAGAGCTGCTGCCAGCATTTCTATGAGCTGGTGGGCACAGGCAGAGGGTGCCTGCCCATCACCTCTGGAGCTCTGCAGGCAGGGCACAGCAACGGCTACTTGCCCCTTCAGAGTGGGCTGAGCTCTTGGTATTTCGAAAAAAATACAAGAATGACAGAGTATCAGGGTATCCCTGGACAGAGGAAGGAGACATAGACATGGAAATCAGGTTGCCAAGGAAAGCTCCTGGTTGGAGATTACTTGTGCACCTAATAAACTAAGGCTTATTTCTGTGGAAAATACTGATGTTCTTCTTGGGAGCTCCCCATCCACAGTGGATGCCTTGGCTGCAGCAAAAACCTTGTCAGTTCAGTTCCAAGGGAGTCAACCCTCAGTTTTACAGGTGGTGGTTTCTCTGATCTGGGGCTCAAATGGCCAAAAGCTAAAAAACTGGGGAACATGTGACTCAGAGTTTAAAACTGCTGTGGTTCTGCAGGATAAACATTATTTTTAATGTAGAGGGTATATTTTCATGGGCAATGCACATTCAAAGAAGTTCCCATATGAGTTCCTTTATCACAAGTCATTACTTTGTTCTGATGAAACATATTATACAAACATGGCATATACAGAATCTATAGTGAGAGAGGACAATCCTGTAACTGGCTTTATAATAAAGGAAAGAAGCAATAGGAACACCAAAACAACTCTTTAGAAGTCTCATAAAGCAAACCAGATTGAAAATCGTTAGTGATAATGCCAATGTAATTCCAGTTTAACTCCATTACACTGAGAAATTACCAATAAATGACAAAGAAGTGTTTGCTGCAAGCCAGAAAGCCCAGACAACAACAGATTTTGTCAGCTTTTCTCGCATTATCTATGTACAATACTGCTTAGCTTCTTAATGGAAACAAGGTTTGAAGCTGATTTTGCTTTGTTCCAAACAATAGGATCTCCCATTGCTGTGGCATGACTGGTAGGTATTTTTTCCTGAATACACACAGTCAGTTCCTTCTACCTTTACATTTAAAGGTGTTATGCATAAAGACAATGTCCCATAAAATTGTATTGTACAATCTGTGACTACATTTGAGTTCACACATTCCCTGGATAACAGTGAAATATATTTGTTTGAGGTTCAGTAGTCACAAACATTTTTCACTCATTACCTGTTGGCAGATTTGTTTGCAGTGTACTGTTTAAATCCCTGTTTTACATTTTCTGAGAGGTTGTGTATTTATTTTAGCACACCTGTACACACTGTCAAGCAGCTAGATTTAGCTGGAAATTTCTTTCACATCAATGGGTTTTTCTTTCTTTCCTGTTTTTTTATAATACTTCAGAAAAATCCACAAGAGCACAGCAGTGTAAAATGGGCATACATAGGCACATGTATCTAGTCAAGACTAGAAAGTAAGCTCCCAAAAGCATTCAGAAGGAGACAAAGACACAAAGCTACCCTCGAATCAAATTGCAACTCCTTTCAGCAGTGTTACCAAATACTTTTCTGAAATACAAATATTTTCCTCTTTTCCAGGACCAGTTAAAAATGTTTAGTTCTGCTCTGAAAGCTGCCTGATATTACATCTAATTTATCCAGATCTAATCTTTCCATCACAGATGTCACGTTTGCTTCAGGAAAAAAAAAGTAAATAACTGCAAGTTGTGCATAGCAGAACTCTGAACTCAGAAAGGCTTCTCATGCGTCTGTGTGGGTAGAACTGAAGGTGTGCTTGTGTGTAGGCAAGGGGACAAGGCCAGGAAGGCAATGGGAAAATCAAGCAGCTGAGGAAATAGGTCTAACTGTCCTTAGTCAGAGCTTTGCCATTTCCCATCACCCTCCCCACTGCCACCAGAGCCCCCAGGGACTTGTCAGAGCAGTTCCCCCACATTGCTGGGAGCAAAGCTGATCTACCACAGACTGCTAGGAAAACTCTCCTCCAGGCTGGGGCAGTGTTAGGACCTGTGATGGGAAGCCCACAGTGAACCTGGTAACCTAGACCAGGGTTCAAGCCAGGATGTAAACAGAAACTGGTTATGAAATCCAAGTCTGAATTTGGCAGTTAGTGTGAGTGCCATAATCTAACACTGGTCAAAAACTGGTCCTTGGAAACTGAGTATCTTTTTGGGGTGCTAATAACACCAAGATCGTGGGCTTGATCCTTGTACTGGCCATTCACTTAAGCACTGGAATTGATGATCTTTGTGAGCCCCTTCCAACTCAGACTATTCTGTAATTCTGTGATTCTGGGATTCTGTGACATGCACAGAAGCTGACTTTGAAGGATGGAACTCATCTGTCATCACTTGCAATGCATCCTGGTGTAGTGCAGCAGATGGGCACGAAGCTGGGTAGGTTTTTGCTGGAAAGGTTCAGTTCATGAGTTCATGAGTGTGCAGTGACCCAGCACCAGATGCCTGTAGCCACAGTCATCCTCAGGGAGCAAGGATCTGACTGGCCCAATCAGAGGATGACTAGGCAGTGACTCTTCTCAGAATGGAGTTAATCCTCTTTAAGCTTCTGATTTTGGCCCAAAGCCAACATTTACACCATGTAAATTTCCATCCACTGGACTAAACAGGGAGTGAAATGTAGTATCTCGAACAGCTGCCTCATGTTGGACCCCATTTTAAATATCCAGACCTCAGTACTGCCCTAGTACCAAGTTGCTTCCCTAGTTGCTGGGGAATGGGGGAGCAGAGAGCAGTGGCTGGCAGCTGCTCAGAGAGTTCGTGTGACCTGGTGTAACCTTCAGTACAGATGTCATCCATAGGTGGGATGTGATAGATCATGTGTAGGGAAGGCATTTGAAGCAATCTTCGTATTAAATGAAGATTCCCCCCCCCCCCCCTTGTAATTACCAATTATCATAACAAAGAAACTGAAGGGGCTGATCAGATTTGTATTGAGAACAGTTTTGTTTCCACCTCTTTTCTCTTCTCTTGGGAATAAAACATGCAGGGAAGAAACTTTCTTACAAATTGTTGAATTATAACTAAGCATTTCAGAGGTTACTTACATATCTATGTATACACATATATATTTAAGAAAGCAAAGAAAAGCATCAAGTTGACAGACATAATTTGTCTTACCTTATGACTAATGTGTATTTTTCCCTTCCTGTATTTGCCATCACAATTCTCTACTCAACTGCCTGTGCCGGCAAACCAAGTTAACAAGTCAAAATCTTAAGTTCCTCAAAGAATCCTCATTAGTGTGCCCCACCACTTGGGGTAGACAGTGAGACACATGCACTCTGTGATGCTTTTGGATTTTACCCCAATCGTTATATAAGCAGTAATGTCAGAGTGTGCAAATACAGATGAGGCAATACCTGCTTCCTCCTTTTCTTTTGTTTTACTTATGGTCAAAGCAGTCCCAGTTTTCACCTTGACTGCTCTTAGGACCTAATAAAGGACATGTGCTGTGGAGCTGCCACTTGCTGGGCTCCAGTTCTGGTTTTCTGGAAGTGTTGCATCAGCTGCACTGGTGCACAGTAGCCATGAAAGTCACTGGTGAATTTATGTGACAAGGTTTTGTTAGCAGGGGTGCAAACATCAACTTCCCATGTGGTGCCACCAATGGGGCTCTCAGCAGTGTCAGGAATCTGGAGGATCCTGGCACTTTTGGCCAAGCCAGGTGAAGTCTGGAAACATTGAACTGTGAAGTAGTAAAAGCCCTCCTCATCTAGATTTTTTAGAAGGAAGGGGGAAAAAAACCCCATATACCCAAAGAAACATGTGTGAACATGTATTTTTGGAACTTGTGGCCTTTTCTACTGACTTCTCTTCTTTATCCCTCAGATATTTGAGCTGCATCAAGGATTTTCCTTTCCCATCACTGATTTTTCCATTTCACTTTGTGGGTAATTTTAGGCTCACAAACTAGTTTCCCTTTCTCTATCTAATATTCAATATAGCTTCAAAGCATCCAATTAACTTTCTGTGCTTGTCTTCTCTACCTTGCATATTTGTTCCAGACTTTTCTGACCTCTCATGGGTGTCCCTGCCACTTCTGACATTGGCAGTTAAAATTAACTCCTGTCATGTACCTTACCTTTTTTCCCCTTCTCCTTTCCTTCTGATTCTTGTAAATCCACTTGCCTTAGGGTGTATTCCTGTGACAGATGCTGTCTCTCTTCTGTGACCCTCAGCATTATATCTCATGGGCTTCTTTCGATCAAAGTGTCTCTAGGGGAAATGGCTTCTCTTCACTATTCTGTGAACTTTAGTCAGTAAAGCTCCAATCCACACCTACTTGAAGAAATTCAAGTAATTCTTATATGGCCAGCAAGAGCACTGTGAACATCATCTTTTCCATAGCAAATACAAGGTTAGAAGGTAGCTCTGCTCTTGCATTATTGGGAAAGTGTGCATAAAGGGACATGCGATAAATACTCACAGCTCTATAATGGACTCTGGCTACCATGAGATTTTGCTTATTTTCCTGCATTAATGTTCCCTCTCTGAGGGGCTGAGAATGAAAGCTTGACTGGGTGTGGGTGCCTTTATACCAAACTTTGTCTTCTTGTTTGTCTGCAGATACTCTTTCTCAGACAATTAACTTTTCTAAAATAAGTAATGAAAATAGAGAAAACATCAGGTTATTTGGCACAAAGGATTAAACCCAAAGAAATTAGACTTTTTTTGCAATCTTTGTCAATTTAACTCTGTTTTCTTTTGAAGACTCTTATTAAATAGTAACCACATTTGAAATGTAGTCTAATTAAGAACAATTCATGAAAGAGAAGGGGAGAGAGAAAGCTTTGACATGCTTGGTAATTGATAATAGTTTTTCTACAAGCACATTCTAATTCTGCATCATTTGCCACAGCTGAAGAGTTGAAATACCTGAGCCTTGGCTTCTGTGTAAGAAATAGTCCTAACTTCTATTCTTGCATAGGTGGTGAATAGTGTATTTTAATTTATTTTGGTGACTGACCAGCAATCTCTCCACATGTCTGACTGGCTCTTGCTTATTTACTATTCTCTTCAGCTGCATCAATTTTATATGTGAATAAATATCTTCCTTCTGCTCCTGAGATTTGAGACCAAGAGCTGCAAAGATGTTGTGAAATACTGTCTTCAAGCCCTTTATCTGCTTTAGACAAAGAGGATTTCAGAGCTTACTCCAAAGCCTACATCTCTGTATTTCTGCAGTTCTCTATTACTTTTACTATTATTCCAGGGCTACTTGCTCTTTGACTGTTCAAAAAGTTCTACTATTTTTCACAGTTATTTTCCTCTCTTCTTTCTCATGTTTCTTATAATCTGCACCCACCAGCAGGATAATCCCCATTATCCCCAAGACTCTTCTTTTAGATCACAGAGCCGCCTTCTGGGCACCATAATTAAAAACACAAATAGAAGGGAAAACTTTGGATTTGTGGTGGTATGTGGAATTCATCTTTTTAGGTGTCCTACATGTTACTGATGAATGCCACCTCAAGACCACCATCACATTTAGGTTGTTCTTACTTTTTTGTGTGTGTGTTAGAAAGCATCTAGTGTGTTGTTGGATTGATGTGACAAAACCACTCTAAAACAGAGCTCATAATACAGTAGGGTCACTTATAGCAGAGTGATGATACTATCTGTTCCTGCTTGTAATTTTCCAATTCCATGCTAAGTCAGGTGCACTCATCAGGACACTAAATAGTTATTTTGAGAGATTTTCTGGTATTTCAGGCTGGGTTTTTTTTAGTAGATGATCTTTCTCTTGTAGGGACAAAATTTCAGTGTTTTCTAGGCTTTGATGCTCATCTGAATTCAGCAGCAGCTCAGAGTTGGAAAAAACAAATCTCTCTAGAGGAGAAATATAGCAAAAAGATTTTCTCAGCCACCTCTTGTGTATAGCATCTAAGCAAAATCAGAAAAAGTAATTGGAAAAAAGTACTGTGGTCTACCCAAATATTGCTACTAAAATAGGCTGCTAAAATAGATGGCATTTTCATGCACAATATATGAAGTGATACTGATATGGAGCTATTTTGTCTTTCCCAAGAGAAAATGGTAAGGTGAAACAGAACTTTTCCATGAAAAGGTTCAATTAACTTAGTATATTGATCCAGAAGGCTTACTAAGCCCAGGATTGATTCTGGGAGGTGAAAGTGACTGAGATTCACACCAACCAGTACTTAATGATTAAAGCATTCTCCTGAGATACATGAGGCACAAACTGAAATTCTTACCTCTCCTTTAGGCTGGTAAGTATTTGGCTGTATATATAAAACATGGTAGTTTGATTTGGGAAGTTAAGCTATTTCTTCGTAAATCTGTTTGTTCAAGAAGCTGCTTGAATCATGTTAAACACAGGCAGACTTCCTCCTGTGACCATCACATTTGGCCCATTTCTGTCCACAGAGTAATTTCTGGGTTAATGTTTGGGCTCTGTTGTCTATAATCTCTTTTCTTAGCAAAGTGATTTTCTTCTCACTCTGTTCAGAAAGGAAATTTCAGATTCCCAAATTTTAAACAAAAAGCAAAGCTCCCAAGATTTTCTGGCCCTAGCCAAGTTAGATCTGTATAAATGGCTAAAGCCACAAGAATACCACATTCTGCTGATGTACCCCTGAACAAGCCTGGGCCTATCAAACCTGAATAGCATAACTATCTTTTATAAATCTGCTTGAAATGGGATTTCTGTCTTTTCCATAATACTTCAGGTATCTCACCTTTTGCTACTCCTCATTACTCACAGCAATTTTTTGTACTGCTTTCCATTTATCCTCTGACCAGGATGAAAGCTGCTGACAATGACAATGAGGGCTCTGTAATCCTTTCCCACATCTCACGCTCCCAGTATCACATATGGCCCAGGGACATATGTCCAGAGCGAGCTCTTCTAGAAAGTGCACTCACAGGGATGACCAGGTGTTGGCAGCACGTGTGAGACAATGCATTTGAAAACAACATGAGTAAATACATTAATGGAAAGAACCTGCAATACTGGGGATAAACACCTTCCAAGAGACAATGGTCCCTTTTCTAACGTGGCAGTAATGCATTTGGTTGATGTGCTCCTGCTTGTCTTAGCTAAGTCCTCTGGACTTACATACTGAACCTTTGTTTTCAGTGTTAGCATTACCAGACTAGGTATGGCATGAGTTGCTGACACCAATTAATTATTGAAAAATGTGCCTCTCCCTGAGCCTGATTGGTAGTCATCGTGCATTTCAGAGGTAAATAGCACCTGTGGTGAACATTGAATCCAGCCAGCAGGAGCAAAGAGTGTTTATTAAATCACCATTTGTGTTGAGGTGGATGCAGCAAAACCAGATAAATGAGTTCTGTTCTCCTATGTGGTGCCTCTCTCAAGATCCTTTCTTCAATATGCTTCTAAAGCCCTGAATTATTATAATGATGCATGTGATCTGTTGAATTTGAAAATTAATATTTAACTGCATTGGCTTGTTGGTAGTTGTATCACAGACGGATCCTGGATCCCATTTTGACAATAGGAAATGAAAACAACAAAAAAAGAGAATGGCTTAGATCTGTTTTATAAGACTGTCATCTGAAATGGTATTTGTGTTTGCATTTATAGAATAGGGGAAAAAAAACTTGCTATACTGGAGTGGAAGTCTTCATCCTCCATTTTAGACATCTAGGATGAAAAATGCTAAAGCAAGAGCATGTCTAACTATACATTGTCCGTGAACATAAATCCTACCCTGTATTGTAGAAAAAATCAGAGTTCCATGCCTGACCAGACAGAGGCAATGGAAGTTTTCTACATGTATTAAAATGGAGCTAAAGTCTAAGGAGATACATGTCATGACTACTTGTACATGCATAAATAGAAAAGTTAATTTTTGCTTTCTAAACACTGTATTTTAAATAAGCAAACAGAACTATAGCATGACTACTGAGTGACTTAATGAATATCATATCAGAAAATCAGGATATCACAGTTCTCATTTAAGTTCTCATTTATCATAGCAGAGTTGAGTGATTTTCATCAAATAACTTCATCCCACTGTGCCTCATATTCTTCTCCAAAAAATCAGGATAGATACATCTCTTATAGAGTTTTTGAGGCAAAGATGTGCTGTCAGTCTGTACATGACTTCATTAGAAAATACTGGGGTTTTTTTAAAAAATGTGAATTCAAAACATGCAAAAACTGTAATTTCCATCAAGAAATGCAAATGTTTTTTTCAGAAATATTTAAGAGTAGTCCTATAGTTCTGGAATTCTTGTGAGGATAGGGCTAAGAATACTTTACAGGACCCAGATATTGTGCTGTGCAAGACAAGTTACATTAGTTTCCATATCTCCTCATGACTTTGTTTTGAAGCTAAAAGAGGATAGTGGTAGTGGTAACTGAATTTCAGAGTAGGATGTGCTCAGGGATGAACACTGTGGCTATCCCAGGGTACTCAGGGATCAGACAGCGTGGTTGATGGCCTTCACCAGCAATTACCATCTGACATCTCCAGTGAGACCCCACCTGTGGCCTAAAGATCAGCAGCTGAGCACGTTGTCATTGTGGAGAAGGAACGGTGCTTTTTTCATAGTGCTGCTGCCCTGTAACCTCATGTTGCTGCCCCTGGGGCTCTGTGCACCCTTCTAGTCACCTAAAATCATGCTGAAAGGGTTTAGAGTGATGTTGAGCATGTAAATGTGGTGACCGCAGAAGGCAAGCATGGGCACGAACAGCTGGAGACGGGTCACAGTGAAGTAAGTTACGGAATGGCAGAGAGAAGATAAAAGGGGAACAGGAAAGCTGTGCAAGGAAGGAGCTCAGGTGGTTGTTCCCTTAATTAGGACAGGAGCTCACTGCCACAAGAACTCAGTGAGTCATTCCTAAGATAATTGAGCTGTTGTAGGTGGCAGATTCTGGAAGAGATACAAAACCTGTTTCAGACCACAAGCCAGTTTTGGATTACTGAGGGCCTACACCTAACATGGGTGCTGTTCAGGTTTACACAGTTTTAGCACAACGAAACCACACTTCCTCAGCTATGACAGGACCTTAAACTGGAAAGGTAGCTGGAGCAATCCAGCCAGATTACTACATAGCAAAAGCATTTTAGGCAATGATGATAAAACTCATGTGAGTAACAGAATCAGCTTTTGTCATTACTTGCAATGAAACCTAGGTGACTCATCTACCCTCAAAAATTTATTTCCATGGTACCCTCAGTGTCATTTTTGACTGCAAAAGGTTCAAGTGAATCATTTATGAACATATTCTGGCAAGTCAGCCAAGGGATATTCTTCCAAGCCTGGTTTCTTGATCAGACAAAAATGGAAAATGAAAACCTGCATCTGATCAAACGAGAGCTTTTTTCAAAATTTCACCTCAACCCAGCAAACCTGAGTTCAAAAATCTCCTCTGGTCTAGGGCCAATTCAAACTTAATGTCTCTGCCTGTCAGAAAGGATAACATATAATTACCTGCCTCACCAGGGCATTGTAAAAATTAGTTATTATTTGCATAGAGTGGTTGAATATTTTAAAAATCTTCATCTCAGCTCTCGTGAAAGATTGTCTTTCTAAAGTAAAATAAAGTACTAGTAATTTCAGATTGGTGGTAGAGGAGAAGGCAGGTCTCCAGATCACAACTTGAGTAATTCAGTGATGCCCAAAAGAAACAGGCAGGCACAAGGGAATGTTGTCCTAGGGTGACTTTATGTTGCTTGTATCCAAATATCTGGTCTGTTTATGTTGGATATTGAGTTCTGCACCTTTAAGACTGGTTCTGAGAGTGAAGGGGGGAGAAGCAGCAGCGTGCAGTTTGTTTTCAGAAACTGCACTTGCTCCCCTGCATTCTTCTCACAGACTGTGTTATCTGCAGCAAGGACAGCGGGTCAGAACTCTGCGTGGCTTTTAGTTAGCTTTTAGCTAGCTGAGGCAGAGAAGTTCCCAAGACTACGGAACTTTTCTTTTTCTGGAACTGATTGGCCGCGCTCTGGACTGAAAACCCAGAGGAGCACCCAGAGCACAGACTTGAGTCCCACTGGGCCCTGGGACGTGGTATTTTCCAGTGCCAGAGGGACTGATAAGGGACTGAGCAAGCTGAGCTAAACCCCATGACAAGGAGTTTCTGAATTTGCCATCTCTTCATAACAGCGAGAGGTTTTATTGTTTAATCCATTTTCTATGGTTATGAATACTTTGCTTCTTAAATACCAGGTTTGTTCCCTTTTCTCCAAGGAAATCTTTTCCTGAACCAGTATGGGGAGAGGCCGCTTGAATCTGCTTTCTAGAGGGATCCCTTTGAAAGTTTCCTCCCAAATTTGCCCTAAACCAGGAAAGATGTGAAGGACCAGAGGTCTTGCTTTTCTAGCAGACCTCCTCCTATAGGATTTGGGACCACCTCTTTCTCCTCCAGATAGAAGACAGAAGCAGTAATTAAAGAAAGCATGAGAAAGTTGCTTGAGTTTTTTGTTCGTTTCCAGTTTAACTGTCCTGCACTTCTATCACAGCTTTCCCTCATTTCTTGGTTAAACACCTCAGGTCTCAAGGGGTGCCTGTGCCCCAAGTACAGTGAGAAAATGCACATTCTCTGCTCACATCCCAGGATTTTGTGCTGCTTTCACCTCACACAGCAGAATTGCCATGACAGGGAAGCTGTAATTTGGTTTTGGTATTTAGATTCCACTTATCAAAACAGTTCATTTGCATTCAGTCTCACTCTTGATGGCACCTGACATTTGAAGTCCATTATATTTGAAAATGTCTTATCTGTCGCTTGCAAGATAGGAGAAACAAGGTGTGCTGCGTTCCCAAAAATTGCACGGCAAAAATCTCTTCCCTCCACTTGCTTCTTCAATTCAGCATTAGTTCTTGTTTCCATCTGCTGTGATGGGGGTGGCACATCAGGACTGAGCTATGCAGAAGAGACCTGCTCCAATTGGTTTTCAAGTGCTGTGCTGCAGTGCCAGTAGCTGTGGTCAGGACCCCGTGCTCCATGCCCCACATTCACAGGCTGAGGACACTGGGTCTGCATTGGGGTTTTCAGGGTAGGCACTTTCAAATTAGAGTGTATCCTGGCTACATAGTGTCAAGAAAGCATGACTAGATTTCTTTCTTGGATTGTCTGATTCAGAAGGAAGTACTCAGAATTCAGATTGCTACACACTTCTACTATGATTTATTTAAAATTCTGGTATCCAGGTTTCCTACATGCTTAAGACAAGTGGCCCTTCATTCACACAGGGTGTCACCATGTTTTTTAACCAGGTGAGATATATTACACAAGATATTCTGCCTTGGATAGGTTTGCAATAAGAAAGAACTATAAGAATCTCAGTGTTGAAAGCTTTTACAGTTATATTTTATTGCCTGAGTCTTCATAAGCTACCTAAACACCCTTAAATCCCTACATAAAGGGTGGAGGAAAGAAGGAGATCAGGATGGGATTACCATGAAGACAGGGTGTTGAGGTTTCTCCCTGAGGTATGGGAACATTAGTTTGATCTCCTTAGCTTGTGCTGTCTACTCTGGTATGAACTTTTGTGATTTCACCTTCAGAGTCACTTGGTTCTGTAAAAGTGGAAAAACAGTAAATACAGGCATTTCATTTTTCCTTCCCAGGGAAGACTCACGGATATGGTTGGATTTGATCATTCACACATTTGTTTGTATCAAAACAACTTTCTGGCTAGGAGTTTCCTGATTGAGATAGGCATGTATCCTCCCCTAGCATGGCATAATGAAGTATTCCTATAGGAGCATAGGGTTTACCTTGTGCTTTGTTCCTCCATCCTGGATTACTGGAAGAAATGAGAAGATAGATAAAACAGAGAAGCAAAAAGGGACATACAGAGGAGATAAAAATGAGCTGTATGCTCACTCTGCTATCCACTGAGGAATATTCTTTACTAATTGCATAAGCATTAGTTTTATTATCTCATTGCTTCTCCCCTCCTCTCTCCCCTCAGCTTTGTTTGGGGTTGGGATTAATTAGCATAAGATGTTAGAGCATATGAATTGCTGCAAACTTCTGCTTTATTCCACAGCCGTGGTGGCCAAGGCACTTAAAAGCAAATTCTCATTGATGTTTCTGGGAAAAGATTCTGAAAGGATTTTAACCTACATAGTTTTGATGTGTAACAGGCACTAGAGGATAAAGGATTATATTAAAAGAAAAAAATATCCTTCCCTACTCACCCAATCTTTCAACAGTTCATTTCAGTTATTTATATAATGAAAAACAATAGTTCCAGCAGAGAGGGCAATGTACTATGAATTTTCCACTTCTGCATATCTACCCCCCATGGTAAAGTTCATAGCAATGACAAAGAAGCTCCTCAAAAAGAACAACTTTTGGGTTTTTTTTGTTTTGCATTCACAATACCATTCATAACTAAAATCCCTCTGAACCTTATTAAGAAATTCAAGCAAAGATTTTTGCTTCAGTTTCTCACTTATATCAGCCCAAAGGCATAAATTAGAAGCTTATGCTAACATGCATACTTTATGCATGTAAATGTCCTCGGACATCTGCATTCATACTAGAGCCCTAGGTCTAAAGGAATATTACCAAAAGATGATACAATTGTAAAAATATCTGTTAGAAGACCTTTTGAAAAGCAACAGTCCCTGAACGTGTTCTCACTAGTAGGTATTTGAAACTGGATTTCAAGATTGGAAGTTCTTTTCTTGTGAAACTGGGTTGGTTACACAGAGATCTGTGTGGCTGATGGAAAAGGACATGGAAGGTCCAAATGGACCCCCTTATTCTTTTCCTATTCTGATAAAAGATGTTTATTTTTTTATTTTTCCCAAAGCTATTTCCTTCCCCTTCCTTCTACCTATGAACTAAAAGTATACTCATTAAGAGCTGAGAGATCTATTTTTCTTCATTAAAAGTATATTAAAAGACACAAACCAGAATTAGAGCCACATAATGCAGTCCCCATCACATGATAAAATACCACCAACAAGAAATATTGTTATCAACACTGTCTTATATTAATTAAGCAAACATTGCTTGAGATGGTGCTCAGATTTTCTTCATTTTTCGATTACATGATCCATCTGACTTTATTTTCTTATGATTATGGAAACAACTGAACATTAGACCTATAAGTTCTAGTTGCTTGCTCCATCATTTTCTTTTAATAGATTTCAACAGCAAAGATAAATTTAAACCAGGGAAGTCTTGTAACAGAAAATGAAGAATATCTGATTATGTGCATTCAGCAATTACTTGGGGTGGTGTGGTGGTGTGGCATAGCTCTTTTCAAGCACTTCCACTGCTTTGGTACACAGGCATGCAGTTTGCCACTCACTCCTATTTTGTGAAGACGTTTCACATAAAATTCCAACTAGTTGCAAGCCAGTGCTTTGATACATGCTTATCTGAAATGGAGCATGAGCTGGGCTTGCAGTTCATTCAGTGGGACTGGGTTTGCAGTTTATCCAACAAATGAAAATGGACTAGGGTTCAGCAAAATTCCAGCAACAGCCAAAAGGATATCTCTCACAGCTTCACTGTCACTGCCTTGAAGGTGCCCTGGTCCACTGTGTCTGGCTGAAAACCTGCACGTGCACTGGGCATTGTCTGATGCAATAAGGTGCTCCTCTCCCAGCTGGGCTAAGTGATCATGCACTTTGTTTCTGCTAAAACTTAGTACAGTTCAGGAGATGAGGATGCTTCTGCCAGTGGAAAGGGCTGAGCTGCCTCCAGTAATCATTGCCTGAGCCTGCTGGACTGATGGGACAAGGCGCAGAACATGATCCAGCTCTTGACATTTGGACCAGTGATGGCAGCTGTTGTACTCTCAGTTTCCATGTACCTAGACCCTTCTAAGGTGCAGTGTTTTCTTAGCAGTGAGACAACTGCTCCTGGGGATTCAGTTTCCAACAAGAAGTCAGCAGGGTGCATCTCCCTGTGGAAGCTGTGCCACCTTGCTGGAAAAGAGTTTAATCGGAACAGGGAGGACGCAAATGCCTGTAGTGTCAATGGGGCATTCAACTGAGAAGGTGCCTTTGATTCATGAGGACTCTCAAGACTGCCACTGGATTTTATGCAGAAGCTGCAAAAATAAACAAACATACCAAACCAAACAAAACCCTACTGGTGAAAAACTCCTACTCACATCCATGTCTTGTTAAAGAAAACCCAGACAAAGGTTCATCTTCCCCCATGATAATGTCACAGATGGCAGATGGAGCTTCTGCCCTGTAGCCCTTGATAAGTGCCTAAGGCATTGCCTGACTCGACTGCAGCAGCTGGATGCAAATTTGGCTGATTGCAGGTGACTTCCAGCGCCCCAGTCAGGCCAGTAATTAGTGCTAGTAACTCAACAGGATAAGAACTGGCATGCAAGTCTCTCCTCAGAGGCAGAGAGGTTCTCATAAATTAGGTTCTGCAAAGGTCACATTTAGCTTTTGGTCCTCTTGTTACCAATCTCTGAGGCCTCTCTGGCAGCCCAGTACTACCTTAAAAGTGAAATTTAAGTTCTCTGCAAGCAAATTGCATCAATATAAAGAAACCTGACTCTAAAAGAGAGTCAGGCATATGTAGAAGATATATGTGCAAAGCTCTGCAGGTTATGAAAGGATTCTTTGTTTCCACCACAGCAACTGGAGATGAACTACCACCATTCTGTTGCCTCTAGAGAAAAGACAGCCTGGTTAAACTGACCTGCCCTCAGTCCCCTTCCCTGATGGAGGCATTGTGCTGCAAGAAGCTGATACGTTTTGTGGAGGATAAAATAATTCAGCTAGAGGTTTGCCTGTCTTCATAATAGCAATTGTATCCTGGTTTTTACCTCCAAAATTGTCCTTGTTTTAAGGTCTACCGACGTCATTAAATGAAAATCATTTGGGCTTGTAGCTGGAAGTAACATGGTCCCACCCTCTTCATGCATAGGGAGCACTTGGCTGTTTGTTGCTGGAAAATGCCTCACACGAGAAGGACTCAATGTCAAAGTAACAAAGCTGAAGGTAATCCTTGGCTCAGAAAAATGTGCCATGAAGTAACTCCACTCAGCTCTTCTCTTCAGAAGACAGAAAAGAGGACTTTGTGCTAAAGCATCTTGCTACAATACGTATCAGATTGCTAATCTCATTTTGGAGCTGAATGCAGAAGCAGCATTTCAGTGCTGCTGACTAAGAGAACAGCTCCAAAGACAAGCAGCCTCACACTGAGAATATTTGTGACTACCTCACTGGTAAAAGGGTCTAAAGCCCTATGAGACTTCACACATCACGATCAAGTGGGCACAGTGCATGTTTTGTGAGGTTTCCCACCCTGTCCTCAGATAATGCAAGAACTCCCTGTCTCCAGCATATCTCCAGGGGTTGTTCAAATACCATCCATGAAGACAGTATTCTTCTAGAACTGCCGTGCTTTTGCAGTTTGGGATAGTTTGCTCCTTTGTTTTCCCAAGCAGGGAATTATTAATATGTGTTTACTGTAAGAAAAAGAAACAGTCAGTTCAGAGCATACATGCACCCTTTCCTCTGCCACTGATGTTCATGAATGCACAAACTACTGTTACTTTTAAACTCACATGAACACAAGTTGTTTCCCAAATGCTGGCTTTAAAATCAGCTTGTGGTTTTGGAAAAGTATCGGACAAGTAGCACAGCCAGATTTGCTTTAAGTGTTGTGGCTGTCTAGAGCACCTAATGGAGAAGAAACCAAGACTTCAGCACAGTTCCCTCTTTTTGTCTGCCTCTCCAGTCTGTTGCAGCTGTAGCTGTATCCTGCTGACTGCTCTGTTGCTATGCCAGCTGCAGTCAGAGGTTATCTGTGTGGTAATACACAGCTGCTTACAGGCAGCAGCACTGCTTTAATAGCCTAATACAGAGTAAATGAACAAAATGAATATAAGTTGCCTCAGGACTGCAGGGCACTTTCAGGAGCAGCATAGCACTCAGCCAGGTAACCTGTGCTGTGTCTGCTTGCTTTCCCTTGGCATGGGCTTGCTGACCAGAGTTCATTGGCAAAGCCAGCACATTCACATAGCATGCAAGGAGAATATATGCATGTGTCCGTGTGCTCCTGTCCTGAGGGATTTGGTTTCCAACCTAGTTACAATACCTTGGCATGTTGTTCTCATACCCTGACCCCCAACTTGGTCACTCCTAATGATCTCTGGGGTCTCAGCCCAGTGCTGGTGCTGTATAACACATGAAAATTAGGGTTCTGCCTTCTGGTCATTGTGATTTAATGCTGAATTCGTACCACCACTAGACATTACTGTCCAGTGACAGAGGCAGTGCCACTTTCTCAGAGCTCCAGCAGTCCAAAACCCCAAACCACTCCTGATTTCAGCATCAAACTACAGCAGATGAGGAGCAGAGGTGCTCACTGTTCTGCTGCCTTAGCTGGCTTGCAGTAGCTCCTGGGAGGTGGCTGGGCATCATTCCACCTTACATTCGCCTCCAACATGAATCCTACTGCAGTGGAATAATAGAATTGTTGAGTTTGGAAGAGATCTCTAAGGTCACCAAGTCCAACCATTAACCCAGTTCTGCCAAGTCCATGTCACTATACCATGTCCTTCAGTGCCACATCTACATGCCTTTTAAACACCTCCATGGATGATGACTCAACCTCTTCCTTGGGCAGCCTGTGCCAATGCTTGACAGACCCTTCTGTGAAGAACTTTTCCCTAATATTTAATCTAAACCTGCTCTGCCACAACTTGAGGCCACTTGCTCTCATCCTTTCACTTGAGACATGGGAGAAGAGACTGACCCCCACCTGGCCATGACTTTCTTTCAGGTAGTTATAGAGCAATAAGGTCCCCCTGTTCTTCCTTTTTTCCAGTCTGAACAATCCCAACTCTCTCAGCCACCTCTCATCAGACGTGTGCTCCAGACCCTTCAACATTTGTTGCCTTTCCCTGGACACACTCTGGCACCTCAACATTTTTCTTGCAAGGAAAGGCCCAAAACTGAACACAGGATTTGAATGGAAGGATCATTTCCCTGATCCTGCTGGCCACACTGCTTCAGATACAGATCAGGATGCCACTGGCCATGAAAATAGCAGGTGCCCAGGAAAATCAGGTTAGGTTGGTTTTCTTTTAACTGACAAAATTACATCTTAATAGAAAAAACAGAATCATCTAGTGCCTGATTTTTAATGCCACAGCTTTCAGTGTGACCCAGAGACACACACTGGCTCAGGCCACACAGGTGGCAAGATGTTCTCTCTTACAAACTCCGTAAGACCAGCAGATTCCTTGAAACTGCTGCTGAAACAATATTTTGTTTCTCTGTGCCCCATTGTTCTTTCTCTTTTGCTTTTGCAATCTGTTTGCATTCCTTTATCCTGAATCTTTTCTGCAATTTCTTATACATGCTGGTGCCCAGTACAGCATAATACAGCTTGATTGGCTCACAGTCAACACTTCATAATAAAATCATGTACTATTGTCTGATAAGTTATAAGTCAGACCTAGCAGAGAATAATCTAATTTTTTTTCTCTCTCTCATACTGAGAAATTTGAGGACACTTTAGTAATTCTGCTGTAATACTGTGTGTCTCTTTGGAGACCTGCAGAGGCCATAGAGACATTGCAAATAGGTATCAATTTCTTAGACTTGAGCAAGCTTTATGTAGCTTGTAGGTTTTTACATGCAGCATAACTGCAAAAAGTGCCAATTTTGCCTATAAACAGGTATTACTTCCCATTCTTTAGGGATTTCTTTGGTAGGAGGAATGATATTAAAAATAGACACTTAGTTTTGCAATTATCTCAGAAATCAAGTTTAAAATACGGTTTTAAGGATAACCCTTTACTGACAATGGATTTTGCATCAAATTTTCTCCCCTGTTCTGTGCAGACTATTTTTAAGCAGTGCAGTATGCTATCACTCTATGAGGTCAGCTGAGATTTTGAAATTAAAGTCCTTTATTGTGTAACTTTCCAAACCTTACTCTGCATTTCCGTGTCCTTCCTACACCACAGGCTGCCTTTTTTATCAGGTGTTTATCTTTAAGATTCAGATAATACACTTCAGTGCCACAAAGCCTCATCACCACAAAATTCAGATATAGGCTTGATGGTGTGAAGATGTGTCAATTTCTTTTCTTAAAAAACCCTTAAACTTTACACTAAACAAAACATACTTACTTTGGAAATTTGTACTAAAATAAGAGAAACAAACTTCTGCCTCCCTCAAGAAGGCTATATTACCTAAAAGCTGCCATTACCTAGGCAGGCAGAGGAGTAACTTATCCACATTGCACAAAGACTACAAAGGCATCTCACTGTGAGAAGCTCTGTCTACAACACTTTAGAATGGGGTATCACTAGACCTTTACCCACCAGTTCCCTCATGAGTGGCACTTCTGTGGCTTCGGGGAAAGGTATTGAGCTGACATCAGACTTTAAATAGTTTAGCCCCAGCTGGCAACTAAGAACCAGGGAGCTGCTCTCTCACTCTCCACCCATGCCCTTTCCCCAGTAGGATGAGGAAGAGAATTTTTTTTAAAAAGGATAAAACCTGTGAGTTGAGATAAGAACCCAGTTTAATAAATGAAAAAAAAAAAATCAGCTGCCTCCTTATCATCATAATAATGTCATGAAAACAGAGGTAACAAAAAGTGAGAGGAATAAAACCCAAGAAACACAACTGATGCATGATACAGCTGCTCACCACGTGCTGACTGATGCCAGACCCTGTCCCCCAGCAATGCTCCCCCTCCCAATAACCCCTCCCAATTTATATACTGGGCATGATGTCCTGTGGTATAGTATATCCCTTTGGAAATTCAGATCAGCTGTCCAGGCTATGCTCCTCCCAACTTCTTGTGCACCTTCTCACTGGCAGACCATGGAATGCTGAAAAGTCCTTGACTTGGGGTAAGCACTGCTAAGCAACAACCAAATCATCAATGTGCTACCAACATTATTCTCATGCTAAACCCAAAACACAGCTCTGAAGCAGCTACTGCTGAGGAAAAAAATTAACTCTATCAAAGCTGAAACCAGGACACCTGGCTAAGTATAATGCAGTAAGGTGAAACAAGAAGGAAAGTTTTCTTCTGGACATTTAGTCAGCAAAAGCAAGACTGTAAGAGTAAAAAGCCAGACACCAGTCATTATGGCTTAGCATTAATCAAAGAGCAAAGCAAAGCTGGAGAGTTAGCCAAGAAGTGAAGTCATGCAGAACAGCACAAAGTCACCTTCTAGATGAAAGCCTTATGTGACACCATTGCTAGTATGTTCCATGCAGGTGGTGTGGGTCTCCACATCAGCATCCTATCACCTAGGGAAACTTAGTGTTTTTTCTCTAGTCCTGTGAAGGTTAGGCAGTGAAAAGCCTCTCACAAACCATGAACAGGACTAAGCTGGTCCACAAGCACTAACATAACAGATTTTTAGATAAAGTTTCCAAAATTTCTGTCTTGCTTCTGGAAATGGCCAACATGCGTCAGCTAAAATTATGTCCCTCCTTTCTTCAAACAAGTACATACAAACAGGTTAGTCTGAGGCATCCCTGCAGCAGAAAAAACATCTCATCCTCATATTCACCATCAGAAAAGGCTAAAATAATTCTTTGTATGAACACTGGTGAGGACCTGACAGGTAGGAGGAGCCTACAAATGATAAATTAAAAGTCTAAAAGCAAGAAGGACCTATGGACTTGTCTTCCCTGCAATTAGGGTGAACATGCAATGTAGAAGTGTCTTGCACCCCATTTTTTCTCAGTTTCTGCTGTGCTTAGGCCAATTTGTAGTTTGGGTTGGGAGTGGTGTAGTCCCAGTGTTAGAGACACACTAGCTAAAGCTGTCCCTTTAACTCAGGCAGTACCATCTGCCCCTGATGTCCATCTCCCTTAATGACTTTTTGGCTTTGGCTGGCGGCTAAGCAGAAAGGGCCTCACCAAATTAGCTCATCACTTCTGATATTCTCTGCAGCACCAGGCAGGATCCTGCTAGATCTGACATTCACTGAGAGAGTCAGCCCAGTGCCACCTTCAACTTCAGGGCCATCCTGGATAATCACAAAAGACCAAAATCAGGAGAAATCCAGGATTTTATTCCCTATTACGATTAGTTAAGTTACTAATCCAAATGACATGTACTTAGAGTTGTGCAAAGCCTTTGACACTGGTGACACTGGACAGGTTGCCCAGAGCAGTTGTGGGTGTCCCATCGCTGCCATCATTCAAGGCCAGGCAGGATGGGGCTTTCAGCACCCTGCTCTAGTGAGTGGCATACATGTTTATGGCAGTGATGCCTTAAGTTTTAGCTTTCATGTTTTTCAGATTCTGTGCTGCCTAGGTGTGTAGTTCTGAGCTCATATTAAATGTCATAAGCTCTCTTCATAGAATAAGTAGACAAAACAAATCCTTTTCCAGATGGAGACCAAGAAGAACTGTTGCAAGTTTTCAGGCCCAAAAGCATAAACAATGGTGGATTGCGGAGAGAAAATAAGAAGGATGGGACTACATAATCTGAAGCTGTAATTGGACAATTAACCCCAATATGCAAGTGAACCAAAACTTATAAAAGTGACTAGTTGTCCATGTTTGTGACCATTTTGGGTCTGCCTTGGGCGTAGCCCTGGTCAGGCTCTTGTGCTGCCCAAGGTGTATCCTTAAAGGCCTTCTAATAAATACCTGCTTTATTCTCTTAGCTCTGTCTAGTCTCTGTTCCAGGTCAGCCTTCTCAAGGCATCAGCAGAGGGCTGGAAGTAGAACATCTCTGAGGTCCTTCCAACTCAAACCATTCTATGATTCTGCAGACCTTTCTGACAACTTCACAGCATAACAAGCAAGAAATCTTTCAGAAGAAGATCCCTTCAGTAGTTGTCTTGCTCAGTGCTCACCAGCTGTTAGAGGCAAAGAAATCTGTATCTCTATAGCTTCAGGCTTAGAAGCTGAAGGCTTGGCTCAGCAGTCAGTGTTCCAAGCCACATTTAAAAGAATTGCTAACTAACTACTCTTTGCAATTATCTGTAACTAGACATTAATTTTGGGATAGAGATTGTTCATTGGATGTTTTAGGAGAATGTTAATGATTTTGTGGTAGAGGAACCTTTTGATGCCACAGTAACTGAAGAGAGAGAAATGAAGCCAAAATATTGCAAACCAGTAATGAATTTAACAAACCAATGCAATCAAATGGAGAAAAAAAAATCACTTTAAGTGGTTTTGTATTTGCATTCACCATCAAGGTCTCATTTATTTATGCAATTATTGTAATATTGATCCTTTTGCAAAGGAAAAGATGTAGTGATATTTTTTTTTTAATATAAAAATAATTTTTTAAAATGTTCTTGTAAACAGGGATGAGCTGGAAGATTTCAAAAAACATTTCATTATCCTGAAGTCTGGAGCTCAATTGTTTACCAGCAGTGGTTCAAATTCTAAATCTCATTCTGCTCATCCAAATCACTTATGAGAAGGACTTAGTTTACAGTAAATTCATTTCCCTTGGAGCTGTGTCCTGCATTGTATAGGCATTTGCAAATATGAGAAGTGGGCAAGATTTCTGGAAGCACTGGGTTCCTAATGCAAATGATTATGCATTTAGGATGATTTTCTGAAATATCTAAATAGCTTGTAATTTATTTCTGCAGGTTTCAGCTCACTGTGATACCTCTGCAGACTTCACCAGGTATGTATTCGAATCCCAAATGCCTTAGAAAATATACAAAAGATACTGCAACCACCTCTCACAGTTTGTGTTACTGAGCATTTCATAATTTATCTGCATTTTGGAAATCCTTTGCATACATTTTAAGTAAATATATTTCCGTAAAACACTCTCCAGCGATGAGATAAGTGCAGTTCTGAGAAATCGTAAGAGAACCTGGGCAGATCTATCTCAAGTAGACTTTTCATGAGCGAAAATGAAAACCAGTTTCAGTTTCAGGCTCAGTGCATCTCCTGAGGTACAGGGAGTTTGGGTCCAACCAGTATGTAGTGCTTGCCACTGATTCCACAAAATCAACACCTATTTCACAGTTTTAACGTAGGTAAACTAAGCCTAGATTGAACATTTATGCTATTCCAGCAACTTGTAATGCAAGTCAGTCTGTTAGTCATGCCCCCACACAGATCTATTATTCCATCTGATTGCCAGATACAAGCAATTTGGAAACGAATGCTCCTAAAATGGTTTGATTGCTCTTCTTGTAAGTAATCAATTACTCCTTAATTGACTAACAAATACATGATTTTATGATGTCTCTTGTACTGTCTCCCTCTCTGTTTTGTCCATGTGCTCAAAATACATATCTGCCCTATAAAAACTCCTCCTCCTTGTAAGCACCACAAAATGATCCTCAGCCATCAGCTGAGATTGCTTCCAGCACAGAGTAATTAAGTCCAGCAGTGGCCTTTGATAGCCAGCTCTGATTAGGGAAGGCCTAGCAATCCCTCTGAGCATGGGAATTGTTGAATTTCAGATGAGGCTGGGAAGAACTCTGTTCCTATCAATTTGCTCAGCAGCACCTGAGAGTAACAGGATCTGCAGTGCTGTGGGGGCAATCAAATACTGGGTACTTTGGTTAGGCATAAGCAGAACATACTTGATAAAAGATCATTTGTGAATCAGCCATAAACCAGCTTGTTACCACTTGTTAATGGAAAGATAAAAACTGAATTTCATGTTGTTAGGATGTGACCTCCCCTGGAAAAAAAGTCAGACCTCAATGGACCACTTCTGCTAAATGTCTGGGAATAATTTTGTATAGCTCTGGAGAGTGCCATTTCTGTGTCAGTTCAATCTGATCTAGGACTGCATTGCACTTGAAAATTATATTCTATTCCCTCTTAACACTTGTGGTTTCAGGTCCCTCTGACTGACTTGTAGTAATGCAAATAAAAGGGCAGAAAAACATAAGGCAGGGAGAGGGATTCCTTCTGTCTGGGGCTCGTGAGGTGCAGAGCAATAGCCAGGCTGCCAGGCTGAGAGGACAGCCCCTGCTGTCCTGTCAAATACACAGAGAAGAATCATACTGAAAGCTTTCAAACTGCTAATAGCACAAAGTAGGTGATGTACTGCAGGAGTAGCACAAATCTGCTTTCTGCAGTGAGCACTCCTGCATTGTCTAGAGGGAGCCTGCTACAAAGGCAGAAGATGTCATGGCAGAGCAACAAAAGTGCAACAGCAGCACGTTAGCACTGAATTCAACTTTCAGTAAATGGAGGCTGGTTAAGCTTGGTGTCTCATAATCAGCTTGTTGTGGTTTTGCCTTTGAAATTTTTGGTGTGGGAACGAAAAATAGGTAAAGTCCCAGCTACACTTAGGATATGTGATGTTAAATTATCGTATTTGAAGGAAATTAAACCATCTCCTTCCCAAGTGCTGATCCACAAGAACATTCAATTTCTGCCCTTCTACTGCACAGCTTCAGACCAGAGCCATGTCTTTCCAATTCCTCTGTGTGCTGCTTTCTGATTTCCTTGTGTTGCATTTCTGCTCAGCATTCACCCCCCAGCAGGAGGGACTTGTGGAAGGGAGTTTAGTCCTGGCAAAGGGTCACTCAGAACAAGCACAGGGATCATGACCCATCCCTCACAAGGGACCCAGTTAATGTGTGCAAGCAGAGAACCGCCTGCAGCACCTTTCTCCTCATCTGGAGCACATCTGGGCAAGGTAATTTAGTAGCTGAACTGCCTTTCTATTAGCTCAGGACAAAGGCCAGTGCAGAGCAGTTTCATGGGATGCAGTAATTCAGTGAAGTGAAGGCTGCCTGGGCTACCTGAGCTTTCATACAACCACAGGGACAGTTCCTATCTGCCTAAGATTTGCTTTGGAACAACTGAAATCACATCCAAGCCTTGGCAGAACATGGCCTCTTTAGCCCTCTCCTCATGGAAATATTAAGACATCCCAATAGCCTCCAAAACGAAATCAAACCCAAAAACTAATACAAACAAACAAACAAACCCCAAAACCAAAACCAACAAAAAACCACAAACAAACAGAGAAACCACCCCCCCCCAAAAAAAACCCCAAAAAAACCCAAAAAAAACCACAACAACCCAATTATCCATATTCCAGAAGGATTTCACCAAGGAAGAAGTCTGAAATCAGCAGCTCATATGTTTTTTGTTCCTCAACATGTGGAGCTGTAGTAGAAGTTGTTAAGCTTTCTGTTACCTGTCCTGCTCTTCTGCTGTCCCTTCAGCTTCAGGAGCTTGCTAAGCTTTGCTGTAATACATCTTCTACCAGACACAAGGAGAAACAAGAAAGCAGCTACAGTTGAATAAAAATGTTGAAAGCCATAACAGCAATGCAGAATCTCTGATGCTGGTTCTCAATCCAAGGCATTCATTATCCTGCTTTGCACAACAACAATTTTCCTATTCCTACCTGCTGCTGCAACCACAGCCTTGCTTACCATTTAGTGCACAGTCTTTAGGAAAGGATGTTTATGAGATAATTTGTCTCTCTTCATATGTGTAATAAAGAATAAATTAATAACTACATTAATAAACGAGCTACATTATTATAAGTTCTTTTCTTTATTGCTAACATAAATCATAAATGCCCCTCCACCCAAATTATAGCACAGAGCACAATTCCTACTCATAACTCAGAGCTTTCAATTATTTTTTCAATTTATAGCAACTTACCTTCTCTACCTACTACTAAGTCCCCAACAGTTCTACTGCCTACAGACACTAACTAGGAACAAAGCATGCATTACAACTTGTAGAAATCACATTGCTACTGCAAAATTTAAGCAAAGCATTTACAAAGTTATACATATCAAGGAGTGGGTTAGCACCACATATTTCTTCTCAAATGATTGTGTAATTAGTTCTCATCAACCTCCAGCCTTCCTTACCAACAGCTGGAATTGCTTTCACTATTACTTCCTGGCAAGTATTGTGAATGATGACTACAGAAATCCTGTGACATTCAGAACTTTGACATGATGAAAATTAATCTTCATTTTAGGAACATGGGAGCAAGCAAATGTGAATGTTAATGTAATTAAAGACTTGCCAGTTGGGGAATGTTGGGCACGAGGTTTGAACTTATGACTAACATCAGTTTTTCACGGCTGTGATGTACGTGTTTAGGGAGAAAAGCAATCCACTGAATTCTAAGCCATTTAATATTTGCAAATAGGTGTCATACTCACTCTGTGTGGTTGGGTGCAATTCCAAATGAAGCCACCAAAACCATTTCCATCTTCTATTTGAGATATTTTACCTGCCTTTGCTTCTACGTGCTGCAGCTCTTTTAGTCCCAGTGCTGGAGTAGAGGGCAAACCATAAAATCTGGAAACATATTCAGTTTTCCACATTGTTCTCTATTTTGATCCTGTAAGTCAGAAGGGGGTTTCCTCTTCCCAATTTTATTTGCTTGTGGCCAGCAGGACAACATATTGCAGCAAAAAAAAGATATTTCATACATATTAACCTAACCTCATGCACAAGGAGTATATTTCTTCTAAAAAAATCTCTTAATGTAAGACTGTAACAACTAATATTATGCAACTGGGCTAAAGAAATCCAAAAACCAGCATGATTCTTTCTATTTATCAATCAATATTTCTGATTTGGCTCAAGAAGACAGTACATGACTGTGTCACAGGATGTGAGGTACTCAAACACTGAAACACTTGAGAGCACACAATGTTTGGGAGCAAATTTATTTCGGGGGTAAGTGTTCTACAGGCATTTATTGCATACTCAACATACTGAACCCAGCCTTTAGACTGGCATCTGCACAGAAAAACTGGCTGTTACCTTCTTTTCATTTTATTTCAGGCAGAAATGAATTCATTAGCAGCTGAAGGTACCCAACATTCATTTCCGAACTAGGAGAGGCTTAGTTCAAAAGCAAAAAAATCTGCTGTTGTCTTTCAAGGTCAAAGGCATGCTGTCCCTGGGGTTAAATGTGTAACCATAACAAATATTTCTCTTCTTTCACCCAACCCAACATTATAAGACTATGAGGAACAGGGTGGGTTATAACCCAAAGTGGAAATGCCACATCCGGGTGCTCAGGAAGACCCCAGATATTCAGTAAGCCATGAATTTAGATAATAATTCTCTGATATACTTGCCTTATAGGCAGTGCCTATAGTTTTCCCTCCCAGTCATAGCTCATCCCCTTGAGCTTCGACAGAGAAAGAAAAGTGGATGAATATTTCTCTTTGAGACTGAAAATGGGATGTGATTTCCCTCAACCAGGAAAAAACAGGGAGGCCTACAGACCTTAGGCCCAGTTTAATTTTTCTCTTCCCTTTTTTACCTCAGGGAGGATGACAGCAGAGGGGAAGTGCTTGCTGTCAGGTAGCCCAGGGCAAGAGTAGGGCACTCACACCTTCAAGGGACTTTTCTTCTTGAGGGGCTTCAGCTCTGGCTCTGCAAACCTCACCTCTCCAGAGAGGAGGTGGAGAGGATAGGAAATAAAAAAGAGACTGTTCCCACCACTCCTTGAGGCCAGCCTTGAAGACAAGAGAAAGAGGATCAAGGACAGCCTGACCATCTGTTCAGTTCACTCAATAGGCACCAACATATTGCAGTGGGATACAATGAAATGAAAACACCCTTCATCTACTCTTCCAATGAACTATGCTGTGGGATCCCTCATTTCTCCTTCTTTCTTCCTTTCCCAGGAAAATGCAGGGATGGACCTCATCTGCCGAGAAAGGCAGTTTACCCCCTGCTTAATGAATTTACCTCACTTATAATGAGTTTCAGCATTATTTCATGGAAGGTTTACATGCACTTAGCTTGGTCCTCTTTTTTTCAGTTCATTAAACCGATAATGAAGATAAAGCTCAAGTACTAGGACTGCTAGTGAGCTGATCATGGCTAAAGTGAAACAGCCATTAAAGTTCAAACTAGCTGCTTCAGGTAGACTTTCTAGTTATGAAACTATCGATTTAATGATTTCGCCATCTTAACAAGTCCTGTTTCTTTCATGTACGTAATAAAAATGAATCTATTAATCTTCAATGTGCATATCCCCAGAAAGAAATGAGCAGGAACATTTTAATTTTCAATCAGCATTTCTGGTGGATGAACACAATTAAGTACTGTAATATAAAATATGTGTGATAGCTTAAGGATGTAGAGTAAAACTACATGAATAAATAAAAGAGCCTGTGAATGAATCATAAAAACTTGAATCTAAACCACTGAATTCTTCTTTAAGATAATAAATCAGGATTAACCTAAGCACATGCACATATTTGTGTGTACATATCTATGAGCTCAACCTGTATTTCAAATCCCTTCAAAAAGATCCACCTCTTTTTTAACCAGTGAGCACACATACAGTGTGATATAATTCCAGCAGCAAGAAAATGGAGGTAATCAAAACATTATGGTAAAATATTTATAAAAATTAATTTATAAATATACAAATTATGCCCCATTTTCTGTTACAAAGGCTGTTCCACAAGACCAATTGTAAAGTCTTGCTTTCCATTATGTGTCACATGTCTGCTCCAGGCAAGCTCCAAGCTCTCCATGCATCCTGGACAATCCTGGCAGAAAACATGGTTATTTAGGTGAAGATGGTACAAGTGATAGACTTGCAGAAGAAATCAAGTCACAACAACTGCAGGGGTACCTGGTTACACAGATGGGAGGAGAAGCTGAAACAGATGGGACAGGAGCCACTGGGTAATATTTTGACAAGCAGGAAGGATATAATGAGAAATAATCTGGAGAGATGAAATCCTAGGACATCGTAGAGAAATCCTAGGATACCCTAGAGATATTTAGTGTTGAACTGGAGCAATAGGAGGTAGACAGGAGATGAGGACTGATGTCTCCGAACCAAGAAAAGAGTGGGGTAGAGCATGGAGATTAGATGAAGATTGGATGGGATTCACTGAGAAAATATGTGGATAAAAAGCAAATAATGAGACCTGAAAAAGATTTCTGTGGATAGATCTGAAGAAATAAGATGTGTTATAAAGTGGTGGTGGCAAAGCAAAAAAAGAGAGAAAAGATATCTCTGCATGCAAATTTATTTAGTCTTCATTGCACATTTTTAGGAAGGGTGGGACTAATTTTCATTTCTATTGAACATTTGGATTGATTAACTTTTTTTCTCTCTTTTTAAAGTATTTTGGTGCTTTGAATTTATCCTCTGCACACTCCTGCAAACACATGTACCTATGTCACAATGAAATGTATTGATGAAAGAGTAAATGTACTAGCTAAAAAAGTGTTAATGAATTCCTCAGAGCTTTGAGAAAGTGATGAGTAACAACCACCAAAACAAATACACTCAGTGGAGAATATTTTTAAACAGACTTGTTCATGGAAGACTTTTCCCAGACATATTTATTATAAAATACTGTGAAGTGGTTTGTCTGGATTTTGAAGAATAATAGCCTAGAAGCTAAGTCATAACCAAGTCTGTAATAAAAAAAAAAAAAATTAAAAAGGAAGAAAAATGTTCAAATAGACCATATTAAAACTTACTTATTACATTTTAGTATTCTCAAAATGTTGTTTACTGTATATTTTATTTTTCCTGATGGTAGATCCACATTTCATTTTTCCTATCTGTCAAAACTATTTCGCTTACAGTATTTGTAGCTTGAACACTTTCTCAGTGGCAGCAATTGTATTGCTCTGTTGTCTCATCACCTGCTTCCATTCAGGTATAAGTTTTAGCTGTGGCAATATAAAGCTAAATGTGCTTGAATATTGCTTTACAAGATCTATGGAGGCTTTAGATTTCATTAAAAGTTTATTTATTCTACGGAATATATGTACTATTTCAGCAGTGTGAGAATTATTTCAGCAGTGTGAGAATAAAATTCAAAAAACCAAAAACCAGTATAAGGTCCGCTAACAGTATTTGGCTCATTAAGATTGGATTTGAAACGAGCTGCTTAAAATGACTATTTACCTTCATTTTAAGAGTTGCAGAATGCTTAAATTTTAATGTCTATGGTTTTTATTGAATTAAGTAAAGATTAGGATGTCTATAAACATAAGATACTTATTCTTGAGTTGAACAACAAATCAAAAGTTCTTGTTCAAGTTCCTGCAGTGCAGGAAATAGAAGCAAATATATTTTATGTTTTATGCCATATACAGCAGAAGAAGGCAATTTTTTCCTACTTAAAAAGTGAATCTGCCTATTCCTCATTGAAACAGGTACATATACCTAATATGTACAAGAGTGGCAAATGTCACAGGTTAGTATTTAATAATCCTATGATCAAACTGGGTTTATACATCCTGTAAATTGAATCAATTTATCACTCATTACATTTTTATCTGGTATCCAGTTCTAGGGATTTATTTCAACAGTAGTTGATGATGAGAGGATGTTTACCATTCTCCTGCAGATTGGTAGACATAATTTGGGTCAACCTTTAATAGCTGACAGAGATCAGCAGTCTGATACTTGAGAGATTTTAATACTGAACATAGAAACAAAGTTCCACTAAACTCTCCTCAAGTGAGGAGGAAACTTTACCACTCTTATCTGGTCATCAACTGCCGAACAAATCATCAACATGTGATGGAATAAGACTTGGAACAGAAAAACCAAATTTGAGAACGTCCTTTTTGTCCCCTAGTTTTTAGTGCTGGTTAGTCCTTTGCAAACTCATCTCCCACTAAGGCCTTTCATGTGGAACTGTCTTCTCTGGAGTAAGTCTGCTTCCCTGGTGTCTGTTCCCTACTCCAGTGGACTATATGAGCAGAAAAAAGAGTAGAAATGGGGCATATCCTGCCAGGCCACAGCAAGATTAAGTGTTTCCTGGATGAAGCATTCTTGTTGAAGACCCCAAATTTTTTAAAGTATTGCATTTTTTGAAAAGAAAATATAAAATCTCACCTTCTGTCAAAGTCACTTGTGAAAATCTGCAGCTCTGACTCGCCCAACACTGCCTCCTTCAACCTTGCAGTAACATTGCCAGAAACAAGACCTCCATAGAAATCATAAAGGTTTTGGAATACAGTGCCATGCTCCTCCACAAATATCATTAAAGCCAAAAGTGCGCATGTCTCATCTCAGTAAGTCCTCAAGAGCAGACCTTGTGACTGAAGTATGGAAATGGTCCAGAAATAAGCTTTTGGTTTGGTCTCTTCTCCACCACTACTTCTTCCCTGTGGGAGTTCTCTGTTGCACAGTTATCTTTGCTCTTTTTCACTATCAGGCAAGTGTATGCAAAATCCAGTCCAAGCAAGATGAGACATTTGGACTGACTAAATACTTGCAAATGGACAACAGAAGAAGCAAAATTGCCCCACATTGCCCCTTCAGATGTGATTTTGTCCTACAAGATGTGGCAAAATCACATCTGAAGCCACAATTACAGCACAGAAAACACGGAGTCCCTGATAAAGAGTACTTGGTGTTTCCAGGAAGCTGAGGACAAAACCTTAGCTCCTGAGATGATGCACACTATTGCTGAGCATACACACAAAAAAGGGGCATCAGGCAGAGAGGAGGATTACATGGTGCAACACTGAGCTTGAACTGAACACAGGTGTCTGAAACACATTGCTGTGGAGGACCCACATTCAGTTCTCTACAGATAAAATTGGATGGAGAAATTGTATTCCCACCAAGGATGGCAGATGGGACAAAATATGGATCTACCTGTATAACTTTAAGAAGGATCTGACAATTATTAATAGTTTTTAGATAGTATTTTATATTTACAAATCTCAGTGCAAGCTGAATTTAATTAATGATAAGTCCTTAAATACACTGGAGTTGAACTAGAGCAGCTTAGAAAGACTGATGCATGAAGACAGAAGGATCGTTAGCCTTAATGAATCAGCTTTGGGACAGTGGATGGAATAAATATTGGAAATAAACATGGACAGTGTGTGACATGTTGGTAAGATGAAAAATTAGTCACCTAACACAAGCTGCTTTGTGGTATTCCAGCTTCTGACTGTTTTCCTGGCAGATTGATAGCCATGGGGTGAGTTGAGGTTGCAGTATACAGTGATGAGAAGATACACAGTGCCTGCTCATGGTGCCACAGGCACTGGTTTCCTCTGTCTACTACCAGTACTGCCAGGGCACTTATTGATTCCTGGTGTTTTAGCAGATGCAGAATCAAGTCTATGAGTAACCATTACATCATTGTTACTTTCAGGCTTTTGGAATGGGACATAATGGAGCACTACTAATTAATGTGTATAATTTTAACTTCAGCCATGTCAACATAGCAGAATCTAAATGAAAGACCTGAATGAAGAACATCACTGTTTGAGCAGATAACCATGATGATTTTGTGGTATGAAATTACTTGAGATGAAACTGTTGCCTCCCCAGCCAGGCTGAGAGTGATTCTCCTCTGGGTAGAACAGCACTTCAAAGGATTTGACCATCCATTAGTTACAGGCACTGCATCCTCATAAAAATCCTGCAATTTTGCTGGCTCTGTGCCCTGTATTGGTTTTCGGAAATACCAGACACTATCTCAATCTAATATATTTACAATTGCATTTTGAATATATCTAGAATGACTGGCAGACAGATCAATTTTTTTGATAAAAGTGACTTTCTATATTAAAAAAATAAAATCTATCTAAGCAGTCTGCATTTAAATTTTCCTATAATATATTGCTGTTAAACTTTCTGTATCTGCTTCGGTGTTTATAAGTAACACCATTATTCCATGACCAGATAAGCACCCTTCATTTTCCATTAAATTTTCTCATCCTTAGCCCCTTGAATTGAGGGAAATGGCAGGCACAGCTGATTCAGAGGTTGCTAGCACAGGCTGCAGCTGAGTACCAAGTCACATGAGCACTGATTACCCACCCCTGCACCCACGGGTGCCTGAAGGGCTCCTCCCAGCTTTGCTGCTTAAAGCTTCCTTATCTCTACTGAGGCAAAAGCTGGGTTTGACTGACATTTGTTATTGACTCCAGAATTCTTGCAACAGCATGAAAATCCTCAGGTTGTAAAAAAAATCCCTTTCCCAACCACACAGTTGTTATTTAACTGCACAAAAAAGCGATGGCATACAGCAGGACAGCAATGTCCAGCTATAATCACACTGGTTGCTGTGGTTAGACATTCCTACGTTTCAAACTTCTATGCTATTACTAATAATATCATAAACCATCTTGATATTATTCTCACTTCTTTAAGTGATCTGCCACATTAAACAGATGTTTATTCTTTCAGTCATGTAAGATACAGAGGCTTTGCTCCTTTGTGCTCACACAGATTAACTCCCCCCTGCAGAAGCAAACAAGAGGAGGACACAGCTCTTGCTATAAGTATAGGTAGCCTGGTAGCTATGGTAGCAAGACTTTGCTGGAGTGAGCCCTGTTCTGGAAATAACAGTGCATAGGTTACATGAAATAAAATAAACACGGATTTGTTTACTAGTAAGCTGCTGTGATAAATAGAAATGAAAAGGATTAGGCATTCCTTTGGGAAATGTGCCTCTTTTTCATATTAATTACACTGACAGTAGCTTATTAATGCTGTGTCAGCTTTTGTTTACAGTTTTCACAGAAAAAAAATAGAATTGATACAACAGAATGTGAATAGAGACATTTATTTTTTGCTTGGTACATGTTTCAGTGATTATTTAAATAAACAAATGAAGATACCCTCACCATTATCTGCACACTGCAACACACCATCACAAGAAAAAGCAGAAGAACTGAACTAAAATTCTAACAGGAAACTGTCAAAGCTTCACATTTGGTGCTTGAGGAATGCATAATACATGTAAGATTTTCTTTGTGGAATCAGAAAGTCATCCTACTCAGTTCACCTTCAATCTCATTTTCCCAGGTGAAGTTTCAGCTGAAGCTTTTTGAGGGAACATAAAGAGCTCTAAGTCCTTGAGAAGCCACACTTCTTGTTCTTTTACTCAGCTATGAAATTCATCATAATATGTTTATATTATAATGATATAGAAAAGTCTGTATTGGTCCCCTATAAGACATTTGTATTCCATAGTCCCAGGGAAACACATATAACCCCCTGCCCAAATACAGCAGGAAAGGTCTGTACTAAGATCATGCTGTAGCATGTACACTCCTGCCAAAGTGAGCAAGAAACACAGAGGAAACTGCTTGGGTTTTAAAAAGAAAACAACAGCAATCTGTTTTGTTTAAGGCACTGAAATACTGAGGGGAGAGCTAAAGAAATGGGTTGTGCTTTAAATACAAAAGAAACTTAGTGCTTGATCAGCTCTCTGCTCTAGTATATGTACAAAACTCTGGTCTTAGCCTATTTTGTGTGTACCTGTCTCAGCAGTCCCATCGGGACCCTAAGAGAATAGGGGGAAAAGTTGGTGTGCAAGTGTGTCATGCCATAAAGACCTCCTTTCCAGTTGTTTTTCTGTTTAGTTGATTGATTCTTATCAAAGTTCCTCAACTTTTACTTTTACTCAGTTGGCTAGAGCATGGTGCTAATAGTGCTGCTGTTGTGGGTTTGATCCCCATATGGGCCATTCACTCCAGAACTGGATTTGATGATCCTTATGGTTCTCTTCCAACTCAGAATAAATATTCTGTGGTTATGTTATCCTGCCTCAGTCCAGATGGGAATACTAGGGGTCTCAGTAGCAGGTACTTCACTCACTAAATTGGGATCTTCAAACTGAAAATGCAATAATTTTATAGCAGTCTGCCCTGCCTGGGATATTAATCATGTATTGTTTGTGGGGGTTAAGACTTGGTGCTTTGTCATGGAACAAACTCTAAAAATATAAGTACCAGTAATAAAATCACTCCGGCTGGCTGGGACGTACTGCTGAGGTTTACTGTCGGAGGCACAGGGAGAAGCTGCTGGGTCCAAAATCCATCACCCTGAGTTGTCCCTGGCATGTTTCCCCCGGTGCTCCCGGCACCGCTGTGAGTCAGCCGCCGCTCCTCAAGTGCCAAACCGACGTCAGCCGGGGTTAGTCAGAGAGGGACCAGGGGACACGTCTGTCCCTCCCCACACAGCTGTCATTAAAAAAGCTCTGGCCCTGAATACAGAGTGCTGCTGCAGTGGAGAGGTGGCCAGGCCCTCAGGAGGCTCCAGGAGATGATGGTCCACAGCTTCACAGGGCCTGTTTGTTCTTAATTGCCACTGTCCTGTCTCCTGCTGTGTCACAGGGTGTCCTGGTGACAGGACAGGCTCAGGGCTTTGGGTGTGCCATTGGAGGCAAAGAAGGGGTCATTCTTTGTCCAGGAATGGGCTGGTGTCCCGGGATCTGGGGTCCTGTGAAACTTTTGTGTTGTGCTGTCTGGCATGACAGGGTGCACCTCAGCAGGGCAGCACCTCAAATGACTCACTCACAGGCTGGCACTTCTGCTACCCAGAAGATTCGGGATGATGCTTCAGAGGCTAGGGGAATGCCCACCCAAATCTCTGGAAATCCAATGGGACTAAGGTTTCTAAAGAAGTGACCTTTCTCTAGAAACTCCCTGACTGTACTGGTGAATATTCAGATACCTTTTAGAAAGGCTGTGAAAATCAATAGAGGAGGGTGTGTGTTTGCACACATATACTTATAATGTAAAACAGATGTTCAAAACCCATCATTTGATCTCATGTAACCATTTACAATGTTTCCCTAGAAACAGGCAACCTTCTCTTCTTTGGCAATTAAATGCACATTTGGCTGCATTCCTATACATTAGTAGCATCTATTTTTTTGTCAAATAAACAAGTGACTTAAAAAATAAATTAAATTAAACAGGAAGTTATTTCTCACTTTTTCTCATATTACTTTTCTCCTTACATGCATAAAGGAAACTTCCCAAAATCCTGTGTATGTTGCTGGTGTTGTTTAGAGTCTTGAGAGCATTGCTATTTTAAGCATATACAGACATAAAATAGCAATATAGTGATACTGAATATTTACCATTAGTGTAGACGGTTTTATTTATAGAAATCCAACTGCCTAATTTCTATTTTACTCATATTTGGGTGGATGTTCTGTCACAGATTAAAAAAACCTGACCTGATCATACATCAAACAGATGGGTTTAGTTCTTCTAGGTCTGGACTGACATTTATTACTTATGGGAAATACAACATGAATTGTCAACTAAAGTTTTCTTGCCTTAAGTTGGTTGCCACATGTATCCATAGCATATGGAAAAAGGGAAAGAAAGGGATAATTTAGGACCACATGCCAGAAAGTGGAAAAACATTAATCTAGCTAAAACCTCAGAAAAATCCAATCATTTCAAAGTATAAATCTTGACAAGTCAGATCCCTGCAATGCTAACACAACATCATCAATGACAACTGTGTCCTGAGTGGAGTCGTAAAGGGGAAAGCCCATAGAGGAATACTTGTATTTTTTTTTTTTTTTTAGACACAGAACAATATGGTCATCAGGCAATAATCAGCCTGACAGTAATCATTCCGGCTACTGAGAGGACTTTTCACAGTTCAGTATGAAAAAGGCTGCCTTTTGATACTCAGTATTTAGCCTTGCCGTTGTCAGGGTGACTGGAAAAGGGCTGTGAATAGAGAGGGATAAAAGAGAAGAAAAATGATGAAACTTTCTTTGAAGGGAAAAAAAAATATCAGTTTTACAGAAAGAAAATACTGGTCTCAAATCATACCAATCATGAAAAAAAATTGCTAGAACTAAAATTAGGGCAAAAACTGAAGTCTGATGTGACAAAATGTTTACAGAACATATTTCCTTTATTCCAGTCAACATTAAATGAGATAGAAAAGAAAATTACTTGAATGAAGGAAATGAAAGGAAATAACATGCAATGACACTTTTGAGTGACTTATCAGTTGGGCCACTCTAGATCTCATAGCTTCTAGTCTGCAGGATTTCACTCACTTCTAGTGACCAGCACGGGCAGCAAGTGTCACACATATCCAGCTGCAAATCAGGTGCTGCTGTGCTGCTTCCTCACTGCTGGGTGTCCTACCCTATTGCTGACCTAATGCAAGATTACCCGCTCAAAAAGCTTTAATGGCCATACACCTTCCCAGAGAGGAATTTTCTTGGCTTCAGTTACTAACTTAGATCCAAGACATTGTGTTTAAGGCCCAGTGCTGTGGCACATGGATTTGAATGAGTCATGTATGTGAGTAGGACCTTGTTTTATCCCTCAGTGGTGAGGGGGAAGAGAAACAGCCTCACATTTTCCCATTCATGTTTTAAAAACCTAAGACACGATATAACAGACCTCCTAGAATTAGGTAACAAACAAAAAGCTAGAACTAATCTGTACATTAAAAAAAAAAAAAAGAAAAAAAAATCTTTCAAAGCGAAATGCCAAAGCTTATCTGTGCTAACACTGAAATCACCAGAGAAATTTAAAAGTTATTCACTTCCCTACCTCACTTCTGTGTACCTGATTGCTGATTTGTCTCTATCACATCTTGGATGTTTTTCAAATAATTCTGCTCCAGGATGGACCAGTCTGTGGAGCTGCTGCTTTTAAAATACAGCTTCTAATCTGTGATTAAAAGACAACTTATAGGAAGTGTACAAAGCAAGCCATGCAGCAGGGAGAATGGTCTGCTCTCTCTCAGTCCATCTCAAGGCCACAGCTCCTGAATGAAAACCTCAAGGGCTGGTTTCTCTCCCTATCTCTGCTGAAGAAGACAACCCAAGCTTTTTTTAATGGCCATGAACTGTGGAGTCACTACTGCCGAAGTGCATCCCTCAGGATGGTCCCTCTCTGACCAAAGGATCATAGCAAATAAAAGTGTTTGTCAAGTGCTGCATAAAAGCCCACAAAACAAAGAGTAACTCATTTCATGTACAGCACTTGGTAAATAGCCCATTAAACGATAAAAGAACAACAAAAATTTATGTTTACCCATAAACTAGGTACTATCCGCTTTGTGTGTGCGACAGTTTCCTGGGAATTAAACTGCAGTCATGCAACAAAAGGTTTTGTTATGTGCACAGGGGGATGACAGTCCCTCTCTTCCTATCATTGTAGTTCTTTACTTGGCGAGCATCACGGCCCTTTAGCATTGCCTCCTGTGTACAGTCACCTTATATATTGCTATTTTCTGACTCAGTATAGGACATGCAGACAATGCTGTTTGCTGAAGGAATAAATAATGTAAGAAGGTTTTTTTCACCAAACTGAAAGAGAAATGGAAACAAGCACAGAGAAACAGGACAAATTCACAGGGAACCTACATGTGACCATGGTCTTGCCAGGTGGCTGTCAGTATTGTCCCCAGATAACCTGTGCTTAGTGGGGGCTGAAGCCATGTCCAGTTCCTTGGAAACTGAAATGATGTAAGGATGGCTAAGGAGAACAGGAAAAGAGAGTCAAGTTTGGTCAAAACAAACTCAGGTTACTTAAAACACATGATTGGTTTTCATTTTTTGGCTGAAACAACTCACTGAAAATGTCTTATGTGATGACAGAAAGAGGGAAATTGCCATCTGCTGGTATCCGATACAGCCAACAATATTTTCCTATCCAAGCACCAAAACTGCTTCTGTCCCATATATGCTTGAGCAGCTGGCAACTATAGCAGAGCAACAAGCTGCTTCAGTGCTTTGACACATTGTTAAATGAAAACAAAAGGGAAGGAAAAAAAACAAACAGTGAGAAGATATTGGAGAGTGGTTAGAAGCTGGCAAGTTGTTAAGCACTAACCTCTGTCTAGACCCCAAATCCTTCGTAGCCCGGGGTCTAGTGGATCTATGGTTTGGTTCACTCCTTTCAGAAATGCAAAATTCTTCTTCCTTCCCATGCTGAAGGCATCCACTGGAATCACCTGCAACCCAACAGATTTAGCACGTCTCTGTGTTTATGTGTGCTTATGCTCCCAAGTGCCTGGTATGAGGAACTGCAGCAATTTGCTGCTTAGCCCTGAAGAACACCTCAGCTGCAGGGCAGGAGAAATGCAGTGTGCTCCTCACAGGCAGCCCTGACATTCATTGGTACTGTGACATGAGTTACTGTGAATGACCAGGAGGCCACAGATACCTCTGCAGTGTCATCTCTGTGTCTCCATTGGCGTGGGTTGTGACTGACATGCAGGAAGAAGGCAGATGGAGACACTGGAAAAGCAGCCTTTGCAAAGCCGATGGATAAGGAAAAGCCATGTGGTTCTTACTGGCACAGACAATGGACCAGTAGATGACACCTAGTATGCCTTTCCTATTTCAGAAATTTTTAATTTTAGAGCAGTCTTTATAAGACAAGCCTGCATGGGGCTTCCTCTTTCTGATAAATAGCAGGTCTAGTTTTGTTTTCTTCTTTTAACAATGCCTGTAGTTTTGCTAGCGAGTCTCTGAAGCTTTCCATTTGCTTCCTCTGCTGACATGTCTTCTCATCAGATCAGGAACCTTTGTGTCTGTGTACTGGTATAACCAAAGTACATATAAGCTTCAGGTATGAACTTCTGGAACTGCTTCTTTCTCCAATTTTAGCTGTCTCATAATTTTTGTTTTCCTTTTATCCTTCTCTCAATTCCCCATGTCACTTAATGTGAACTTCTTCTTTGAAATCACAGTATCACAGAATTGGCAGGGTTTGAAGGGACCTCTGGAGATCATCCAGTCCAACCCCCTGCTAAGGCAGGGTCACCTGGGGCAGTTAACACAGGAATGTGTCCAGTTGACTTTTGAATGTCTTCAAAGAGGGAGACTACATGACCTCCCTGGGCAGCCTGTTCTAGTGCTCTGCCACCCTCCACGTAAAGCCGTTTTTCCTCATGTTGAGGTTGTGCTTTGATTTATGGCCATTGCCCTCATCCTTTTTTACCACAAAAAATGTCTGGTACCATCCTGTTCACACTCACGTTTGAGATATTTATATATATTAATGATATCCCCTATCAGTCTTCTCTTGTCCAGACTAAACATCCCCATCTCCCTCAGTCTCTCCTTGTTAGAGAGATGCTCCAGACCCCAAATCATCTTTGTGGCCTTCACTGGACCCTCTCCATTACCTCCTTGTCTTTCTTGTGCTGAGGATCCCAGAACTGGACACAGCACTCCAGAGGTGCCCTCACTAGGGCTGAGTAGAGGGACAGGATCACCTCTCTCGACCAGAGGGGAAGGATCACCTCCTTTGACCTCCTGGCCACACTCTTCCCAATGCACCCCAGGATCCCTCTGGCCCTCCTGGCCACAAGGGCATTGCTGGCTCATTGTCATCCAGCAAGACTCCCAGGTCCTTCTCTGCAGAGCTGCTCTCCAGTAGGTCACACTCCAGCCTGTGCTGGGACTTGGGGTCATTCCTCCCCAGGTGCAGAACCCTGCACTGGCCCTTGTTGAACCTCTTCAAGTTTCTCTTCATCTGATTCTCCAGCCTCCCAAGGTCCTGAATGGCTGCTCAGACTTCAGATATATCAGCCAGTCCCCCCAGTTTTGTGCCATCAGCAAACGTGCTCAGGATACATTCTATCCCTTTGTCGAGGTCATCAATAAACAACTTGAATAAGACTGGAACCTGTATTGATCCCTGGGAAACATCACTGACTACACACTTCCAGCTGGTTTCTGCTTTGCTGATCACGACCCTCTGAGGTCTGCATTCAGGCAGAGCTTGCCTATAAAATAATCTAAGTAAGTGTGGCCTCAGAAAAGACAGGCAACATAAGGTGCAAGAAACCACCACTTCTTTTTCTTACATTTGAGAGAGGAAAACAGCCTATTTTGAATTTCTTCAAAGGATGCTACCACTTGTTGCTTCTTTTATGCTTTTGCAAGTTTCAGAATATCTGGGGATTGGCTATCACTGATCAAGGAAGGGTGTTAAGAAGGGTGGTGGAGGCATGTGGTTTCCCATATTTTTCTGTTCACTGTATAACATTTTCAGCATCCTGCTGCAATATGGCTTTTTCTGGCTGATGCACACACTGTTATGTGCAGTTCCACTTCACAGCCTAAATTCCTTACTAAACATGAATACAAAGTGCAGCTATATCTGGGATTTCAATTACTATTGTGGAGAAATCTCCTGTTGACACAGAAATTAAAGAGAAGCTCCTTGTGTCTTAAAAAAAAAAAAAAAAAAAAAAAAAAAAAAAAGGGTTTGCATCTTCCTTGAAGAGCTGGAATAATAGAAGCTTTCAAAATACTCCATGGCCTGTCATTTGTAAGCATCATCTGGGTCTGTGTTTCAAACACAGTTTGGTGTATCTCCTATTCTACACTGCAGAATCCCAGAACTGTAGATATTGGAAAAGAGGTAGTTTGCTGACAGAATATACAGCAGAGGCATTTCAATTGCTTAAACATGGGCTCCTATTTCCTTTTTAGATGGTACAGAGCATCTTGGATAGAGATGGGACTATCCATCTATCAAGACTAGCAGAACATTACTCAAACCTCAGGAGACCCCCACAAGTCTGGGGAAACAGCTGAGGACCAGGTAGTTTGTAATACCTAAAATGACCCAGGATCTCTGTGGGGAAAGGGGCCAAGCCTTGTAGCCTGCACTTTACTCAGCCACTTGTTTTTTTCTTTCTAGAACTTACTTCCAATGTAAGAAACGGGCAATGCTTTCTGTGTTACTCAAAGTATGTTTGTTTTCAATAATTTTCTTTCAGAAGCCTGTCTCTCATTTTGGGCTTCCCACTTGGACTTACAGATGTTTGAAATATCAGCACCTAACCTAAGCTGCTTGCTCTGATCCCTTTAGTCTCTATACTCCATCTGTGTTCCACTAAGACAGGCATTGTCAGTTGCTTGAGACCAGAAGGAAGAATTGTTAACTGAAACTACCACCAACTGTAGGAGAGAGAGTTTGGTTAGACTGGACTCTCATTTCAGGAAGTCTGAAATTAAATTAGAAGCATATTCTGGTTTGAGTAAGGCAAATATTACAAATAAGTCCTTCTGTGCTGCACTTTTATCCTGAATCCTGGTGTTTCCACAAGTTGCAACAGAAGTCTCACTCTTCAAAGGCAATCCAGCCCCCTCCTTATACTTTGGGAAAGTCCAAAGTTCTTTGCCTTGCTAACTTCATTATAACCACTAATAGCAAATTTAAATACAATATAAAACCTTCCAGCCCATTAGTTAAGGAAGATGCACTCACATCTATACAAACACAAATAACAATGATGTCTCTGCAAGTGTTGATTAGACCTTGAATGAGGAAAAGAAAATGGATCTTGCATTCCTGGAATGTTATGAAGTGCTTAATTTTAAAAAACCTCATCCATAAACTGAAACTTTACTTTTTATTTCTTGAGATGCAACTCACTTTTAGTGAGCAACAGTGATGGCTGTTTGTTAAAAATGGTCATTTCAGCAAGCTTCTTATGATTTTTAGGTTTTCCAGACTATTAGAAGGTGACAAAGATATATGGAGGGTTGGGCAACTTCTAGGCTTCCATGTTTTTCTTTATTTACCAGTAGAGAAGATGGAATTGTGAGAAGATCCTGAACAACATGAACTGCTTTGAGAAGAGACACAGGGCTCAGGTTCACAGTTAAACTCTATTGAATTAATAAGTTTTGCATCTGTTTATTCCAAGGCTGGGAGGCACATCCAGCTGGGCAAAGTGGCTCAGCTCACGCACAGGTGCCATGTGAATATTTAAAGTCTCAGCCTCCCTGTATTGTGAGAAGCTGTGGGAATCAGCCAGATTCCTCATCAGCTTTGAAAGTGGTGCCTGGCATTCCAGTGTGTTGAAATGCCTTACATGACCCTTGATTATTCAGCCTTTTTACTTGAAAAACAATTTGAGTTTTACACTCGTGAATAGATCTGGCCTACAAGGAACTCTTCTGCCACAAATTATGATCCTGACACAGAACTTCAATGCCTGTAGGAGCCTCAGAATGCTTTTCAGCCCATCTTTAAGCTATGAGGAAAGATGACACCACTGATAGATGTTGATCTGCTAGGTATTTCTCAGAGAAAGTCAGTAAAAAAAATGTACCAAGTAAGCATTCCAAATAATCACTGCTAAAGTAAGAATAACAAGGAATTAAGATAGTATGATTGTTCATAATTCACCACTTTTCAAAGAAAAAAGTCATTTGCCAACTATATCCCATTTCATGCAACGGATAAAATTCACCCTTATAGTATAAGAATTACCCATAGAAGTGACTTTGGCCCATCAGTGTGATCAAGGCTTTGAGTCACTCCAACAAGTATATTGTGATTTATATTTTTCTCCAACCCTCTTCTTTTTTTTCTCATGTTAGTCTGCTGAAAGTTTCAATTTGAGCGTTCCAGATGCTTCCATTTGCAGTAGGTGGTATTATATGAAAGACATCCTGTGCAACAAAGGCCTTCACTTGTCTGTGAAAAATCACCTGTACAAAAAGCCAGCACATAAATTATGCTACACTTCTGTAGACTCCAGCTCCATAGTAGAAACCCTGGGTTATGGACAGAGAGATCTAATGTTAAACAGATTATTCCCAAAGAGCGGGAAAGACTCTGTGGTGGATGAAACACCATTCACTTCAGTAGCTCCATAGATGTAAGTAGAGAAGTGAACATGCACAACTGAATCAGAGGCAGAAGCACTTTGCAGTGCCAGATTATTTGTAAGAGAGGGTATTTTTATAGTACCTATCAAGTGAATTTGGCAGGATGCAACCCTGAACAAGGCTCAATCACTTAGTTACCTGCCTAGCCTAACCATCTGGTCAGCTTTGTAATTTGTAAATCACTAACTTTTAATCATATAACATCTATGCTGGGATGCAAAGGAAGAGAAGAAAATACCTTGGTGCCTCATCCATTTTTGGAATATGTAGATAGAAACTCAATATGCTAACCCTTCTCTAGTCCCTCTGTCCAATAATAAAATTAATCATTCCTTGGAATAAATATTTACCTAAGGTTTGTCTATTCCTCATCACTTCCTAGATGAGTACATCCTAATATTACTCTTATTATGTCATAGATTTACCTGATTTACCATTTATTCCTGAAGTAAACCTTAAAAACACCATACTAAAATGCTGATGATCAGGAGCTGATTCTGGCAAGCAATTTACACTCAAAGAGCAACTATTGATACAACTACAAACTTTCACAATAAATTACCTGGACATAGAATCTGGTTCTCACTTTTCTCTGCAGCAGAAATTCCAGGATGTATGTCAAAATAACCAAATGAGAGGAAACACAAAACAGATAACAGCTTATACATTAAAATCTTTTTCTAAATTTCCAGCAATAAATTCTTTCCAAAAAGGTCCTCTCAGAGAAAGGGGTCAGCCATTTACTTAATATAATTTTCAATCTATGTCTTGATTTGCTATCTTGATAAATACTGTATTGGCAAAAGCACTCAAAGAACTAGCACACAGAAACATGATACCTTACAGGAAGCTATTGATTATAATGGAGACCTTTCAGAGAAAAAAAAAGAATAGATGTACCATGTGCAAATGCATTGTAATGTGGAATCAATGGAATAAATGTAGCCAGGAATCCCAAACATATAAACTGGATAATCCATATGAGAATAATGTGTTCTGTGTGATTTCTAAAAATAATTTTTGGTGATACCAATTATATTTGATTGCAATACTAAGCAGATAAGCAGCTGTGTCAAAATTACCCTCCTTCCAGTGTATTTTTTAAACACATATAGTCTTCCTTACTATAATAAGTATTTACACACAATATATGGCACTGTCCCAATAAGACTTGACTGTACATCACCTATACTACTTAGAAAGCTGGGATGTGGAACTGAAGGCACCTGATAGCAGGAACTTACCTTTGTTCCAGACACATAGAAAATATCTCCCCTAGCTGATGTGTACACTGTATCATTTTCTCTCCTCCCCATTATGTTTCGTGTGTAGCTTTCATCAGGTCCTTCCTAAATCCCACCCTTGCCACAGGCAGACCAGATTATTATGCCTCTCCACACAGTTCTGAGAAATCCAATTCCTCCTAGCTCAGAGGCAGTGGTGCTAAAAAACTGGTAGTGAGACATGAGTAGAACATGAAGTATGGACCAGGGAAGCAAAGAGTGTCAGGTATAAGGCTGGAATGAGAAGGGACCCAGTAAATAAACCACTTGGATATTCACTTATATTGACCTTGGCCAGCAGCCAGGCATCCACCCAGTGACTCTCTTGTTCCTTCTTCTCAACAAGGTCAGGGGAGAAAAAATGATGAAAATCCTGGGAGGTTGAGGTAAAGACAAGGAAATTGCTTGCCAGCTGCCATCACATGCAAAGAAACCTGGGGATAATTAAGCTAATTTATTGCCAATTAAAATAGATTTGGGTAGTGAGAAACAAAGAAAAAAAAATGAAAACAACCCTTTCTCCCTATCAACACCCTGCTTTTTTCCTAGACTCAACCTCACTTCTTTGTACCTGATTCCTCAATCATCCCAAGCAGTGCAAAGAGTTGAGCTGTCCTTGATGTGCCCATCACTGGCTGCTGGGCTCAGCTGTGTGTGGGTCCAATGCAGACATGGCTGTGTCCGGCACAGGGCAATCACTGACTGCTTCTTACTGTATTTTTAACAAGGTTTTGAACAGATACCAGGCCCATCTGTACTGGTAACACCTTGCCACCTACACCCAATACACACTGCCATTGGTTTTACCGAGTGTTGTCAACAGCTGAAATCCAGCTGAACAGAGAGGTAGGTGTAAAGAGGTGGGGCATTGTATTGCATGGCTCTAACACAGTATTCTCTCTCTATGGAGAATATCAGCTTATTCTCCCTTGCTGACCTTCACTGCCATTAAAACCCAAAATGCAAAACAGCCACTCAGCGGCCTCATACACACAACTCAGCTTAAAAAGAGTTTAGGAACTCTTTTTAATTGCTTTTTGATTAACCTTACCCTGCCTTTGGAACGAGACCTGTCATTACCATTACTGTTCCCTGGCACAGAACCCAAAGTGCCATTTGCAAAGATAACTGTGCCTCAGTCAAGGCAGGGGTAAGCCAGAAAACAACACAAAACAACACTTGCAAAGTGCTGAATTTGAGCTTATTACGTGCAACATATGCAGAATCCCCCTGAGTCCTGGAAGATGGAGTCCTCCTAAATCCCTTCTGATTTGGTGCCTCTGCTTCCAAGAGCAAATACAAATAACTATTACTTCTTAAATGAAGCAGAGGAGAATTTTTTGGCTTTAGGGATCTTGAAAAACATACCTTAGCTTTCCCAGTGGAATAACTGCACTGGTTTATTTTTTATTAAATGAGTACCAAAGCAGTGATTTATATTTACAGCATCTGACTATGTAAATTTTTTTTAATAAACATGTATTGAGTAGGAAAGCAACACCTATCATTATGAATAGGTTAGCATTCTTGCAAAGCTTTCCCTCTAAGGATTTCAAGCCTGTTTAATTTGCAGTTGCTATAGCTTATCCCTGGGGACCTTCCCCCTGTGTAAACCTGAAGGAGGTTGGAGACTTGGCTGGATTACCATTGAGACACATGGGCAAATGTAGTTAGGACTATGCCTGGATGATTTTGATTTACAAAACTAGGTTGGAAATATTCATCTGTCTCTGGAGGAGTAAACAGCAGCTTGTCACTGCTTTTAACATCCCCCTTTCTGCGTAGGGGGTAAATACCATTGGATGTTGCAAGGTGAGCATTTAGAGTGGGGAAATATATTTTGTTTCTTTATAATATATACATACCCTTACTCTTGGGTGATCTCCTGGGACAATGCTACTTAATTCTAGTGAAATATGTTTTCAGATTTTTCTCCTTCCAGCTACATCCTTCCTCACAGCTCATGTTCACAAGTACTCCTGGTTTGTAGACTTTAGAAGTCTACAAGTCTATGCACTCTGAGTTTCCTCCATCCTTCTGGTGCTATGGGTCTGAGATGTAATGAAACAGTGCAACATGGGAGAGAGGATCTTACTTTCAGAGATGATGACCTCTGATTCAGGCTAAATCCACTCTGTGAAGGTGATGCAGAGAAAGCATCACCTCCAGGCCTGCCTGCAGATACCCTCTAGCTTTCAGGCAATGGTCCTTGCAGAAAGAGAAGACCTGCTTTCAGGATTTATACACTGTCTACCATTCACACTGTGCTACTTCTCATCTTCTTGCAATTCTCTCCAATGAAGATGGCCGTAAAAAAATCCACAGCTGCTCTTCTACTGAAAGTTTACTAATTTGATGTCCTTCCTTGCTTTATTGCTAGTGGTTATAAAGACTCATTTGCTATAGCACTGATATTAGAGATGTCTTTTCCTGAGGAGAAAGAACTGCTTATTTGAGTCTTTTTAGTTTTTCTGTCCCACCTAAACCACCAAACTTGTTATAAAGCTTTTATGTAGATTATTACCAACAACATTATCATATTAATTATCCCTCTGTGAATTCCTAAAATGTTAATTCAACACATAGTGCTAATTAAAGAGGACACAGCTATGAAACTAGGCAAAGACTACAGTCCAGTATCCAACAGAGTTTTCTGTTACCTGACAAATAAATCAGCTTTCACTACTTTTTTGATACTGAACTGAAAGGACTGCCTGCCTTGACTCATCAACACATAGTGGCTTGCCACAAATAGCTTGGCATCCTCAGGTTTGTTCCTAGTTTTTCCCAATAATGTGGACTCCTGGATGTCACTATATGCTCTTGTTTCACTCTTTCCAATACTGGCTTGGTTTGGAACCAGGGATTATTATCCAGTTATAATGTTTGGACTGTGGAGTGGACCATTAGCAATCATGGACAAGCAATTTGACTTGGATTTAACTTGTGGGCCATGTTGCATCTCAGTGTACTGGTCTCCAACTCAAAAGTCAGTTTCAGTTGAACGTATGTTTGTGCTTAGGACTCCAATTTCATTTACAAATGCTTTATCAGTGAACCTGGGAGAAGAACCCCTACTGCCATGCTGCTGTGAACTGGCATTGCCAGAACTCCCTTTTATCTTCCTGTTGAGGATGTGTCTCAAAGTCCAGCAGAATCAAGCACAATTGCTGGTGGCCTACAGAGCTTTGTACTTCAGAAGAGGGAAATTTCCAGAGCCCGTAACTTGCATGGCCCTAAGTAATGTTTCAAGATCTGTGCTGGTCAGAAGGGTAAAAATCACACCTGAGGAGAGGCCTAGGTTCAGGTCTGAGACTCAAGGGGCACATATAGCACAATGTTCAGAGATTTTTGGTTCATGAACTTTTAGCCCAATAAGTGCAGAAAATCCACACCTGCTTCTGATCTGATTCCCTTTTTTGGCTTATTATTATGATGGATTCATGTGACTACCTCTCCTTAAAATTTGCCGGTTTACCACCCTATGTAGCCAGTTAATTTACCAAACTAGCAAATTTTATGAAGAGAACCCCAAACTGCTGTGAGTCTTTTCTGCAAGAGATTGCAGGAGATGGAAAGTTTGGTTACCAGCTCCATGTAGCAGAAGCTTGCACTGCATAACTTCTCACTCACAATCTCAAAGCCTGATTAATCAGACTGCAGAGGCAGGGGCGTGTCAGAAGCTCTCCAAAGCCTGCTTTATCTCAAAAGATGGACTGACTAGGTTGAAAAATACCATTAATGGAAGCAAAGAAAGAAGATAACATACTCACAAGAAGAGAACATCCCTTCATAGACTTGAACGGCTGAAGTCTGAAGAACAGAATTGAACAAGCCCCTTGTCTTCCTGATCTTGGACAGATACAATTTTTCATAGAATTATACAGTCACTAAGATTGGAAACAAGACTTAAAATCAGTGAGTTCAACCACAAATCAAGCACACGACTCTAAACCATGTCTCTCAGTGCCATATGTACATGTTTTTTACATACCTCCAGGGATGTTGACACAATCTCTTCCTTGGACAGCAAATCAACACTCCTATCCAATTTAGTGTTGTCTGCAAACTGCCTGAGAGTGTACTCGATGCCCTCATCCAGATCATGGATAAAGGTACTAAACAGGACCAAGCCCAATACTGAGTCCTAGGGAGCAGCACTGGTGACCCACTGATGCCTCCGCATTCACCACCACTCTCTTGGCCCTATCATCCAGGCAGTTTTTAACCAAGTGAACAATGCACGTGTCCAAGTCGTGGACAGACAGTTTCCCCAGGAAAATGCAGCTGGAAAGGGTGTCAAGGACTTTAATAAAATCCAGGTAAAAAAATCCATAACCTTTCCTAATGCACTAGGTAGGTCAACTTATCATAGAAGGAGACCAGGTTGGTCAAGCAGGACCTGCCTTTCATAAATCCTTCCGGGCTGGATCTCATCCCCTGGTTGTTTTGCATGTGTCACACAATGGCATCCAGTGTTACCTGCTCCATGACTTTCTCCAGGTGATAAGCTTCGAATTCACTGAATTCTGTTTCAAACCTTCTTGTGGAAGGCTGTCACATTTCCTCACATCCTGTCAAGTGGGATCTCATCAATTAGCCAGGACTGCTGGTAAATGATGGAAAGTGTCTCAGTGAGCACATCCGCCAGCTCCCTCCATACCACCAGGTGGATCCCATCTGGTCCCATAGATTTATGTGTGTCTAAGTCTCATGACAGGTAACTGATCATTTCTCCTAGGATTGTGCTTCATTCTACTCTCCATTCATTTCCCAGCTCAGGGGGCTGCATATCCAGAGAACAATGGCCTTACTATTGAAGATGGAGGGAAAAAAGGCATAATGTACCTCAGCCTTTTCCTCAGCTATTGTCACTAGTTTCCCCCACATGAAAAATTTTCTTACTTTTCCTTTTTTTACTCAAGGTAATGGGAAGTTGTATTTAGACTTGCTGCTAAAGAACTCTGGGATCCTCCAATGAGGAGTGTTGTAAAAAGTTCAAGGCGCTGTCAGACTGGGAATTATCTAAATCACAGGGAATTAACTAAAGAAGATAAAGCTATTAAACATTCCATAACCCAGTTGCTTCAGGGGAAATGCAGACAGATAAGTATTAATGGGGTTTTTTAGAAGATAGAAGAGGGAAGAAATGAAATACTGATAATATGTCTTTTGTTCCTTAAATAAGAAAAATAGTGTGTCCAGAAAAAAGAGAATCCCTTTTTCTTAGACATAAAATTGCAGCAATTACAGAAAAAAATTCCACATCCATGTTGTTCTCTCATAATTCCTGGTAGGACTTGAAAGCATGGTTCAAAATTATGTATTTTTAGTAAAGATGCAATAATCTTTGCAAATTCGTGTCAATGTTACATATTTGATGGAAGGATCCCCAAACTCAATATCATTAGTATATTGCTTTGGCATATAGCTTTGCTTTGCATGAGGAATATTGCTTTCTTTGGTCAAGCACAGATGGTTTGATGAGAGCAATGGAAAAAACAAGACATGCACACACAGCTCACATGAAATTTCAGTTGATTGGCATACACAACTCTATCAAAAGAACAGAGGACACAGTGAGCAGAATGATATCTGAGCTAATCTATCAAAAAACAATAATTTTTATAAGTCACCACAACAATACTCTAGATCCCAACTTCCTCATATGTAACTTCTCAGCAGAAAAAACATGTAGAACAGATGAAGCAAGCAGACCCCTCAGGGCTCCATTACTGCTGCACCTGCTAAAGCAAATGCAGTCCCATTTTAAAAAGCATGTCTATTACAGTACTGGCTCTCCTTAAATCAGCATTCATACCCAAGTCTTCTGGCTGCAGTCAGTATTATCCTGGCACCATAGAGATATACCTTTCCTACATAACTCTTACAGTTTGAAATGATGTAGAGAATCCTTATTAACACCTTACCAGCAAGATAATGGCAGTTCTTTGTTTAAACCATTTATCTGAGTACCATGTTCCACTTCTTATGAGGGAATTTAGCCCCAAAGCTGCCTGAGTGCCTCTGTCTATCAATTCCAATATATTTTTAAAAAAAAGACAAAGAAAAAGTAGTGTATCTCTTCTCACAAATACAACTGGTTTTAAGCTCATAGCCAAAGGATATACTTTGAGTCAAAACTGTGTGCTATCCTGCTGAAAGTCATAAACCTCACTGTCTTTAATGGTTCTGCCAGAGTACCCTTATTTAGCAGCTACAAAAGCATAAGGCAAAGGCACTTATTGGGAAGCAAAGTTTGTATCTGGCTCTCTTGAGCTGAAGTGAGCCCTTGGCTCAGCATGGCTAAATTGGTCTCTCTGCATGTCGGCCCCTCTCTGCCTGCTGGCACTGACATGGCTGTGCTCCTTTAGTGCTGCTGCAGTTCTGCTGCTCATCATTCCCCTCCTCCTCCTCCTCCTCTCCCTGCAGCACATGGAAGGCAGGAAACATAGACACCATTACAGAGGAAATGTTTGACTGCAAATGCCTCTAATCCAGGTTGTAAAAGGCACAGAGCAACCAAAATCCAATTTAAGCACGACACAGAATACAGGTCCTGGAGCATTTTGGAGCTTGTTTTCTTCTCTGAATATGAAATTTCAACAGGCAGCCAATTCACAGTGGCATCAGGGGATGCTCAGCTGGTAAACTGCCCGCTGAAGACAAAGGAGAAGCTGAACCAATTGTGGTCACACAGCTAACACTCTAATAACTAGCATTTGTAATAGCCTGACAGTACATTTAGGGCCCCAGATTACCCTCTGGAGGTACCATACAAGGCTGCCAACACCAAACTTGCTGGCTGCACCTTGGCTTGGCCAAAAACCCTGAGGAAAACGACTGTGTATAAGGAACTGACTGTACCTTTGGGATGCATGATGTGATCCTGATCCTTGTCTTTTCATATATGATGTAATCTGCTTTTTGGCCCTGCTTCCTGTGCTACAGTTTGGGGGAAAAGCATCTAGAAGAGTTTTTCTTCTTGCCTTCTGTTGTCTGAATGCAAGGTCAAAAGGCAAGCCATTCCCACAAGGCTGGAGTGCAACCTCTGTCCCAGAATGGGGATGTATCACTTTGAAAATAGTCCAGCCCTTGGAGCACATCTTTTCTGGAACTACAGATGCAGGGAGAATAGCCTCAGCACTTTCAGAATGAGATTTTTAATAATAATAATAATAAGTGACAGTATGTTAAATTCTGGAATGGAGTTGGGGAATCTGATGACAAAGAGACAAAACTGACACTAAGAGGGAGAAGGATACAGCTAATGCATTCATAATGCAAGACTTAGCTATCTCTCTTGGGACAAAATGAACATGAAACTACCCAAAGCAAAAGAAAGAAGCCAATTTGCATAGTAAGAATGGGAAGAGCTAAGTGTACAGTAGTGTGTCATACACTTTCAGGGCTCTGGCTGGAGTGTGGTATGCTATTTCCATTGGAAGTTGCCAATTTCAAGATCTTTATGGAAGAAAAGAGAAAAAGAGGTGGCAAAAAAAGAGAGATATCCAAGGAATTTTTTAATTTCTTTTTTTTCCATCTACAATCCTCAATTTGCAGATGAACTTTCTTCAGTGACATGTGCCCATTCCAGGCTTCACTTTTGCTCCAGGCTGGGACTAACTTGGCTGCAGATCAAGCAATCAAGTGCACTTTCATTAATTCAGGGCTGAGCTGCCTTGCCATCACTTCTAACTTTGTCCTCTGACACAGAAAAATTTCCCCCTCCCCACATGCCCTGGGTAGCACAAAATCCTGCTGCTTGGCACCAGGGTAGATTTATAAAATTAGAGTCCATGTTCAATAAGCTCAATGGAGTGGAAATGGCCTAGGTATATTACTAACACTGCCAATATAGAACCCATGGAGAACAGCAGCTTTATCAACTTTGAAGCAAACAGAAAAAGCTGTCATTAGTGGAAAGGTCATCATGCTGTCTGCAGAGTGAGCAATGTGACAAGTCAAACAGTTGACTTTTTTGAGAATGGTGCCCAGGAGAAGACGATGTGTCTGCCATCCAACAGTGTTGCTGTTTCTACCTGTGGTGCTGGCACACTGTTTCCTATTTTCTCAAGATGACACCACAAGAGAGGCTTGGAGAAGACAGTCTGTGACCAGAGTAACACACCCGGGTGAGACACCTCCAAGATGAGGTTGGCAGCCCAACACAGCACCTTGCACAGCTCAGAGTATGTTGCTGTGGTACTCGGTAGGGGCATCAGCAATAGCTCACCTCAATGCAGTGCCTTTGTATGCAGTAATAGGCTTTTATGCCCACAATATACTATTTAGACCTACATTAGATCAGTTCATTGCAAATTTCAGTTCCAGCTGGGGCTGCGAGAATGTAAATAGCTGCAAATGAATAATGCAGAGAGATTGTCCATAGGTCCATCTATACCATGTATTGATGGCAGGTTGAATATGAGTCAGCAGTTTAGGTTTATTGACAAATTAGAAAATTGCAAAATATGTTATGAGAATCAATGAATGCATCTATTTCACATAGCCCATTGCTTCTCTCCTAGCCAGTCCCACGCAGACTGTTCTCTCTGCAAATTATAATGCCAGTAAGGGCAACTATGCAATGCATCTGACGTCCTGATAGAGCATACTCTCATTAGGCAAATCCCAAGGATAACTCAGAAGCTAATGAGAATGGTTACAGATGCATTAACAAGGTCACTGATAAGAATATAGTCACAAATCACCTAATTAGGAGGGGAAAAATCCAGGCAAGCTCTTTTATATTTCTGTTTTACAAGTGACACTCTGCAGCCAGCTGCTAACTATTGTTTCTCTTTCCCCCACCTGTACAGATGGCTGCCAAAATACCTCTCCCGAGCCTTGAGGCCTGAGACAAGAAGAAGGAGCAGAAACTCTTGAACTGTGGCGTTTTGATCCAGTACAGAAAAACTAATTTATGATTCTGAGAGTATCTCTTCAGGCCTGCTTCTTTTGTACCCTAAAGGGTATTCACACCCCCCTACTCCCCTGCAGAGTCAGCCTCATTCTGCACTTATTTTGTGTCAAAGGACATTGATAGGGGTGTGGCACTTGCTACACTGACTGCAAACCCCACAGAAATTAAGAGAATTATTAATAAGTTTTTCATAAAAACAAACCTCAGTATAAGAGAATTTAGGTCAGTGAAAATCAATTCTGGCACCACTGGGTTCTGTTTGCTTGGCTAGAACCAGGACAGAAAAACAGACACAGTGGTATTCCCACAGGACAGAATAAAATCACATTTAAATCTGATTAAATGAATAGGCTGGAACCTAACACTGACATAATACTGTCATTATACAGGAAATATAAAGTTGACATAATCCATTCCAATTTAATCAAATGCTCTATATTTCTATGATGTTAAAATAAAATCCACATCAAATGTATGAAAACAAAATGTTTCAATTTGACCAAGAGTTTTTAACTTGGCTGAATCAGAATCTTTTGAAATTTAAAAAAAGTCCTTTTATAAAAGTTTTGACTCTACAAAGAGATGCAAAATAACAGAATATCCTGCATCTGGAGCTGTGTTCTAACTAACTTACTGCTCTAACATTAACTTACTGTTAATGGGCAGGAGATTTATTCTACTCCTAATAATGAGAATGTACCTGATTAAATATAAACTACTAGAACTTGATTCTATTATGGGTTTATAACACAAATAATTCATAAAATTGCAATATGTATTCCATATATAGTTACAATAATATGTATGTACAAATATAGAATACTATAGATACTGAATATGCATGTTTATAATAGTTATACAAATCCTAGACCAAAATTCTTACATAAGTTGTACTGGCCATGTTTATATAAAAGCAGAATATTTATGCTGTCTCTAGGAGAGGACAAAGCCTTGAAAGCATAGATATACTACCACAACATGGCCTTAAGATAGAAATTTATTCCCCTCCCTATTAATTTACTAAATCCTGCTTACTCCTGCTCAATACAGCAAATTTCCTTACTATTTCCCATCTAGTGAGGCAACTTCAATCTCTGCTGGCACTTTCAAGGTTACTTTCTGCCTGAACAAATGATAGCCATGCTGTCTTTTCCTGACTTCGACAGAAATCATCTTGTCCTTCATGATCTGTGTGCAAATGTGTGAGCACTAATAAATAACAGCACTGCTCATTCAGACAGTGTCCTTCACAGGAGCACTTTCCAATCCTGCAAAATTAACAACAACATCAAACAAAACCCTTGCCAACTGGGATATAAAAGCTAAGCCACACACTGACTCTGCCAGAGTAAGAAAAGAAATCAAGGTAAGGAATAAATGTGGAAAATTTATTCATACATTTCTGAAAAAAATTAAGTGGATATCTTTTGCAAACTGCATGGGGAGCCATGCCAGAATACTTTCTTTCTTTGGGTACCCTGGGTCAGTCCCCCTACCCCCATGCAACACATGAGGACTTGGTGGTGGTAGGGAGTTTCCCTGAAGGAACAGAGGTTATTTCATCCTCTGGGTGGTCAGGGAAACACAGATACTGTCCTGAAATATTAAGGTAAGTTTTGCTCTCATGCAGCATTTAATCCCCACCTAGAAGGCAGGGAGGGGAAAGGAGCAGGGACAATGCCCAGAGCAGATGCATAAGGAGCCAGTTGCTGAATCTGCTCAGGACCACAAGAGTGGACTGGAAAGACTCTCAACTCCTGCTAAAAAGTGGCTGGGCGGTGCTCAGCCAGCTTGGTACTGGTACCCCAGGGGCTGAGGCAGACAAAAGCCATGAGGGTCCGTAAATACACTCAGCAGCTCCTCCACATTTTAGGTCTGACCCTGCTTCTGACTCCAAAAGAGTGTTAAGACAATAGGAAAAGGAAGTTAAAAGCTAGCAAGAAGTTACCAGTTCAATATTAGCACTGTTAGCTTCAAAGCCTAAGTTCCAACTGAAATCAAGATAAACCAGTAGTTTAAGAAGAAATCTGTGTATTTTCAAAGATCTCTATGCCTCTTGGATGAGCAGTACATTTAAACTACCAGGTACACTACTCAGCTGGAAAAACTGTAGAACCAAAGATTACCTCTAGAAAAATGCTAAGGCCCCGCAGGTAGTGCTTCTCAGAGCAGCAGTGGTTTGGTGGAATATCAGCAGCCAGAAGTCTCCACTGCAGCAAACATTTTTGTGATAAACAAATTAACAAGCAGCCAGCACAAGACCCTGAGTGAAGCCCATCAAAGGCAGTACTCAAAGGGAAACACAAATGAGAAGCAGCTTAAGAAAGCACAAAAGATAATAACAAACCTTAGACAATCTTGAGTGTATTTTGGTGCTAGTCTTAAATGTCCTTCTCTCCACTCCTGTTGACATCAAAATATGATACAAGACTTAAAAGCCATAAAAAACACATTCCAAACCTGTGGTCCAGCTTTTCCAGCCACTGCTTCAGCCTCAGCAGCAGCTGCTGGCCAAGGGCACTCATCCTTAGGGGCAGGGAGAGGAGGACAGGGGGATGGAAGAGGCAGCTGGAGGGGCCCTGCCATTTGCAGGGAATGTATCAGCAGCAGCTTACTTGGCAGACTCTAAGACACCAGGCATATGCATATACAATTCTGCATATGATTATTTCTAGTTCATATTAAAAGATGAAATAAAATAGGAAGTTTATCAGTGCAGAGTAAGACAAAGAGTGAGCAATCATGCCTGACAGCCACAGGTTTGTGGAAGTTTCATGAACTTGCTCTCAGCTACTTGCAGAGGTTTGCACCCACGCCCCTTAATCGCTACCATGCAGCTCCCATCTGACTTAATTCCTGGAGGCCCCACTTATGCTTTGTAGTTTTAAAGAAAACTGAAGCATATTTAGAGGATGGGGTTCCTATTGATTTTGTTAAAAGGCCAAACAGCATCTTTTGGGGTTTGGAAATAGCACCATTGTATGTTAGAAAACTCAGACTCTGATCTCCATTCTTTCCTCTCATTATGAAAGTTAGTGTATGTGCTGTGGTGCTTTCTATAAGAGCTGAATAATCAAAGCTTTTTGCCTGGTTTTAGAATACATATGTCTAAGCCAAACAAAAGGTCTTTGTAGTGCTTTTTTGTTATTTTTTTTTTCTTGCCTTTTTTAACATAGATGTTTTAAACAATATTACCTGTAAGACTGAGATAAGTAAGACCTCTCTCTTTCAGCTTGCATGCAATAGAAATTATAGATTCTGATTTAGTCTCTTTGTCCTACTTGCCTGATTCTAGTTAATCAAGCAGAAAAAAAACCAAATAATAATAAAAAGTTGCAGCTAGAGCATCAGTCCTTCCAACTTATTATCTTCTCTCTTCCTAAAACAGTCTAAAACTTATTTATTCTAACATATACCTTACAGTTTGAAGGAAAATATATTAATTTCTCCTGCACCTGAAGGAAAATATATTGTACATTGCCAAGCCCTTTGCCAGCAGGGACAAATTCAGAGTGCACATTAACCCTGGGCCTGCAAAACAATGTTTAAAAAAGTGGTTGTAATGTTCTTCATGTGTGAAAAACACCCTATTCTTCAAACTGAATCACATTTATTTTCACAGACAGGTCAATATTTTATCTTGATTTGCCATATTTAGTGTTCCCAGAACGAAAGTGGGTAAAATAGAAAATCTCCTAATTATCACAGATTTTGTGCAAAGCCACAATGGCTGTATGTCACCTTGAAAAGCAGCTTATCCAGTACAAGAGACCGGCATTCACAAATTAATGTAAATTATGTGAAAGCACCAAGGAGTGGAACACAGGGCTATTATTCGCTGAAATGAGTGACTCACGGAATTGCTGCTGGAGTAGAGCTCAGGAAAAAATCCCTACTCTTCAAAATCCCAGCCTTGGTTTCATTTTACAAAATACTGTAATTCCATTTTCTAATGAAAGTAGATTTGGCCTTTGATTCATTGGCCTCACAGCATTAAAAATTGATCAAATACAATTTAAATTAATATTTTATTCCTTTTTTTCCCCATGGCCTTTCCTTTCTGAAGGTAGCTGCTCTCGGGTGCCGCTTGCAACAGCAGCGTCCTGCAGGCACTGACCCATCCAGGCTGCAGGAGCACCAGGATGTGATGGCAGAGCTCCTGCTGGCTGTGAGGGCTGTGGGAAGGGCCCCACACCCATTTTGTGGTTCTGTGGCAGAACATGTGTGGGTTTGTCCTGATGTCATCTTGCCTGGTGGGTACAGTTTGCTGTGGGCTCCCTGCCCTGAGGAATCACAGTTCCCAGCCCACGAGGCATCTTACGGATTTTTGGGCTGGCCTCCTTCACCCCAGTGCATGACAAAATGAGTGTCCAAATGAGCTCAGCTTCCCAGCATTACACAGGACTTTGTCTGCTGAACACAAGCTCAAAGTTCCAGCTGAGCTCAAATCCAACACAAGCTCCATGCTGGAAAAGCTCTTTCCTGCACCAGGCCTCCAGCCAGTCAGGTGTGTCACCCAGGGAGCTACACAAACCAAGGCTTCTTGTGTCTAACCCTATACTAATTCCACATGGTACTTTTTTTTCCCTCCACCAGATTAATTTTTGGTTTTTTCCCTGAATTATAAACAGTGGGAAAATGCTCTGGTCACAGTAAAGTTATGCTCTGCAAAAGTTCTGTTATTCATGTTCCATTGTCACTTATTAAAATCTAAATGTCTCGGAGCTTCACTAACCTATACAGCACTCAGAAGCTTCAGGCTTCTTCCCTCTACTGTTGAGAAATTCCCTAACAGCTGGTGAAGTCCCACCTCAAGTATTGTGTTCTTTGGGCTCCTCACTGCAAAAAGGACATTGATGTTCTGGTCTGTGTCCAGAGAAGGGCAAGGAAAATGCCGAAAGGTCTCGAACACAAGTCCTATGAAGAGCAGTTTGAGGGAACTGGGGGTGTTTATCCTGGAGAAAAGGAGGCTCAGGGGAAACTGGATTGCCCTCTATGAAAGGAAGCTGTAGTGAGGTGGGGCTCAGGCTTTTCTGTCATGTCTCAAGTGGAAGGATGAGGGGAAATGGCCTTCAGTTGTGTCAGGGAAGGTTCAGATTACATATCAAGGAAAAATATTCACTGGAAGAGCAGTCAGGTATTGGAATAACTTGCCTTGGGAGATGGTGGAGTCACCATCTCTGGAACAGAAGAGGAGTCTGGATGTGGCACTTAGAGATATGGTTTAGAGGTGATTGTTATGCTGTTGGGTTGACAGTTGGACAAGATGATCTTAAAGGTTTCTTCCATCCTTGATGATTCTGTGAAAGACATACTCTTTTCTTTCAAGTTGGAGACAGAATTTAACTGCAAATGAGATAGAGTTTATTAAGCATGATTTGTCATGCTCTTGTAAAAAATCCCAAGTTTTATATCAGCAAAAATTTAAACTCTATCCATGTTTGTAAGATTCTGCCCTTAACAAGAAACATCTACATGTAGATGCTCTCAGTCTTAAATGCTTCTATGCTTATTTTAGGATTCATATCCTAAGGCTATCCACAGCCTCTTCATGGAGTAGCTATAGATCAGCCTCTGACTTTTGTCTCCTCTTTTTTTTTCCTCCAGAGCAGGCTTTACCTCTTGGACATGTCAATTCTGGATCAACAGGCTTTTCTCTTTTTTTAACTCTTACCAACTGCACAGTGTTTTTGTGCCTCCCCAGATCTTCCATCTGGCCCCCGTTTTTTAATTTCTGTGTTATCATATTTAATTTTAACTTTATAAGATTCATCTATGAAAAAGAATTTTACAATATAATCTATAAGATAGATATTTCACAAAATAAAAAGCTGAAATGCATTTCTCAGGAAACAAAAAAATGTTCAAAGATGGTATGGTGTCTATTTAAGTTATTTGCCATTTTTAAAATGCTTTTTCCTCTGCTGCAAAAACTTCACCCACTCTTGTATTCCAGCCCACGGCCACTGTGAATAGTTTGGAGCACCCACACACATGTTCAACTTCCACAGGTCTAATCACAGAGTCCTTTTCACAGTGATTTTCAGATCAACATGGATGGAAAAAAATAATGAAAATTTAAAAATGAAGGTCGATTCAAAGTCCTGAAAATTTCCATGTGGTTCTGCAGAAGTTGAGTCAGGCTCGACCATGAGATAAGCACTGTCACAGGGATGTCGTGCTATACCTGCCTCCCTGCCAACAGCTGATGGCACTTTCCAGTCTTTGATCCTTGTGCACAAATCCCTGTGATATTGCTGTGAACAGTTGACATCCACGAATTAGGCTTGTTATTTTTTTTTTATACCCTAAACTGTCTTATCTTTTCACCAGTGAATGTAATTTCAGACAAATCAGCTTAAAAAGTAATGGCAGTCACTCTCTTGCACAGTGGGAGGAGAAATAAAAGATAAGATCATTTTTCTCCTATCTGTCTTTATAATGACCATGAAAAAAAGCCTCTGAAATTAGTTGAATGAATCTTGGCACTTCTTTCTTGGCTGAGATCATAATTTCATGGTTAATTATTCTGTATCTAAATTCTCTCTGGTTGCATCTTCCGGGAACTTTTATTACTTTAGCAATATTCCTGGTTATCGAAAGTCTCAGTTTCTGTTTACCAAGGCAGCAATACCCACACTCAGGACAATGTCTTGGCTTGACTTTGGGCTGTCTAAATTCAGTGTTTCTTGTAAGTATACATGACAGCAAGTGGAGTTACATATCTTTTCTGGTTGCATTTTAGCTATTGAGCAGCATTAGCGCAGGAACCAATGAGTTTCTGTTTCTCTTAAGGTGACAGTAACCTAAAATTAAAATCTGAGGAACAAGTTTGGGAAGCGTCTGTTTCCTCTTTGTCCATCACTCTGCCAGCTGGGCTTTGTCATTCCTAAAATACCTTTTTCTCCTCTATTGACAGGAGATGTAAATTCAAAATTTCATTCAAAATAGAATGAAATATTCAGTCTGGGATAGTGAAAGTGTGGGGTTTTCCCTTTAATGTATTTCAGATATGTAATATTTGCAGTATTTTTTTTTTTTTTTTTATAAAAAGTGCCTAGTAGACCTGTGATTTTACCTGTGTGTCTCTAAAACATTGCAAGGAGAAACTTATATTTTCATGTGAGTACTAATGAATAGATGTCAAAACCCACTTTGCACAACAGCTAACAATACAAATGCTTCCCACCCCAGATTGATTTTGCTTTTGAATTCCAGTTCAATGAACAAGAAATAAAATTTTAAAGTCCAGTAATTTTCCTCTTGCCTCATTCAGAAGTGCTTTTTCTCCTTGGCATTACAATTGACTGTGTTGTTTCAATGGGGAAAAAATAATTGTCAGTGTGGAGAAAATAATACTGAGTAGCTGAGACAGGATCTTGTTCTTGAGTGTTGCTCAGGAAGGGCTCTTATAGTTTCAGGTGGATTCAGCTCCTGGCTGAATGTGGATCTGGCTGAAGGCTTGTGTGGCCACAGGCACTCCTTGACCTGCAGGTGGCCTTCCCACAGCTGCTGTCCTGCAGCTATTTTTGCATTTACAAGGAGCACAGATAAGTAGTCACTGGTGTCTCCCCAGCAGAGGCAGCTCCCATTTATCCTTGACTTCAGAGGAGGCTGAGGGCACTCCAAGCACTGTAGGTTCAGAGAGTAAATCATCTTTCTGTGCGATTTACGAGAGAACATGTTTATCAGCACTAGACACTGTCCCTACCGCGCACACTCCTGCAAGCATTTGGGTAAGAGCTCCTTGGTTGCTCGTCAGGCGCCAGCAGAGATTGTTTTGACAACACAGCTCTTCATGATGATTCCTCCAAATGGAAATATTTCACAGCAAAGCTATTCATGCTCTGGGTGAGATTTCTAAGCACAACCAGTGAGCCCAGTGGCTGCTACTTGAACCACTGAGAAACTATTCAATGGTTGACAAGAAATGAGTAACTTGGGTCTAAGTGTGGCACTGCAGCAGGGCGGAATAGAGAATTGAAGGTGGACTTTTTCCTCTTAGATGAGTTTTTTAACCACTGAGGAGCTGTCAAAGAAGTATTTTCACTTTTTGGAGCTAAATTTGCAGGCTTCTAGACAGGTAGAACAGGAAATATCTCAAAACTAAGATAATTTTTTGTCATGGGATGAGGTAGCCTTTTTTTGGTCCAGTCTCTACATCAGAAAACTGCTTTTCAGGTGATAAGGAAACATACTGCATTGCTAATATGACTGTGACAACCACAGCCCAAGACTGATATATTAGCCTAGGAGTACAAATATTATTGTGTCCAGTAATCAAACAAACTCATGCTGGGACACACAGATGTGCTGCCTGAGGATGCCCTTTCTCACCATGTAACTCCTTGCCAGTCTCTGAACAAGCTTCTTCTTTTCCTCTCTGTTTGAAAACAGCAGATATTTTAAGGTAATGTGGTAGACAATAATCATAGGCATCTTCAGAGTGCAAATAGACATCAACAGCTCTGTGCTCCACACTGAAAAGTGAACAGACTCCAAGAGGAGAGAACCAGCTAAAAATAGTTACAATAAGAGTAAAGTAGCCATAAATGAACCTTATGGAAACTAAAGGTTTAAAACTATTAAAATAGCTAAATTCTGGAGCAGCTCTGCAGAGATACTCAGGCTAGATAAAAATTAGGTAAATGAACAAACAAAAAAGCCCCAGCCAAAAAACAAACTAATGTTGGGCTATCAAACTTCATAAAGTTAACAAACCATACCCCTTAGTACCACAGAACTCATCCTTTTGTTGGGTATGTTACCTTGTTTTGACCAACCTGCTTTACTGTCCTTGGAAATAAGCAAAATCCTAGTTATTTCTCAGTAGTATTTGCTTTTCACTCATTTTCTTATTTTTACTTTAGGCAATAAAAATGGATAAATAAGTATTGCCAGCATCAGTTACAGGGATGGTGTTAAAAGTCAAGGTAGTAGAGAGAATGAACAATTTAAAAAACTGTCAAGAAAAATCGTTCTTAGGAAAGGGAGGATGAGTATTCAAAAATAAAACTAAAACTTTTCTTTTTGACAAAGTTATATTGAAAAATGCTGGTTTTTTTCTTACTTTCTTCTCCTTAAAGATCTGTATGTTGGGGGCCCTAGTGAAAATTAACTACTGGAGAAGACTCATCTAGGCTGTTTTGATATGGAGTGAAATGTTCCCAGTGCAGGAAGGCACTTCTCCAAGGAATGGCCACGCAGGAGACCTTGCCTAGGCAGATACAAGTGACCAGTTTAGGAAGTTGCAATATTTTCCTAATCAGACAGCCACTTGACGAATACCTACACAGCAAGGCAGACAGATGCAAAGAAAACTTTGCCATTGGCACCATTCATGACCCTTGGGAGACAGAAAATGTTATGTAGCAGGGAATTCGTAAATTTTCCTTTGTACAGAGTTCCTGTGTTCAGTGTTTAAGCAGCACTAAGCTGAGTGGTGGCAACAGAGCTGGAGAAGAGGTTGTTTTCAGTGCTGCAGACTACCTGAGAGAATGCTGGCTTCCTGAGTTGCTACAGGAATTATTTTCCCATGTGTGCAGATTTCAGGCTCTTATTTTCTTTCCTCATGAGCACACAGATGTACATATATTCATTGAAAGGCAACCAAGGAACATGAGGTGAGAAAAATACAGCTGATAACTTTTGGGTCTCTTCCCTTATTCTGTCAAAGGAAAAACTCACTCAGCCAAGAAAGGGAACTGATAAACCTTTGAGACAGCCTAATTCATTCAGCCCATCAAAAACCGAAGAGATGCACACACAGCCCCATTCATCCTGGTGCCCTTGCTGTACATTAATAAGAAATGTATTCACCCTTTCAGGGGCTCTCAGTACATCCTTTCATTTTGGACAGTGCTTCATTCACCTTCTCCTGAAGTGCTTCTTTCCAGTAACATGAATCTAGGAGGCCATCAGCCCTGCATACTTGATAATTTCCAATTAAAACAGTAACATGTGCATTGTATAGGAGGAAAAAATGCTGGAAGACTAAGGAGGCCAATTTCTAAGTTTAGCTATTAGAGGTGAATGTAACCTAATTTAAATGTGATGAAATTAGACCATTTGCCCTAATTTTCATGCGTTTAGCATTATCTCAAGAATACTGATGAGGATAGAATGAACACCTGAGAGCTGGCAGGCAGCCTGGTCACTGTGCTGCATCACATTCAAGGTTTGATTTCAGATGGAAAGATAGAGTTATAAAAATGAGGGGTAGAGATAGGCTATCTGGCTCTCCAGCTTGTTTGGAAACAGGAGAATGCCAGCATCATCCCTTCAAAATCCCTTCTGCTTCTGCTAGCCTGCTCTGACTATGTATTGAAATAAACTCAATACTGTTTACTGTTTTAGGGGAAAGGGTTGCTCTTTGAGAGGTGTTGGTGGGAAAATTGGGATGTGGCAGATTGTTAGTTTGCATTTTACTTTTTAACTAAATGGAGGTAGGAAGAGGAAAGCATTGCTCCTTGAGTCAGTCCATAAGTAGCAAAGACACTACTACTTCCATCTATTGGTAGAAAAGTAAAAATTATTTTACTTACTTTTCAAAGACAGGAATTACAAGACTTTCTAGTGCCACCTATGAGTGAACACAGAGAATTGCCAGTATTCCTATGCCTTATTTTACACACACACACACACACACACACACACACACACACACAGAGGTAGACATGCACAGATATATAAAATACAGACATGCACATTGCTCATCTTGCCTTCTCTAAGTCCACACAAGATCTTTGTGAATAAAATCCTTTTGCAGCTATTTAATACACACACACTTAAATAAATCCAGTTGGAGTTAGCAAAACTTTAAAATTCATCCCCATAGTCTAAGGTACCATCCAAACCAGCTGACATTCAATCTGTCATCATGATGCCAAGGTCTTAAAAGAAAGCCTAGAGGAGATACCTGAGCTCAAGTCTCTTAACTTCCTAAGTGGCAGCAATCCAGGGTCAAAATCTGCATTTGACCCATACCACACTGAAGAGAAACATCTTCCCACCACCCCTGCTGTAGTTCAGGTTTTTTAAAATACATCCTAATTCAAAACCAGCTGAAAACAGCAAGATTCAAAATCCAGTTGTTGTCCTTCACTTACCCCTGAAAAGATAAGCATAATCCACCTGGAATTCCCCCCTGGATCTTACTGGGAAGCAATTTAAAACCTCAGAATTATAATTATCTTTTTCTGACACTCTATAGGTTGAATTTAAAATGCTTTTGAATACTCATCATTAGAGACTGTCAGAAGCAGGGATGTGGGAAATCACATACTGTAATATTTCCTTTTTGGATGTTCCCAGATGTATCAATTTCAAAAAGTGCAACTTATGCCTGGGAGAGACTTTTTATTTTATTTCTCCTCACCCATATCTCAGTCTACTCCCTGGGGTTTTTTTCTCTCCAAAGAGGACAGTAGCAAAGAGAAGGGACAATCCAGAAAATAAAGAATGGTTATATTGGATTCCATGAGAGAAAAACATTGAGAAAAGGACTACAATATATCTTGAAAACACATTACTTTCCCCTGGGGAAAAATTTATGAGTTCACATTAAGGCAATATTCATTTGCAGAACCTTCTTAACACAAATTTGCAACATAAAGTATTATAAAGGCTGTCATAAAAAGTGAAGCATCAAGAAAATATTTCCTGGTATTTTTTCTACTGTTGTTAACCAGAGCAGAGCCTCTCACCAAGCAGAGCATGTGAGATCAGCTCAGGTTCAGTGCTGCCTCTCAGCTCTCTGCAGGGACATTCCTTGTGCAGCAGCACAGACAGTGTGGACATTTCCATTGCAAGTTTCCACATCCACATTACCCTAGGTCAAGTGAGTACAGCCACCTGGGCCAAGTGATGTCCTGGGTTTTCATATGGAAATGGACAGCATCTCATTATGCTGTGGAGAGATGTACACAGAAGTAAAATTGTGATGTCCACTCTGGTTATGAAGTTATTTTTACTTTTAGGGAATATTCACAGAAAAATCTTGTGGAGCATGGCATAATTTCTACATTAAACAGTAAAGAAAGTGTATTGTTTGTTTTGTTCTTCTTTCAGTTTCTCTTGAAAGCAGGAGACTCTCAAAGGAGACTTTCATTAGCTGGGGACTTGCATTTTCTTGATATCAGGTTCATGGTAATAATATAGCTAAAAATGGATTACCAAAGGAGCATTTAAACCAAAAAATGTCCTTCAGAAACATCACTGGCAGGCATCAATGGAAAACGTGATGGGAATAGAGGGGGATGTTACATCCATTGTATTTTCATCTAAGTTTTTTTCCTCTGAATAACATTTTTAAACTAAAATGACATCTGATTTATAGTAGGCCTATAGTTCAGTAGACTAAACTAGGGACCATTTTCCAGAATCACACACAAAGGTGAGATAAAAATTGAACTCCAGAATTCTTAAGTTAATACATTATAATTCAGAGATTGTGGATGTCCAAAAACATAAAAAGATATACATTTGGTTTTCAGTAACCTAATGCAAGCAAATAACTAAGAAGGGCAAGGTACAGCAGAGTCCTTGACTGACACCCTTGTTTCAAATCAGTTGTAACTTGGTGAATAAGTTTGTAAGGATTCTACATGGGATTCTGGCACAACACTGTGAAAAACGCTCTGTCTTGCTCTGATCTTTCCCTCGTCCTTATAATCCTTCAAATTCTGTGACATTTGTATGTTTCCAGAGTGTATATACCTAGATTTTGTCTTTATTCCGTCCATGGAAGATCAATTGGGAAAGTATGCAAGTACTCCTGTCATCGGGCTTTCCACCCATGCCCTAAGGCATAAAGTTCTAACAAATCCATGCATGTCAGTAATTAAAACATAACTGCAGATAAGTATTTCGCCTACACAGAGACACTAAGGCATGCCTCATCCTTCTCTGAGCCATTCATTACAAGACAGCAAAACCTTTGATTTCTTTACCCAGGATTTATCTATTTTTGCACCTCAAGAGTCTGTGTAGACACACAGTGAGAAGCAATGGCACAACTGCTTGTAAATTTATCATGGGACACTTTACTGCAATTTCAGCACATTTCCAAGCAATAAAGATAAATAGGTTTTTAACAAAGATCCTTTATCCGATCCCGTTGCCTGAGGAATTACCTTTCTTTCTGTAAGATACTACCACGAAAAAGATGAGGTCTGGTTCCTCAAGTGGAAGAGAACAAGAAGAGCTTCAATTTTCTAATGCACATTACTAGGCTAACTTTTATTTTTCTAAATGTTGATAAGACTTCATTGGGAGTTTTTGTGCAGTTTGGTTTGGATGTTTGGTTTTTTCCCCTTGGTATTGGGTTGGTTTTTTTTTTTTTTTTTGGGGGGGGGGGCGGGGGAGGGGCGCTTAGAAGACGAAGAAGAAAGGATACACTTACTTTGGTGGTGTATTAACCGAAATTTGGCTATGTGGTAATTTCATGTTATAGTTTACATACAGCTATTTGTGTGCATGTTAAACTGCATAAATAAAACTAATGAGAAAAGAGTTGATTAAACAAAACAAAAAATAACAAACATATTTGAAAAAAGCCATGAGGGAGAGAGACCTTCAGAAAATGCATTTGCAGACAGTGGGCATTGACTACCATGCACATTTCTTCGCAGGAACTGAGCCCAGAAGATGCTCTTTGGTTTTGCCCTTGAAATTAGTGCATCAAGGGAAGAAAATTTCAATTAACTAGAAAGCAGAAAGAGAAGTTTTTAGAAAATTCTTCTGAGAGTTGTGAAAATAGATCCTTATTTTTCTCTTCTTTATTACTACACACTGCCTGCATTGATGTAGACATAAAAAAATTGAGCAGAAACACAAATCTCTACTAAAAGAAACCAGCAATACAGACAGAGTAAATCAAATTAACACCTTTTGCCAAAAACAAAGACATTAGGGGGGCAGTTTGTTTTGGCTTTCTCAATAAAAATATAATAGTCCTTTCATATTATCACCTGGACATAAAATCTTTAAACATAAATTGTGAAAATGCATCCAAAAAGTTATGAAATTACCCCCAAACTTCACAGAGCAGGTTTCATACAAAAGGCCTTCTTTGGAGTGAAACTGGTGAGCTTTTTTCCTCACTTCATTTTAAAGTAAAAAACCCCAACCAGACAAAAGAAGATGGAAGAGAATTATTTTTCCCTCCAAATTTTCAGTTTAGATATCAATTTCATTCCCCTTCTCACTCAAGTTCCTTGCTCAGCTCTTCTTCTGACCTTTTATTTTTAAAACAAAGGGGGAAATAAGAAGAGAACTTGAAAATTCATGCAAAATAAGACTACCTAATTTACTAATGCAAACATCCATATTTAGAATCCTGGAACTGACCAGCATATAAATTTGTTCCTGACATTGGAGTTAGATCTGAAAGAAGGGTACCTCTCCCACTTGCTTGAGATTCAAATGTCTCATACCTCTGCACACATCCTTCCCCTGCTCAGGCTGAAAAGGATGAGCAAGAGCATTCCTATGAGTCACTGTCTTCCCCGGAGAGCCTTCAACCGTGGCATTATAATGGTAGTAGTTTTGTTAATTCAATCACAAGAGTGTTTGCCTTCAGCCACTAATGATGGCAGAACAAGTCCTTCCTTTCATATTTTAGGAAATCCACCTTTCGCATCCTCAGTGGAGTCAGGTTTGGGGGGGAAGTTTGACCAATCTCTACCAATTTTCTGTACCAATTTTCTGTACCAACTTCTCCCTCAGTTTCATACCTTTGACTGCTCAGCTGGTTTGGCTTGGAGCACTTCAGCTGACTGCTGTTCTCGGCATGGGATAATAGCCTGGTAAATCACTGGTGCCTGGGCAAAGAACCTGCTAGCTCTGCTGTGGATTTCCATGGCCCAAAGCAGTTTGTGTGGCAAGGGCTGGAATACAGCAGTGGGGTACCCATGAGAGTACAGCTCACTGCCATGCTTGTGCCATGAAAATCCCTAAAAGTTAAGGTCCCTACATTCATCTATTAATGGACTCATGACAGGAATTAATTAAATAAACCCTGCTGGAATAAATCAGAATGATCTTATTATATTCACCAATATAGAGCTAGCAATCATTTGCACGAGTTGCAAAACTGGCCTCTCATGGGTAATGGATGACACAACAGAGCTGCTGGGGAGGAAGAATAGATATGTCTTCCCACTTTAGGAAGAAGCTCCATTCTTTAAAATGCTCAACAGATAGAGGTGACTCCTAAGAAGTCAACATGCATCATGTTCAAAGATCTCAGATATTCCACTGGTAGGTGATCATTTTATTTTATCTTCAGCTGTCAGTGTTGGTCAATTGCAATGTTAAGTAAGGTTCCATCATTTGCTTTCCTTGGGTGTAAGGAATAGGATGTTTTCCACAGGTCTGAGCAAATTTTTGCTACAAGCTCTCCAGTAATTCTCCAGTAAAAAAAGGTACACTTTGAATTTATAAAGCTTTTCTACATCTGAGGACTAGGAGTGTGTTCCTTTTTGAAACAAGTTTGATTTATTCCCATGGCTGGTGCAGCTGAAAGAAGAGAACCAGCAGCAAAAAGCTACATCCACCTCCTTTTGTTGTATATTAAAAGTTTGCTGGTTGTTTTCTCCCTGCAAACATATTCCAAACAATAAGCCAAAACTTTTGAGGAAATAAGTTTAGTAAAGCACTTAGAAGTTGGAGTTGGATCTGTCTGCCATGAATATCATCTCCAAGGGCTGTGAGAGATGATTTTTAAGAGATGTCTGGCACTCCTGGAGCAGAAACTAATGCTGGGATGACTTCTTGGAGTCACCATCCTCAAAGGTTTCCTTTCCACAACCCTTTACTGTGACAGAGCAGACAGCAAAACCTTTCATTGCAGCAGCTTCTGGCTTCAGCACTGCTGTCTCAGCAGGATGTGGAGACAAGATAAAAAAGCCAGCAGTGACTTTACCTGTAGATGGGTCAGAGAAAATTTTCATGAAAACAACTTCATCTCATCTGTGAGATGAACTTCAACGACTGCAGCACAGTCAGGTCCCAAGCTATTACACATGTAAGTAAACAGCTCGGATATTAATATACAGCAGAGATAATCTGTGGGTTTTTTTCTTTTTGTGTTTTTTTTCTTTGTTTGGGTTTTTATTTTCGGGGTTTTTTTTTGGGGGGGGGGGGCAGGTTTTTTTGTGGTTTTTTTTTTTTTTTTTCCCCTGTTTTGGCAGTTTTGTTGTTGTTGTTTGGTGTTTCTTTTTCTTTTACTTACTTTATACTTGGGATTTAGATGAAAAAGAATTTGCAAATGTGTCTTTGCAGACATGTGACAGTGGTTGGGCTCCTGCTCCAAGTACAATATGTTTTTCTTGTGATTTAATCTTCATGAGGGGCAGCAAAATAACATTTAATATTCAGAATTTATAAGACCTGCCACCACCTTTTCCTGACCCATCCAGAAAAATCAGGGAACAGCAACAGATACTGCACTAAAGTAACGCAGACCAACACAGGACTGGCCCAGCCTTTCCCAAAGCAGCACAACTAGATCAAAGAACTTAACAGAAAAGCCATGTTTCAACAGAGGTGAGATTCAGAAAACAAGCCTGAGATTAGATAAGCAAATGCCCAGCTCTGGATAGCTGAAGGTGAAAAAAATCAGAGGCTCAGGGGTGAGCACTTGCTGTGCCATAGTGCAGCTGTGCCCACACTGTAATGGAAACCAGCAGAGGAGACAGCCTCACTGGTGGGTGAGCTGCCTGTGAGCAGCCCTGTTGAACAGCCTGAGGACAGAGGGGATCTTTATGGGTGAAATAACGGTGGTACAGAGGAGTGAGCAATGCCTGCCTTCTGCCAGCCTCTGGCAGGCAGCTCACAGAGATCCCCCAAACCCCAGGGCAACTGTGACATCCAGAGGGCAGCTGTTGGGGGTGTCTGCAGTATAAGTGCCCTGTGCCCAGGACTTAATGTTCAAGGCATAGAATGGGCAGACTGCCACTGTTTTCTGCCTGTTTTGAGCCCCTTGAGGACAGCTAACTGCATCAGAAGGGGACACAGATCATTTCAAGCAGGCAAACTGTGAGCAACTCTGTGTGTTTGGAAAGGGATTTCAGATACAACGCTGCAGCAAGGATGACCTTGCCTGCTGTGCTGTCCAACACGTGGGAGCAATCTCTGAAGAGTCCATCTGTAAAAGTGGCAGCCTGTGTCAACCTCCTCACTCCTCCACGCCACAGCAAAACCACTGTGAGGATGGTCATCAGTTCAGGACAACATACATTCATCGAGCATTCATTTTGCTTCAGTCAGGAAGGGTATTTGCTTTATACCAAACTGCTGTATAACAATAATTTGTACAGGACCAACCTACCTGCACTGAAAGGGATCTAGGAATGTGGAGAAAAAGCTGAGAGGTCTCTTCTCAAAGGCACAATATCTGAAGAATAACAAAAGTATGTTTCTTTGGATCAGTGGAGCGGAGGTCATGACTGGAGTGTTTTCCATCTGCAAAAACTTCTTAGCCCACCAAAGAGGAGCCTTTTTATCCTTGTATCCAAACACAAACAACAGAGTTGGGGAATTTTGACCTGAATGTTGCAAGTATCTTCCCTGCATTATTAAATGGCTAAGAAAATTTCTCTTTATCCATTTCTAGATGTAGATAGCAAGCATGGTTCTGTCAGTGAACTCATTACCAAAAGAATTATTCCTTGTATTACATGACTACCTTGCAGATATCTCTGCTACAATCATTTGCCATGTTTGACTAAACACTCATAGCTAGTTGGAAAACTGTAGTAAGCTGCACAGTTACTAATTAATCAATATAAACAAACTGCTGTGTCTTGAGTCCCTTAAGAGGAACAGAGGAAAAGATATAGCAGCTATTTTTACATCACAGTGACCCAGGGGTACAGCTCTACGTGCTGAGCAGTTTGTATTTTCCAGAGAACATCCACATCTTTTCATTTCAACAGTAAACTCCAGAGAAGTGCTCCTTCAGTTGAGCAAACACTCCACAAATTTCTCACATAAACCTGAGAGAGGATATTTAAGAGTCATACACTTAAAATGTGCCTTGAATACTTGAAAAGGAGAGGTTTTGATGTGTGTCAAAATATGAAGTATTCAGCCAGGAATTGTCAAAGTGAGAGCTTAAATCTTACAAGCTTAGCATTTCCACCTGGAAAAAGAAATATTAAAAGAAACTTGAAGACCACCACTAACATGAGAAAAACCCCTCCAAACCAGTGAGGACAAATTTCAGTGGCGCAAGAAAAAGGGACATAACCTTATTTGAAGAAATGTGTCTTCATGTGTCATGAAGATAATACATTTGGACAGTAGAGGGACAACAACACTTTACTGCTGTGACTTCTAAAATTTGGGGAAATTACACAGGGGAGGGAAGCAGCAGGGAGCAGGGCTGGAGACACACACGCATGTGGTGGATCTCTTTGCTGAGGAGGATCCTGGAGGGACTGCAGCCCATAAAGGACCCACAACAGGATGGGGAGCAGTGGGTGGCATGGATCAGCAGAAAAAACCTGCTATGTGCCAGCCCAACCTCATGGCTCACCTGCCACCTTACTCAAATGGACAGGGAGGGATTGAGTACAACATACAGGGAAATGGGGACTAGGAAAGGTGGAGGAGAAACTATTGGGCTGAAGATCAGTATGGGTAAAGGAAAGATATTTCCCTTAGGGTTTGTGTTATTGATCAGCCCCTTATTTTTTCCCCTCAATAGCCAAAGTTATTAAAAGTTTCTGTTAATCAGAAATGAATTGAATTAAATTAAATTAAAATCCATGAGTCAAAACTGCTTTGTTTGTGATGAGAAATCTTAATTTACTTGGCATTTTCACGCAGGTCTGGGCTGCTATTTTCCTTTTTCTTTTATTTTTTTTTCTTTTTTTTTCTTTTTTTTCAATCACCACAATGCGCTGATAGATGGATATTTCTTCTATGGGATAGGAATGCTCAACATGCAGCACATGATGCCGATGGAAGGGGCCTGCAGGGCAATGAAAATGTTGGCACTTCCTGGCTATCACTTCTGAGGGCACACTGCCCTTTCCCTGCCACAGTCCAGACCAACCTGGGGACAAGTGGCAAAAGCAGCTGTGCTCTAGCCTGTTTCTGAAAACAGAGTGTGAAAGGAGACTACCACCCTTGTGACTTCATAGAGTTATTTCCTACAGTCTTACACCTGGCTGGGAACAAACAGGGACTTACCTGTGCATAAACACCAGCTTTTCTGGCTGCACCACCCACACCTGTGTGGGTTTGGGAAATCCAGCCTCCTCACGAGGCAGTCATGAACCTTGCAATGCCAGCAGCGGGCTGGGTGCATGCACAGCAGAGAGACCCACTGCAGCCCATGAGGAGTAGCACTGTTGTGAAGCTGCAGGTGGCAAACCCAGTCACCATCCACATGGGAAAGCCCAAAGGAACTTCTGCCTCCTGAAAGAAGCCATACAGCTTTGTGTTCACAGACAAAACACTATCCTCTCCTATCCATGAATCATAGTAGCTCAGGAGAAATTAATGCCTGCATAACAAAAGGATTACTGAGCTTCCTTATGAGGTCAGGAGAGTCCAGAGCGTTTCAATCAGCTCTTTGATATTTGCAATCTAGGCAAAGTCCCAGGCCACTGGCTTAAGGATTAGAAAAAATAACAGAAATATTTCTTAAACTGGCTTTTAAATCTGCTAATGTTTTATGCAACAGGAAGATGGGGCTCCAGGAATAAGACAGTGCCAGCAGCTTGTTCAGCAGCACAGGAGATGGTGTCCACTCAAGAAATACTTGATTTTTTTGGGGGTGGGACCAGGGTTCATTGGATACAGAAGATAACAGAGCTGTGTGAGGCCTTCACAATTTGGCATCAATACCTAAACACTGGCTTAAAAATGAAGCTGCATTGGTCTCAATTAAACATTTCATGAGTGCTTAAAATAAAAGCAGACAGGAACACACTGAGCTCCATGAACAGTTCTCCACTGTTGGAAATTTAGCTCCATTTCCAAGATTTGCTGATTTGGGTGCATTCCAGAGGAAACTGGAGAAAGGTGGAAAACCAGACAAAACGTTGTCACATTAAAGGCATAAAATTTGAACTGTTTCCAAATCACACTAGGTACTGAATTGAATATGTCAATTCAGAAAAGACACCCCTGTATTTTAATAAAGAATTTAGTGCCAGTCTCTGGACAATCTGCCAGATCTGTTTGTTTTTTTTTTGCCAGTGGCAAAAAACCAAAAAAATTCTAAAAGGAAACAAAATGTTACAGAAGATAGAAAGGCTTTCAACTAGTTCATCAGACAATAATTCAAATTCTGTTTATCTTCTTTTGAGTAATATTGCTAAGGCAGAATTTGAAGGTATCACAGGATAAGTGTTGAGTTCCACAAGAAGCTGGGCTGGTATAAGCCCTTTTAAAATAGGCTACTCCAGGACATGTGGCTTTATGTGCTGATCATATAAAAGATTAGCCTTGCTTGGGTGTGGTAGTTGTCAGCACACAACATAAGGCTTTTAAAGAAATCCAGTTATGCCAGTAGTTGCAGCAAACTTTACACCCTCACTCAGCAAAGCACCAAAATGCAGTTCTCTCTGTCTTCAGAGAAATGTAGAGCATCAATACTGCCTCAAGAGTTTCAAATGCTAAGCTCTGTCAGACTCAGAAAGGTTCAGAGGGCCCAGGATGCTGAGGGAAGAGATGTGGGAAAGATACTTTTAGAGAGAAATTTATTTTGTCATCTGTCACCCAGAAAGACAATGGCCATAGGGAAGGTTCAGCCATCTGCCTTGTAAATCCCAGGTCCTTGATCATCAGGGATATGGCAAAGGCTTTCAGGGAGGAACTCTCTTCAGCATGGGTTCCATTTAACATCTGCATGAGTGACTGGAAAAGATGAATAACATGTTCATGACATTTATAGATGCTGGTTAATTAGAAAATGAAGCAAAAAGCTAATATGCAGCTGAAAGGCAGTAAGAAAAAGAAAGTACTGGTGCATGAGGCATACACACAGTCAACACACACATTTATATGAGTGTGCACATCAGCTTCCAAACATAGTGAGGGAAATTATTTTCTGAATTACTGTTTTATTGACATTGGACTCACTCTGTTGAATGGCTGAATGAAAACACTTTTCTGTCAAATGCATCCATCTAATATCATTAACTGCTGTGGGAAATACTGCTGATCTAGTTCTTTGCTTCCACACAGGTGATTTTGCCCAGATTCCTGGTAATTTTTTTCTTCCCATCTTCTGTTTTATCTTTTGTATATCTGTGCTGTAAAAGCAGCATGTGAAAGCATTTCACGGAAAGTCCAAAAGAGAAAGGTAAAAGTACAAATTAAAACCTGTTAATTTTTACCTGAGCAATCAAAACTTTGGTTGAGATATGTCCTGGACATATGTCCTTGTAGTGAGAGGAGGAACAGAAGGGGTGTGATTCCTGCAGGTGAACAGTGCTTGCAGTGGTTGTTGGAGCTGGTTCTCTTTGCGAGACAAACACACCCAATGCTTTCAAGCCCTTTCCCTCTGACTGGATTCCAGATGGGGCTGCCTTCTGGATGTGATAGCAGGGGAGTGGCAGCCAAGGCCTGAACATCTTCTCACCTGCTTAAGGCTGGCAGGATGATTCTTTTCTTTGCAATTACTCTGTGACCTGTGAAAGAAAAGTTTTTCATTTTTCACTTCAGAATGCTGGGAGTCAGAGCTGCTGGCAGTCAGTGCAATGTCAAACCACTGAATTATTCCTTGTTTTCCATTGTTTTTTTGCTCTGGAAGAACAGTTCTGCCCCTTTTCATAAACTGCTTGGAAATCTCAGATTTGATTACCACTGCCAGGTACATCTGCATAGGCACAAGGATGAGGATGTGAGGCAATAAGGTTGCCTCCCTGCAAGCAGCAGGGAGAAGTATCAGAACATTGTTCTGTATTGTGCACTCTCACTGGTCACACATTTTACACCCTGATACACTCAGCCAGAGAGGCCTCAGTAAGCTGAAAACATCTCACAGGTTTGAGTTGGGGCAGATTTTTAGTTCTTGAATATTAAGGCTAACTGTATTTAGGGTTGGAGGGTTTTTTCCATTTTCACGTACACCAATCTGAAGAGAAGAGGCTCTTCAGGAAAAGCCAGCAACCCTCCTCACAAACACACATACATTCTGAATGGATTGGACGAGTTGCTTCAAAGGATTTATTTTCTTTGAATCTCTCTGATAACAAACCCAGCCATGTATTCTAGGTTAGAGCTGCCCTGTGAAAAGTCATGTCCCAGTTTACTTGGGGCAAACTAATCACTCAGTCCTGCTAGAGCTGGGGCAGAAGCTCCTGTAGCAGTAAGTGCTGCTGACCTCTTGCTTCTCCCCTGTCCCTTATCTGTGACTGCTCCCCCAAGTGACCTCTGTGCAATACAACTCTGGTGTGTCACAGGAAATGTAGGAAATGAAGATGCAACTCTGCAATAGCCAGGTGATAAAGGCAGCTGATGTTGCATCCAGGGCAGCAGGTCAGATGGACTGTGAATAAAATGATACTGGTTTTCCTGGTGTGGCCTCCCCGGAGTCATTTAGCATACAGGGTGGCCTATGGCACATCCTTTCCTACAGCACAATTCTATTGTGCTATAAATTCAAAGAAGAGCCTGCAATTTCCTTGGCATAATTGCCACAGAAAAACCTCTTGGCCTAATGAAGTCATTCAGACTTTTATAAAATGGCATGTACAAGAAAGCCTGACAATTTGACTATAAGAAGCAGAATTAGTGTGACTTTGTTAGCTTATTTTCAAGGTGTCACAGCAACAGAAACACATCAGCTCTTGTAACTCCTTGGGTGTCAAATCAAGATTCTTTCAGAAGGCAACATAAAACACAAACCACCCTCCATTAGCAAAGAGCTCTGCTACCATCTGTGTCTCTCAAATAGTTTCAGACTGTGGCAGGTAAAATCCCCAGTTTTTGCTCTGACAATAGGGGTAAGTGCAGGAAATTCTCTGTGTGTATCCATACTTAAGGCCTGACTTTTCTGGCTGCTGGTGAAAGAACAGACACAAGGTGAATGAATGGGCAGGCTTTGGGGAAACTCCACCTCAGTCAAGAGGAGTCACAGCTTTCCATTCCTGCCCACCTGCCTTCCCCTCACCCAGCCAGGTGCCCTGCCCAAGGACCTCAGTCCAGGTTCCAGGCATTGCTGGCTACTGACTTTGCTGCCTTATTGGGGTTATCAAGCACACCTGCAGCAGAGCAGGACACCCCTCAGCCCTTCCACCAGCATGACATCTTACTGCAAGGCTGGTGTTTTGCTGTGGCAGACACTGAACAGCTGCCTGCTCCAAGAGAAAGGAAGTTGTATTTGAGTGAATAGATTTAAACCCAAGTGTTCAAACCCAAGTCTAATAGCTCGCTTATGTTACAATGCCAAGATGTCTCACAGGAATTCATTCTTCACTCTCCTCTGCACCAGCCCTTGATCCAGTGCAGTCTCTCCTGGTGCAGCCAGAGTTTCGCTGTGGCAGCTACAGCATTGCAGAACAACCTGAGCACAAATGGTTTGGTTTTGTCTTCCTGCATAAACAGTGGCAGTCCAGGAATGATATCTCCTATGAGTGCTGAAGAAACAGCAGTGATGTTTGTGAATAAAACCACTGAAAGAAAATAATTTCACAGCTAATTTGTAGCACAGTCAAAGTCCTTGTCTGCTTTGCAGTTTATAGGTCTTAACGCTACTTGAACTCTGTATGGACCTGGGAGATGCACAGGACCCCAGCAATGTGGTGATTCCCTATCTCTCATAGCTGTGACATGCCACATTCCATCTTTCTTTCTGCAGGGATGATTACAATCCATGCACCTCACTTGCATTAGCCCCATGAGGCTATGTGGAACTTAATCAGCTAAAAATCAAATCCAGCTCTTGCAATTCTGCTTACCTAGAATAAATAAAGCTGAATGAATTGAGGAAAAAGTAACCAGCTTACATTGTTCTGATACAAAATATTTGAAGCTCATCTGGGATCACGTATCTGGGTTACTACACTGATATTTAGAATATTGTGAATGTTGGGTATTGGATGCCCCAGCAAAACCCTTAACAGGAGAAATTGTGACTACTACTTGTTTTTAGCTGTGCGAAATCTGAGGTTTGCAGCACACCCTGCACCTGCCCAGGTAACTCTGACATCCCAGAGTCCAGAGGCAGCAGCTCCTACACACAAGACACAGAAAAGAGAAGCATGGTAGACAACAGCTGGCCAGAGGAAAAATTTTCCAGAAATCATGGAAATTGTTATTCTTTAGAAAAACTTGATGGGACTCATACCATTCACAACCCAGAGTCCTGCTCCAGCTCCAAGAGCAGGCCACAGAGTCAGGCTCCTGGTCATTTGCCTGACCCTGCTGCTGAACCAGTCCGGGGTGAATCAGTCAGCATCCATCTCCACCATCCATTGTCCTACAAAACAGATGGTGACTGTGCATTTTCCATGGCATTGGGAAACAGAAGGGATGTGATCACGTCTTTCTAGCACCAAAACCCAGATTAAAAAAAATAAATTAAGAATTCTCTTTAAAGATTTACTAGTGGAGATTTTGTTCTAAGTAATGAAAAATGTCTGATCAAACATAATACTCCTCTGCAAATATTAGTGCAACGAGGTAAAGAAAGCATGGAGTGAAACTGCTCATTTTTTGAGATTCTGTCTTCTTGTTGAGCAAGAGACTCTGAAGACTGTTTAATTTAAAGTTCCCCATAATTAAAAGCAGGTTCAAATAAAGCCCAGGGCACATATATCTTTGCACTTACAAATCTGTACAAGTTAAGTGCAAATGTGACACATACAGACCTATGCTATTATTTGAACTGAGTAATAGAAAAAAGGAACGTAACAGCCAGCACAAGGACAGCCAAATGAATTTTCATCAATAATGAAAATGAAACTCCTTGATAATGATGTGATAAACTGTCATCAGGGTCTTCCTCCTGACCCATCAGAGCAGTAGGAACCCCTGGCAAAGCCCCTGCCAGGTCTTAGTATAGGCACTGCAAGTCCTTGGTCATGCTTGATGAAGGCAGCTTGCACATGAAGCGTGGGCTTCATCAGATGATCACTGAAACCAAATTTGCTCCTTGGAAAGCATGCACACATTCCCACAGTCCCAGGAAACAGTGGGCTGCCAAAACAGATTGCCTTGGCTGACCTGGCCCAGCTTTGTCATGGCGGAAAATTTACATTGAAGATCTCTTAGGCCAATTTGCCAACTTCTGCAAAGGTGAGGAAGACCTCATGGACTATCCCCATCTAAGTAATTGAATGGGCTCCTCACTGCCCTGCCATAAATGCTGAGGGTGAGCAGCCAAGAGGATTTCACCCACCTGTATTCCCACAAAAGGTGAGTGCAGTGTCCAGCTGAACACTCTAGGTGGCAGTCCCATGAGAAACCAGTGAATCTGCTCAATAACTCTGTTATCTCAAGGCTTTTTCTTGCTTCCTTGGGTGTGAATCCTTACAGTTTCATGAGTCAGGAGAAGAAGGGCAGCTGGCTGCTGGGAAATTGATAGGAGCAAAAAAGGGCTTTCCTTGATGCATAGATAAGTGCCAAGTTTTCATGCAAAGTTGCAGGCTGCAGTGTGCTAACCACACTGCCCTTACAGCCATAGGCACAGAGAAATCAGGCATAACCAAGCAGTAGAGTGGTTTGCCAGATTGCCTTAACAAAAAGAGAAGAAAGTGTAAAAGCACCTGGATTTAGTCACAATTTTTGCCTCAGAACAATGTGGTAACCCTCCTTTCCAGAGGAGGTATTATCTTGAGTTTTGGGAGGTGGGTTCTGGTGTATCTTTTTCACAACGCCCATTATTGGTTGCTTCTCCCTAGAAACAGCCTTAGTCCATCCAGACCAGGTGCTCTATTTGAGCCAAGACACTGTAAAGAGACCTCTGAGGCCAGTTTCTGATGGGGACCCCAGAGTGCCTGGGAACACAGGATTGTTGTCCTTGATTCCTCCTCATCTGTAGGGAGGGGGCAGGTTGGTGATTAGGCTGGGATCTGCCATGGTCCTTGCTGTGCCTTGTCCCTTGGGATATCACTAGGTGGCCCTGTTAGATTGTCTTTTTCTAATGAGTAAGTTTTTAATCTTCAAAAAAAATATTGTACTGTTAGGGACTGGAGCTTTTTAATATTCTTTCTTTCTTTCTTTCTTTCTTTCTTTCTTTCTTTCTTTCTTTCTTTCTAGGATTCTTATTTTGAAAGAAATCATTACATGATTGTGGGAGCTTGCTGAGAGGTTTATTCCCTGTATTTTGACAGAAACCCTTCAAAACCTCAACTCTGAGCTCAAAGGAATGAACTTTCTTTCAGAAGAGGTTTCTTTCTACACCGTTTGAGATGACCTTTGCTCTAAAGTTAGTAAATGCGTATAAATAAAAGAAGATGGGCTTTGAGTAGTTGATAATCTGGTCTGCTTCAGTAGAAAGGTAAACCAGAGGTTTGCTACAGTTTGGCTCAGTGCCAGGAGGAAAAGGACAATTTTTTTTTCCAACTGGAAACCTGACACATTTGCAAGGACACCTTACATTTACCTGGGACTCCATAAGAACAAAGTATCAGTTTTTCAATCCTGTCATGTGCTACCTGTCCTCTGAAAGGTAATTCATGCTTCTTTGAAAGGCCATTGCAACACTCAGCTCTTCATCACAATCCTTTTCAACTAGAAAACCCAAGAGTGTTTATACAGTGAAGTTTGCAACCACTTGTACAGCTGCTGCACGAAAGCAGCTTGGAAGTGAAAGAGTTTGTAACTACAAAAAATCCCACAACCACATAAAGCACTAAGGATCTGGACCAAGACTCTGTTTCATTCCTTGCACAGCTGCTTGGCTACTCAGCATTGTCAATTTTAAGGAGAGCACAGAGTATCAGCACATTGTGTTGAACTCCTTTTGGGTCTGCTGGGAGAAGGGAGACATCAAAGGTCAGAAAAGAAGAAATTATTAGTGCCTGGGAGAAATAATGGGAGCAGAGGACATGCTGCATGGAAAAGAGTGATGCAAGCTCCAAAAATTTAGGTTTTGAGTTATTGATGAGTTATTTCCTGCAAACAGCCACCTCTGCTACCAAAGAGTGGTTGGTGCTCCACCATTTAAGGAAAACCCAAAGATCAGTTTGGCTCTTCAGCAGTGAGCTGACCTTGCAGTCTGAACACTTGATAACTGCTATAATTCAAGATTATGCATGCTCCAAAAGACAAGCTGCCACAACAAAGGTCATGGAGATGGAAAAAAAAACAATGAGCAAAGAAACCCACACCTCTTCAATTTATTCACCAAACTAAAAAGAGGAAATCTCCATCCCCAGCAAAGTGTCAGTGGAGAGGGGAGGCAACAGCCTATTTGTCCAGGTGGCACATTATAGCCAGAAAGACTGTGCTTTTTAAAATGCTCATTGTCTTTACACAGGACAAAAAAAGCAAGGGGTGGGTTTTCTCCACTAGCATGAACCAGCAAACCCACCAGTGACTTTTGCCAATGTCAGTGGAGGGAAATCTGTCCTGGATACTGCAGAAATGATGGTGATTGGTCTTTATATGCAAAACCAGCATCAGCCCCAGTAAGAGAACCAAGCCCAAGTTCTCAAAGCAGAAGATTTCTGTTCCGAACACCCGGACTAACAAAAACATGAAAAGTCTCACTCAAAAAGACCCCTCCTGTTTTTTGAAGCCATTTGACTTCCACAGTGCTGGGATTTCTCTGGGAATTTGCTGGGTGGCTGTTAGGAAGACTCATGCCACAGGTAAGATTAGGGAGCCTCTGGGATCCCTTCCTTTCCTAAGGACACAGCTTCCATCCAAGAAGAGCTTTGAAATGAACCAATAACCACCTTGCTGATTAGAGCTGGCCATTTGCAGGGTTTTCCAGGAGGTATTTGCTTGTTCTAGCCTTGCACCCGAATAAACTAAGCCATCACATAAAGTGGCAGAGATCACACAACATCTGTAAAACACACAATATCTGCTGTCTAAGCCATCCAAAAATCCCCTTTGCTTACCCATTGTTGCAAGGAAGGTTTTGCAATCAGAAATGGCAAGGCAATTTGGCACATCAAGAGGCATTTCCCACTTAGAAATTCTCACGATTACATGGGATCAAGTGGTGTGTCCAGCCATACACAGCCACACATGGGATGGTGACAGAGTTCTCTCTCAAGCACTACAGAAGCCAGCAGGCTTGTAGCTGTAAGCTCTAGAGAGACGTGTCACCTTTCAGCCACTATTCTTAAACTGGAGTACGTGTCCCCTGTTATGTGCCAAAATTTTACATGCAGCAGAAATAGAAATTAAAGGATGCTTAATGCAGGAAAAACTCCCAGAGCAGAGGTTTCTGCTGCCTGCATCTCTGTCTTCAACAGTGGCACCTCTCATCCCAGGAATAAATTATCCACATATTTCTAAGCACTGAGGCAAGAAGCAAGGGCTTTTTACATCTCTCCCAGCCTTGCCTTCTCCATACAACACTTGTTTTCAATTACAGCCAGCTTCCATCAGCATCTCTCACTTCCCTTGCTTGCAGGAGACAAGTTAGATACTGACTTTGTATTTTCACCTTAGCTGTTCTCTGGGCTGTGGGGGAGGAAAGGGAAAGAAAAAGAAAGTTGAATGTAAGTGAATATCAAGAACCTGCCTTAGATAAAATATTCACATCTTACAGTGAATAATATATAGGAATGGAAAACATTTTTCCAGCTACATGCAAGCCCAGTGCACTGTAGTAGAGACAGTACCAACTTGGTAAGCAGCACCTTACAGAGGACCAAAGGAGGCAAAAAATGTTGCATAACTTCTGTTATTAACTAAATTCCCCTTCAACAATGCAGCAGCAGACATGGACAGAGGCCATGCACACTCTCTCTCTATCTCTCTCTCTCTCACACACACACACACACACATTCTTTACACTTCTGCAGCAGCATGGGTGCTGTGCTCACATGCAGCAGAACAATAGTGGAACTTTGTCAGAGGTTTTAGATGGAGGCTGGGCTGCTCCCTGCTGCTGATCAGCAGGAGCTATCCCCAAGATGATTAATAGATTTTTGCTTTGCAGCTGCCATATCACCACCACTCTGCACTCCTGTATGCTCCCCCTCTCCTCTTTACTGGTGGCCATAGCAACATCCCCAACATTGCCTGCAGTGCCAGCTCTTCCCTCCTTTCAAGCAGCCTCCGCTCTAGGAAACAGTCCTCGTGAGTAGCAAACCTGTGTTCTCCACACTTACAGGCTTTTAAATCTATCACCATTTCCCAGCAGGGTTCTCACATTCACCAGGTGCCAGCAGCCCTGCTCATGCCCTTCCCTCCCCTGCCCATCCCACCACTGACTGCTGCTGAGGAGTTTCCCAGGGGTGGAACACGGCACACACAGGCTCAAAGCAGGGCTGGCTTTACCTGCTGGCAGCATTTCATGGACACCTCCTGGAGCCACTTCTGCCCTTCACAGAGGGGATGAGCCAGGCCTTGCTGCAGCACTGCTTGCTGCACTGGCCCAGAGTGTCTTGCCTCTCCTCTCCTCTCTTTGCTCCTCTCTAATAAGAGGGTTGGCTGGACTAAATCCAGGCAAGTCCCTTTGTAAGAGCTGCTGAATCAACCTGAGCACCAGCTGTAGCTGGGAAAATGTCATTCCACTCCACTGGATGGGAGAATGCTCATCTAAGGACATACTGGGCTGCCCGAGCATCCATTTTATGGGTGCCACACTGCTGTGGGAGCAGCTAATCTCCCTGCTCTGACAAGTTGCAGATGTTTTCTTCAGTGCTATTCTAGTTTCAGGCACAAAGTGCACAGAGGCTGTAAAATAAGTAGCCCTAAGGGATTTTGTGACACCCCCCCCCCTCCCATTTCCTGCCTCAGGATACATATGCACCCCTGCTGTCTCAAGGCACTGTGTACATCCAGAAACCAGGGAAAGGAAAGAGGCAAGGAGAGGGAACACAGAAGCCCTCCATTCCCACTCACAGGCTCTGGGGAGCAACTCAGCACTTGTATGAATGCAGGGACAAGGGCCTGCACTGCTCAGCAGTCAATTCAGGTAATGGCCATGCCAGGCTGAAACTGCTGCTCTGGATCAGCTCTATTCATAGCATTCCTCTTTCCAATGGCTGCTTGCACAAGTGTTCCAATAGGCTTAGCTTTCAAAGCACTTATTGCTGTTAAAAACAAAACAAAACAAAACAAAAAACAACCCACAGACTGTGTCTAAAGCTTCCAGAAGCATACACACAGCTCAAAGGAAAGATTTTGTTTACTTTTTGCCCTTCACTGCTTTAAGACATAATTCATTTAATCAAGGAGACAAAAATGTTACTTTTTGCAGGCCAGTGTGTTTCCAGACAGAACTAATCATCATTAGCCTTTATGATTACTTAGTAAACAACCTGCTCAAGTATTGATCATAAATCTATGATATCGCTTGGATTAATTTTAACTTTGCACATTAATGTCAGCTGCTGTGAGATGCAAATACAATAGATTCCAATTGCTTGTCAGAATATTGTACATGTGCTACTGCAGTATTCCAGGCTCAGATATTGCATTCCTCCCCTGAGGTCTAACAAACAAGAATTTCAAGAGGGCAGCAAATGAATTTCTAGCCTGAGGGAAAATGTTTGATGAAAAAAGTCACATTGTTAATAGTTTTCATGGAAAATGAGATGAAAGTGGGGTTGAAAAAAACCAGTACTGGAGTGGTTTTAGCTGTAAGTGCCACTGAGGGCCTGATAAGAGCTGTACCTTGTCATTTTTTAGACTAGTCTCTTTTGCACACTAGGGCTGCCACTCAGGCTCACACAAAGCATTCCTTGCTGGGTATAAGGTAGGAGGAAGACTGCTGCTCCCCATGGACAATGTCAGGAAAGAGAGCCTGCCTGGCAAAAGCTAAAATATAATTCAGGAAGCCTTATGATATCTGGATTGACTAAAAATCATTATTTTTATTGGAAGTATTCTTTCTCATGGTGAGAAGTTCTTTACTCCTGTGAATAGCTAGCACTTTCCACAATAACTGTGAAAGCCCAATTTATCCAACAGAAATGTCAATGGAAATCATTTGGACCAGCTTTCAGAATACCACCTTGCACTATGAAAACAGCAAGCAAAGTAGTCTTCCTGTTTTATGCATCAGGAATCAATGGCAGACTGGCCAGGTGGATTGGACAGCAAGGGGGTTTTAGTGGACAGAGCTGCTGTTCAGCTCGTGGCTTCATCACCAGTTGAGGGAAAAGATGCATTGGGGCATTAAACAATCACTGCATGCATCGCCCCTATGCATACCACATTACCCCCAAGAAAGTGAGGCACGGTGACTACAGAAATCCGTCTGTATTGTTCTTGGATTCATTACGAGCAGTAAACTGACGTGCAAAAACCCCCAACTACAAACTACATATAAAATCCAGGCAGCCCTAAAGTGCCAAGAGATTTCGTAGGAGCCCCTGGTGAGGCAGGATGCAGCTGAGGTATCTGCTTCTCCAGGCTCCTAATTGCCTTGATCCATTTTCAAGCAAGAGGATAAAATGTCACAATGACATATTTTACTTGAGCTAATCAATGCTGTGGGCTGCAAAGCAAAAGAAAACAACCCCATTAATTCACAATAACCTTCTTCTGAAACCTTTTGGGATTTTATGCTTAGCTGCTGCTAAACAGAGGAGATTAAATAACAAAAATGCAGAATCACTTGCTTTGCTTCTCAGCTCTGATGGGCAGCCTTCAGAGCAGGCACATGGACAAGCTAATGCTGTGGTATGATCCAGACCAGACACAGCAGCTCCCTCAGGCTTCTCTGCCAGCTGCAGTGTCAGTGCTTGCATCAGTCTGATGTGGTCTGGGGAGCAAGGGAGCCTCCTGAGTAGTCTGCACTGAACTAAAGCTGGAGCAGTTTTAGGGCTCAGGACAACTGGAAGGCTCAGGTGGAGAGCAGGACATGTCGAGCCATTTACCGTGTGCTTCTTCAAAGGCCTGCATGAATGAACAAAGTCAGAGCTCTTGGTGTGGGCTGTTTTTCTTAGCTAGTTGTTTGGGGGTTTGTACTTCTTTTGTTTAACATGAGCAGAGGTTAGGGTTATTCAGGGAGGATGTCCTGTCCCTGCTTTCCCAAAACTCTCCTCTTGTCCTGATACAGCAGTGCTTTCCCTGCCTCACTGCCACACTCAGAGACTTCTCCCATTCTTTTGTATCAGGCTCGCTCTGTGCTCCATATCAAGTGTGCACTGAGAGGGCAAAGAAAGCCAACAGCTTTCCTAGGATTAATTTTTAGCAAAAAATACTACTTTTTTAGCAAAAATTACTAACATATTATTACTACTACTACTACTTACTACTAGTAGTACTACTAACTAGTTTAATTTCTTTAAAAAATAAAAACACACTGAGGAAAACTTCCCTTTAAAAAGCAAACAGATCAGTAGTAAAGGTATTAAAGCAATTAATTTCAAAGCAATTGGAATATCAAAAGCTTGATAGGTGACACCCGTGGCTGGGCTATTATGGAATAAGTATATAGCTGTTTAGAAAGGGCAAGGAAGGGTAAAATCATTGGTTTGGCATGTCAGTGAATAACTTTTTAAAATATATATATTTAGTCTGACAGGACACAGAATAAACTTAGAAGCCTCTGCTTAGTAAGGAAAATGAAAGAAGCAGCCTGGGACACACGAGAGGTCTGCTACAGGTTATTTAACAAGCAGCATTAGGTATAGAGTTTTAATTTATTTTCTTAAAAAAAAAAAATTAAGTCATTAGCTGAAGACTTTGGTAACCTTTTCCCTTCCCAACACAAAGCTATGAAACAGGCAAGAGATTTAAGAGCTTCTTGGGATAGGATGGGAATGATTTTCTGCAAAGTTAATGGGAAGAGGGAATTTTGGAGGATGGGAAGCTCTCTGAAGAAACAGTATTAAAAGCACACACACACACACACACACTCTGCCAGTGCGGAGGAAGCAGGAGAGCAACTTGGCTCTGCCAGGAGCTATGAAACAGCCTGAAACTTGAGAAGAATAGAAAAATAGGACATAGGGGAAGTTGCTCAGGAGAAGCGTGATAGAAGAGCATGAATTCATAAGGGTAAAATCAGAAGCCAAAGACACAGAACAGGCCTCGAGAACAGCAATATCACCAGGAAAGTATGTAAATGAATGCATTTGCAAGAAAATAGAGATCACTACTCAGTGGGAAGAGAGCAGCTAGCCCTGAGGAATGGAGCAAGCACATTCTGCTCTGCACTGAAAAAGACACAGCTAGGAGTAGATGGGCAGAAGAATAACATACAGGGAAAGGGTAAAAAGAGCCAAGATGATACCAGAAGAGAGCAAGTCATAGCATACTCTGGTAAGGTAGAAATTGCCTGAAAGCTTGTTTAACAGGTTAGATCTGAGGAAATGTACCCAGAGTGCTCATCAGCCTATGGGAGAACATGCCAGAATGACCAGAAATTTTTGTTGAGCGCTCGGAGAAAAAATGGTACTGGATAATGGGAAACAGAAGAGCAAAATGGTCCTTTAAAAATTACTTAAATGTCCAGTGATAATAGGGCAAGTGGCTTCAATGCAATTCCTAGAAATGCACTGGAACAAATTATCTAATGATATGTGAACATGCAGTAAGCAAACATGTTACAAGCAACCAACACCATCAACTCATTAATAAAACCCACATCAAATCAATCTAGTTTTTAACACATTGCCATACCAGAATATAAAATCTGAGAGAGGCTTTTGGGCTTAGTTTGGGGAATTTTTTGTGATCCCGTTCCTGTCATTTTGGGTTTGAACTGGGTGGTTTTTTTTTTTTTTTTTTTTTTTTTTTTTTTTTTTTTTTTTTTTTTTTTTTTTTTTTTTTTTTCCCCACATTCAGATAGGTTTGGAAAGGAGAAATAATTGGTCACTGAGTGAAACCTCAGGCGTTTGGTAATACAGGAACCTCAGGGGACTTTGGTAATACAGGAGCTTAATAATGTGCCATGAAATGAGATCTCTTTAAATGTTTCTCTTTATTTGTGTATTTTACAGTCAATGCTTTGTATGTCTGGCTATCCAGATCACTCGTGCTGGCTCCCCACCATGACACAGGTGCTACAAAGCATTTCTTTAAACAGCACAGTAGGAATAAGGTTTACAAAGAAATCTGGGGTTCACAAATGCCAGATGAATGTAAATATACATTTCTGTGTGCACATGAAAGCATACTGCAGTGGCATCCAGAGCCGTTTTAAAAATAATTATGTGCATTAGTCATGGGGTTGAGCAAGGAAAGGTTTCATAAAGGCAGAGTTGTCAGCCTCCATCCACACACAGCCGAGTGTGGGGAGGTGCAGGCAGAGATCTAATACATGAAACTGGCTGGTAATTACCTTACACCACTCAGCAAGAAAAATTAAACTGTGAAAACCATAAAACATATGTGAATTATCACCCCACATGGAGGGAGGGTGGGTCTCTGAGGACAGGGGCACAGCATGTCAGCCCCTGGGGCAGGGGGTGCTAAAGAGATTCTCAGTGCTGAAGCTGCCTGAGGACAGACATGTGTAGGCCCAGGGAAGTTCTGGTGAGAAGCATGAGACAGATTTTAGGGATCCACAGGAGGAACCTGGTGGGTGTCTGCAGGCTTCTCCTAGTGAGGGAGTGGGCAGCTTCCAGGTCATGGTACCGGGCTGGGCAGGCATGGTATGAGGGGAAGCTGACCTGAGTAGGGGTCTTGCTTGCAATAAGTGATGGGGACATAACAGAAGATGGGAAGTTGTGGACTGTGGTTCAGATATCTGGATACTTGAAAGCTATTGAGACACAAAAAAAATCATTGGTTAGACTCCTCTCCTCCTTGGGTTACCTTGGCTCAATACATGTCATCTAAACAAACCAAACGACTGACAACCACTGGCCACTTCAAAAACCCAACAAACTAACGTCAACTTTCCAACTGTTCCAATCCAAATAATTAAGAGAAAAGTATACAATCTTTTCAACAAAAACTCTAATTTTTCCCCTTTTCCTTTAGCAACCTCCTACAACACATGAACATAACTAGTGGCTGCATTGCAGACACCATCTGTTCCAGCACAACAGCAACTCACCCACTTCTACCCACTCAGCATGACCAGAATTTAGCAGTGCATGCTGCATGTGCAGGGGAGGCACATGTGTTGTGAGTGGTGGAGGAGAGCAAACTAGGATAAGGGAGGGACAATCACTGCTAGAGGGGGAGCAGAGTGCAGCTCTGCAATGAATCCTTCTTTTTGAGAGGATAGCAAGTTGGCCACACTTGAAAAGGGTGAGAAAAATTAATCCTGGGGTAAGCAAATGTTTCACCATCTTGTAAACTGCCTAGTACTGATGCAGTCTTCCAAACCCATTGCTTTCTTGCCACCAGCCACAGCCAGCAATCCAATTATTTTTAGTGTGAAAATTCTCTAGTACTGTGCTCCGCAGAGTATTTTCCGCAGGTAGGGCATCCCATGGAATATGGGGAAGTCATTCTGGTAGTCAGCCTGGGAACTCTGGCATCAGGCCTGGCATGGGCACAGGACCACAATTTGTCCCTCAGATTCTCTTCTCTCATCCAATAGTTTTGCTGTGTGGCCATGAGATTCTGCACCTAACTTTGGAAGAAAGATACAAATAACTGCATCTCACACGACTGTAAAACAAACTTTGTTTGGCAACAAGACACTGACAGTACCTGGTCTGTGGGGAGCTATACAAAAAGTATCCTCTTCTGCTGAACTTCAGCTCTTGCTATTTCTCCCCACCACCTCCAACAGGAAGAGCATGAAATCTACCAAGACCTTTTCTGTATGAATTTTAAACAATTAACACAATTCCATCAAGGAGCAATTTCTATGAAGCAACAGGAAAACAGTGAGAACAAGGTTGTGCCCGGGCTTTCAATTCTCTTTGTAGAAAGGGCTCTGCACTGTGGGCTTCCTCTCAAGGCTTGTTGCTAATGCTGTACTTCCAGTTTCTATGATTTTATGCTCTCTTGCTTGCCATACTTGAATAATCCAGGTTCCATGCAGTGTCATTCCCTTTGCACTTGGATGCTTTGGTAATTCCATCAGTTCACACAGCTAAACTTCTGCTCTTCAAACGTCTGTTGAAATTATATCTGCCTCATTTCTGTAATTGAGCAGTTATTAAAGAAGTCATTTTTTTCCCATATTTAACCCTGTTTCCTTATATACCATCACCCGGTTGACTGTGCATGTATAAACTGTTTTGTCACTCCTCTGTGATAACCTGAAAGCTCAATGGAAGTGGGACTGCATTTGATAGTTAATTGTTCAGCATCAAGCACCCTAACAGTATCAGATTACAAACTTGAATAATAATTGGCTTGATTAGGGCAAAAGGCATGATACGTAAACCAGCACTTGAATATACACTGAATGTAATCATTGCTACATAGAGTATTTTATTTTCCCTATTCTCTGCCATCTAAACTCCCTGAAATACCAGGAAATCACTTTCCTAAGTCATTACCCTTAAAATAATCTTCAATCTACATAACCTTGTAATGACAGAAGAGTAAACAATTTACACAGATGGCAATAAAGCAAGTAAGATTCAGTGTTACTTGATGTGGTAAATTATGCATGTATTAGAGAAATCTACAAAAGCAAAATTTTATGCATATAAATAATAAAACCAGCTTATATACAGTTTTTTCCCAATAGTTTGAATAATGTTTTTACTTCAGTACAAAAAATACTGTAGCAGGCTAGAAAAAACCCACTCCATATTTATACATATTATTTATATTACCTGTATGGCCAGCTTCATTTTAGACTGACCCTTTTTAATAGTGTTTATGGCTGAGACATCAAACTCAACGTATGTGTTCTCTGCCCATTTTTGGAGCTACTTTTGTTATGTTCATTTAAATGTTCTGTTTTCTCTTTCTATATATATATATATATGTTCACATACACATCTCTCTCTCTCTATACACCCCCTTCCTATCCTGTCTTGATAGAGATAATATTTGGAAGTAATGCCATTTAAACAAATCCTTAGGACTCCTGTAAGAGCACTTCCCAAGGTGGAGTTTCTTAGTTACACAGCTGAGGAGCTTTAAGCCAGGCCAGTTCTGAGCAGTTGCTGCCATAGAGGGCGAAGCTGAAAAACAGAGGCCAAACAGGAGAAAAACATGACCTGCATCAGGCCATGGGGGAACAGATGACTTTGTAGGAGTGAAGAAACCTTCCCACTCCAAAAGGAGTTCAGACTGGCTGTGGCACTCCCTGCCACAGCGACTGATGGAGAGCTTGTTTCCTTAAGTAAAAATCCAAGGGGATTGGGGAGGAGGAAGCGTAGGAAGCTCCTTGTAAATGGTTATCCTCCAGTCTTCAGCAGGTCTAATAACACTTGAATTCTGTAGGTTTCCTGCACAGCATCCAGGCTATGTTTAGTCCTAACTTTCCTTCAGCTGGAAGTTTTACTTCTCAGTTTCTGCTTTACTTACCAAAGTAGGGGAATTATCCACTGTATAAGAAAGAGTTCCTACAGAGGTGGCATTTTCCCAGCTGGGTCCCTGAGACAGCTTGAGACATTTGCTCATGCACTGACATCTCATTTGATAGAGCAGGCAGTGCTACTGAGGTAGCAGAGGTGCAACATCACAGTACTGAGAGCTGTTCTCATGGAGGACAAAACAACATTCTCTATTCAAAATGCAAGTGTTGTCAGCAGTAGCGAGAAGATTTTCTTGTAATAGTGTTCCTAAAACTAAAAAAAAAAAGGCCCAAAACAAAAGAAAAAGCCTCCAAAACAAAACATGAAAAACACCACAAAACAAACGAGAAATCAATCCAGCAGCACAGATGAAAATAACACAGCCCTGATTCTTCTAAAAAAATTAAATAATTAACACTCACAACCAGTCAGGAGGCAGCAACAAGTAACTTCATAGGCAAAATGTATTTCAGTTTTTAGCACATTACCTGAATGCTGGAGTCACTGCATCCTTTTAGGCAAAGTATTATACATAAACAAACTGGCCCCATTTGAAGACAGCAAGCTTCTAACTTGGAATCTGTATAATTGAATGCAAAGCTCGAGAGCTGCGCTACATTTCCATGACATTTGTATGAACATACATGAGCAGAGTTACCCAGATCAGAGCTGAGGACTCTCATGCTCAAAAAGGACAAACCACTTAGCAAGGAGTAACATTCAGTATTTAAATGAGAATTTATCAGGTCTAAAAGAGCAGGGCATTTGTACTGACACAGAATGCTCTGTAGGCCAAAAATTACACTTAAGCAGGAACAATTAACCCATTAGCAATCAGCATTCATATTCCCACAGCACTCTGGGCTACATCAAAGTATACAAGTGAGGGTTTTGACACAGCTTTCCATCCTGTTATTACCATCTGACACCCCAGTTCACACCATCATTTTTGCCAGTGCAACCTGACTGTCCCTGAGCAATTAACCCTTGGACTTGAGAGACAGCTAGTGCTGAGGAAACCTTTTTCCTATCAGTGCCAATTAACTAATTTTTAAACTGTAGCTGATGCACAGATGAACTAAAAGGTTCCTGTTATAAATGATGTTGCATCTTTTGTGGGTGAGTACTAAATTCAATGAAACAGAAGCAAATCAGAACACCTTTGCTTAAAAAATAGGGCGTTGCAGGTATTTGAGCTCCCCAGTAGCAGTGTGAGGCCAAACAAGGGTACACGAGTGTACAGAGGAGTCTGGCCTTTTATCATGCTCCAGCAGAATATTGGTGCCCCTTATTCCTGAAGATGGACCTAGGAATCTGAACTGTCTCTAAACCCAGAGAACAGCAGCAGTGACCCCAGTCTCCCCACATGAGTCTCCCCAGTCTCCCCACTTATTCTCACACGGTTCAATTTAACAAATTGTGAACTTTGAATTTTGCCACTCAAAATGAAGAAACAAGTTTTCTTAGCAGATTGGCTTTTGCACATGCCACCATGGCATATTTATTTTTTAGTACCTGAAACCTAGATTCATTAGATTATACTAGTGAAACAGAGGTTTGAAAATTTAGTTGGTCTTTATAGTAAACTTAAGAGTATACACTATGTTTTAGAATATATTTTAAATAGTGCTTTAGAACATATTTTAACTACTACATTTTAGAAACTACCCCATTTCACTAGGACTGACAAAAAAAAAGAAATTAATCCCAAATCAACATGAAATCAGATATTGATAGTTTTTATTATATTGGTTAAAATATTTTACTTCAAGTACTACAAGGAAGATAGGCTAAATTGAGTCACTGGTTGAAAATGTTTATATCACTGAACTAAAGCATGAAAAAGCTAGACATGAAAACAATACATGTACTGGGGAATGCCATTTGACATTTATATTCCCAATTGTTACAAATTCAAGCAAGACTGTTAAAAGGGAGGTTCTCTTGCCTGTGACTGCTCATTAGGAATCCTTTGAGTTATGTAAAGGCACTCCTTCCATACTCCTGGCTCCCCAGTGGAGCACCTTTTCTATGGGGTAGCCAGTACCATAAGGATTTTAAAGGATTGCCTTGTATGGAGGAATGGAACACCTTCATGTTCAAAAATCATGTGTAACACTCAGCAAGTTAAAGCCCTCTTCTCCCCTCTGGCAATCAGCTATGATACAGCTACAAGCTTGAAGTTTACCTCTGCCTTATCTCCTCTCCAAAAGGCTCTTCTTGCACTCTATCTTGCTATCAAGCTGTGAAGACACCAGTACATCTTTCCATAAATGGCTTCATTTGGATTTCCACCAAAATCTTCATTTTGATAGCTCTCTATGTACCTAGAAGAGATTCCAACATGCACACATAGCCCGTGTCCGAGCTGTCCAGACTGTTCATTCTGTCTTGTACTTCCTTTCACTGAGATTTCCTTGAATTCATAACTTCATCATTGAGGGTTATTGGCCTCAAGCTTAAAAAGACTAATCAGTTCGCAGAGCCATGCCTTGTAAACAGCAAAAAGTGCTTGCTAACAGCCATCCCAGTTCTTAACAAAATCCCAAACATATTTTCAGGTCAATGCTCTATCCATCTGTTAGTGTTTCATTCAATGTGTTCTCTGTTTCAAAACTTATGAACTTGCATTTTAATATTCATGTAAACAGAAATACTTCAAGAACAGCATCATTGGGCTCTGATTTGTTGTGAAAATGTGATAACCACCATGAGGCAACAGACGGTGTAGAAGATTACTCAGACATGCCTGGTGAGTACCCTGAGAACACGTGAATTCCCAAAAGGAAGGACAGGCTGCAGATTTCATACACGGGAGCAAAAAAGAAAATCTGCACTCAAACAGTTATGTGGCTTTGCATGACCTAATTAATCAAGACAATCCTCTTTCATAAAACTCATTGCAAGTGAAATATTCCTAAGAATTTGTGACATGCTTGGTTTCCTTTTTTTACTGTGCTATATAGAATAGACCAGAGACTTCCCATATAAGCTTGATTACTAAGATAAAATTCAAGCTGCATCCATGTGTGATTTCTTAGATGATTCCTTTCCTATCAAAAAGGTCAGTAACTTTTTGATGTAATTCTTATTTTCTTTTTCAATAAGCCACAGTAAAACCATATAGCCAAAAAATGCTTTATTTCACCATTAGCCATATAACCAGTATGCATAAAATGGTGGCTATATTTTTGTTCAAAACAGTTCCAAATCCCAAGAAAGCTCTACTGAAAACATTAACCAACCCTTTATTCCTATAAAAATAAAAAAGAAAATTATACATTCAAGACGTGCCTACACTTTTAAACAATAAATTAAACTTTGTAATATGAACATCAATTTACATTTCAAATGATAGAAAAGTACAGCATAGGGTACAAAATAATCTCTTTCCTTACCTTCCAAATACATCAAATACATTCTTTTATTCTTTTAATGCACTGGCAGTTCTATCTTAGAAGAAACTATAGAGCGCTACAGGAAAAGAAAAAAACATTAAAATCCCCCAGCCAGTGTCCCTAAATGGTTATTACCTTCCAAGATTTTGCTGACAAAACTCTCTGACAAAAACGCTAACTGAACTTACATGAAAATACAAGCTTAATGACTAGAATAGTGAAATCTTCAAAACTTGTAAAAAAACCCAAACAATTTTGGCTTTCCCAACTGTTATGCAATTTATTCCAGTACTATAAACATGTTTCCATATCAGTTATAATCAAGGTCAGTTTTAATCAGAACATCATTTGTGAGAAAGAATGGCAGGCAGATTTTTAATGCTTTTATAGGAGCGTCCCCATTATATACCTTATATCTCTCTATTAAGGTTACACAACGAAGTGAGAAAAAGTATGTTTAGTGCTCACTGTACAGGTCATTGGAATGTAAGCACTGATACTTGTCATTTATTTTGCAAAACCTGGATTAGAAATAGAATTACATTTGAGCGAATATACTAATTCCCCACCTAATTTCTACAGACAGTAATCTAATTCTTGCTCAAGCCCAAGTTTTCAATCATGTATGCAAATCTCTGAATTAGAAGGGGACTGATCAGGGCTAACCCAAGTGGTGCAATGGTCATCTGCTGCTTTTCTGAAGTAAATGAAGTAATGAAGTCCACTACAATTAACGCTGCTGGGCTGAACTTTTATGCTTTGATATTCTTGCAAACTCATACAGATACACCTGACCTCATTCTGAACTAGACTGTTCAGGTTAGATAATACAAGTACAACCCCATTAATACCAATATAGGCTGTGGATTTACTGCGCAGGATTTCAGTCTCTTTCCCTAAGGAAGGCAGCCTTTTTTTCCTTATTCCTGAATCAGGATTGCAACCAACCACGTGCAAAAAGGTTGACAGATAATTAGGCATTTGGGTTGATGATGCACTTTCTGTGCTTTAGTGGCCACACTAACTGAGAGCCGATTTGCATTATGACTAGGTAAGCAGCACCCACAGCTAAGAAGGTACTTCTAGCAGCTAACCTTTCTATTTTTGCTGAAAAACTTTTTTTTTTTTCTTTTAAAAGGTATGTTTTGTACAGAATTTGGTAAATAGCCATTCCTTACTTGAAGACTCAGATTTTATTTTTGGGGTTTTTTTTTAAAGCATAAATTCTAGCTTGGTGCAAGATGACTTCCTGATGCTTGGGAGAGCAAGCTCCATGGACTACTTATGAAATGTTTATTCTGCAAAAGGCTGGTAGAAATATGATGCTACTCTGGGTTAAGTTGGTAACTGATGTTAGGTAAGGGGTTTAACAGCCCTAACAAAGCATCTGCTTCCTCTTAAGCATGCAGGGCAATTTTACTAGTTACCCAGATACATGCAGGTTTCATTATTGTCTCAGAAAAACACATCAAATGAGTTTTTAAGAGGAAAATATTTAAGAAGGTTTTTAAAATGTTACTTAAGAGCACAAACCAATAGATGAGGAAAATGTTCCACTTAAAATTATTTTCTAGGTGGGTTTGAAAAGAATTAAATCCTATGGCCAACAGTATGGCTCTTTACTAAAGAAATTGTTCCAAGAGAAATGATGTGTTTAAAACACAGAAGTGTTTCAAAGGAAAAAAAGGAAAAAAATATTTCTCACCCCTACTTTATCTGATAAAAGTATTTTCATGTTCACAGTGTTTGATTTTTTTTTTCTTTTAATATCTAAGTTAAACTCAGGTGTTATCTGCCCCAAAGAAAACATTTCTTACATGCTTTTTTCATATATCTTTATGATTTCTACCACTGCTAGTAGCACTGCTTAAATTCCTCAAAAAGGAGGTGAGTTGAGACTGGTCTGAACATCACACTGCCCCTTCAGCAGGTGAAAAACAACATTCTTTCTTAAGCAACAGCAACATCACTTTGCCTGTCTGAGATACAGCCAGTTTCACACTTGTAGGAAACCTTAGTGATTTTATAAGGCAAAACGACGACATTACAGGAAACAAAATCATGAAACCCAAGTAAACACAAGTTAAACAGTTAACAGTAAACTGAAGTGTTTCACTAATGTCTATTAAAATAAATGCTCTAATATTTTAAATACAACTTTAATTAAAAGGTTAATCTGATAAGCCCAAAATAAAGCACAAACTAAGACTACTCTTTTCCAAGTAGTCTGCAAGCAAATGTCCCCTCTTGAGATGAATTTGTCTTTAAAAAAAATACAATATTTCCTGGTCTCTTATAGTCCATACAATTATTTTTTTTCCATAATATTATTGATCCCCAACATTCGCTCTTTATATGAGTGGTAAGAATGCTACTGTCACAGAGCTAGTCTGAGCTGAAAAATGGTTAAATCTATTGATATTATGTGGTACTTCTTTCTTTTGATTCAGAGAAACTTACTTTTTTCTTTAGAATGACAGGCTTCAGTGACTGTAGATGCTACTGTTTGAAGCTTATACAGTGTTAAAGTACACTAAAACTAAATCATAGTGCATTAGGTAATATAATGTTAATATAAACTACAGTTAAAACAGCTATTTGAGATGGCTGAGCACTATCAGTGTCAAAACCTAAATGCATGAAACCCATATAATCAAAACATTGTTTTATATAATGAATTAATCATTCACTTGGCCTTTGAACAAAATATTTAATGAAAACTTTACCTACTATATAGCTACAATTAATAATTGCTTTTAACCAAGTAGACTGGTTGCAGGTTGCTAATCAAAATACAAACATTCCCCAGCACATGTTCTCTGGAAAGGCTGAAAGAGTACAATAAACTTGCACTTAAATGCCACAATTCAGGATAGAAAAATAAAGCCATTATCAATGAAATAGCTATGTTTAAATTATAATTGACTGAATATGAACCATGTGCATCTATTTTCAACATTTATACATTTAGTCTGACACAAGAATACTGTCTACAGGGAAGAGCTTCTTTGTAAAGAAGTATCATACCATTCTTGTAGTAAAGCCAATGCAAAGTTCATTATATAGTTCAGAACTGGAGTTCTTATAAAATACATATATATTTAACCAAGTACTGTATAGTAGGAAATATGATAGGAGAAAGGAAAATCAACTGGAAAATCAAGTCAAAAAACTGAGTGTATATGAAAAATTATTGCTGCATTCGTGGGTACATTTTGACTGCTTATAATTTAGTGTCAACACCTAAAAGAATAATTAAAAGCAAAACCCTGGATTACAATCTTGGATTACAATTCTTTTTTTTTTTTTTTTTTTTTTTTTTTTTTTTTTTTTTTTTTTTTTTTTTTTTCAAAAACACCACCATTGCTTAAGGTTTGGTTGTATTTTAATGATTTGTATTTCATACATCTGATCACACAAAAGGCATTCATGGTTTAGGGCACTGTTTTTCTTATTTTTAATAAATAGCAAGACCTGTCCCTTTCATCCCTGTCTCAGAAGCGTTCCCCCATGAGATTTCTGAAGACCTGCTGAATAGGCAGTTTAGTTACTTCCATATCAAATATAAAGCCATTAAGTTAAAATTTGTTTAATTCTGTAGGAATAAATGTTGATGTATTTCACAGTGATGAAAACCTCAAGGGTTTATTACTCACTCTTCATCCACTGCCATACCAGACATTTATATCAGACCTATTTTCATGATCATGGGAGCACAGGAGAAATAGAGGGTAAAATGTTTATGAAGGTTGTACAGAAGCTTGTCTTCACAGCATTTTCTACCACTTGCCAATTGCTTGACAATTAAAAATTTGTGGTCACAAGTTTTAACTCCCACCAAACACCCCCCCCCCCCCAAATGATCAATTAAATCTATGTCTTCGTGATTTCTTAACTTTTGTGGAAACAAAAGCTGGAATTAAGATGTTTTCATAATTATGCTTCACTGCAAGATCAGATCTAAGGCATACTTCATTCAGTGCAAAGTCATCACATGCTACAGAGAGAAGACAAAACCCCTTCAATTCTCCTCTATGGACCCTACAGGTACATGTGCAAAACCCAGCAAGACTGAAATAAAGATGGACACAACATACAAGATACTTGTGTAGTTAATATTTCCTCTAAGGTATTTAAAACAAACAAACAAACAAACAAAAAACTTACAGAGATTACTATTTATATAGCTTTGAGTATTCTCTCTGTGGCCAGCCATTTCAAACAAGTTATTAAAATCCAAGAGCTCCCCAATGGTATTACCATATCCATCCAAGTTTACTAGAACAAGAGCAGCATTTGTTGTCACAACATGACAGTCATCATTTAAATGCACACATACTAACCCAAGTCAAGCCTATACCATGTATCTTGAGACTGGAGTTATATAAGAAATACATTTACAGTGCTTTGGTAAGTACATATTAAACATGAAGAAACATAAATAGCAATTGGAATATAGGAATAACCTTGAACACAAAGAAACTGTACTTCCATGAAAGACACGGATGTCACAAAGATGCTCTAAATATTTTCTTACAATTTATTTTCTTGCCTTTTTTCACTTCTTGACAAACTATTAAATGCAAGTCATGCCAACTGCAAGAGATGACTCTGAGACCTGGGCACAGGAAAACTTATTTAAAAAAAAAAGTGAGATTTTAACAGGCTGGCACACACAACAATGCTTCCCAAGTAATATGTGCAAGTCCACTATCATTTTACATTTTGATTCACAGACAGATTGAGCTACCTGATGCAATTTAGCAAGATAAGAGTGAGCCAGTCTTTTCCCTTCTAATCTATGCCCAATCAAGCCAGATGACGGTGATCCAAAATATTACAGAAAATTCCAGTCAAAGTGAAATTTGGAATGCAGTGTTTAAGGACAAGCACAAACCTATTCACCATTCAACCTAACAAAGCCAAGAAGGTTTCCTTGTTTCTAACTACTCTGCATATCTCAATTAAAACTCTTTTGATCAATAAATAGTAACCAAGTATCTTCTTAAGCTATAGCTAAAAAATGTATCCTTGGAGAAAGGACCAAGCCTACAAAAGACAAGTCAGCAATTTAGCTCATCCTACCTGCACTTTCTAGTTATCTCCTGGGGGAAAAAACCATAATCTTCCAGTAACATGAGAGATGCATATTGTACAGCTGTGATAGTTTCTATAATGAAACTTCAGCTATAAATGATAATATCCATAATACAAACCATAATTCTAAAATACATCTGAGTATGTGTGTGCATATATATATCTCTGAAAAAAAATAGTTAATTTTCTCTTTTATACATATAAACATCTGGCTAATATGCCCCATAATTTTTTTTTCCCTATTTAGGACTAATTTTTTAAATAACAGAGTTTTAAACAGTCCCTTAGAATATTTTTTAAACACTGTTAAAAAATTAATAACTACCTCAGGTTAATCAAAAAGCACACACAAAATAATTTAACATTATACAAATGTGGTTATACTGTTCAGAAAGTCCAATTCTCTCATCTGAAATGAAATAGAGACCATTGTACCTTAGGGTGAATTATTCATCAATGTACAAATTATTTCTGTCTTTCCATGTAAATCTTCAGGTGAATTTAACTGCATTTCTGTGTAAGCAAGAAACACAGTAAATCTAGAGAACTCTTGCAAAAGGGAGTCGTGTTTTGATGGATAAGAGTGCTTTGCTGGAGGGCAGCAAGTCAACATTTTATCACCATCTGAACACCAGCAACACCTGTGCCCTTGTAAGCTTCACACCTTGAAATAGCAGCAACATATTTGATGGGTTCAGTAGTAATTTTTCTTCCAGTATTGGATTAGACTACTTTGCATATACAGTAAGTCAAAAGTCTAGTACTTGTGTGCAACATTAATCCACGTTTACATCTGAGAACTCATAAATACACATGGAAACAAACATGAGCGAGAATTAAACCTCGTTTTAAGTTAAAATATTTTCAGTCTACATATAGAAACAGCAGTGAAAAGTATAAAGGAGATGGATAGCAGAAACAGAAGAAAAGGGGTGCAATAACTAAAACTGTGAAAAGTAGGGCCCTGTCAAAAGGGCAAGTTGCACCTAAAATAGAGCAACAGAAGATGTAGACTGTATCATCTGCATAAATGCCTAAATGCAGCATTATTTTCACATCACATACAGTAGATGTGATTTCTAAGCAGCATATAATAACAGCTGGCATACTCACTAATAGATTTATGGTAACTGAATATTAAATTTCTCCAGCTCAGTGTACAGTAGTTATGCAGTAGCCTTTAAAGCTCTTCGTCAGCCTTTTAGTCAAGGTTACAGTTCCAAGGATATTTAGTATTCCAATAAGAAAGTTACAAATACTCACCTTCAATGAACTTTCATACCATACAAATACATTAAATACATCCTTAAGATGAATAATTTCAATAATAGGAGTTTTCTTTTTGCTATTTTAAAGGAAACATAAGGAACTTTGTAACTTCCAAAGTAAAGGGTGTTTTAAGGCAGTAAAAGATACGTGTTAAGGTTTCCATGATTGTTTATGGTTGTCTATGGGAACAAAGCATATTACACACAATTACTGTCATATATTTATCTACATGACTTTGTTATACTGTACATGATTTAGCAATCTTCTTGAGAAATTTAAAGTGCCACAATTCAAATGTGTTCATCTGTCTTTTCATGGGCTTCTAGTCCATTCTCGTTGCTTTCAGAAGCAAGCCCTTGCTTTACTTAAAGAGCAGTTTTTAAGTTGAAAAAAGAACTCATCCTTCACTGCTGTGCTAACTGGAATCCAGTGGTCGAACCAATCCTTCTTTGTAAACACGAAGAATAGCTTCACAAACAAATTTGTATTGACTCTGTGCAGGAAAGAAAACATAAAAACATTTATGGATGTTCAGTTAAACTGCTGATTAGACAGTATTATTGAATAGGACTAACAGTTCCATGGCTTCCTTTTGTCCTGAGCAATGACAAGAGAGGAGCTACAAGAATGTGAGGAGAAAATCCCACTCTCCTGTCTGTATTCACAGTAAACAAAGCTGACATTTACTCTTTCTTGAAGGACAAGCATTAAAAATCACATTCCAAGGAAAATACAGTTCCCCAAACTAAAAGAATACATGCTTAATTTTCAGGGAATAGGAATTATTTGTGAAAAACTTTTGACTAAGTTTAGCTTGATATTTACCTTCTTTATATATCTCATCTATTTTGGGGGGGGCGAGGGGGGTGGTGATTTGGCAGTTAGCTGATTATTACGAGTATTCTGAGCTTGCCAATCCTGCAGTTACATATTATGGGGCACAATTAAAGTTAAATGACCAAGGCCATATTTTAAATTGCCATATAGGATCTATAGGTGCAATTACCTAACTGAAACCCGTTTTTTTTTTCTCCTAACCATCTACAGTACTGCAGAAGGAGTCACTTTATTATCAATTTTTGTTCAGACCACATTTCTCTGTTTGTAAGAGAAGGGGATGAAAAACCTTTCAAATTCATATTTTTGAAGATCAGCAGCCACATTAATTCTTCTCTCACCCAAGATTTTGATCTCAATTAGATCTTAAAGTCTTTACAAATTAGTTTCTTTTCTGCATTATACTATTACAATGACCAGCTCTTCCATGACCTTGTAATGTAATTATTTGTTTAAAACAATTAGCCTGTAAGCCTCTTCCTAAAAAGTGATTCAAAGAGACATTATCAATAGGACTAGTGCAGAACTAAAAATCCAGGTAGTCTGAATAAATTTTTATGACTAACACAATCCTGAGAACACAAGATGATTGAAATTTAAAAGAACTTGCATCATCAAAGCATTCTCACTTCTTCTGTTGAAAGTACTATTGTCAAAACCCCCAAATGAATCCTTCTTTCCAAAGTTCCATGTCATATATTCAGAGAAGCAAAGTTTCACATTTTTTATATCCCTTTTCCCATCATTGAAATGTTCTCCCAGTTGCCCTTGTATTGTCAGCTCCCATCAACTCTTCTGAAGCATCTGGAAACATTCTCCCACTATCTCCCAAAGGACAAGGCTAAATGATAATGTTTGGACTGTTAAGGACCTTAGGTTGCCTTTATATACCAGAATATTATTCTTGTTCATAACATAACCCAACACATTGTCTTTTAAGTACTTAAAAACTTCAGGAAAACAGGAAGGTGGAAATGAATTTTCTGCATCTTGACTTTCCTGGCTTTTCTTTCAACCTTTCAGTCAATTACTCCCACCTTCAATATCACTTTGTTCTTATTACTTAATTACTTTGACTTGTCTCTTCATTGTTACTGTCATTTCCATATTTCTACTGCCTGAACCAGCCCAGGTGTGGTATTTAGCTCTCTGTTCAATACTTCTGTTAACTTGTGTGATCAAGTTACTGAACAAATAAAAGAATGAGCACTTCAGACTGCTTCCTCTGACTCAATCTCTGACTACTTGTTTTCTTTGCCCTTAACTGTTGCATGTATTCTTGCTGCTCACTCAGTTGGTAGCTACTTCTATTATGTACATCCTAAGCACTGTATTCTGCACTGCTTAGATACCTAATTTCTCTGTGTTTCTTTCTTTTTTTTTAATGAAAGGCCTACAGTTACACCAACTTTGTTATAGCTTCATAATTTTGGTTGAAGCTTTTTTGGCTTCTCAAGGCAACAACATTACTGGTCTTTGAGAAACTACAGCTTCCACACAATTAACAACAGACACTTAACTGACCAGCTAATATCTCTGACTGGTCCATTCTTTTTGAGTATGCCCTGTCACAACATGCATCTGGCAAATCATATCACCTTAGAATTGGAGCACACAGGGCAGCTGAACATGCTTTAGGCAAGGCTATTAAAACTGAACAATTCCTTTATTACAACTGAATAATCTCTTACGGCTCTCCCAGAAACCCTAAGTGGGATATCAAATACAAGCAGTGAGGCTAGCTGGAATCAGGCACGGGAATGTGATAGAGCATCCAGGATAAATTGTAATATTAACATGCATCTCTCTGGTATTCTGTTTTCTGACAGTGGAGTGCTTGCTTCTGTGTCTCATTTACAGAACAGTATGCCAATTTTGCCCACTGGCTTTTCACAACAGTATCTGCTTTCTTCAGAAATAACAAGTGAATATTGCTGCTACAGATCATCCTTCTCCTGATTGTGCTGACAGCAAACTGTGTAACACAGCAAGCAAGGTAAAGAATCCTATTTTAGATATTCATTTTCCATACCAGGAGTGCAGCTGTAGCCGTACTTATTACTATTCCCTGTATTTGTCAGTTATGTCACAGTGTGAAGTAAAAGGACAATTCTGGTTGATTTCTGATGTAACAAAAGGAATTCAGTCTTCTGGCAAGCTGAAGTTTACTTCAGGTTTTTACATCTGATTCTCAAGAAGAGGACCAATTCTAGAATGTTGAAGCTTCTAAAAGAATTTCTACTCTAAAGTGGCCTTTTGAAAAACCACTTCCTAGTTTTCAAGCCAGGCCACAAACACTTTGATTTTACCTTCAACTTAATAACATCCTATAGTGTTTGAACTAGAATAAAAAGTAAAAATTTATTATAGCTTCTTGCAGAGAATTTAGACAAAAGAACAGATGATCAGTACAAGTCTGACTTTGGGTATTCTAACTAAGAATGTATTGAAATCAATTACCTTTTCATGGCAAGATAAGAAATATTTTAAAAATAGATAAATATATACCTCATTTACAAAGCATCCTTTGCCCCTATGCTACGTCATGCTAAATTTATGAAGTTTGAAATATAATAGCAACTGAAAATTCATACTAGTAGATCCTTTAAAAAAAAATTGGACCTGTTTTATAACTTGACAAGTGCAGTATATATACAGAAAATGATGCTTCCTCTCCATCACTTACAGATGTTTGCACCATCATAGCTCTCTGGTCTCGCATTTTCCGTACAATATCCAGTGGATAAACAGGTTGGTTCCTTTCAATTAAGCACATGGCTGTTTCCATAGTGACCAACACACCAGTGCGACCGATTCCTGCACTGTGAAATGCAACAGGAAAATAGTCTATAAAATTAGGTTTTTGCAATGCACCAAATTAATATCACAGTCTTAATAGTAGGACAGCCTTGGAAATTACAGGAAGATCCTAGTAAAATTCAAAGAGAGTGCAAAGTTTATTTTTACAGCAATATTTCAGTAATATTTTCTGGTATTTACTAAAAAAGAAAAAATATTTTACTATAAATAAAACTAAAATTTCACCTAAAGTAAATGCATTTTTAAGCAGTTAAACTTCTCAAACTGTACTGGTTTGGTATTTTTGTCTTAAAAAAGGTAAGATCTAATTGACTGTTTTTATGACACACACACTTGAACAGCAGGAAAAGAATTTTTGCAGTACCATTCAAAATGAGGTTTCAACAGTGGCAGAGGGTAAAAAACAGAGAACAAATTAAATTGCAAATTAAATATCATATCTGTGATAATTACGTGACTAAGCCATTTTACCAAAACGTTGCAGGAGAAAGGGAGACAAAGTAAAACTCATCCTTTAGATGTAATATCAGTGTTTCTGTCATCAGCAGTAAATGCTCATATTGCACAGTTTAACACATCCATCTAATTCAAGGCATCTCCTGTCCTGCGGATCAACTTTTCCCATCAAATGCTTATTCTAAGGCTGAAACAGATCTATAATCAGAGTTTTCAAACACAAGTACCTGCAGTGAACAAGAACTGGCTCATTCTTTACTCTCTTTGGCCTCATGCAGGTCACAAACTCCAAGAAGTCCATGGAGTCATCAGGAACGCCATGATCAGGCCAGGCTACGTACTGGAGATGGGTGACAGTGTGTTGTTGTTCTGTCTAAAATACAGTAAAGTTTTCAAAAAATGGCCAGTGTTATGACTCTTGTATTAATGCTTACTAGATATAAATCATATTTTTCACAGCAAGTGTTTCACTCAAATGCAATAAGAGCTAAATGATGTAGAAAACATTTGTGATTTTAAAATTCAGTGTGAATATGGACATGTAATTCTTGGAAAGAATTCATAAAGCATAACATTTTCTAAATAAATGAGGTATCAAGTTTAACTTCTGTGATCTAAACATTTTAATTTTTTTGATTTATTGACTATTACACTTTGACATCATTGATTCACCTAAGGTAAAATGCTACAAGACGTAAGCATAACATACAATAGTTTAGAACTGGTTGAAAGAAACAACTGAGAACAGAACTACTGAGAACAATACCAATATACCAGGGATTTAGGGCTATAGGATCTATTGTAAATACATCTGTGCACTTGTACAGATTCAGGTATAATGAAGTTGCCTGCAACACTTGCTAAATCTGGTTTCTGTTAGAAAACAGTATATATACATATATATCATTCATACATACATGCTCATTGTATATATATGAATGACATCTGTATGATCCACAGGAGATAGTTTTCTGTATGGAAGCAATATAATTAGTTAAAAGAGTCTGTTGTACAAAGAGTTCTTTTTTTGAAATCAATTATATGTAAAAACCCCACAGTTTTACAGAAGTTCTTTAGCATTTTGTTAACTTTGATTATGAAATCACTCAATCATCTCTGCATTCAGATTGGGCTGAACTGATATGTTGCAGATGTAACTAATGGTTAGGGTGGGAAAGAAAAGACCTAAGATGCTCGTGAGCTCTGCTGCATCGTGCAGTCAGGATCTCAATCTTTACAAACTGAGACAAGTTTTCATGTTCCTTTATTCCTTCCATATGCTTTGCAATAGTTAAGATGTTACCTGCATTTAATTTATGTCCATTACCAGACTTAACATTTGGCATTCTTCTGAAAAAAACTTCTCCTTTATGACTGGATTACTCAATAAAAGCTGACCTTTCCCCAGTGGTCCACACAGGAATGTTTTTGTGATGACAGTGACTTTAAAAGATTTTTCCCCTTTTCTCTATGCTCACAACTGCTAAAATATAGGACCTGTTTTTAACTGTCTTTAACTGCTTGTTTTCTTCTCCCAGTTGAGGATGTTCCACTCCCAGAGAACAGGCTAGTAGGACACAAAAGACGGAATAAGTACTAGCTATGTACTAAGCAGAGTCTTAGGGAATACATTTATTCCAATCAAAGCAATTGCAGAAATTTACAATTGCCCACGGGGACAAAAAGAAAAATGCCACAGCTCATACTTTCCTTCTTAAAAGCAGAGTCTGAGCAATCAACAACTAAAAGGTCCAGCATAAGGCCCACACGGACAATGTAATCTAACATTAATGAACAAGCTCACTGTAATACAAATTACATTTGGATCTACCATCCATGTCATCAAAAGATGCACAATGACCAGGATCTCTGCATGAAAAAAACATTCAGGGCGTTTTGCTATCCAGCTCTACTGAGTAGGAAAAGTTGACCTTGATCAAATGATTACCACTCAGAGTTTTCTGAAATGTCACAGATTAAAAAAATATACAAAAACATGTCTAGAAAATGTCATTAAAAAGTCCTCCTTTGAAAATCTACACATGCTTAATTAGAACCTCTTCAAAAGGGAAATGAGATAAAGTAGCAATTACACCTAACAGTTTGAGCTGATTCTCTTAAAGCAGAGATGTTTGAATTACAGCATCCTGGTGAAACAAAGACTTGATTAATTTGAAAATTATCCAAGACTGAGTACTCAGTTGCCTTCTATGTGCTTCATGAACTTAAAGCTACACAACATGAATAAATGCCAGTGGCACACCTGAGAAACACTGACAGTGATCTGTAGAGGCAAAAAGTCATTTTACAAGCTCAGAAGAAAGAAGCAAAGTTGACTGACTTTTTACTTATCAGTACTTTGGGCTCAAATAGAGTGAGCTGCATTTATTTAAAGAGTTTACAAACATGAGCTATGAAAAGTACGTTACATAAGACTTTTTCAGAATGAGAATACACTAAAAATATGCACCTAGTCCTCAAAGCTGCTGCTTTTGGTGTAAGCATCTTCAATTTCTGTTATGTGCCCTAATCATCCTTAGAGACAAATATAGGTGTTTGTTAATTATTCCAGGTATGCCTCAAGCCTCAGTGTAGTCTTCCAATTATTTGTACTTTAACATGATCAGTTTTGATTCTTTTGTTGAGCTCTTCTGAGATGATTCAAAATGACAAAACTTGACTATTTTGCCACTTGCCTTCCAAAATGCACAAGTATTTTAAAATACTTTATGTTTTATTAGCTAGTTAACCCTAATGTAAACAGTAAATATATTTGTTTATGTTAGAATTAGTTTTTCTATGTCTAAGTTTTTATTTTCATGCAGAAAATGTCAATGCAGTAATCTGCTGAAGTCCAGATTTTTAAAGCTATTTTCACTGGGGTTTTTGGCTTTTTTTAAAACATAATATCTTCAAGTCTAGTGAAAGTAATTTTTTTAATACAAAAAATGTCAGCCAAAAACACCCCGCATGGAAATAACTTACTTATATTAAAAGACCATCACAGTTATTAAAATCTAGCACTTATACATGAAAAAAAATGCTAGAATTGTAGTTACTGGTTCCATAGTTAGTCCTACAGTACATGTTCTGTTAGCAATACTTATTTTTAAATACTATTCCTCTCAGATCTTGCTCCTTTATACAAACCTGATAATGGAAAATAAGAGGTAACTTCTCATATTCAAGTTATTCATCAAATCACTATTCTCTGCAACACAGTTTAAGTCTTTTCCACAATTTTTTTCTTTTAGCACTGAAGTTTTCAACGACAGTCATCCTAATGACTGATAAATGTATAATTTTTCTTCATAAGTATCTGGCTTTACTAGTCCTGTTTTATGAGTCTTAGAGAAAGTGAGACAGCAACAGCTGCTTATGGCTTGGTTGCTATTTTTGCTTAACTTGACCTTTTACACCTGGCTATTCCAGAATTATTTAATGTGATGTTTTTTGCATTTATGCGGACTGATTTCAATGGAATTCATGTATTTGGTATTTCTACAAAACAGTTTAAAAATTATGGATTCAATTGATTAAAAAATATGGATTCAGCTTCTTCGTGGCATTGATCCACATTTACTTATTAAGGAGCTACAGAGGTCTAAAGACATCGTGTTTGTCCCCCGTTGTTTGTTGCTGTGCTTCTGATAGTGGTTCTTTTCATTACAGAAAAGTTTTCAGAAAAAAAAAAAAAAATCCCTGACAAAATGATGTACTTATCCCTACCCCTCCTGGGCAAATTCAAGATATGTAACAACAGCAGCATCTTCATTGTGCTTAAGCTAACATCCTAGATTTTGCTCGGAAGCACATGTTCTTTTCCAGTGAATCTGTCACTGGGGCTGAAAATCATGACAAAGAATAGGGCTGTCACAGGTAATGCTTCAAATAGCTGCTCTACACTTGCAATACAGCTGTAATGTCAAGACCTTCAGCCACAAAAATATTCATTCTTCATCCTTCTGCAGTTTGCAGTCTTGCTTATTATAATTACATCAAAAGGCAAACTTCCTTGTTTCATTCTCCTTAAATGATAGATTCTCCCTGATTAATAAAAGATTTGTGTGCTCTTCAGAAAATCAACACACAGAACTTAGAATCATAATAGTCATATAGAAAGTAGGAAATTTAAACTTGAAATGTCAACCTTAATTCTTACTTATGTTAAGAACCAAGAAATTGATTTTGCATTTCAATGATTCCTTTAATGTCCTTCTTCACAGAGGTTATAACATAATCTTCAAGAATGACACACACACACACAAAAAAATCACAATGTAGAACTAAATTAGCCCTGAAATGGTCTTTTTATCTTCTAAGCAGGAAAAGGTATGCTCTTTGCCAGTGAGCTTCACAAACATACCTTGAAAGCTGAGTCTGAATGATTGGGGTGAAAGCTCAGTTTCTAAGTAGATACTCTGGTAAGTGGCATTTGGCATTTCTCGGACAACTGCTAACACATTATTATGCTGCTGTACACACTTGCCGTAACACTTCTAGCTTTTGTTATTTGGTTCTTTATGTTTCAAAACCAATGAGATTTAACGGCCAATCATACATTGCAAGGCATTTATCTTAAAGGAAACTGAAAGAAAATTTGTTTCTCGGCTTCTTATGCAATTTTGCCAAGGATCATAAAGAAATACATATCTCCGTTTACAAAATAGTGCACTCTGTGATGAACTCTGCACTCTCACAGCCTGATTTCTTTCTGTTTGTTCTGGTTCCCAAAGTGTTCTGAAGCTTTTTTTAAAAAATAAAAAGCCTCAACCAACTCCCAAACCCCCTAAACTTAGTGCTACACTATAGCTTTCAATCTTGGTCTTGAAAAGAAAAGGCAGGAAATTAAACATTTCTTCATTTTATGAGTATTAGAAAGGTTACAAATAAATAATTTGAGTGACGAGGACTAAAACTTTGGGCACATATAGCCACAGTACTACTTTTATGAGGTCAATTTCTTCTATGCCGACATTCAAGTTGATCATTTACCACTGATTATTTGCCATTGAGTAATTGGCAAAAATACAAAACAAATATCATGATGCTCCCTGACTGGGCAGTTTCTCATATCTAGAAACAGAAGTACTGTGAACTGTCTTAACTGAAAAACCTGACATCTGACACCTCACATGTTTATGACTGCAAGGGAAAACTTAATCACATTAAAACAAATTTGGATACATTGTCAAGTGAGAGAATGTCAAGCTACAAATGTATGAAACTAAAGGATTGGTCATATTGCTGTAAGAACATTGATTAAATATTATATTTTAAAACAGATATTGCTTTTTCCTTGCTTACTACTTACCATTACTACTAGCAATTCTGGCAACAGCAAAAGCTACTTAACTATATAGAAGTTTAAAAGACTGACTGTAAATTACCCTTTGGTCAGTATACAGTGATTTCTTACACATCCCATGATAGCATAAACCCTTCACCTTTTTAGAAAAATGCCTGTGGCCATAGAATTTTGGAGAAGAGATGAAGAAGGGAAAGGTATAAGAAATGCAGGTCAACTTGAAAAACAAAACCCAAACTTCAACCCCTACAATCCAGGCTGTGGGAAGTCTAGATGTGACCTGAACACAGATTTTACAACACAAGATAATAAGCATGTTTTGCTTTCTCTTTGTTTCCTAACTCCCTAGACATTAGCATGAAAGTATTAGGAATATAAGTATTTTTCACAAATTGAACACATTTCAATTGAGATGCATATGAACCTTTTTCTTTTTTAAAATCTGACTAAAGACAACGAAAAGGAACTGGTGCGATTCTGCATCTTCTCTCAAAACAACTTTATTATGCTTCACTTCTTTATTAGCTACACATGCTATTAACCAAGTGACCCATATTTCATCCTTGAAAGAGCAGAGTTACTTAGGATAAACATTCTCATTATAAATCAAAGTACTTATGAAGAGTCAGTGATTACAAAACTGTTTAAAGAAAAGCACTAAACTTCCTTATGATGCGTTTTACAGTACCTGTACAGCATAACGTATTATAGAACTTCAAAAAGTGTGTCTTAGAAGAAGCTCTAAAGAAATAATCATACAATGTTGGTCCATATAATAAATACACACATATTCTGTTTTAAAAAATTTGTCTGTGTGCATATGGACACAAATCATATGTGAGATATACATTGCCAAACACATAGTCTTTATCTACCCTTCTATGAATGCATTCATTCAGCTTGTTTGGGGATAATTAAAGGCAAGGAACATTTACCTCAACATTTGTAATGACCATTTCTCTGACAACATAAGCAATTGTGCAATCTTCAGAGTGGCATTTGACACGGAAGCAGCCATATTCCATGACATCTGGTGGATCAGGCCAATACTGATGACATTTGGTCTGTAAAGAAAATCAGGCACGCATCAAGACTTGTTGTATACAAGGCCTTCCATTTCCAGCCTTCCTCCCTATGTCATGGTTCAGGGAATTCAAGGAGCAGTACAAAATCTGCTTTAGTTTCCTGGTGAGATTTTTTTACCATCCAAATTGAAAAATAACAGGATGAAATAGGCTAAGCTCTCCATAAACTTCTGTTTTAGTGATTTATAATAAATATTCAGGTCAATGGGATGCATGATGTTTCGTCTGCTGTTTACCTGTAATTGCTAGAATGACTTCTCAAGGCAAAATATGGGAGAATAAAGATAGATTTATTCTGTCTTAAGAAAAGAAGTGCAGAGGTTAAATTTGAAACTAACTTTACCCATCTAATAGCAGGTTACAGCAAAGGCAAAGCCACACCTTTCTTGAAAGTGAACAAGGAAAGGACAAGAGGTAACTGTAAAGAAGCAACAAGGGAAAATCTGACTAAATGTTGACAAAAAAATTCCACAAAAAAGGACGAGCACAGAAACAAGAAGCCCTATGAGAATGTAGAATCTCCACCTGTGGAAAGAATTAAAACTTTGATGTGACACTGCAACCTGCACAAAGTTAAAAGTTGTTGTCTGTAACTTTCAAATTGATACAGAGTAGCATGAGCTGGAATTTTTTTAAAAGTTGAAATTTCTTAATTTTACCTTTAATAGAGTTCAATTTTCAGAAGTTTGAAATCCAAATTATAACCACTATGCCTGAAAATTTTACTGTGGTAATTTCTCTTAACTACTTTCTCCTTCAAATTTAAGCCAAAATAATGTATCCACTTCTGAAAAAATGAACATTACTATGGAGAAATGAAAAATCTATCATACAAATCTTAGCACCACTGGAAAGAGATAGTCTGGAATGTAAAACCTCCAGCAACCAGGAAAACATTTGGCATTTGCCAATGGGGACATTCTTGACAAGAACACACATCTTTTTCTATGCCTGAAAGTTCACCCACAAACTGGGCAGATCTAAGTAATTCCTGTAAGCAAACAAAACTCATGAAAATGTCTGGTGTGCAAAGGTACCAGCAGGATGATTAGAAGCTATCAACAATTGCCTTGAAGTTTCCAACTGACTGTATGAACTCCAGATTATTACTGATCTGTGTTTCTTCTCAATAGAAGGAAATTAATACACCAATACAAAGATGAAAGGAGCATTAAAAGATGAAGGGAGCATTTTTATGTCAGGTGATGTTCAATAATGTCTGCTTCTATGAGCAGCTACATAACATGACTGTGGTTAGAACCTAATTGTTGTTTAACTATACTTCCTTACATCTCAATCTTTTTGCTGTTTTAAGACCTAAAATACTCACTCTCTTGCTTTCTAAAGACACTGGATTTTGATTGTGGTGCCAGATAAATTTGATAACGTAGGACAAATCACATACAAAATACAGATAAAGGCTACAGTGAAGGAATACAGGAGTCACCACGTTCTCCACCTCTTAAAAAATTCAACTGCTGAGTTTTCAGCTTCTAAAACTTTAAAACCAATACCTTCCCATTTAATCTAAAAATTTAATCTTTAAAATGACAAGCATCAAATTAAATCAAAATACACCAGATATTCACCGTGCTATTCTGAAATTCAAGGAGAGAAAGAATTTATCTAAGTATAATTAAAAGAATTATCAGAGCAATTTTAGGAAGAAACCCGAGATGTAAAAAAAACAAGCAAGCTGAATTCTGACTACTATTACATACCACAATGGCAGACTCCTTTTTACAGCTAGACTACAAGGTTTGCTCAACTCACTCAATGCTTCCAGACATTTGCTGAATCTTTTGGAGAGAAACTGCCACATGGAGGCCAATGCTCAGGAAGAAAAATGACAACACATAGTATCAGTATGATCAGCACAATGGAATGAACGCACTGATTTCTGTTTATCACACAGCTGGTTTGTTCACAAAGCAGCATAACAAAAAGGTATTTGAGGACTCTCTGCTCTGTCTAAGTAATTCAGAACGCCTGGCCTTCAGAAGAATGATTCACCAGAGTAAGTTGGTCTCTTTGTAGGGTTATTTAACCATAACAATGAAAAAAGTTCAAAGGTACAGTACATTTCTTCAGCATACAAAGGACCTTGGCATTTACCCGTCCTCGTTCAGTGAGAGTTGTTAACATGATGATCAGTGACAATTTGTGATCCCAGACCACTTGCCAGAAGTGTGCACATGTGTGTGGAAGAGGCCCCTGAGTAGCAATGTACCGGTTCACAATGCCAGCAGAAGGAATTTCCATCTACAAAGGGAAAGAGAAGCCCTATGTTGAGTTCGCTCTCACTACTCAAGTACCTTTTTAACTCAGCATTTCATTCAAATAGGAAGTTTTGAGGGAACATTAAGGCAAAAAGCTAAGTAATAAGACAACCAAGATTCCAATTTGTTACGTGAAAAGCTTTTAAGTCATTAATTTAAACAGATCTAAAGCACGGATTCTATGGTCCTTCGAGCTGAACTATGAACAGAGGATAATAGCGAAAATGCGCTTGAAAACTTGAAACTGCAAAGATCTCTAGATTTTCTTTAGTATTTAGTAAGCAATGATGGCAAGGTATATACACCAAAGGTATAGCAAAAGCTGTTTATTGCCTGATACTAAACACAGGAAGTTAATAATTGACTCTGTGTTTTTGGTGCTTAGCTCACATATCTGACAGAAATATATACACATTTTCCCCTCTTTTCTGGGACTCCCAGCCTGCTTTGATTGATTAAGGGAATCAAGGCTCTAGTTTATGCTCTGGATCCTTCATAGTATAACTGGTAGGCCATAAATGGTTCTAGAGGGAAAAAAGGCTGATTTTTATGGAGACAACCTCAGCATTTGAAGTACATGGAAAAACAAAACAATTTTTACTGGTTAAAGACTCTGCACATATCACACTGCATCACTACATGGTATCATCCACTGTGTATTAGGATGGTCACCTGTTTCACAACAGACACTATTTCTTTAGGCTATGAAATTTTACCTCTTTCACATTTGCAAATCCCCAAATTGAAACAAAATACCCTTATTTGAAAAAAAAAAAAAAGCCAAATTCTGTCTGCTTTAGCAACATAGAAAGTAAGTAAATGCAGGTCTCTGTATGACTTACATTCACATAATTTGCATTGATGTAATCTTCCTCTCCTTGCAATATTATTCTTGTGGCATCATCTGCACATACACAAGAAAGAGAGAATAAAATTAGCAAATAAGAGACATACTTCTCCTCTATTAAGTTTAAAAAAAGATGAGGAGTTGCAGAAACACAATCAGCAGTATACAAACAGAAGAAATTATCTTTTGGAAAATAAAATGATGAATTAAATTACTTCAATTATATAATGAAATCTTTAATCAGCAAGTTCAATACAGAAGTTTTAAAAAGCAAATTAGGCAGAAACTATACTTTAGACTCACAAGGTAGAACATCTTTGTATCTATTCTTGTCCATATTCTGAGGTACCTTTGCACATGTAACAGCCAATCCTGGTTTCTTTCTATAAAGTTGCTGCAAAGTAGAATGAAAAGTTAAAGGATTTTGGGGGATGTGATTCTGCTAATAAAACACTAACTACATTCACTAAAAATACATAGACTGAAAAAAATCTGTATTTTCTTTAATGCTTTTTCTATCCTTCTGCAAAATTCACTTAAGAGGTTTTTGTATTTAACATGAGAAGAATTTCTATTATTGCTAGCACATTGGGATAGCTAGAAGAATTTCCAGGGGGAAAAAAAAAAAACAAACAAAAAAACACAAACAGCATGTGAACATCATTGATATAAAATGCTGCTCTGCAAGTTTGCCTTTTGCTTTTAAAACTGCAGACCAGAAGGATGACAGTAGTTGAGGGTGGAACAAGGGAGCAGTGAACGGCATCAGAACAAAAAAACAGCTCCAGACTCATTCTCTAAAATCAACTGTAATACAAAAATTTCAGAAAAAAAAATATTCTCTGGAGTAAACTTATTCATTTCAATCATGCAAGTACCTAAAATGTATCACAATCTTTTAACATGTGACTTCTTTGATTTTGGGCCAAACCCTGTGTTGCAGTCTTTATCTGGAGTAAACATGGACATATGAAATGGGGTATATATAATGGGTGTAAAACCAAAATTTTGAAGTTGGTGTTAGGTTAATGGCTGGACCCTATGATCTTGGAGGTATTTTCAAACCCTAATGATTTTTGCTTTTAAGTACATCAAACAAGACAAAAAGAGGTACAGAGGAAAAAAACAATAACAAAATAAAATAAAACCCAAACATCTTCTCCTCCAAAACAACAACAAAAAGAAAAAAATCAAACAAACCCACAAGAATTGTAATTATACAACTATTGCTTTTGTGTATTAAATATACACGAAAGCACCTTACAACTGAGTTATTGATCTGGCTGTACCAAAGTTTTACATCCTTCACTGAACACTTACCAAAGAGATCATTGTATCTTTCATGTTTGATGAAGATTTTGAATATTTTTCCATATATAACATGGAATGAAACAAATAGGAGGCTACAATCCCCTACATTCTGGTTGAGAGAAAAATAGCAACATGCAAAAATATTTATTCTACTGAGATTTGTTTGGACCTTAAAACTCTGTATCACAGCTCACTGCATTTTTCAACTTACACAACATACACCATGTGAGAACTTGATAATACATGTAATGGAAAAGCGTCTATCTAAGTCAAGTTCCACTTTTCTAGAGCCAGGTTGCAATTTCTGCCTTTTTTTATGAAGAAAAATTTTAAGTCAAGCAACCATTCTTGAGCTGCACTGTTGCCTGGCATACAGTCATTTGCTATTGACTGACTTCTTAAATTCTGACTAAATGGAGGAAGATATTCTGGAAAAACGTGATTATTCACAGTCTATTGGCTAATTATTTACTATAAGTGAATGAAGAGTTTGAGTCACCAAAGCTGATGAGGAAAAAATGCCATTGCCTTTGCTTCTGTAGATCACTGAACAATGAACTGAAAGCAAGAAGGCCACTAAGCTGTCCCCTAGTTTATTAAATTTCAAAAAGCTTTTGTCCTTTTCTTTTCTGCTTTTTCTTTTATAAACAGTGACATAAAAAAGGACAAAATATAGGATCAAATATCCTATGAATAGAATAACACCACATATCAGAATATCATAAAGGATCAAATATCCTATGAAGTTTGCTACAGGAAATTTGTGCACAAATTTACTCAACAAATTTGATGATTAAGAAAGTATTGAAAGGTCAGTCCTCATTTTTGATCTAATGCTTCAATAGCCAACAGCTTCATTGTAATTGCTGTACTGCATCCAGTTCTTTGAAAAGCAGTTATGAACCATTGTCTACAATTCCTTAAAACCAGGGGAATTTTAATTCTCAGAGATCATAAAAAGAGAGGAAACCTCATAACGAGAGAGGTTATACAATAAACAATACCACAACTCTTCAGCCATTACCATTAAATTTTCCAGCTTTAAAAAAAACAGTGAAGGAAAAAATACCAAAAGGGTAAAAAATTTTATTGCTGTTCTACAGGTTTTCAGTGACAGAAGAGGTTACTCCAGAACTCAATGCCAATTTTATAAATCATAATAAACTAGGGTTTATTCAGAGCTACTATAAATGTTTGAATCTTTCTTTACAACAGTAAAGAAACCACAAATATGCATACTGCCCTCCTTTGCCATTGGAGAGGCAGCTGCATTATCCTTTAGAATTTCTTACATTAACACTGAAGAAACTAATTTAATAAAATATAAAACATTTTATTAGCTTATTTTCTATGACCTTCCTTGCTAATACATTGAAGGGCATAGAAAAAAAACAAAGTAAAAGATTGACCTCTGTCAAAATCCCACTACTTTACTCAACAAAACAACTGGAAAAAAATACTAATTTAGTGAACTTTGGGTACTTGAGTCAGAAACATATTAATTCAAGCACATTTTTCTCAGCAGGTAGTATTTTGTGTAAGACTTAAAACTAGTTCTTCCCTGTTCTAAGTAGTGAAGTGTGAAACTGATGGGCAAGTCACATTGTTGCTCTCTTGAGATAAGATTGAAAAGGAACAAAGAGATTTGCACCCCTCCATTACTCCTTGGTTACAGCTATTTTTCTACACTAACAGCATTACACAGTTGAGTATTACATACCTCAAACTGAATAAGGACAGTCCCACTTTCTAGCCCTCTTCTTAGCTGCTCCATAGACTCCTCCAGTGTATCACCACCATATTCAGAACAGACAGGAAGAATAGATTCTGGCAGAGTATGGGAATCAGCTTCATCTTCTGATTTGGGCTCCACAAACTGTTTAACTACTGAAATAGGTGCACGAAATTATAATCCATTACATAGAGCATAAACGTGTTTTTGACAATATAAAAATTTACCAGCTTGAAATAGCAACAGAATCTGCAAAACCTCAGAAAAGCAAATAGCAACACATTTAATTACATTTCTTTTTGCACTATATTACTGTAGAAACTAAAAAGAGTAAAATGTCCCCATGACCTCTTTGGAAGAAAAACTCCAAATACCTGTTTATGAAGGCAAAGAACTTGAATTCCTAGCACAAGGAGGTTTTTGCAACCTTATGTTACAGAATGAACTGCTAAATAGGCTAATGAAACACAACATCCACCATGGTAAAAAACAAGGGAGTTTTACCTAAAGTAGTGTAGATCATAATTGGTGGAATATCTCTACAAGAAACTTTTATAAGTTTGGACCTCCAACAGCAAAACAAATGCAAAAATCTCTTCATCACACTCCTTTGCCATTAGAGAAGACACACAATTATCTTTTGCAATTTCTTATGCTAACAATGAAGGAACCGAGTAATGTTAAAAAGAATTATTAGTCTGTTTTCTACAACATTCCTTGTTATTGAAAAACACAACAAACATTAATGAAGCAATCTGCATGGCAGTTCTGTCCCTATGAAATGTATTTTATCACCAGACATGTCCAGCTATGGTTGTTCTCTGCAGTGATGGGAACAGTTCATACCTGTCAAACTTCAGAAAATGGGGAGCTGGTTATGCTGATGGCTATAAAAAAATGACTGGTATGGGGCCACAGGTTATCTTTAGATAAAAGCAGATTTCTCTTATCTGGAAATTGAAAGGGGACTAGAAAATTAAGGGAAAACTAAATGCTGCATAAAGCCAGTGGAAAACAAAATTAAGAGCTCATCTTTAAGCCTTCTTTGAAACAAAAGAAATTTTAAATAAAGCCAGTATTACAGAAGTACATTGTATAGAGTACATATCACTTTGGCTGTTTTATTCCCTCCTGTTTCCTAGTGATGCATAATCCCTTCAGATTTTTATGTCTTCATGAAATCAGAAACTGTGCAATTGTTTGTGCTAATGCCTCAACATACTACTTAAGGAAAGCAAATAATAAATTAAGAGTTTGACATCATCTGAAAGCTCTTGGGATCTACAGATGTTTAAATATGGAGAAAGCAAACCCAAGCTGGATGAGTTCCTCATTTTTAAACATACAGGCTTAAGACCCTGCATATTTCAAAGATTGTCTCCTATTTGCAGGCAGCAGTTCTGCAAGCAACCAGCACAAGTTTATCTCATTATTTTCACAAAATGTCTACTGTAAGAATGAGGTGAGAAGCAGCTTATTTGACTTGTTTCATCACATAATTGTGCAGGGGTACAGCCCATGAGTTTTTGCAAATCTGTAATTGGGGGGGGATTTAAAATCATGCTCTATTTACAAAAAAAAACCCCAACACCCCACATCACAAAAAAAAAAAACCTCTTTCAAGGGACAATTTATTCTCAGATATTTAGACCAAAATATAAGAAATTCTATCCTGCTAGATTCTTTGTTGCAGTGATAATAAACTATAGAGTATAAACTACTTGTACTAATAATTCTGATTTAGTGAGACCTACTTTTTGCACAGACCTATTCCAAGTGCACTGAAAACATGCTTGTGCTAACAGAAGAGGGTATACTACCAAGCATAAGAGCAACAGTCTCAAAAACATTAGAAATTAATATAATTAGCCCAGTTACCTTTCCTCCTGACCAAAAGTGCAAGCTCTCTTGTGTGAGATTCTCTGCTGGCTTTTATGAACATGACCACCTGGTCATGTGTGTGCTCTGAGATATCTCGGCCATTAATTAATACTATCTGATCACCTTCATTCAGCTTTGGAATGCATTTATCAGCCTGTTTAAAGACCAAAGAAACACATTAATGTCATCACAATCAGCTGTACAAGCAGGAACATATCAGGATATTAGGTACATTGTGTAAGCAAAGTCTTCACAGTTCTCCTGACAAAGTTTCATATTCTGTATCAGAGGTTCTATCAAAGGTTTCAGCTCTGAAACTCTCGGGCTTGAAAGCCTCTCCATGACAATAAGGAACAGTTCAAATAGCATCTTGATAGCTTTAAAAGGAATTCACATTAATCAAACAGCCATCATCAGATTGCTCTCAAAGATCTGTATTTCAGACTCCAAGACTCATCAACCTCTGAATTTCCGGAGAAAGTGTTTTGGGCACGTAAGATAATTCAGTTCACTTTTTACGGAGTGAACACTAAGAAGTCCAAACATGATTTTCATGAACATGATTTAAGTAACACGACATTCCCCAGGCATGCACTTTTTAAACTTCAAAGAAATCCACAGACACTTTATATCTTTATTTCATAGAGTCTTGTTTAGATTTAGATTAACTGCTGGACTCCAGGGTTTGTTTGGCTTTTCTTTTCCTGACACAGTTCTCAATATGCTTATCCCTATGTCCAGCACAAAGCAATTAAAGCTATGGCCAGAATATGATGACAATGATGCTACAAAGATGTCTAAGGAACTAGAGCAGCTCTTGTATGAAGGAAGGCTCAGAGAGCTGGCAGTATTTAGCCTAGAGGAAAAAAGGCTCAAGGGGATCTTGCAATAAATATTTAAGAGGAAGGCACAGAGAAGACGGAACCAAACTCTCAGTGGTGCCCAGTGACAGGACCAGAGGAAAAGGGCTCAAACTGAAGCACAGGAGGCTCCATTCAAACATTAGGAAACAGCTCTACTGCTATGGTGACTGAGCACTCCAGCACACTCCTCAGAGATCTCGTGGAGTTTCCCACCTCAGGGCGCTCAAAAGCCATCTGGATATGGTCCTGGACAACTGACTCTAGGTGACTCTTGAGCAGAACAGATTGGACAAGAGGACCTACAGGTCCCTTCCCACCTTCTGTGCTTCTCTAATATGGATGTGTAGGATTCTACAATCTTTGAGTGTCAAGTAACATTACAATTTTATCTTCATTACTATCCTAATCTTTATTTTGTCTAGGAAGTCTCCAGCTACACAAGAGTTATACAATTATATAAACACTTCATTTCATTTATTGTATGAATGAGACATAGACCTTTACTGTTTTTATTTTTTTGTAAGTGTTCCCTGTATTTCCTCAATAGCCAGCACAGGTTCTCTGAGCTTTATTCATTAGCCCTACCAAACAACCATTACCAGTCCCCTGTGAACCGGATATTAAAATTAGATCAAATCCTGATTATGCCCTGCACTGATGGCTCCTAATATATTGATATAACCAACAAAAAAATAAGAGATGGAAAGAAGAAATTATAATTAAAAAAAAATCAACAAGATGAAAAAATGCAGAATAATAATAATAATAATAGGCAAGAATACGTAGAAAATAAATTGGGAGTCATTTTTACCAGCAAGCAAAGCTTAAGAAAAGAAAATTTAAGACCTGTCTTAATGTCACAAAACAGAAAAAGAAGAGAAAGAAGCAAGAGAAAAAGGAAGATGCATGCAAGATGAAAATATCCCATGCAGAAAAGCTGAATAAAATTTAAAGAAAGAATAGTTGCCCCCAACTTTTTCCATAGAAATAAGGAAAGAAAATAATGAAGGATAGGGAAGATTGGCAATGATTCATAAGAAATGTAAACAGAAAAAGAATGGAAATTAGGAACAGCCACAATGTTCTTCAACATTGATTTAACTATGTATTCACAGCTCCCCAAGAACACCCTTCCCATATTTTGTACAATTTACAAAGGCAAGTGAAGAATGTAACTATGAATGACTGAATAATTTAATCATTCTTAAATATTATTAAGTTATTCTCTCTGAAATATAAATATTTTAAAAGATAGGTGATATTAAGATCATATCAGGTCAGTCTAGGAGAATCAAGATGTACAAGAACTTGGAAGGAATGGTTTCTGAGCTCCTATATTTGCCTATAATTTAGATTTCTTGGCTGGCTGTTATTAGTCTTTATTACAGATGGAGACTAATAGCTTTGCTCAAATAAACTTTGTTAATCATGTGATATGTTAATACATCAGCTTTCTCATTTGAATCCTCTGACTATATGAAATATATCTCAAAGGAGAATTAATTCCTCCTATGCAAGCATAATTTACAGATTTTTCACAGTCTGAGCTTTTTCAGGCAATTTATTATGTCAAAGGCTCTCTGTCCTATTGATACACCCAATGTGTCATTTTATGCTAATCACCTTCTATTGCTCTGAGAAGCATGCATGCTTTTTTTTTCCATGAAAAGCTCTATTAACTAAAATCATGACCTCTTCAGCACCTGAGAGCATTAACACTGTTTGTGAAAAAAAATCTGCATATAACTTTAATTAAAAAAAAACCCAAACCAAACAGATGCAATAATAAATAAATAAATAAATAAATAAAATAAAAAACTGAAATATGCTCTCACAAAAGAGAGACTATTCTGTCCTACCATATTCCCAGCATACTACATTGCTGCTTTATTAAAGGATTTTTAAAAAGAAGTTTAGGATATGTAAAGGACAATGCTGCCCTATATTGGGGAGTAGATTTACTTCCCCTCCTCTACAAAAATATGTATCTTTTTGTAAGAAAGTGGGAAAAAGGTGACCTACAAACCTGAGAAATAATGTTAGCAAATAATATTACCAAATAGCATCTGTGAAGATAATTTACAGGGTAATGAGTGAATCTAGAGCAAGTAAAAATAACAGCAATGAAGGTAAGGCATAACTAAGCTAAAATAGTATCAAAATGCATTCCATAGACTTAAATTTGAATTTTGAAGTATCAGCTACATTTCATTAAGCAGTAAAGAATAGGTAAAATTTTGTTTATGAAATAGAATAGAACAGAATCAACATTAATACTGCTATTGTCTAAAAATAAGTATACTATTTTCCTCTTGCTATAACATGACATGATTTCCCTAACATTGCTACTGAGCATAATATAAAGGATAACTGTTTCAAATTTTGTCTGTGATGCTCATAACTTGCTCACTTGGTGGTTTAGTAGGCTACAGAGAGAACTGGTGACTCTCGTCCATGCCTATGACACCAAAGGGAGACACTTCAGTGAAGTGTCTGGAGTTAGAAGTCTACCCCTTTTTCAATCCAAGAGAAAAAAATACAGATCAATACTTTCCAGAAGACCATCTGAGTATGCCAAAAGAAATTACTGCCTCTGGAGAAACATCTTTCATTCTCTGATTGCAGAATGAGCCTGTTTGCTCTATATAATTTCAGAATCTCAAATCACTCTTAAAATAGTTGTTAGGTTGACCATGAAATGTCTTAGAGACTGTTTTATTTTCAACTCCCAGATATGTTATAATTATAATTTCCTACCAAACATTTTTTCAAATAATTATTATAGTTCATAAAGAAGTGCTATGAACTGTGTCAGCCCAACAATCATAAATGTGATAAAAAAATAACTTCTCAAGCAATCTGTTTTAGCTTGATTTGCATCATGACATTTAGATATCAGTCCTGTGACTGCTTATCAAATTTCAGAAGAGTCAGAAGATTCAGAGTGCATTGTATTTTTAGGATTAAGTCAGTAATATTTCCTAACAAGTCTGCACAGAAGTTATTTTATGAGAGTTAGAAAATATAGTTTAGAAAAAGGCAAGTGAAAAAATTTGATATAGCCTTTGTCCTCACAAATTTATGCAATAATTATTTAGAAAAAAAGTTTTTAAAATTTTAATGCTCCTATTATTATTTCACAATTCAACAGAAGAACTCAATGACTCTACTGATTCTAATAAACATTTCACCTAATCTATAAATATTTCTATAAGCAAAAAGTCTATGGCAAAATAGGAACAGAGCAAACATATGCTCCCTCTCTGTGCTCCTTCTCTCCTGCCAAGTACTCTCCCATTCTATAAATAATTTTAGTCCTAAGGATTTCCTCAGCCTATTGTGGCGTGCTTAGTCAATAACAACAGGTTTTTCCCTCCAAGTATTTGTCCTTTCCTGACCACACATAAAATTATTTTAACCACAGCATCCTTTGTCAAGGAATTTCACAGGTCTACTACCTTCTGCACAAAAGAACTACTTCATTAAACATGAAGAACCTGACCTTCACAAACTTAATTTAGTAGTCCATATTTCTGCTGGAATTCCCTTTTCACAGTGCTAATTTTGCAGATCCCTACATCTCCCTCAAAACAGATACTTTTTCTAGGGTGCAGGGGCTCCAATTATTTATTTCTTCAGTAAATGATGTTCGCTATCACCAGTCCTTATCCCTCATCAAGCATTTTCCAGCAGGATGCACTTTTTGAGATGACAGGAGAACACAGACATACTTTCTACTTATATCCTGTGTAATTAACTCTTCCAGATCTTCTAATATCTGGTTTAAGAAACCACTGGTTAAACCAATTCTGAACAAGAACAGTTCTGCTGCAACCTCATACTGGTTACAGGTGTCCAAATTTCTATGTGTATAGACCTTTGAGAGGTGGAAGGAGTAACAATGGAAGGGATCAAAAGCATCAAGAATTTACTTACAGGTGATCCTGGAGTTATTCTTGATACAACCAGTGGCATTTTCTGATCTACTCCACCCTAGAGGAATGAGAGGAATGTCAAATCTATTGTTAAGCATACGCAGCATTTAAAATAAGTAATCACTCATTTTTTTTTATAAAAGAAATTTATGCTGTGTCATCATAGATAGGGTTGGTAGGACTGAATTTTCATCAGTAAATGGAGAATTAGGGGGTTGGTTGTGGTGTCTTTAAATTTACCAATTTCCAGTAAACGAGATTGAGTGTCTCTTTCAGGCCATACATTCTTATAATGGCATAAACAGAAAAAATGGAACATTTATTGTAACCCTGTGCTTGAGGCAAGACAAATTAAACACTTGAACTTGCAAGGCAGACAGTTTTCTTAGATTTTGTGATAAATGTGCAAGGAATCTGGCAGGATCAAAGTTCCAGACAACTGTACTCCCTTATTCTCTTTACATTACATTCTGTTGCTGCCCCATCAATAAATAGCCAAAGTGAAATGACCAAACTCTGCTCTAATTTTGATTATGGCAAATTTATAATACTCCGCTTAAATGGAATTTCAGTGAGGGAATGTAAAACATTTGCAACAGTCAATTACCAATAGAAATTTTCATTTTCCTCATAAATTAATTTTCAAATTTTCAATATGATTTCCAATGGATATAATTAAATGGAACAGCATAAACTATTTAAATTATTTTGCAATAGAGAGGTCCAATTTTCCAAAAGTCGATGCCTTAAATTAGGCTTTTGGGTTCATATTTCAGCATCCATATAGGCAGTATGTTTTGGATATGTGCCATGTCCATAATATATGCAACTGAAAACTAGAGAATTATTAGATGCTTATTTCTGTAAGTGTTGCTTTAGCACTTAAGGATTAGGCTGCCACTTCTAAAAATTCTAGTTCACAGGACATTTCTGAAAAATATACTGCTTCCTCCCAATCATTATGTTAATAAAAAAATAATCAGGAAGTAAAAAACATTTTTTCCATAGAGCATTTTAAAATAATTAAAAGACAGCTGGTTTACCTTTAGATTAAATCCAAACTTCCCTTCTTCATCTGGTATGATACGCACCAAAAGTAAATCTCCCTGGATTAGGTCATTCTGCAATATATAGAAAAGAAAGAAAATGCTCTGATCTTTAGAAGAAAACATCAGTAAATTAGAAAACATTGCATCCAAATTTAGATGTGCTGAACAAAAATACTCTATGTAAATCCACCTTTGAAATAGGAAGAGGATATGGTTGTAGAAAATACCTATGGTAGTAACCTTTTAAATAATAAAAATAGCAACGTACATCTCAGTAAACATTTTCTGGTTGCTTTGTCCTAACATCGCTACTCTCATCATAGCTTTCCTTCCCAAATGATAAATTCTATTAAAGTTTCAGTCTGCTGTCATTAAAAGTTTAGGTGCAACACACGAATAGAACTTATTCTACTCTAAGAACTGTGAAGTGACTATTTTCCCCTTGACTTTTCTCCTTTAAATATAGGTGTATTTTTACACAACAGATCCACAAGGCAGAAGAATTTAAAGCAACTGATGGATATGTTGGAAATGATAGAATTATTCTAACTAATTTTAATTAGTTGTTTTAATTAATTTTAAGTGCCCACTTTCAGCCAGAACCCCTCTGGAACAGGCTGGGGAAGAATGATTCATTACCATAACGTTAGTAGGGAGCAGCTGCTCTCCTGTCAGGTCAGAACCCAAAAGGATGATGTTTAGTCAATTCTTAAGAGATGCCTGGGATAAAGCAGTTGTGTCTGCTTTTCAGACATAGCAACTTGAGTTAGCTGATCTTTTCCCTTGGAAGAAACAGGATTTAATCATGTAAGGATTTCTATTCCACTAGGAACTTTCCCTGAAGCTTCTGGAATGCTGGACACTTTGGAAATCAATGCACTTGGTAAGCTTGTCTATCACACAACCTCGGATAAATGTGAGTAGCAACAAGAGATCTATTCTCCTTACTGCATAAAATCTGCCCATGCTGAAATACAGCCACCACTTCTGTGCAGTCTCATACCACAGCTCAAAGTCACGTTCACTACTAGGTCTGGATTTAAAAGCACACAACTGCACCTACCTTATCACAGTAGTACTGACTGGAATCCTCCGTGGAGCTACTTTTTGTAACGTTGTCATAGGTTTCTAAGAACTGCTTGTCCACCCCTTCCAATGGGTAGGAGCCAGAAATGTTGCCAACTCCGTTGGGAGACTGAGCCAAGGCTTTAGGTGAGAGACGAGTCACAGAACTCCGTGTCGGACTGTTTCCCAACACATTCCTTTATTTTGAAAGGATAAACATTACAAAGGCACTGTTATCCACATTTTTAAATTAAAAGATTTAAAAAGAGCAAGTTTTAAGAGTTAAAAGATTTAACATCACTTCTAAATGAAAGCACAGTGAAACAGGACTGGAGTGTGATCTAAGCCTATCATTTGATAGTGGACATCCAGAAAAATGGACAAAGATTCTGGAATAGCAAAACCATTTTAAGCAAAATATTTGGATGTTAGCAGTGAAAGGCACTGTTGTAGTGGAACAGGAATTCACAGTAACACATGGAGAGGGCTGAACTGCAATGGAAAGGCACTTCAGTTGCCAATTCTATCCATGAAAAATCTTTTACTGTGATTCCACTCTCATTCCTGCAAAGTACTTTTCTATTTGGTTTTTTTTAAAGATTCCTCCCTCTTACAAGTGCCATCTCAACTTTATCTCTGTGGGAGAAGGCAGTTTGCAGAAAATCCAGGGTAAATTGTGAGAGAAATAGGAAATGAAATGACAATGAAAGATTTAATTGCAGTTAAAGTATTGTGTTATTGAGGTAGTTATAGCCACATGAAAAGACCTAGAATTAACTTAGTGTACAGATCTGGCATTCAAGAACTTAAACATTCAATGATAACAAAAGGCAGTAACTAAAACCTCCAAATCTGGGAATTGGCCAAGTTGCCTGATGGTGCTCCAGGACTTCCCTAACATTCATTTAGCTACATTCCCTCTTATGAAATGGATGACATGCAGACCTCTCTCTCACACAATCAACCCCCTTCTTTAATTGGACCAAACTCATGGATACCATACAGACTAACTGCTCCATCCCTATAAATACTACTTAATGTGGAAATATCTGTCTTGGGAAAAGCTCAGGTACAGCAACATCAAATTCTGACAGTGTTAAAGTAGCAGAAGTGCATGTCTTGCCAAGTAAACCTTGGCATTAAAATTTGTAAATTCAAACGTTTATTTCAGCTTTTTTGTCTGTATATGTGAGCTTTTTTGAACCATTTCTGGCAGCCATTTTGAGCTGTCAATGGAGAATTAATTCTACACTCCAAGGAGATTAGAATTAATTCTTTTAACATACAGGACTTGTATTGCAGTGAACCTCAATATTGCAAACACTTGTTTCTTGGTCTGTGAAAATCTGAATCCAACAAACCCAACAAATGTCCTGAAAGATGCCATCAAGCAAATGTATTCTTGTCATAATAATTCTGACTTTCAGTTAGACTATGTGTACTTGGCAATGGAATGAGGCACTTCATGCAACATTTGCAGAATTTTCAGTCACTACAGAAAGTGGCACGTTCTGAATGCATTCAAAGCTTCATAATGCTTTGAAGTGGTGAACTGTAATTACACTGTCAAAATTCTGGTTTTATCTGATAGCTTCCAAGACTTTTCATGATTCCAATGAAGTCAATGTTAAGCAAGGAGGAACATTGTGTATGTAAATACATCCTAATACGTTTTCCAGAACATAGTCCAAAATAACATTTCACTTATAAATTGAAATTACAACCCATGTAAAGATTTTCCAATGTAGAAAAGAAATCTAACAATGCCAGAAAAATATGATTATATATTTCAGTCAATGTCATCTGGCACTATATAAAGAGTCACCACATAAAATTACCAGTGGATTTTTGCGTCATTAAACTTTTGCAACAGTTTCTAACCAACTTTTTCTGTTAATAGTGATGAGAGATTTATTACAACTTAAGACTTTCCAAATCCTGACTCCAAAATTTAATCTTTTTTACAAATCTTTACAATCTTCTTTGATTTATACATTTATTTGTGTCTTTTAATCATACAAAACCACTGCGTTGAAAAATCAGTTGAAGTTATATATTTCATTATTTATCTTAAAAAGATAGGAGAAAATGTAAAGAAAACTCACTTTGGTGATTCTTGTTCAGATGACCTGGTAAAGAAACACAAATGCAAAAACAACATTTAATGAACATAAGTTAAATCTTCAAATAAACAAGAATTAAACTTAAAAAAAAAAAAAAAAAAAAAAAGCCTGCAATAAAAGCCAAAAGGTATGCTCATAATAAATTAAAGAATACATAACCCTATGGTAAAAATCTGAATCAGCTAGCTAAGGTGTTTATGAAACACTCAAGACAAATGCCAGGGCAGCTCTGATCACTTACTTCTGCTTTTGATACAAGCCCAACACAGGCAGCACACATCTGCTACTTGAACTCAAACTATGCAGGAGTTTACACAGGCAGTTATTTAGCCAGACACACAACATCATTTCAGTAAGTTTTAGGTGTGGATTACAATTACAGATGTCACCAACTGTATTTTGTAAAAGTCAAAATGTGTCAAGATCTTTATGTTTAGGTAGCCAGAAATCAGCACAGGTGGCTTCAGAAGCTTGACATTTCCAGTGCTTGTTCTCATGATGTGAGAGTAGAGAAGGTGTTGACAGAAAACTTTAGACAAAGCATAATGAAAGTAAGAGTGCAATGAGGACAATCTAGAATGGAGAAGAAATCAAGATTTGCAATACACAGCATTTTCCAATGCATTCAATTAACTTCATCAAAAATCACCTGAAACAGCAAGCTAAATGATATGACATAAATTAAAACAATAGCAGTGCTACTAAGAAAAATTTTAAAGTAAAAGTTGCCAAAAAAAAGGTGCTTACAAAGTAAAGTTTAAGGCAGATGGGTTAACTTTACAAATCATTTAAGCAGTGACCAAAAATCCTGGAGTGGATTTTTGTATGTCCATTTCAGTATGTCCATGCTGGTAAAAATATGTGAAGTAGTTCAGTTTGAAAGCAGACTTGCTTTCAATTGCCAAGTTATAGGAGGCAATTCACAGCATACAGTTAAATGTTCAGCTCATGCTCTCTAAATCATCCTTAATACTAAGAATTACATACTACATTTCACCAAAATGACAGTAAAAATAGCACCAGAATCAGTCTAGTTAAGATTCCTTGTATATAATTTGACAATATGAAGAAATTCTTCCTTGAGAGGCAGAGATGGTAAAGCTTGATCCCTGAGGAATTCTGGAGGTTTGAGTTATGTGTACTTTTAACACTTTTAAAACATTAACCTTCTTCCTCTTTTATTGCAGTCACACCTAACTTCTGACCCCACTGAAATCCACACCCACTCACATACTAATATCTCTGGTTCTGTTTGTCCACAATCCTCAGAGAATTTTTACACTCCAAGTGTAAGCAGATCCTATGGGAATGTATATTCACCTGCTGCCTGACCACATCTAAATGAGGCAAATACTGAACTTGTACTTTAACTGCTCAGTGAGAGGAGTCACCTTAAAGTTTTGGGGTTTTTTCCTGCCTAGTCAATGACTTTCACTAAACTTGAGAAACTTTGCATATTCAAAAACTCATCTCCTACAATACATTTGATTGCATTGTCCAAATATTCTCAAGTGGAAACAGAGGCAGAGGGGCTATACAATGACATAAGTCTTATTTCCTGAGGAAGTCACACTAAAACAAAGAAATATTGAATTTATTTTCATTAAGCTAATGGATTTCCTTGTAAGGCAAAGAACAATGAAACTGTACATCTTTTTCTACGTTTTGTCACAAGACATCTATAGCTCTATTATCAAATTCTGTACAGAATCAAAATTGCCCTGAGTTAACCCTTTCAAGAGTCTTCATCAAAAACGTACAGATATAGAATTGTGACGAAAATCAATACAATTCTCTGGTTTAAATATATTATCTCCCCTCTATCTTCTCAAGAGAAGGAGGCAGTTTGAGAAAGAAAAATACAACTTGGGCATTCATTCATATACCTTCTATAAACTTACAGTAAATTTTTCATTATCTCTGCCTTTGGAGACTTGAATGTGGGATATAAATTCTTAGTACTATTTGATGAAGAATTATTTGTTAAATTATTGCACTTTAATTCAAATACATTAGCTCTAAAAGATTTACTGAAAAATCTGTACCCTTGTAAATTGGGAAGAAATGTGACCAAATATTTGAAGGAGAAAAGTGAACAAATTCAGTGTCTAAAAGAATTCATGAGAGACAGTGCAGCTGTGTCTTCCTAAAGTCCTTAGCAGGTCAGCATGATAAGGCTGCAGAATTTTGCACTGCAACATAGTTAAATAGTATCTCTATCATTTAATTACTCAGCAATATGATAAAATACCTTAAACATTAATAACTAGGTGGTTTTCTTTGGCTACACAGTGTTACACAGTTTACTAAGCCATCTTCCTCATTTCACAACATACCAGGACTGTATTTTAAGTCAATGAAAGATAACACTCACCAGACCAGCCATTCAACTTTTTCATCAAGGAATAGAGCCCTTCCTTGCAAGGAGATTAAACTTTCCATTGGTGCAGCAAACAAGGAAACACTTCAGAATTTCAGATATTTTCTCTTCGTCACGTTACAACATAACTAAAACCATGCCATTTCAATCTTGCACTCAGTATGGACTGATCTATTGCTAATTATCTTTCAAATATAGGTCCTTGCCCTGGAAAGTTCAACTTTCCTCTTCTGCCAGAAGGACAGAATGGAAAAGTCTTAAGGAAAGACCCCTCCTCCTCATTTTGGTGTGACCTACCAGAGAATCCTGCTATTCTGAGAACCAAGGATGATAAATTACAGCAGAATAAAACCCCGAGAGAAAAGGGTCAAATGAAACAATAGCACTGTAGCAAAACTCCCCTTTTACAAACAACTGAAGGAAACATCTGTAGGTTTTGCCCTTGTGCTGTTCTTGAAGTTCTTAAATCTTCTTTCATTGAAACACCTGCAGGGCTGGGGAGACCAGTATGCCAGCACTTCCATTATCACCTCTTTTCTGAGGACTCACCATTAAACTGGGTTTTTTATTCATAAGCAAAATAAGTGGAAGGTACTTGCAGCAACACTTTTCTGCTGCCTTTTAGAGGAATTTATACACAGAATTTTCAGCATTTCTGTGAAGAGGATGACTGTGTAAGGTGTCATAAGTTTTTTGTATTGCATAATTAAGAGAACCAGTACAGAAAACTTGAGGACTGCATGAGCTTTTCAGTGATTTCCTATAAATTCCAGTCATTCATATTTGTAAGCTTCTATCATCACCTTTAAAGGGATACTTTGTTACTCTGCATTACCTCTATTGACATATTCCAGTTTACTGGCTTGCCATGAAAGTTTCATGTGTTTTGATACACAGTAACTGCTTGGATTGCTTCAAGTTTGCCTTATCGCAGATTTGCAATTCAACTTTGAGACTTTACATTTGGATGAAAAATTATTGCTTTCTGAACTGGCAAGGAAAGCGTAGTACATTTCAATAAGGATATATATTTTAAAAGAAAAGTAAAATATATACATCTAAGCAAAATATATACATGTACTATTTTCATATATATATAAAATGCATTTCATATATATACATATATATATTTCATATTCGTATTTTTGGGTGAAAAAGCATGAAAAAATTAAAGTCTATTAGTAGTAGCCTTAAAATTCTAATTTGAAACTAATTGAAACATTCCCAGTTCCACTGTCTAGTATATGAATATCTTCTTTGAGAAAGGCTGAAGTACACAAACAAGGACAATAGAATTTTGTGAAATGCAACAGACTTTGTAAGAACAAAGAAATTATCATATCTGTGTATGATTAAAAAGCAAAGATAAACAGCAGTTTTAAATATGGGGAGGTTCACCTATTTTCAATTTTCTACCAGAAAAGTAGCTATCAATACTTGGCTGGATAAATCTGAAGAGTACTTTTATCAACAGTAAAGCTTTAAAAATTTTCCTCACGTGAAAAATCGTATTTTAGTTAAGCTAATGATGTGTTCCTATAGCACATTCACCAAAGCTCACTATGCAGCCACAGTTTATTGTCTATCAAATGCTAAGCTAAAAGAACTGAACAAATGCAGCATCCGTTCAGGAAATCTATTTTCAGCTCAATACCTTCACCAGATGATGCATCACACTCACACCAGGAACGTATGTGCACTTCCAGAAATTCATAGCACAGTGCAAGTGAATTTCCTTTTTGTATATTAGTTCATCATTTCATTTCCTTCCCCTCCAACTCTCGGCCTGCATACATTATTCCATCTGTATCACTACCAAAAGACAGTTTTACAATGTAAATTGAAAGATGTTTATAGCTTTGCAAGCCTTTCAGACAAAAGTTTATGAAGGGATATATTGCATTTATAACAAGAAGAATTGTATACTCAAAATAATTTATGTTGGAAGGGAACCTGAGAGATCATTTAAACTCTTATTCAAAGAGTAGACACCAAAGCTAGATGAGGGTATTTGGGCCCTTGTCATGTTGTCTTTGAGGTTCTCCAAGGATGAAAATAACTCCATCTTTTTGCTGATGTGTAAAAAGGTCTAAATAATCAAAACGTGATTTCCCCTCCCCCACCACCCATTATCTTTTGAGCATCTCTCTAGCTATAACTTATGCCCAACACCTCACGTTTTAGCTGTGCATCTCCAAGGAGAGTTGGTTCTATATTCTTGATAATCCTCTTTTGGCAGAACAAGGCACCAATGAGACCAACCCCTCTTCGACTCCCCCAGCCTTCTGGTTCTCATGCATCATATGCTTGCACCTGTGAATAACTTTCCAGATTTATCTCATCAATCAATGTATGACTCTAAATATACAATCTATATTATTTCACCTGTCAGGAAGATTTTCTTGCTGACTGTTACTATACCTTATCACTTAGAAATATGTTTTACAGCAATCTTCTTTCTGGTTAGACAGAAAACTTCACAGCCAATCTTTTCTGTTAGGCCAGCAAATCTACTCTAAAATAGTACCAAAACACTTGCTCCTATGCAATCTGCTGTTTCAAACCAAACAGACATGTTTGGTTTATTTAATTACAAGGTGAACAGGAGAAACTGAATACAATTCAGATAACAAGACCCTCCATACAGCTTATTAGGTTACTTTTCCAAGCCAATAAGCCTCGGAAAATAAGTTATTTTTTCTCTTTAGCACCTTGTATACTGTGCTAGTTTTGGCTGAGGTAATTTTCTTCACAGTGTCCAGTATAAGGCTCTGTTTTGGATTTGTGCTGGACACAGGGTTGATAATACAGAAAAGATTTTGTTATTGCTGAGCAGGGCTTACAGAGCCAAGGCCTTTGCTGCTTTTTGTGCTGCCACACCGGTGAGGAAGTTTTGGGTGCTTGGAAGGTTGGGAGGAGATACAGCCAGGACAGGTGACCCCAACTGACCAGAAGGATATTCCAGACCATATAACATCATGGTCAGTATATAAAGTGAGGGGAAGAAGGAGGAAGGAGGAGAATTTGGAGCAATGGAGTTTGTCTTCCCAACTCACTGTTACATGAGTAAGGGGACCCTGCTCTCCCTCTCATCCAAGGGAATGGGGGAACAACTCCTGTGTAGGTAACATGACTAAGATTATCCTGAACTGCAAAAAAAAAAAAAAAATTACTCGTCTTTTCAGTAACCCTCTGCATGTAATAACTTTTCTTAAAGAAACCGGAGCTTACTGACATTCAGTTAAGGGGCAGGCGCAGGTGCTAGCCACAACACATCCTACAAAGCCATATGAAAACATTTTATCTGTGAACAGATAAGAATGGAGTATACTCTTTTATACTGGATGGTAGAAAACCATGCAGCTTCCCACACCTGGGTTCTTGGAGGTTAAGAGCATCAACTAACACAGTGGCTTTCAGCTTTCATTTCTCATAGTTTGTTTGTTTTCATTTCTCATTGCCTAGTGAAGGATGAACATCTGTATCACACCTCATGAACCCAAAGATGCTTGAGAAAAAGGAAAAGAACAATGAAAAAAGGAAAAATTAAAGTCCAAAGATCCATGAAGAGTACTTTGTTACATTGTCTTTACGTTTGCATGGCAGACCTTGGTATTTCAAGTTCACCAAGTGTTTAAAAAGTGTATTATTTAAACATTTTAAATTACATTTTTAACTTACATCAAATACCTTAACATAAAGACACCAGCAAAATCATTATAGCAGTTTAAATTTTCACTTATTTACTTGAGGATAAAGAGCAGGCTAGTTTATTTTAAGGAGGGTTTTTTTGCTTCTTCTAAGAGTTTATCTATGAAGAATCCTACATGTTAAGTTGTATTTTAATTTTTTGTTAAAGCTACCACTGCCAAAACCCAGAGAGTGTACTGGGGATGTACAGTGTAGCCTCTCAGGAGAAAACCTAATACCTGATAAAAGATCAAGCATGTCAGAGTACATGATTCCAAAACATAACTAGTCTACTGCCTTAGTTAAAACCAAGTTAGATTTGAAGGTTACTGCATAAATCAAGGATGTTTCGGAATTTCCCAACCTGATGTTAAAACAATATCTCATTCTTCAGTGTGAAGAATTTTATTGTTCCTGTGCCTTTTGCCCTTAAATGACACAGTAGCATACAGATTAGAGCGGTGTCAGGGAAAGGCAAATCAGCAAGGATGACTTGTGCCTCTACATCTGTGAGTCTCTCCTTATTCCAAATTTGGAAACTGTAGTGGTACCTTTATCAAGGCAGACTGCAACAGTAGTAATCTTCAAGCACCATACCAGGCTAGACAAAGCAAAAATTGCAGTAAAAAATAATTCCGTGGACAAGTCTGTCAGTCTGCCTTTAAAAATAACCAGCTGTGGCTAAAACTTCTTACGCTGAAAGAGAAATATTTTTCTCATCTTCCATGAGCTTTACTGAGGCTACCTATAAGGACAGCAGAGGGTCAGGATGAGTTGATGCCAGGTAATCTGTTGGTATGACACCACTTTGAAAAAACTTCCCAAATTAAAGTACTATTTCAACAGAGCTAAGTTCAGAAATAATAAAGCCTCATAATATAACTTTGTATCGTAAAGGAAAGCCAGATTGTATTTATCACTATTCCCTAATGTATATCTCAGAATTTAAGGACGTCTGAAGACATGCAGCCTCACAGAAAAAGAGAAGTTTTCCACTTTGCTTAAGATAAGAAGTTTAAAAAGTCAGTAGCAACAGTGCTCCAATGAAAAGAATGCAAATTTCTGAGAGAAAACATCTTCAGGTAAGCCAAGACTATGGAAAGCAAATTCTCTCTGAAAGACAGTTATCAAAAAAGTACACTTCCTAATAAGTATGTTTTATCTCAATGGTGTTCTTGAAATAATTTTTAGAACAAAATAGTAACAGTACCATGTGGATATACATGGAGGCATAGCATAACCAGAGTGACAGAGCCATTATAACACGTAGACAGTAAACAGACTGGGCTACCTGTTCTGAACTGGGGAGGCGCAGCTGTGGTAATATGTTTTTCATCATTTTAGTCCCTCAAATGGTTTGTTCTGAAATCTCACCTCTCCTTCCTTGTGTGGTTGGTTTGATCCCAGCCACAATCCTGTGTGCTGAGGTCACTCAACCCTTGAATTCCTCTATTGCTCCTCCTACTCCCCTTTGTCCATCCTACTCTGTGCTAGTCATTCCCACTTTGGGTTCAAGTTGCCTCCTGCTCCTTGCGTTCCCATTGGTCATTGTGTTTGTACCCTCCCCTGAAAGCCTCCTGTTTATAAGTGCCTGCAAGGCCAGCCTCAGGGCTCCACCCCTGCCAAGCCTTTGAGCTAAGGTCGCTTTCGGTTTCTGTCAATGAACAGATTTGGGGTGGGGTGATTTGGGGTGGTCTTGTGATTTCCTACCCCGATTGCTTGGTGGGTGCCAAGGACACTCAGGAATTCTGGAGGAAGTGTCACAGCCCCCCTTGCTCACGGCCCTGGACTGAGGTTGGGTTTACAACAGCTGGTGCACCAACGAGGGGCAGCGAGGATTGCGACAGAGTTTCCTGAAAACTTCGGCTGAGTAGGGAGGCTCTGAAGAGGCCCAACTGGAGTGGCTTCTGCCTGTCACGTGGTCTCGTGGCCCGTCTTGTCCGGAGGACCCGGCAGGAGAAGTCAAAAAGAGGTTGTCCAAGGCACTCATCACTTCAAAGTGAACTCCAAGTTTTAATGGACTAGCCTAGGAGTGGAGCAGTTCTTGTGGACGGTGGAGAACAGCTCTGGATTGGGGAATCCTGTAAGCTGGAAAAAGTGCCGCCCTTGGATCCTGAAGAGGATCCCAGAGAAGAAGTTGAGTGGGTCCAAACCCCAAAAATTCCCCAATAGTCAGGGCCAGGCTAGCGGGAACCCTCTTCTGCTTTCCCTAGGGAACCCCATTGGATTCCTAGGAAAAAGCCATGAACCAAAAGGCCACAAAGAGTTGGCTGCGGATAACAAGGGGGAATAGTAACTTATAGGAGCGTTCTTTCCAGTTATAGTGGAAAAGACTGGCATAGAAATGTCATCTTTCATATGCCAGCGAGACGTTTATTACCCCTTTAAGTTAATTTTCATTTCTTATGGAAAGAAGTTTAGGAAAGGAGATCTAAAAAGGTTATCCTAGTGGTTTCATGATACCTTCCCCTAGCTACCCACTGAGGTGATTGCTGATGGGTGGTTTTTAGAAAAAGTAGGATATTTTGAGAAATAGAGTGCCTTGATTACTGCCTATTTTTGCATCATTCAGAAGGCCTTTTGCCATCTTAGACAAGGCTAGGGTCCCAGCAATCAGTCCTTCCTCCCACAGTTTTTGTTTGTTCCTGTACCCCTCTTTCCTTACCCCTCAATCCCAGATCCCCTCCCTGTCCTGGTAAAGGGTGTTCAAATGCCAGAGACCTTTCCTTCAACCCTCAATCCTGCCCCTCTCTCCTACATAGTGATCCTCTCTTTTTGGCTTCAGTGAAGCCCTCCTCACCCTCTTTCCCTTGGACTCCCCCAAAACCTTCTCAACCCCCTGCCTGGCAAAACATTGGCCATGTGCCCCAGCTAAAACCTCCATTCCAAGATGGCCACGCTATGGAGTTTGTTTACCCGCGCTTGTGCTTCTTTTCCTACCCCCTCCCCACCTCCGGCTCCACTCAAAGCTCCACCTAGGGAGGCAGTGGCTGTTCTGCAGTAAGTCCCTCTCTCTCCAGGGGGAGTGGAGGCTGGGGCTCTCTTGTGAAGGCCACCATCTTGAAATATCGCCCCAGGATTGCAGCGTCCATGTCCCCTTCCCTATCCCTGTCTCCCTATCCAGATGCCAAATAACTTGTCATCTGGTACAGGATTCAGGTCAGCAATGCCTTTCTGGAAGATCATCCTCCCATTGATATCTCTACAGGTTCCATGCAGCCAAGCACGCCGTTTGCTGTTTGGGGAAAACATCCACCTCTTCCATCCCCAGTTACAAGAATGAACACAACTGTTTTTCATCCAAGACTTAAAGATGTGATTAGAAAAAGAAAAGGAACAATCATTGTTTTATTTCAAGCTAGTTAAAAAGGAGGAAACTCTGGACTGAAGTTGGGCTTACAACACAAGAAGAAAGTGTTGTACAAAAGGGAATGCAACATATGAGACTTAAGAAGGCCAAGTGCAGGCTCCGTGTCAGTGCTAGTGATATTTTTTTCAGTAGCAATAGCAATCAGCTGAGATGTTCAGCAACAGGGCAAAAGGAAGAAGAACTGACAGGGGACACCTTCCTCACAAAAGCTGGACTAAACAAAAGTTCTCTCAAAATCCTCTTCAGCACTATCTTTTCTGGCAGGTATTGTAGGCAGCAATGATTTTAGATATTTGGCTTAGATAGGCAAACCAATTCATGCCCTGCAAACAAAGTTCTAGATAATGTAATTTAATTTGGGATTAGAACAATTTTTTGTCTATAATACAGATGCAATTGACAGCTCCAATCTTTTCTGCAGACACTAAACACAGGGAAAAATTGCTTATTTTCACTATGTCTGAGCCACAAGAGGTTCTTGAATGTTAAAGTACCTTAGATAATATGGGTAGCAGAAGCAATGAAGCTACACCTAACACTGTGCTCACTAGCTTGCCTTGGCTTTTTGTAGTTCACCTGTGTGCATGACTTACACCATTTTCCAATTTTCTTTTTTCCAGTCACAGCCTGTGGTACATACCTCAAATTTCATTTATAAGGCAGAGTGTTCACACAAAGCACATTTTGAAAACAATTATTGTGTCTTTAAGAGGAGCAACACAAGAAATGACAAAATATTATCGACCATCATTGCCAGCATGCTCATTTCAAGGATTTTAACATCAAATATAGTTCTAGATGATGACATGTTGATACAATACTATATCTTCGAAGAAATTGAAGAAGAAATATTAACAACTGCTATGTTTTATGCTCTCTAAACTAAGAGCTGTTCCACATAATTTGTTTTCTAAATTGTGTACTGTTTCATAGAAAGAAAGTAGAACTTGATTGATTCCTATATGTGAGTAAACAGAGCAAGGAAGAAAATCAATTATTAAGAAAATAAATATACCTAGTATTGTCAGGAAGGAAAAAAAGCTGTATAGGGCAATAAATGCAGGTGTGTGTACTTTTGCCAGCAGTGGCTGCTTCTACATTTCTGATACCCAAGGTTCCAAATGTGCCTTGGCAGGATTAGGTAGACGGCAAGCCTTGTACATGAGTTTTATCTATTATTTGCCTCAAATGCCACTCTATCACAACAGGTCAGTTTGAAAGTAGGTCTATCCTACCTTCAACAACAAACCACTTATTTTGACAAAAAAAGTGAAGAAGAGGGAAGGTTACCCCCATCCCTGAAATGCTGATAGGAGCTGGAAAAATAAGTCAAGAGTCACATTCCATGCTTACTGCAGCTTGCAGAGTTCTGGTTCAGAAACAGTAAATGAAATTGATGTTTACTTCACAGAAATCAAGCTGTTCCAGAATTATTATTATTATTATTAATATAAGGTCAAAGACATAGCCATTCAGTGATTAAATGCCAGTATTTACAGCTGTTTGCCAGCAGCTCTCAAACTGTTTCAGATATTTTTCATGCCAAAGCTATTTAGTAGTTATAATTAACATTAACTAACACCTTTATTAATCGTCCCAGTGGGCTAGGCAGTAAATAAAGGGCCCTCTAAAGACCATGTGTATTGGCAGGACTATGGGAAGCTATTCCTGGCTCTCCTCCAACAAAAAAGGAATTGGAAATCTGGGGGTTTTTTTCTATAGCCTGTTTCTATTATGTCAGTTCAAATTCACCGAAGACAAGGCTTCACAAGATTTATCAGTACATATATAACAGAAAGGTGTTTTATAGTTAATGTCTAAATACTCTTAATGTGTGGCAAAAGCCCAGGGGAAACATCCATATTTGATACTGAGGATATGCAAAGTAAAGTTTTTTCTTACAAGACAGATTTAGCTGATAGAGTAAGATTCCATGCATCAATACATCATTAATGGAAAGAAAGGTTTTACTATACATACATACTTAATTTTGCATCTTTCAATAAGGGAAGCGAAGCAAGTAATAACTACTGTAAGATTGCAAAAGGAAAAAAAAAATCCTAGAATGTGGACTAACAAACTTCAGTATGGAGAAAAAGCTTTTTTTTTTAAATGGTTACTTTGAATTTTACCTCAATAGTTAAAAAGGGAATTATTAATGACTAATTTACTTCATTGAAGTCTAGTAGTTAACACAACAAAGGATCATTTATTCCATTCTTCCAAAACATGCAACTTTAATTTAATTGATCAGATTTATGCAGGTATTTTTTTCATTTACCTGAAGAGCATCAAATATTATAAACATACCCCAAAAAAGATAACGCATTTGGGAAAAGATGTAGGAAGAAAAGCAATGGTTTATATGAGGTAGTAACAGTAAAAATCTCCACAGTGAGTGATATTACTCTGATTCAGTACAGTCATTGGGGCTCAGAAAATAAAAGAATGTGCTATTTTCAAATTTAGAACATCCTTTTTTCAGTGTGTGAGAAAAGGCATAAAGGCAGGCTTTTCCACTCCATTCTCAGTAGGTATAAGATAAGTGAAACAGGAAGGAAAAAAATCTACAGGGGAAGAAAAGAAAAATGAAAATAAAAGAAGTCCCACAATGTACTTGCTGGCAGGATAAAATTCGCTGGTCACAAAACACAGCATGGCAACATAATTTTCTGTCTACTGCTTCTACTCTCATCATCTCTTTTTATGTCTGCCTCTCAGTATTTTTACTCAGAAAATACTTTTACTCCGAAACTAAAAGTGTATCATCTGCAAACTTTAAAACCCAGCAAAGACATAGTTTCCTATCTATGACTATTCACAACATCTAAAGACCAAACTTTCATGTATTATCATGGCTACTAAAGCTATTAGTACTAATAAATATTATTAAGGTCCAGATGTCTTCCAGTCAGAAATATAGAAAAATTAGGTGACAAACTCAAAATACTTAATATACTCAAAGGAGAGAAAAAAATCCAAATATGGATACAACAGCTCAGTTTTTCCTTTCTTTTATTGAAATCTCTCTGATGTAATCTAGTAATAATATTACTATAGAATTTAAAGAAAATCATTTCAATCAGAATTTAAATCTAATATTTAGTACTTGCACACTGTCACAGGGGCAGATGAGTCCTATCAGCTGCCATTAAGACATTGCTTCTCAAAATACATCTTTTCTTAAAGTCATTAGGCATCACTAAAACCCATTTTTCTTTAGCAATGCTACAAAGGAACGTGCATTTTAATACATCGCATTCTCCTCAGCTTCAAGTTTTAAAGTACCTGTTTTCCTTTTAAGATCAAACAATTAATGACTTCATACATTATTTCTGAAGCTGATATTGCAATAATCTGATTGCCTGATAATCTGATTCATTAAGAAATGAGTGTAGTCATTCATACAATGCAATACATAAAAAAACTCTGAAATAATCAGAGTGCACAAAGACAGGTGCTTCAACTCCTGGCAGCAAACCTAGCAGTTGTTAAAGCACTGCAGAGGAGAACAAAGTTGGTCCTCAAGGAATACAGCCGAAAAGCAGTCACAAGCCATCGACACTTCCTCTGAAGAAGAAAAAGATGGATGACCACCAGCATTATGATGTTCTTGTGTATACTCAAATGCAATACCTCTTTCAGCTGACAAGGCTGAGCTGACGATGTGGAATGTGAGTGAACTCTTAAAAGAGTTCACTAAGTCTTTCTCCCCAGAAAAAAAGAGGTTTTGACAAGTAGGAAAGGGTTGCAAAAGCTACTAGGAAACAGGATATTATAGATTTGAACAGACACTCCTTAGTAGTTCTTCTAATTTTACTAACAGCCCAACTACTGTGTATTGTTTAGGGACGAAGGCTTGGTTTGCTTTTGTCATTTTGTGTCATGGCATTTGCAGTATAGCAATTGGTCAAAATAAAGCTTATGCAAGCAAAACTGAACTCACTGTAACATTACAACTGTGACTGTTTTACAATACAGCTCTTCTGGCTTTTTGTTTGATATTCTTAAAAAATCAAAACAGGAAATGGACTGTCTGCAGAAGTCCTTACCTCCTCTGTGGACTACGGTTCTGAGAGAACTCTGAATCACTGTCCTTTGATGTTGGAGAGCCCTTATATGTGTAAAAAACATCCTCTGTCTCAGTAATATAACTAATCTCATTTGTAAGGTTATCTACAGATGAGTGTCGTGGTTTGCGGATTTCGTGACGTAGTCTAGGACTCCGCCTGAAAAATACAGAATACAAACACAAGCAGGTAGATTAGAATATTTCACAAAACTTTATAAAAGAAAAAATTTTATCCTATTGCATTTATGATCTGAATCTTCATAACGGGCCTATAAGTCTCACTTCAGATAATCAATTTTTAAGCATTCTGTATGGTATACTAGGCTATACTATACACTGCTAGGTTCAGTACATTGGACAGATTTGGTGTTTCCCCCCACTGCAAAATGCAACTTATATTATTAAAGTTTTAATCATAGGATAATTCTGGTTAGAAGGGACTCATGGGGGTCATCTAGTCCAATCTTCTGCTCAAAGCAGGGTCAACTAAGGCCAGAGTAGGCTGCTTAAGGCTTTATCCACTCATATCTCAAAAAATCTGAAGGATGGAGACCACTCAACTTCCCCAGGCAATGACTGTTCATGTGGTGAAGCAGTTTTTCCATTATATTCTGACAAAACCTCTTTTGTTCCAACATAAACTTGTTGCCTCATCCTTCTACTACACAATAGTGAAAAACCCAGCCTCATCCTGTGGCTGGCCTCCTTCTAAGTAATTCTGGGTTGTTATTAGGCATCTGGGAAACCCCTGCTTCTCCAGGCTGAATATGTGCCAGTATGTCGGCCTCTCCTCACAGGGTGGGTACTCCAATCTCCTGACTGCCTTGGAACTGGTGGTCTTTGCTGAGCTTGCTTGAGTTTGTAAGTGTCTGTGTTGTATTTGCAGACAAAAGAGCTGTAAGCATTCTAATAAAATCTACAGAATGCTGAGCCAAAGGGGGCTACCACTTCCACAGACCTACTATCTATCACTCTGTTAATTCTTCCAGGTTGGACTTCTTTGCTGTCAGAGCATATCAGACAGCTCATGCACCACTTCTGCCTATAAAGATTACCAGGTTGTTCTCCAGAAAGCTGCACTGCAGACAATACTCTTACACTGGGTTCTTATTTCCCAGGACACTGTGTTTTTCTCCATTGAATCTCACACATTTCCTATTGGCCCATTTCTCCAGATTATCGAGATCGCTTCAGAGAGCAGTCCTGCCCCCAGGCTTCTTGACTCACTCCCTAGTTTGGTGCCATCTGCAAACTTTATGATCAAGCATACCATTGCCTCCTCCAGGTCGTAAAGCTGACAGGACATAAACAGGATAAACAGGACAGGTCCCAGGAGAGATCCTTGCAGTCATCTACTTTTCATTGTGTCCAGGTAGAGTGTGACCCATTAACAAATTCCCCTCTTAGTCCAGTCATCCAACCATTTTAACATATTTTTTTAAACCACCCTGTTGTCCACCCATCCAGAAACATAATGTCTTAACTTGGGCATAAGATTTTGGCAGACAGCATGAAAGCCTTGCTAAAGTTGAGGTGACACCCACCCTTCTGTTGTCATATACATTCTTAGAATAAAACTGTTTAAATATATATGTACACACTACATAATGATTCTGCTAGAGTACGTACAATTAGAAAGAGTAGGAAGCTAGAAGGTGTGGAAAAGGCTGAAAATGAATTTACCAATTGGGGGTAACAGGAGGTGATCGAGAAGGAAGGCTTTTGGTCTCTAGGTGCTCAACTGATAAGGATCGTCTCATAGATGGGTTCCAAACCATCCCACCTATCACTTTTCTGCAGTACTGGTTGTTTACAGACCTGAAAAGGTATAAAACAACTAGACGTGAGTTATTTTGCATAGAAAACTTAAATGAAATAAAATGTGCTTATGAAAGTCAACTTCATCATTTAAAGCATCCCCAGTGCTTACCCCTCCTTACCTAGGCATTTACATTCTCACAGAGACATTTACTGTCCCTCATTTGTGACAATAAAAGTGATTGTTAATCACAAGCCTGGGTAAAAATAACTTTTTCTGAGACTTATTTTTAACCCAATTGTGTTTAAGAAGACAGAGGGGAAAACAGGAAATTCAGTATGTCCTACTGGCACTGAACTGAGTGCCTTACAAAACACAGTTCAAATACAGGTAATATGTTCTGAAGCTTCCCTGTTAATATTCACAAAGGGGTAACAGTTCAACAAGAGCTTCACTAAGCACAGGACAACTTTATCCATCTACCTGCTGCCTCATGAATTAAGGGCTACACCAGACAACACTGTTGTGGAAGGAAGCCACTTTAGAGTGATGTATTCCTTATAAAGATAAACCATTAAAAAAAAAAATCTGACATGAAAACAGGATCTCCAGGTCTGGACTGCTTCTTGTGACAAGAATCTGACAAGAAAAGGGCTGCGCCAGGATAAGAACCACAGCCAGGAAAGCAATAAAAGTATCTTAACAGTGAAAATACACAGCATAAAGAAAATCTTGAAGTAGGCTGAAATTGAGACAAACTAACTCTTATGCATAATTTTATATGGCATTCCACAAGTCAAGCTGAGAGATAAGCTGCTCATCCTTGAGTTTACAAGCCTAGGATTTCTCATGGAACAAACAATTTATTAGTTACAGAGTAAACACCTTTGGCTCATTAACCCCTGAGCTGTACATAATGGGCAGCTGGGATATCAGGCTATGTAAGGACCTTACTACAGACCTGAAATGTCTCCATTTTACATAGCATTAAAGGAAAAAAAGAAAAAAAAAAAGATGTTACTAAAGCTGTATTATGCTAAAATCTAACCTTAAGCATGCTTTGCATTGTACTACTTTTTACTTATATAAGTAAAAGAAAAAGAAACCCATACATTTTTTTGTCATACATATTGAAATATTTCATATATCTTGTTCATGATTTTAAAGGAAATCAATTCCTTCAACTTCTAAATGTACTTTGAAAGCTTCTCCCAGTATAAAGAACAGGAAAAACTTAGTATGAAGTATCTGCATATTAAAATCAGCTATCCGTGTATGTTTTCATGCTTAGTAAACAAAGTCCATCAGCTCAGGAGAAGCCTTTGGCTATACTATCCATTTTATTTTTCTAAGACTTTTGAATACAATGACAAAGTACCCAGCTACTCATCTTCTTCAGAAACAGAGTTCTTTCAAAGAAGCTTTACATAGCTGGAGCAGAGGGAAAGACTGGAAAAAGGGGATGCATTATGAAAAATGCATTGTAAAGAACTCCACATTAATCGGCTTTTCTTTTATACAAGTGGCTGTTGATGCATTTTCCAACACAGACAACTTGAAGTGCAACATAACTCATGTGATGGAAGCCAGAACCCTAAACTCTAATCTTAAACCCCTAATCCTGACCACAAAATCACTTACAGGGTATGTCTCTAGATATTTCAGTTTAGGCACAGAAGATAAATACTCTCCTGAACTTCAAGTAGTTGCCCTTCAGATGCCAAATATCAGCATATTTTTCAGCAGACATTCTGGGAGGCTGCCAAAGCCTTTCTGGAATGGGCTGTACTATCTTGAAATGATGCTTCCTTTCTCCCATCTATTACTGAGGCTATCCTTGGTGAAAAATACAGACACATTTTTAGCTTTTCAATAAGGAATGAGAATATCTCTGGGAGAGGTTATTCAGCATTCAGTCCAGAATTTACCTTCCAGAATTTGGGAGATGTGATTCAGTTTGCTCCTTGAACAAGGCTTACAGGTGATTTATACAACTCAGCAGCCTAATTTAAATGGAATGCCTCTAGTACCTTAAGCTAAGAAAATCAAGAAGGGCACAGGTATGTGCAAATAAGAAATTGTACTCAAGTACTGCAACTATTTGAACTGATGTAATAAATGCTAGGCTATCTACCTCACATTAGTATAGAAGAACATAGAACATGAAAGCCACAAATTCCACAGGAAGACCTGCTATACTTAAGATGGTAAAATCTGAATGTGGCACCCTTCAAAGCTGATGGAAGCATGAAAAGATTTATTACATACGAGTCAATCCTAAAACCTCCAGGACTGCACAATGTGGTTGGTGGAGTTTTTGTGCATGCATTTGGTTTTGTGGTTTGGTTTGTCTGTTTGTGTGTGTGTGATTCATGCAAGGCAAAATTTTGTTCCCTTTGATAAGGGAGAATGCAGAATCTCTTTTCTGGATGTGTAGCTTCCACATGAGTTCAGAGCCATCCTTGAAAAGGAACATGGAAAATCTTACAACATTCCACAATCATAAACAAGTTGGAAAGTAAAAATTTTCAGTATGTGCAATATGACCTCAGAAGTTACTTTTTCCACAATTTTTTTTAAATCCTTTTAGAAAATAATTTGCTGTGTTCATAGGAACCACTCAAAGCTTTTCAAAATTACTGTTGGTTCTTATGCATGCAAGCAGGCTTTCATAGCAATGGTTGCTGAGTTACTTCTTCCTCATGTAGATCCTAAAATTCATGCTTACTGCTGGTATAAATAAGGCCAAAGAGGTTATCATTAAGCTGATAGAAGGTATCTCCATAACTGATTCTCCTGCTGGAGATTCCTTAAAAGTCTAAGTAAGAAATTCAGTAGAGAAAATGCCTCAGAGCATTGAAATTACTTGAAAAGACTTTTTTCTTAGTAATTCAGATCAACAGTAAGAAATGCTCTATATGCTACAGACTATTAAGAAATTGTAACAGGAGATTTGTTAAAAATAAAATGTTTGGTAAAAAAAATTTAATTGATACTAAACTGGTATCCTTTGGAACTCATACTCTTTTCTTTCTTAACATTACAAAGGCCATGCAATGCCTGTGTGTGTATCTCTGCCTGTAGGAGGATTAGGGTTCTGAATCTCCTTGCAAATTTGAAAGAAATAAAGGACTCCAGGACCCGACAATCCAACAAACTCTGAGAATTACCTTCTCAACGTCTTCACTACAGGAAAAACAAAGTCATAACATTACATAAATGAGTAAATTCTAAAAATAGGGATTTATAAAATGATAGAAAATTAGAATACTGTTTGTGCAACTACTTTTTTTCATGATCTAGAAACCAGACCATCCAGTTATGATCTAGTACTAAGTGACAAGATAGAGTAACAGTCCAGCAGAAAACATAACATTTTACCAGAATTCCTACTGGGATTAATTGTTTCATTTACAAGCATGGGTTAATTGTTTCATTTACAAGCAATACCAGTGCACTTGGTACTAATTTCTGCAGTACCAAAAGAGATATCAGAGTGTGAAAAGCCAGAGAGCCACTAAAGTCTGAACAGCTATTTGAAGCATGTTCGTATCAGTCAGAAGTCGAAGCTTATCCAAACAGAAGACAGAAATCAGTCTGACAAATTAAACGCAAAATTAAACTATTAAGGGAACACACTACAAAAAAACTCACAAAAACACACTACCCACGAACAAAAAGAAAACAATAAAATACTTCTCCAAAAATCATGAGAACAAGCAGGTTTCTAGAGAGTCTACAGACCATCAAAGGGTCAAAGAATCCCCCAGAATCTCACATCCAGAGATGATAATGACAAAAGACTTTCTCTTTTCCTTCTCTATTAATATGAAATATTTCTTATATGTTTCATTACAGAATGTTTTTTGGGGTGGAGTTGGTGGATAGGGATGGGATGGATGACACAATGAAGACACAGGACATAACAACTTTGTAGCTGAATTGCTAATACATGTAATAACAGAACAAACCAACATAATGGAAGAAATCACTGTGACTGATACTTATCAAAAAAATAAAAGCCTCTAAAATAAAAGAGCAGAACTACTTGAGTAAAACCTCCCATTTCAAAAAATCACACAAGATAGTCAAAATAAATGCCAACTGCAAAGAAATGGAGAAGGACATTACAATGTCAAGTGACTGGACAATAAACTGGCAGCTTGACTTCAATGAAGATAGGACACAGTTACTGCATATGGGGAGGAATAATCTCAGCTTCATATAGGAAATTTACAGGCTCTAAAGAATTACTTCTGGGTAACTAGATCTTAAATAACACTAGGAAACTACCAGCTCTGCAACGAGAAGAATCCAGTGAGGCAAATAAAGGATTAAAAGTGTCACAACAGGAGTATCTTGAATACCTGAATGGGAAAAATTTTTTCATCCTTATGTCAGTAATAAGTGGTTGGCATGATGCACTCCAGAAATTGCCCTAACATATTAAACAGAATGTGTACATGACACTAATGGCTAAACATTTCAAAACAAATCTGTTCTGCAAATTCTCTTACCGGATCATTAGCTACATGACATTTTTCCTTTCCAGTGTTTCTATACTTCAGACTGAAGCAGCAAATTGAAAAAAATAGCAGTAAAACATATATCCAAACACCTTTTGAGGCAATTATAAGAAAAGCTTTACTGTAAGGAAATCACATTGCTGAAAGTGAAACCACAACCATATAACTTGTCAAATGGTTCATATATAGACTGGAACAAAGCTATGGACAGGATTAAACTCTGCCACTGCAACTTCAGCTATCACTGACACAAGTCCTCCCCTTCCCATCATAGAGCAAAACATGCTTTCATACAATACTTACTTTGCTGGATTTCTAGAACCCAGAGTCCAATAATGTGATAATATCTTTTTTTCATGAGGTAGTGACTTCTTTGCCTGAAAAAATGTGTGATGCTCTACACAAGATTTCCAAAGATTTTTGCATGCTCTGTAATTTAACATGTTGAAGGCAACAATATGCTCTCTGGATTCATTCTGTAACAGTAGGGAACACCATGTTTCAACATATACAAGTAGATGAAACAGTAAACAAGATAATAAAAAACCAATAAAATTATTATAAGCTTAAACATGAAAAATACATTGAGGCAAACAAACAAACAAAAAATCAGCATACAGTAGCTGGAGATGGCCAAAATACCTCTGTGATGATGTGAAATTCCAAACTGCAAAATGTGCACTTTACAAGCTAATGAAATGTTAATGAAATATTTAAGTCAGAATAGTAAAGATTTTGTATATATAAGTATCATGTTATGCCAATAAATATATTTTCAGGTTTACAGTCAGATTTATACCTCCTGAGACAAACAAAATTCTCTAAAACATTCCATTAAGGGTGTAATGTCAAAAGGAAAAAAACCCTCTTTCTTTGAATTCAAGCTCTTCATGTAAGGCTTCAATTCAATAATGATCTTTCAAGTGCCATAGGATGCAAAAAGCATATTCTTGATAGTCTTTCAGATGAAAGTGAAGATGTTAACACTGATCAGTGAACAGTTTTCTTGGGGGGAAAGAAAGCAGTTGTGATGGGACTGGAGCTGCTGCTACTGCTGTTGAAATCCACTCATGCTTGGATGATAAGGCCAAAACGAGGAGGATCAGAAGGCAGCAGAATATAGAACTTGTGTGTCTTGGTGCAAACTCTTACAAGTAACTTCAGTGCCAAAGTGCCAGTGAAACACAAGTGCAACACAGTTGTGCCACCAATATTTATCACAAGAGTTTTGTACAAGAGAAAGTTTTGGTAAGTTAATCTAGTTATTGATGCAAAGAAAGTGGAATGAGAGAAAAACAAAGAAGGCAAAGTAAAGGTAACATGAGACCTGAGGCAATTGCCAGCATAGCTCAGCACTTGAGTGAAAAAAACAAGTTTTCTTTACTCATCTTTTCCAGCTCCTCTAAATTACAAGTGATTTTGACATCCTGATATATAATTAGACAGGCAACCTTTTGCTTGTTCACAGCAACAATCTTGTTGGGAAGTAACTACAAACCATTTTGGCTGGAATAGTCAATCTGTTTTTCTTCTGTTCTTATTTCTAGGCAGCATTTTACAAATGCCAATATCTGAGACCAATCCTGCATTTTGCAAGTCACTCCATGTCTAGTCCAGAGAATCTATGGCTTCAGACATGCTTTCAATAAAAACAGTGAGACTTTTAAGAGAAAGAAAGATTTGCCTCTTGATTTTATATAAGCACTGAAAAACATTTAACTGATTACAATCTTTCAGGAATATTTTCCCTATTCAAGAACATTAAAAGTATTTTCTTTTCAAGATGTGGGTTTGTTACTTGAGTCTCTTGCATACTGGAACCATCTTTGTCAGTTCACCACAGTTGCTTCTAAGTAGTTATGTAAAATAAAGCAGGAAAGCATAGTGAAATCTAAACTCAGAATTTCTTGATATATATAAAGCATACATCACAATGATTTAATGGCAAATGCTATTTCTAACATACTCCCTTGTTGGTTGAACACCGCTTGAAGGGTTTTACTACTCCACCAGTCCTTCCAAATAAAAGGAAACGTATAGGTATTTTTGTTGGGCTGGAAGAACTGGCTTTCAATTGCCACAAAAATTATTTTATTCAAGCATCTCAATTATATTGAAAAGCTGTAATACAAAGATAAGGAATTAAATACATCTAAAATTCTGGTTTTTAAATTTAGGTTTGAAAACAGTAATGAATTTTGCTTGTTATAAGTGTGCTTTTTTGTTGTCACAGAACCTTCTTATCAGCCTTTAAGTAGGCTGTAAGTTTCAATGTGGATTTAAGCTAGGAAAAATACTTTGAGAAGTTTCATAAAAATTTATTCCATTTTTAGACTAACATAACCTTTTGTTAATATCAATCTCCCACACTAACAGGCCACCTTGCAAGTCATGCTGTTAAATCTGTGTACTTTTTGAAAGATGAGCAGAGTTCTAGTGGGATCCAAAGATCTAATGCCCATCATACTTCTCAAATTCTAAAAGAATAGCATTTCAGTGATTATCAAGAAATGAGGATTAGAGAAATTTGCAGGCATTAAGGTAAAGGGAACAATTCCACATAGCTAAAGTGTCTGGCTAGTTCAACATATGGAAGAACTTCTGCATCAGTTGTATGCCTACTTCATAACAGAAAATCTGAAAATATCTACAGCATAGAAAGTTAAGATATATTTTAGTATGCAGCAAATTAAATTGGTTTTAAGCATTAGATAGGAACACTGAAAATAAAATTTCATTTCTGAAAGGCACGAAATGTTGCCTGTAAACAGCAGAGTTCCTATTCCTACCTTAAATCCCGCACCCTTCATTAAGCCTACATGTCATGAGCTTCTATAGCACCAGACATTCACTGATTCATCAGTCTTGCTCCCCAGTCCTTTTCTGGCTCTTCAGTAGAAACAGAAATACTGCATACTCCTAATCAAGTAGCTGATCAACAGACTGGAGCAGTGGGAGGGTAAAAGAGAAGGTGAGTAGCAGGGAAAGAGTGAGATAAGGTAAGTTGATTTTTCAGAAGAGGCACGTAAGAAAAGAAAAATTGAGTAAATGAAATAAGGAGAATAAATCAATGAAACATGGCACATATCAGGGACTGCAAATTCATTGCCTTTGAAAACTTTCTGCAGATTTTTGTAAAGAATCTACATATGACATACATAATATAAAAGAAGTGCTATAACATTCTCATCATCTTTAGTCAAACCTCATCTATGAATATACACTATCTGCTCTATTTTCCCCATGTTCTTTCATCTTCTTTCTTTCAGATTAATTGACCTATTTGCTTCTGTCTTTCCAAACAAAAAAACTAATCAATTCAAAGACTGACACCTATGCAGTCATCTGCCCTCACACACCTCTCAAGCATCCCACTGTTCTGGTGAAACCCCTAAGACTCCTCTGCCCTCTCTCTCACTACTCAGCACAAGCAAGCTTTTCCAAGCAATACCACTTGATGCCCTAAATTTCAAGCCAAGATGACAAAGATGGATGTATCCATAGATTTAGTGGCACACCTGGTCTGCTTTTTCATATGTACTGAGGAGTAAAAAGGTCATGCACCTGGCCTTACTTGTCTAACAGTTCTGTAGCTCTTTAAGCGTGACACTGTGTGCATTACTGTCATCTCTAGGTTATGAAACAAAGAACTATGATCACTCAAGAGAAGGTAAGCTAAAAGAATCAAGAGCCTTGAACTGTCATCATCTTCCAAATGTGTAACTGAACAAATTAAGGTTGCTGCTCTTTTCAAAAGTGACACAGGTCTCCAGAGACAAAAATTCTACTTTTGACAGCAGTCAAGTCTTTATGTAATGAACACGCATATTTTACATTAAGTCCACAGATTGTTCTGTATTGACACTTTATTCTTCTATATTCCAAAACCACTGTAAGTACACTCATTTACAGAGAATCATAGTATGGTTTGGGTTGGAAAGGACTTAAAATGATTGAGTTCCAAGCTCTGTTTTACTCATCATTCTCACAGAGTTCTGTTACTACGTTTATTCTTACAGACACATTTGGAAACTGCTGCCTGTAAACTTGTACTTATCTATATATTTGAAAATCTTTAGATTTTAAAATTACAATTTATCAGTGAATTTTTAATCCTCAAACCCAGGAGAGAAGTTACTTTTTGCAAATGTTTGCACTCACAAGTATGTGGAATGGTTTATCAACCACTCATTTCTTCACGTGGTGAAATATATATGAACAGACTGTCACATATCTGCATATAAACAATATATTTAGAAACTTACAGCTAGTAAAAAACCTTAAGATCCCCCTACAGTGTGTAATGACACACCCTGTGTATGCTATGTGTTTGTGCAAGCATTACAGCAGTAACACTGTCTCTGGATACTAACTTTGTTTAAACATCAATGCTGAAAAGTAACCTTCACATACTTGCACACTTCTCAAATTTCAAAGAACCCACCAAACTGAGAAAAAATACACACAGAAAAAAAAAAAAGAAGAAAACATTTTGCTTTTGGGTAAAAAAAGGCCTTCCTAGAAATCTTTGTTCAGCAGACCTTCTAATCTATGTGGGTCAAGAGGTGATCTTGTAACACAGTTGCTATAAAGTTAAGAGCTTGTGTACTACCAGAAAGGGCCTTCATGAAGTTTATGTACAAGTTAACACTTACCTTTTACTATAGTCTCAAGTTTTGTCTTCAATGGAATTAAATTATTTATACATCTGCTGATCACTAGTTTCTGAGAAGTTTTTTTATTATCAAATTAACTAATCTATGCTCTTTGCAAAAAGATATCTTATTCTTTTTTCATATTGTGGCAGCACAATAATAATCAGCAATCAAGATTTCCTCCCCCATGAAATAGACTAAGATTTCAACTGTTCTGCAAAGGGCTCCAAGCAACCAACAGAAGCCAACTCTTAACAGTCGAAAAACTTTACATTAGTTTTATCAACTATCTTCACATAACTTGCCAACTCCTAAAGCTCTCCATGTTATACACAGCAGGAGATGTGCTATTCCCCTTTTCAACCTCATGTTTTTCAGCTACAAAGTTCTCCTTTCCTCCAGGAACCTCGCTTTTTTCCTGAGCTCTGAGCCCCATAGTCTGAAGGGACCTCACAAATGCCCCCTAGATGGGACGAGCAGTTGTTTAGTAGATTCACTGCATTAAGGAACTCCACAGGGCAGGGAGAGCAACAAAGGGAAGAGCAGCAGATGCTGATGAGACAAGGGATATATGCTACATGAATAAATATTGGAGAAAGGATGGAGATCTGCATTTACCCGAAGTCTCTAAGGGAGAAGAAACCTCCATGAGAAAGATACAGTCCAACAGACTGAAAGTGGAGGGATTCAGTTTTGGAAAAGAAACAAAACAAAACAAAAAACCAAAAAACCAAAAAAAACACAAACAAACAAACAAACAAAAAAAAAAAAAACAAAAAAAAAAAAAAAAAAAAAAAAAAAAAAAGGAAAGGGAATAAGCAGATCAGAATAGCAAGACCGAGTAGACAAAACAGAGTTTCAAAGGCAAATTACCCCAACAGAGCCTTTTGACCAGCAGTTTGTAGGTTACATTCAATATAAAATATTGAATATGGTCACTTGAGCAAAACAAAATTAGAGGACTACTTACATGTTTTTGCCGTTGCTGTATAAAAAACTTCTTCCTTTTAAAGGAAATTTTTAATATGTTCACCCTAAAAGAAAGAAACAGGCCATGAAATACTGAACAATGTTTAGAGTAATTAAACAACAAAAAATAATACTGCATATAGTGAGCCTGAAAGATTAGAGCTGTAAAATATTCAATGAATAATATTTAGCCATCTCCTGCATTGAGTGGCAAATAGATGTCCTCGTTTAATCTTTAAATAGTTCACAGCAGTTCTCTCCCACCAAATCTATTCTTGCAGCAAAAACTTGATGACATCTTCTACACTAAGCTGCACAAATGTTAAATGTGTCAACTTTTGTATAACTTTAGAGTCATATGACAACTGTGACTAAAGGAACAAAATTTAAGACCCTAATGACATGACAAGGTTGGTCTTACAACAACTGAAACTTTACTGAGGCTTTGCAGAATTGGTTTCATAATGTGAAAAATATAATGTACTTGTTAATCACTAAACAAAACCTCTAGATAAAATCATAATTTTAGAAGGATGAAAAATAAGCAATAAGCAGTGTTAATATATTTTTCACTTCATTAACATTGGTATGTAATTTATGTGGTAATTTTAGAACTGAACACCTCTTTTTAAACAGTGTGAATACATATTCACTAAGGTAAATTGGTGCTCAAGCAATTTTCATTTTAATTACATGATTATCAGTTTTGCTAAATTAAACAAACTTCTACCTACCTGCCCACCTTCCCACAGCAAAACAAGATTTGTCTAAAATACTGAAGTAGTTCTACTTCAGTAACTGAAAATCTGCACTTTTTAGACAAAGAAATCTCTGAGCTGAGGTCAGCTGGAATCTTATAGAAGCTTTAAGGAAAAAAGTCATAAAAGAGTTTTGTGAGTTTACTGCTAAAAGTCTCATAATATTTTTGTGAACTGATGCTTTACAGGATGTCAGACATCAGGTATGAACTATGTTGAAAGTCCTCTCAGTTTGGCACAGTTTTTGCATCACTCTCATCAAGTGGGATGCCACAAAACTCATTCCCCACTGCTCACAGGAAAGGCACTTGAGTTATAAGCAACACTCTACATGGATACAGGAGAGTATATTTGCCTGTTACTAACAAGAATATTCATGGAATTATCTATCTCTCTTCCTGCACAAGAGGTGGAAAACAGTGTGTGCCATTTTCAGAAAATGCTTTTCTCCATCAGTTACAGAACCACAAAGAAATAAGTGGTTTCAAACACTATTCTTTGACAAGACAAAATGGTGTGAAAATTAATAGAAAGTTGAAATCATATCCACCTCTCCTGTTAGGCCAACTCTTAAAATATTTTTGTCATTTGACTTGCTACTTCAAACATCAGTGATCTGCTTGCTCATCTAAAAGTTCTTGATTCTGAACTACCTGACAAGTCATATAAATTTCCATTTGTATTTGAGCTGCAATTCATTATATAATAATTCTTTCTTGATTCTAGTGCTACTCTGCCTGAAGTAGTTTTGTGTTCACTCAAACCACTCAAGTTTTGTTCTTCTGGTTTTTTCTTACCATGCTTCTTGACTTAGATTAAACTTCAACAAACAAGTTTTTGGAGTTATTCTCAGCTTACACACTTGCTGTCATAGTCTGCTCTTAACCCATCATGAAGGCAGCAGAAAACTAAACTTGCAGACAAAGCAAAAAACCTCCCACCCAGCAACAAAAGGGGAAACAGGATCCCAAAGTACCAAAATTCTCTTAATCCCTTTCCTCTACATCCTACTTTCTTTTTAATTAAAAAAGAAACCAAGAAAACAAACAAACAAACAACTTACAAAACCAAAACAACAAAATCAAAAAACCCCAAAACCTCACCAAAACCAAAGCCATGATTCACTGCATGACCATATAATCACTTCAAGCCAAACCAGGCCTTTAAGTCTCTTTATTTTGACACTCTCCTGAACAGAGTACCCCTCTTGATTCCATTCATTCTTCTTAAAGTACAACTAAACTGATTTAGTTCAGGTATGAGGACCACTTGCTACTCTGACATTTTTATTTAACATAACTAAATTTAACATAACTAAATTTAAATTTTTATTTAACATAAACTAAATATATTCTGCAATGCCCACAAATGTCTGAATGTTCACACCTAGAAAAATCTACAAAAAGATCAAAGAGATTAAGGTGTCAAAGCATTTAGACTTAGCGAGTTCTTGAAGATGTCATGCCCTAAAAATACATAAATGGAATGCAGTTACTATTATTGTAATTGGTGGCTCAGTGGCCCTTCTCTCTCACCAATGATCTGTCCAGTGACTGTGCAACATTCACAAATCATTAAATGTCATGGTTTATTTATAAAGCACTCACTAGTTGTAGTATTTCAAGAATGATAGATCTTTTGGGTCCCATCTTCCTATCATTCACAGGCATCAAAATAAATTTGTCACTCTGTGAGTCACAGAATTGCTAATTTTTTAATTAACTGGCTCTCCTGTCCTAGCACTTAGTACTAACAGCTGGTACTTGTGACTTGAAGCAAAAAAAAAAAGTTTCTTTACCTGGAAACCCTATACTTTACTGCTGTAGAAAGGTGCTGTCTAATTTGCTATGTAAGATGGTTGTTTTCCAAGTTTTAACTAGCCATGCATTATGCATTCCTGAAGCAGTTTCTCTGAAGTTTTCAAAGCAGTGAAACTACATACACAAAATAGCATTTAATACCTAACTCTAGTTGCTGCTGACATAGAGTGTATTTCTGGTTTTGCCATTAATATTTTACATGCAAAATCAATTTGGAAATTACCACAGAACAGTTAAGCACCCTTGAGGATAACTCTGCAGAGTGTATAAAATACTGCATTAAATCCAAAGCTATTTTTTAAACCTATCTTGACTTGCATTGCCGCTGACTGATCAGTCAGCTCTTTACGTAGGTTGCTTTGATTGAAAAGCCTCTTTTTGCCAAGGCAGAACTCTCTCACTGCCTCTGTTCCTGAAAACTTTTGGTCCCCTTTGACTACTACCATATGGCATAGTTGTATTGTTGTCATCCACTGCAGAGTATTTTACTTAAAATTTTGGAAAGAGTGCTTTGATGGTGTTTGCTGCCACCTTGAGTTCTAACTCATTAATGGTGAAGTTTGCACAGTCCATAGGAAAAACCACTTGATACAAATGGTGTTACATAAAGAGCCTAAATAAATACCAATTCAGGCATTACAGAAATATATCCTGCTTTGAGATCTAAAATAAAAGTGAGATTCCACAGTACAAACACATCCCAAGCAACTCCGCTCTGGTGGTTTTCAGTGTTTCCTTGCTTTGGCAAGATCAGGGAATGGACACCATTCACAAAGAATTATGATTAACTCATGAAAGATGCCAGAAATAAAATATCAAAAAGTTAGCCCCTCTGTAGAGAGCTTTTGCTTTCAAGATGAAAATAAATTTTGAGAGAGAGAGAGAGAGAGAGAGAGAGAGGGAAAGAGAGATCAAGTGATCAAGTTGGAAAGCCTGGAACAATTGTATTAGCAGTCAGCTGAAAATATTACTGCCTAAACCTCATATTTAAGAGTTGGCATTATTTGAACTGAAAAACCTGTGGGTTTTATTTCCGTCAATTTTTTTCTGTAAATGAGAGTAGGTTTTTGTGAAAAATGTTTTAGCATCTGTGTTTTATTCCTCTGTGCTCTCCAGGAGTAAAAGTAGAACAGGAAGTTATGGATTCCTCCTGTCTTGTGTGCTATAAAGAGCCTTTCCCCTCCTTAAAAAATTCATATAGTCACAGATTTTAAAATGCCACAACTCTATGGTTTTCAGGAACAACTGTTATCCATTCATATCTTACTTAGGTCAACGAAGTTGGCAGAACAAGACTGGCAGAAGACAGAAAATGTGCCTCCAGCTGGCAGTTTTTAAAACCTGCAGTGGTTCTAAGAAGCTGAGGCTGATGAGTATGAAAGAGCAGCACTCAAGGCACAAGGATGAAAAATAAGCCTTTTATGCTTCAATGTGCATTAGAAATGGAAAAATACAAGTTTTTACTGTGCTGCTATATGAGAGCAATATTATTATTATATTTCAACTCCCAGGGAGTTGAAATGCAACTCACAGCAAAGGGAGGAAAAAAGAAAAATCCAGAGACTATACAGTGTATTTTCCCCTAGAATTTTAATTGAAATTGATTTTATTGCTTTTCTATAGGAAAAAGCAATAAAATCTATCTGTTTGGTGAGGTTCAAAGATGAAAGGATGGAATGACACTAGTATTTAAAGAATACAGCTAGGGAACCTTTTTTTTTTTTTTTTTTTTTAAATAATTAAGGGCCAAAATGCAAGCAAAACACATTGGAATGCATTTTTCTGTCATGATTAAGAACCCTGTACTATCTTACTGACAAAATTATGCAGAAAAATTATTACAAATTCAAGAAAACTCACATATAACATGACAAAGCTATAGTTTTATGAAGTAACAACAAAAAAAAAAACCCAGCCAACTTCATACTTCTATTAAAAAAGAAAGACTGGAAAAAAAGTCCTTTGTGATCCAATCCAAAAACTTTAAGAAAGTGCCCAAACTCTATCCAATTTCTAATTCAGGTTATAATTTTTCGTATGGTATAACTAATAATCCCCAAGAGCACTTTAAAAAAAATTATAGCTTATGTAACTTCTCATGTCATTCACATTAGAGTTCTTGTGCACATTATTTCTTTGCAGAGGTTATTTTCTACAGCACAATCATGCATTCTAATGTTTTATGTATCAGTGAATAATGTGAAGGTCCCTTGCCTGCTTGTTAATGTTATATACCCATACTTGATGAGATTTAAAAATGTCTAAATTATATTATCCTACTTCCTGTAAATCTGAAACTCCAAATAACTCATTTTACATTTCTGCTCCAAGAAGTATCTTCCTGCTGAATGCCATGTTAAAGATTCAGACTGAACTTAATTCAGATTGAATTAGAGGCTGAGCTTTAATAGCAATACTGATTGTTTTTGTTTTTAAAGAGACATATTGTTGGGTATAACAGAAGCAAATCTCTAAGACCACAGGGTCCTCCTAATCATGTACTCATACTTGTATGTGAATTAACTTGATCAAGACTTAACACAGTGCAAGGACTTCAAAAGTCTTCAAGATTTAAAAGCCTAGGCAAGTTTCAATTTTTATCTAAGCACAAGGAAATACCATGATACTTCATAAAGAACAAATATATGTATGGTAGGCTTCTTTGGAATTAATTTGAAAGCAAATGGAAGTAAGATGGAAAAAACTGGACATATTTCTTTACAACAGGGGAATTTACCAGGGATAGAAGCTTGTACAGATGAGTTTTCTATATACAGCAATTCCACTGGATGCAATCCCAATCATAAGATCTAGATTATGGAGATCCTGCAAAAGAAAAATACTGTAATAACACAGAGGCAGTTTGTGTCATTCACATTTATCTACTAATAAATTTATTTTCAAGCTTTCTATACCTAAATTGCTACACTTGAAGAAAAAAAAAAATCAAGGACATTTTTGAGTTTTGATTTTTTTCTCATCTCTTTCCTTTGATGTTATCCATTACACATTCTAAATATTATTCATGCATTAAAACAAGTTGAAATGTTCATCTTCCTACCCTGGATATTCCTTAGGTCTGAATCAAGAGTAAATTTGTCTTATTAACTTCAGGAAAGATACTGAAGTACTTCCCAAGATTAGTCTGGTAAATGACACAGAATTTTGGGAACTGAACAAAAATTGCCTGATTATATGCTGTTTAAATAGAGGAAAAAATTCCTTACTTTTTCCTAAAAGGTCTTACCAAGAAAGACTGCACAGGAGGTGACCACAATTTTGCATATGAGAATATGTTGGAGAAATACATGTGTACATGAATATTTCATACACTAAATGAAATCCATTATTAACCAAACCAAAAGCTGTGCATTAACTTAACACATGCAACTGGAAAAAAAATCATAAATTTATAATCTTTTTTTGGTATTGAGATACTCAAGAGAAAACACATTCTTCCATATAAGTAAAGATTTGAGTTAAAAAAACCCAAAAAGGCAGAGAGGAGGATGCTGGATGGTCATTTTGAGCCTAAACTCAGATTGATGGTTAAAGAAGTTACAAATCTTGGCTTCCCATTTCTTATGATCAATGCACACTAATGTGTTATTAAAGAGATTTCTAAACAGACCTAAATGTACACATAAATCCACATGTAAGAAGAATTCATGGTTTAAAGTATCAGGTTTGACTCAAAAGCAGTTTCAGACTGTTTTTAAAGGACAGCCAATGGTAACAGATTCTCTTAAAGCCTTCAATAGCACAGTTGCTCCTCTAGATGGTACTCTGGGCTCAATTAATACATGGCCTTCCTCCATGTCCAATCCCAATTTCCTTATGTTAGTAAGGTACACGGAAATAGAACGGGTAGCATGTGCTCTGACAATACTGTGGAAAGTGTACAATAAATCCTTTAAAAACAGTTGAATAGAAGTGTGATACAGGCACATGAATGAGTGAAGTCCAAGTAATTTGCAAAGCATAATACATGAATCCAGAACTGACATACTTGTATTTTAATACTTGAGAAGAACACTAAGGTATTCAGAAGACTAACTGCCTATAGTTTAGCTATTTTGCCATGATACGGCCAACCTAAAGCAGGGTAGAAAATTGTATTATTAGCACTTGGAGCTTACTCCAGGTTCCTGCTTTTAAAAATCAATACTGTAAAGAAAAAACAGCTTTAAAAGTAAAAGCTGAAAATCAACATGATTAAGCAGAAATAAAGGATTATCTGAAACACTTGATAGGGATTAATTAGGCTAAGCTACTCTATTTTCTCGAGAAGCTTTGTCAGAACAAAGTTCATTCCTCACCCTCCTCTGCACCAGCCCAAACCACTAATCTCCTGTGTTATTTGTTATTATGAAATCTCTTGTGCTGAGCCTAAGAAATACACAATCAAGATGCTGGAATAGCATAAAGAGAGCATAAAAGTTGTAAAGATAAAAAATTATCATGCCAGGCATTTAGCTAGTTAATTACTGATTCACATTTGATTTAATTTACAATTACCATCTTGATTTTTGTAGATATGGAAATAATATTGATTCAACAAATTTCCTATCTTCCACCCTCTGAGTAAAAATGAATGATGAGTTAACAGCAGATTAATTATTGAGCAGGGTAGTGGTCCAGAGTGAAAAGGAGATTAGGAATTCAAGAAATATCAATACAGTTTTAAGATATTGAATTCACTCTCTTGAGTCTCCTAACACTATTGCATTTTTTAATATTTTAGCAGTTCAGATTTTTCATCAGGAAAAAAAAGCAGGAGTGTTTGCAGATGAAAACTGAGCTCAGATTAAAGTTGCATGTTTACCAAGTTGCTAAAAAGAAAGCTCACAGTTATGTTAAATATTTAAATTTTTATCATAAAACAAAAAAATAAAGGAAGCTATATATTCATCTGCTTTTCAAGAAACATTATCCAAAAGTATCCCACTCTCAACCACCAGTACAGGAGCACCAGCTCCTTTGGACCATGAGTACAAAAGCCAGGTGTTACCTAGTTCCCCTGCCATATACAATCTAAGAGGAACAGGATCATCAGAATCCACAGAGATAACGCCTTTCACAGAGAGAGTTTAATTAGTCCCTGCTAAATCTGGTCAAGGCACTGGGATGTGACAAAACTGGAAGGATGATTTAAAAGCAGTGCTGAGTTGGGGGAGGATATCAGGAGGCACTGTCAACATTCCTGCCAAAGCAGGGGCAGGACACATTCTCTGTGAAGAAGCAGCTTGTAAACCTTCACTGCAAACTTCTTAGAGGCCTGCAGGAGTAAGACCAACCTCATGTTGCCTCAATCCAACCAGCGACTTGCAACTGCTGTTTCCGAAGTAGAAAACTTCAGAGACAACCAACTACACCCCTAGTAACAACTCCCCTTCTCAGCTTCAGGTCATTTACAGTTAGAGGATTTCCTGGTTTAGAAGCTTCTTTTATGTTTAATGGACCCCAGTGACTGCCTAACTGCTCCTGATGGCTATTTCACCATGGGCATTCATTAAATCAGAAGTAACACTTACAGTTCAATTGCAACCTTATGGAAGAAGTTCCATTACTTAAACCTGAAGATTCTTCAAACTTTTATTACCAAAGAAAACAAAAATGTTGGCTATTCACATTCTCTATGCTGTTCACCTACTACAGAAGGCTTTTCCTTAAAACATTCATGACCGTTATCCTTCTCTGTACTTTTCTTTTTCCATTACCTACTCTGAGATAAGGAAGGGAGAGGAAGAATGAAGTTCAACATTCACATGATACCGAAACTCAATTTGAAAGGCGTGATATTTTCTGGTTTGCTTTCTATTTCCTTCCTAGTAGCTTCTAAATGCCTAGATCTCTAGTTCAGCTGCTAAAAGAAATGATCAGTTCAAATATTTAATCCTTAAAAAAACCTGAATTGCAGTAAAACTATTATTTTGAATTGAAACAGTAGCAAGATAGACTGCAGTGAAATTTCATTTAGCTGAAAATGTCTGAATCCAGTCTATATCTTCAATACTTGGCACTGGTATGACCACTACTGATATCCTGCATGCAGTTCAGGGGCCTGCAGCTCAGAAAGGATAATGGAAATTGGAAGAGCTTTCAGAAACAACATGCCGTTAATATTAAGAGACTGGTCACATAGTGGAAGTCTTAGGACTCAAGCTGGCTTATCGAAATACTAGGCTATAATAGAAGTTAAAAGGCAAATATCCAATCAAGTTAAGTGCATATAGTGATCTCAAGTGTAACACTAAGAGCTTCTTCAATAAAGTAGAAAGGTGACAGATGACCCAATGGACAGACTATACAAAGTTAGATTTGTTAAGATCATTTCCTTTCCTTTCTACTTTTCTCCATTCTTAAAAAAAAGCATCTACCTTTCATGAATATGAATGTAATTACAATGGTTTTATACAGAAGTACTTTAGGAATTCCTAGAATTCCTAAATGCAACACTCGCTTATTTGTGGCAGCATAAAGAAAAACAAGAAGAAAATATGGTGAAGGAAGCAAATTACTCATTCTATTCCTTCCTCATCAGGATTATTAACAAAACTAAAAAAAATGTTAAGAAAACTAGAAGCCATCTTCACCTAGGAAAGCAATTATCTGTAGTAGACTTCCATTAGTTTTCACACTACAAGTCATATACCAAAGCAATTCACTTCAGATGAGAAGTGTAATCAAAAAATTAGTAACAGTAGAATGTGAAATAGCAAGACATGTTCCTTTTAAATGCACACCCTGTATCTAAAAGATTTCAAATAAAAATTTAGTGGTCATCTCTCAAGCTGTTAAATAGTTCTTAGATTTAGCCTGGAATCAGGGAATACAGGAATTTAGGCAAAAAGAAAAATCTCTATGTTCTTAAGAAATTAGTGCTAGAAATTCAGAGAAATTAAACTCTTAAAACACTTGCCAACTAATAGCACTAAGCAGAGCATTCATTTTCTTTCATGCAAAGACAGTCAGAAACCTTTGTAAAATTATTAAGTAAAATATATTGCAGTAATTAAATAGTTTATCTTAAAAATACTTTGTAACACTTTTGAGGAGCTCTAGATTATTTGGTTGAAATTCCAGCACCTATGTCATACATAAGTTATTGAAAAGTTACCCATCTCTAATTAAATTAAATTAAATTACTTTTTTTTTTACTGCTATTAATTAATGTAGAAAAAAAAGGCATATAAATATACTTTCCAAGGGAAAAATTACAATGTAAACATACTCTACCACTGTGCAATTCCACTCCATAGAATTCAAGTGTTCTTGCTATATTTATATAGCAGGACTCTGCTTCAGATTGCTTGAGGCCACTAAAAGAAGGGAAAAAAATATTAAATATGAACCACACAGACAAGTCAAAAATAAAAATATTATATCATATTTATTTCAAATGCATAAAACCAGAAGAATGCCAAAGTCCAGTATCTGAGAAATAACCCCATATTAAGTAGTGCTATGTTTTCTTTACTGGTGAAGGCCCAGCTAAAGTACTCTCAGAAAACCTGAGTGAAATATACATGATTTTTTTACCTTAGCCATTCTGGACCAGCTCTTTTTAGAAAAATTTTTGTTATCTGTTATGTTCAAAGGGATGAGGAAACAATTCCCCTTTAAAATCTTTTTAGTAAGAAGATGTATCTGTAAATATTGTATATTTCATAGTCTCTCAGAAAGAAGTCATTTAGAAGAAAAATGAGAAGCATGAATGTACTAATAAATAAAGTGGAGAGAACAGATTAAATGCTAAAATTATGAAACTTACCAAGGAAAAAACATCCAAGTTTATCTAAAATCAGCAAGTCCTACAATATTTTTTTTTCCCCTGCATCTAAGACATACAAGCATTTAACCTCCTTGTCTTCAAGAAAGCTTCTATGAGTACAGGTAAAAACAACTCTTTGCTAGGTGAGCTTCCAAAACAACATGCGTAAAATTACATTAATCAAATTTAGGTACAACCTGCAAAAAGCTGACATAAAATTGAGTTATGTTAAGAACTTCAGCATCTATTATTTCCAGTTAATATCCCTCCTTTTAAATGCAAAGCCATCAAAATACAGTGCCTTAAAATACCTACTCTGGGAAATATTACATCATGCTGCAGAAAACTGAAAGCTACCTTGAACTGGAAAGCCATGGCCAGTGTGGCTTGAGGGTGTCATTATATCAGGAAAAAAGAGAACGAAGATGAAGAAAAGTGCTGTTTGTCACAACCCTGAAATAAATTGATTTCTCAGATCTATATGTACACTGACTATTGTCACCTAGATTCTGAAAAACTTTAGTTGACCTTCTCTCTTTCACTGTGTCAGAAAATTACAGAAGCAAACCAATGCAAAATGGCCATTTTGTTATATAAAAGGATGCTGAATATGTTTGCAAGAGTACACTGCTGTAATTTTAAATAATTTGATCAAGTACTTTGTTCAGAAGGTCTGCTGCACACTAACAAGATATGCCTGTAAATTTTAACTCTCAATTTGTATACTCCATCTTCACCAGACCAGTCATGCCTTGTGTTTCGAAAGGCCAACAAGTATCTCAGCACAGACTTGGGTTTTTAAATTGTTGTTACACCCTCCTACTTAATCAGAGGTGAAACGAAACCCTCAGGTCCCTAAGCAGATGGTAATTATTCAGTGAGATAAACAGGCAAGAGGAAACTGGTCTTGATGTTCCAATTTTTATAGGTGTTGATACTCAAGGACTAGCAAATCTCATCTGGAATATAAGCATCCTATTTAGTTTCAAGTGGATCCTTCTCTTCAAACTGATGGTTGGATCTAGCAAGCACTATGAAAACCTTACCAATTTGCACAATACATGCACCCTAAGATCTCAGACTGCTTCTGTAGCTAAGAAAAACACAGCAGGAGAACCATGTTAGAACCAACTGCATACAGAAAACTCCCCCTATGGATTTAGGGATGAACGCAGAAGGAAATTTTCTGAAGCTATACCAGTTCAATATGACAATATCTGTTTTCTTAACAGCTACATACTGTCCACTGAACAGTGTGACATGGACTTGTTCAGGGAATACTTCCTCAGATTTTGCAAAACAACATAAAACCTAGGTAAAAAAACCCCTGCACTGAGTTACAACACATAACTCAAGACATAACTTCTCAAGTCTGTATTTCAGCAATTCAAGCCTTTTTATTTCCTTTTTGAAAGTTTCCCAAAGGAGAGACAGTAAGGACTGATGTCTATAGGATTGGCTTTGAAACCCTGCAATCTAAGAATACCAATTTCAAAGTTATAATAATTTACAGATAACCTACAGATAAGGTATAATAAATTACAGATAATATGGTTTGCAGCAATATTTTTTATTCCAGATTAGCAGAAATCTCATTCCAAATGTTCTCTCAAAGGGTAAAAAATAAATTCTTCCTTTCTATCTTTCCTTCCCAGCAGCTCTGGTGAACACCAGAACCATTCTTGTCAAGTATGTTCTTGGCATTGATCTAGTCAAATTCATGTCTGAGACAAGTATTCTCTACTAATGCCAAAGGAGTATGCAAGAAATACTGCCAGGATAAACAATAAATTGTCTCCCTCTCCTTGCACTCTGAAGTAAATTGGCCTTAAGAGCTAAATTGCAAAAGAGGTGTTAAAACAATAAAGAAACATTTTTCCAGTCCAATATGCTCAGTATTTTTATTCAGACCTTCAATTACCAACATCTCTGTTAATTCCAACACAGAAGTTAAACTTCTCAACCATCAAGGCTTCACCCCACCAAAGCACTCAATGAAAGCATTGATATCACTGAAAGAACCCAGAGAAGAAAGAAGTTTTTCCAACAGACTCCAGCACACCTTAGTCTGGACCAATGCTAACTTCTGATCTTTCCTCAGCAGAACATAACCAGCTCTGTAACTCGAGCTACCACAGCACTAAATACATGAGCTCAACCCCACCACTCCAAGACTCTTCAGAAACTTCCCTCAGTGGTCTCCAAGATGATTGTTTCCTAAAGACAAGCAGATTTATTAATTCCTGTCTAAAAGTCCACCTCAAAAAGCTACTGAGCCTATCGGAAACTGCAAATTAATTTGGAAGGAGTAGAGGCGTCAGCTAGTGTCATGAACATGAACTGTTTGGAAAGCAGTCCAAATTAGTATCTCCAACAGGAAGGATAGTTGGAGTTAAGAGTTCAGTGGTTATCTTCTTTTGCCCCATAAATGACAATGCCTGTTCTGGATGGCTAGGGAGCACACATGAAGTTCAGAACTACTCACCACAACCACTAGCAGTAAAGAAACTAGAGGGAAAAGTAGGAGTATTGAAAGATGAGAAGAAAACAGCTGAGAGACATTAGGAAGAGATGAAAATGGAAATATTTCAGGGTATAAATCAAAGAAACTAAGACAGCGGGGAATTAGCTCTGCTGCAGTTAAGATACAGGCAGAGAAAACAAGTCTACAGAGATTTAGATTTCATTTGCTCACAGACAATTTTAGATTAGTATATTTGCATTCAGCTTGCAAGTATCTGATCAACACCACTCATTCCAAAGCTGCAGTCTTAGAAGAGACAATCAGCAGGGTCAGAAAAAATAATTAGTAGTGCACTGACTGGAATAATCTGTTGCAGTCTTTGTATTACACTCAGGAGAGGGGAATGAAAGCACAAAGTTAATTGAAGTGCTTTATGGTTATGGCATTTCTTTGAGGTTTTTTTCCTTATATAGACAAAAAATCCTATAGAATTTGAAAAATGATCAAATGTCCTTCACGCAGAAAACCCCCTCAAACATCTAGTATAGTATTCTAGATTGTTACCTTTAATAATGTTTAAGGCTAACTAATCTACTGGAAGTTATAACTAGAAATTTATTTAAATGTTTCAACACATTAGCATCATACTCTGAATATAATTAATCTAACACCTTTATGATAAACTCAAGTATTTAATTTAACAGAAGCTATATGAAAGACAACTGTAATGAAAATACTAAGAACTTGAGTCTTCCTTTTGACATCTTTATTTTCTTTAAAAGCTCAAGAGGTGAGAGAGAACTAGAAGTTCACATTACCTGTGTTGCTCATGTAGCGTTTCCACTTTGGTAAGAAAATCTTTGTTCTGCTCCGGTATAAAGTTGTAATTTGATAGATATCCTGAACAATGCACTGAAGCATTATAGTCTCCAAGTTGCGCTGTTAAGAAACAAGAAACACAAATACAAAATTTTCATAGTTAATTGGATTTTTGTTTAGAAGAAATTCCTTCTCACTAAAACACATACATATACACATGGGAAAATGCAGAAATTACCAATTATTTTCCAACAGATGAGAAGTTGAACATAGGGAACTGTATGATCTCAGTGAGGTAAGATTTTTTTCAAAAATACACTTAACATAACTATAATGTCAGGCACTGAATGACTCAGTACTTTATTTAGTTACTTATGTAGCCTCACTTTTGCATCACAAGCTCTAACAGCACCAGGCAGATGTCATGTGCCATGTCGACACAGACGTGCAGTACTGTAACATCAGAGAACACCAAATTGCTTCAGTAAGAGATGGCAAATGAAATCAGTTTGACACATTTACTTGACTAGAACATATCAAAAGTCTTCAACAAGATCTGTCACTTAGAAAGCATCCACTCTTCACAAATATAGGTGGAAATCACTCTACTACCAACAATGGCACTGTCTTAGAAATTCAGCTGTGAATTACTTAACAGAACATATGAAATAACTGCTGATTGACACATAACATTACCAAGCTGCTACAAAAAATAAATAACTATAACCTGTACTAACCTTCTTTTTCATAAGGAGTATGGAATAGTGATTCTAAAGCCTTGAAGTTTCCCAGAAGTTATTGGTATGATTTGCAAATTAGCAAAAAAGAAGGTAATTGATAGCCTGCAAAAATTCAGCATTAAAAGCTCCCCAACGTAATCAAAGTTCAAGAGCACACTTTTAGGATACACTATCAATATTATCAACTCTATTTTCCAGAAAAAAAAAAAAAAAAAAAAAAAAAAAAAAAAAAAAAAAAAAAAAAAAAAAAAAAAGAGTACAAAAGAGATATTTAAGTATTTAAGTGATTCAAGTTGAAGAGCATGAGAGGCACATCAGAAATAACTTACACCAAGTAATTATGTAGAATCAGTAATGCAGGGGAAAACTAATATTTGCCACTTATATATATTCAAACTGGATGATTTATATGGCCCAGAAAATGGAACTACTATGATACAAGACAATTCTCAGGGAAATGCAGTCAAAAACTAATATAGTTGCATACCGATTGTCTGCATCAAGAAAAATATTTAAATAAAAAAGGGAATGATAAAGAGTAACTAATTCACTTTGAACGAGATGGCCTTGCATACTTAGCTCTTTCTTTTTAAAGGTACCCTAAACTTTAAATAAATTAGCAAATAGCAGACAAAGGACTAAATATTTAGCATGAGAGCCAAAACACATATTTGAACATTACTGTAAAATTTATCTGAAGAAGAACAAAAAAAACAAGAATGAGAAAAAACCAAACCAAAACAAAAAAACCCACAAACCAACCGAGACAGAAGATACAGAAATGTCATAAGAAACTGAAATTATTTTTAGGAATATCCACATACTGACATAAGTCCAAACCTGTCAATGCTAAGTCTAAGGCAAGAGCAACAGAAGCAAAAATTTGGAACTTTTAGAACTAAGTAGTATGCTTTTAACAGTGTAAAATAAAACCCACAATTTCACAATTGCAGTAGTCGATTGAGGACCCTTTCCTAGTCATTAACACAACCCATCTTTTCTATGAAACAATCTACATCTTTAAGTTTTGTTGCAGGCAGTTTGAATTCCAATCTTGCCAATAGGAAAAGACCAGATTGCCAGTAATAAGATAACATAGTTTTACACTTCAATTTTATTTGCAATAGGAAAAGATATTTTTACTGTAGTTTTACCTTCTCTAAAGGGGACAACTGTTATTCCTTCATACATTATGAGGTAGAGCCTTTTTTCTCATCTTCTAAATAGGCTACTCTGTTTTTTTTCCCCTCTTGCTACTAGCTACCCGAGGCCATGCCAACAAGGGGAGCAATTTAACTTCTCCAACTCCCTAGCCAGCTGTTACAGTAGAAGAGAAACATCTTGCAAGACTAATGATCTTGTGTAAGATTTAATTATCCAAGCAGGAAAAAAAGTTAGGACATATTGAGATGTCGGCAAGAATAATAACCTATGATGCTTCTATCTCTCTACTGGATTTCTCCAGAAGAGAACAGAAGGCCAGGAAATATTAAAGACCTATTTCTAAACTGAGTTTCTCCTGACATAGTTGCTTCTCTGATCATGACTCAGCAGATACTAACTCAATGAAGATAGAGTATAAAAATATTTTAACCTTTCTGCATTCTAGACCACTATTGCTCTTTGATTTATTATAACTGGTAAACAATATAAAGCAAAGTGAGAGAAAGTGGAACCAAGGATAAGTCAAAAAACAAACAAACCTCTAATATTTGAATATCAGAATATTGTATTTTAGAGTTACATGAAAAGCTTTGTTATATGAATATATATGTTATATGTTAAGTTTTATGGAAAGCTTTAAAGAAAGGAATGCAATGGACCATTCATTTAGAAGGCCGTATTCAGTAAAAAGAGTATATTTATTTTTTAATTTCTAGCAAAAGAAGAGTTCAATAGCCAAGTAGCCACGCTGACATGCAAAAACATTAGTTCTACAAACTTTCAATAAAATAAGAGCTTATAAGTACTTCAAACACAAGTCTTGAGATGTATGTTTACAGAGCATAGGATCTGTCTATGCCTTACTGAAGCCTACACAAGCCACATATTCTTCATATCTTTTTCAAAAATAATTTGTTCAGATATCCTTCAAGGTGCAGATGACATCATTCTCCAATTCTACTGACTTAGCTTGTAAATAATAATAAAAAATGCATACAAAGTAATAGCACCAGAACCTATTTCAGTACATGGGCATTTAAAGTAACTTCAGGTACAAGAAGGGAAATGCATGAATGGCTCATTGGCAAACCATGATGAGAAATTAGTTGTAGATCATATGGACAAACTGACCCAAAGGAATGCCTCCGAAAGCTAGTCTTTGCAAACTGGTTCAACTTCAACTTTCTATAGACCTGAGAAGTGCATCAGAAATGAATCAAGCAGTTTCATACTGAAATTGTAACTGTTTTTCAATTTTAATATTTTAGGTCACATGAATAAAGCACAAAAGTGAATTGAGTTGACTGTTTTAAAAAAAGGATAACTACATATAAAGATCAGGTTCACAGGGGAACAGAATAAACCAACTACAGGAAGAGTCTTGCATATAAATTGTAAAAATCCTCAGGTATAAAACTGCAGTCCAAGATTAAAACACAGTAAGGATCACATGACTGGCCTCCAAATCAGGGCAGCAACAATGACTCATGTTCTTGAGATGAGGGTGAAATGTAGTATTAAAGGCTAATGATTAATCTTCATATGAAAACTGAGGTACAAAAAGAAAACATACTTAATCTATGCAGTTTAATCTGTTTAGAAATTAAGTGATTGTTTCTTGGCACAAAGCGAGAACAGAAAAAAGATGAACTTCTTGGCATAAACTGTTTCTCGACAGTAATTACAAATTATTCAAGTATTAAAAGGTTTCTAGAATCAGAAAACAATCTGCTCTAGCAGAATTCAGTCTTAAAGAACCAACATAAAAACCTAGACATTTATTAAGGACAGATTAAAATGGTACATCAGAATGAGCAAAATGACACAATGTTGAAAATGGTTTTCAGAGAGAAATTCCTAAAAGGACGAAAACCCTTAGAAGTAAATATTGAGAGAAGGAAAGTTGTTTCTAACAAGTGGAACCTGTATCCAAATAAGGATGTGAACATGAACACTAACCCACTCAACCCCTACAGGACAAGTAGAACTAGCTGTCATGTGAGTTAAAACTAACTTGTTTTGTAAAAGGAAATAATGCTTCACACTCAAGAGCCCTTACAAAATGTTCAGCCTAGGCACGACAGTAAATAGCTGCCTATGACCACTTACAACAGCTGGCCATTTTGTGGTAAGACAGAATGAGAAATTAGGCATTAATAAAAACAAAGGAACATTTGTAGAGGAAAAAAAAAGAAAACTGTGCATGCACAATGGTAGTCTCCAAGTTATTTACCACTCCAGAATGAAAAATGAACCAGTCATTGTAATGCCTTTTATTAAAAGAACTAAAAAATAAAAATCAGCAGCTCAAAACCCAGACACTGTTAAACAACAACACAAAAAATAGTCACAAGGAAAAGGAAGAAACAAATTAAAAACTATAAATTATACTGAGTTGCTGTTTCTGCATCTCAAATACATCATGTAGTTCAGAAACCACACAGACACAATCAAAAAAAAAATTGAGAAAAGCAAAGTATAATCCAAAGTACAAAGAGTATTCATTTTGAGAAAGTATTGGGATAAAAGACTTAAAGCAATAGTTACCTGTACTCTCAAAACGTTGTGAGGCTTTGCCAAACTAATGCATCTGATCCTCTGCCATATATGTTGGTTTTTAGCACATTCACCACTATTCATTTGAGAATCACAAAGTCATTTAGTTTGGACAAGAGCTCTAAGATCATTGAGCCCAACCCTTAACCCAGCACTGCCAAGCCCACCACCAAACCACATCCCTCCATGCCGTATCTACAAATTTTTAAATACCTCCTGGGATGATGACTCCACCACTTCCCTGGACAGCCTCTTCCAAAGCTTGATAACTGTTTTGGTGAAGGACAGAATCTAAACCTTTCCTGGTGCGACTCAAGGCTGTGACCATGAGTGTATTACATGGACCCTGACCTTGGGAAACTCTTCTTTCCCCCTTTTCAGTTATGTTACACAAAAATATTTAATAGGTTCATCCAACTTAAAAACACAGAAGAATAGTATCAAGTCTATGAAGCACTGCAGAAAGTCAGCTCCTTCAGCTACAGCATTGGCCAGTATCCCAATCTGGGGTTCTCCACTCTGGAGGCTGTACCTTGTTTTGAAGTGTTATAGTTCAAAAAATTATTTGTGGTTTAATGGAATACCACCACATAAACAATACTTGAAGCAATGATCTCCTGAAGTGGCTTCTGTATTGCCTAACACAACTGTAAAATATAGTTAAGGAAAAACAGCCCAAAAGAGCTGGAAAGTTGCTGTATATAAACAATCAGGACACTCTTAGAAGATCTGTTGTACAGAGATGCTAGCAAACTCAGGAGCAGCAATCTAGAATTCTGTGAACCATATGGAAGGAAATGGGAATGTATTTCAATTAATATCTCCAAGCTGATTCTTTTATTGTGAGTTTCATCACCATCACACATATAACACTGGCACTGCTGATGACAGGTTCTGTAAAATGTGATAAAAGGTACCTCTGACTGAACAGCACTAATGCAGGCTTCAGAAGAACAGATGTGACATGCACACAATCCTCAGACTACCCAGCCATATCTAGCAAGTAATTTCAAATACTGGAAATTCAGCTCAAATTCTCTCTATTAATCCAGTCTGATTTTGATTCTAGGGCACAAGGGTTAAAGATGCCCTGGAAAGAAGCAGAAGCCTGGCTGATCTGTCAGCAAATCTCTCAGCTTACATGAGATGTCCTTCTGAGAACTATTTCACTTCAAGAAAGCATGGGTGGGGAGCACACATAGAAAAATCCCCAAATGCTAACCATGAAAAGAGAGAGGTCTCCTTAAACTAAGAAGGCTGGGGGGTCAACTAATTCCTATAAAGTGAGGCAAAATGAAGGCAAGTTAGAAGAAAGAGTCAGGTCTCACTCTAGAGCCGCTGTTGATGTTTCTCTAAGTCTTACAGCCCATCTCCACCTCTGGGACATCAATCTTCTGGTTTTCCCCAAATTCTAACTCTCTTATTCCCAGTTCCTGTGAGACTTTCACACTAAGTTCAGCTTTCCTTGACTCTTCATCATCACCAGCCTTCGTCTTCTTAGAGGAGGTTAAAGTCCATTTGAGTCCCTAGCAATCAGTCAACTCCTTTCTGAACAAAGTCCCAAAGGCAGACCGCAGTGTGCTAGAGATGATTCCTGGTTCTCAAAGCAGGGTTGAGAGAAGCAAAACTACAGGAGAAAAGAGCAAATGATGCTCAGGAAAAAACAAGCTTAGAAGCATTCATAATATCTTTTCTGGCATTATTGCTGTGCCTCAGATTCAAGTCCCAAGTCAGCAATGGATTTATTAAAATAAGAATATATTCTCACAAAACCCATGGGATTTCTTACATACCAGTAACTGGGAATTTAAACAATGGCCTGAAAATGGCAATTTGCAACATGAAGGGATGGAAAACAAGCATTGTTATATCAGTTTTGTGACATTTTAAATTAAATAAAGGAATAGTTGTACTGTATAGGTTTCCTTATTTAGTTTTATAGACGGCACAACATTCCCACTCCACTACTAAAAACACACGACTTATCATTAGGATTTTTCACTGTGAGTCTATCCTCCCAACTTCACAATGATGAAATTATTTGAAATACACCTTAACAAGTTCTTTAAAAAAATAAATTCAAAATCCACCAACTGTTTTGTCACAAAGAACATTCCTGATAATACACTAACAACTTACTCTTGAAGTGTCTGAACTATGCTCGTAATCAGGTTCAGTCACATGTTGTTCAGACACAGTATTTACACCCACTTGCATTCCCCTGTAACTCAGCCCCACCAGGCAACGCCGGGTGTGCTGCAGCACGGCAGAGGGACGTGTCAGTGCTTTATTTCAGAACCAAATACCTGCACAAAGGGCACTACAGAGAAGCAGCAACACAGCAGATACTACCAAAAACTGTCCCCTTGCAAAATTCAGACAAAGCCTCTGAAGGCCAACCATACAACCCGCACATTGAAATAGTTTACTTAAGAAACAAGAGCAGAAATATCAAACACCAGACTCCATACACCGAGAAAGAGATTTGCTTCAGCCCTCCCATCAACAACAACTGCTACACCTTTTAAATAAACAACTCACAAGGTTGTCAAATAACAAGGATTTGCCCTTCTGCATACAAGGGAAGCTACAAGAAGGAGAGAGCAGCCAAGAAGTGGCAGTAAATAGCTCAGGTAGAACTGATTCATGGCAACCTCAAACAATGGATTTCTCATACCAAGAACTTCAGTTCTCCTTAATAAGTATGATTAGAAATTAAAACACTAATAGAAAACGACTTAAAACAATTTCAATTGACAGGAATCACAGCAAACATGACTCAGTAAGGAGACTGAAACCCTTGATTTCAAAAATGTCTTTCCTATGCCATCATCCTCAGGTAAAAGCAAAAAAAAAAAAAAAAAAGCACTTTAAGGGAATATGTCTTTCTATTAAACATTTCATTCCTTACCAATGCAGAGAATAAATATCAGTATCATACAAACAGCAACAGAAAGGAAATCAGATAGCAAAATAAGGTTACTTTTGGGTTTGGGTTTTTTTTGTGGTCTGTTTTTTTTTTAGTAAAAAAAGAAGAAACAAAAAAAAATTCCCCACCGCCTGGTAAAAGAAGCACTATCAGGAGTTACAAAAAACAGGCAACTATAACTCAATGGGAAATCCACCATGCAAAACAATTATCAAAACACACTAGCACCCTTTGACAATCTTCACTGTCCTTCTATAGTACCTCCTTTAGTACAGATAACTGCATTAGTAGGTATCCTTGCCTAAACACTAAAAAAGGAACAGTCATAAAATTGAAGGGGAAACAGGAACAACTTTGGCATTTGGGGTGCACTAGCTATGGCATGATTAATTTCACCCTGACAAAACCTTTGCATTCCTCATTTTTGAGCTTTAGCACAACTGGATCACCAATAACTCATTTAACAATCCTAATGGTGTAGAGTGTTTCAGCCTTCAAGTGCCCTTACTGGGCCTCAGATACACCAGAGCAGGATGCATTTCATTTGGCTCCAAAACTGGGACTGCCACGTACTATGGAAAATTTCAGTTGTTCTTACTGAAGCTTGAATCTGATTACAGTTTCATTTTATAAAAAGGTGCGACATATGACATGCTTAAAAGAAAAAAAGCAAATGTTTCATAGACTCTTAGGATTTCAACAGACACTAAGAGCTTATCACATTCTTCTTTGAAAACCACACTTTAATTATTTTAGCTTGGTTCTTACTTCAAATAAAAATTACCTCAATTGTTTCTGTGGGCCTTGTTAGCCTTTCCATAAAAGAAATGAGACTCAGCCAAATAATTACACAACTATTCTTGCATACTTTCCCCTGACTATTTTAACAAATATGCAAACTCCACTAAACCCTCAACCTGCTTTTTTTTCTTTATTTGTTTAATGAGAAAGGTTTTCCTCCAGCTGTTTTTCACTATCTGTTGAGGATGCTTGTGAGGCATTGTCAGACTCCAATTTGGTTTTCCTACAGAAGATGTTTTTCTAGTATCATCATTTGAGGGGTTTTTTGCCAGTTGAAGCCAGATGAGAAGGATGTAAGTTCTTATATGTAGAGTCACCTTAAATGTATTGCAAAGGGCCAGTTTTACATAACTAACAAACCAAATTCCATGAAACAAACATTGTGTAAGATCACTGTAGTTTCTTAATCATGAGTTTACCTTCCTCTTATCTGTTCTCTAGATGACCACTTATTCCCTTGGAATGCTTTCTCTTAGCTATTGTTACACACAGTAAGTTTCATGGTTTTGTTTCCACTGACAAAGCAAACCTGACTTTTTTGTCTGCAGTCAGAAGCATACATAAATGGCAACATTATTCTTGTATCAACTATTTTTTTTTTGACGGACCTAAAAATTATTCTTTTTCTATTTAGACTGCCTCTGGAAGCTGTTTTAATAACCTGCACCTGCATAGTGAATATTCTGCACAAATAGTAAGGAAAGAAATCTCTCCTGACTTTTCAGTGCCAGACAGCCAAGAAAGCAGTTGGTCAAATAAATGTATTAACAAAATAATGGTTGGTTATTACTTACATTGCACTGCATATGATGCCAGAACAACAGCAGAATTAATGGGGCATGACAACCTGGAAAGGAGAGGAAATACTTTTATTTAAACATAGGCTGTATGTATGTCTTATTGAAACTGTCTCACAATTAGTTTGGTATGCGAAGACTAATTTATCTTCAAAGAGTATCTGATTTTTTCTTACTGAGTTTGATTGTTAAAGCACAGTACAACTGCATATTAAACCCTTAGGTGAACAGAAGTAACTAATCAGATAATCAGAAAAGGACATGCTCAAATTCTCACTAGATGCTTATTAAGGAAAGAAAAAGGAGAAGAGATTTTTATGGGGCTCTGGACATCACTTTAATAGCTGCATTCTGGTGTATTTAAAACTAGACATAAACACTAAAATTACCCAAATGCCAAGCACAATGATAGCTCTGATTTTATAACCAAAACTGACTCTATAAAGAAAAAAGCCAACACCTGTAGGCAACTGACATTTGGCAGCAAATACTTGGACCATGTTTTCCTTTTTACATTTTTTTTAATGCACAAACACACAGAAATCACAGCCAAATAAACCACTGGGTATATGCCCACCAAATAGGCAATATAACCCTGAAATTAGGAGACATGGAGAGCATACTGCACTAGGTAGTGGGTGCCCAGGTTTGGAATCCCAAGCCTGGCACACCAAGCCCTGCCTAAATATCTTTGTGGCTGATGTTGTGCCTGCTGACACACAGCATCTCCTACAGCTCATTCACAACAGACTTCTAAACTGTTCTTGATAAGTGAGCTATGAGAAAATTTGTAACACTTCCTAGCAATGTGATTTTCCTTTAGAGAAATGTTTCACAAGGCATATTTATGGGATAATTTGGATAATTTTACAGCAACAATACCCTCAGGTAAAAAGCTTTTTAACTTTATTTTAAAAAGAATTATAGAGAAATTTAAGATTCTCATTACCTTCCTTCTGCAATATCAATCTTCAGCTGCAGAAAGAATAAGTGCCTAGAAAAGATTTTTTGGAAAAGAAACCAATGTGCATTTATTTTTAAATTGTATTATTTAAATAGCTACATATATTACTTTTCTTTCATTAGATTTCCCAGCAAACTACACAAACAGACGAACCAATATTAGTGGCATTTACAAATATGCAATCATACACCCACTTAGTCTCATAACATTTTTAAAGATCTTTGGCAGTCTCTACTGCAACTCCAGGGCCTCAGTATTAATGTTGCAATTAACACAACAAAAAACCAAACCACTACTGAACTAGGCTTTTTTTCTTCCTGGAATACTCATTTTGAATGCAACTTCAAAACAAAAATTGAAAAAAGGCAAAACACTCCAAATCTCAATGAAGGTTGACTGTGAGAGTCTATCTCACACCTACCCAATGGAGGATGAGACATCTCTCTAGCAGCATATGCTGACAAAAAACTCTTAAACAATTCTCCAAAAGCTATTCAGTCTTCCTCTTATTAGTGTGTTTGACAATATTAGTTTATAGTTATACTGAAGAGTGGGTATGTGAAGAATCTTAAAGACCAGATCTTAGAACAAATACCAGAAGAGGTCAAAAGCTAATTTTCTACAAGATATATAATTTCACATGTTGTACTATTATACCCAAGTCGCTGAAATAAATAAGCACTGAAAGTGCTACAGAAATGCCAGATTAATGGCCAGATTAATGTGTGCCTTCAAATTTGAAACTCCAAATTACAGACATTAAAACAAAACAAGTATTCAATTAAAATCTTGTGACAAATTAATTGAAATTTGCTTATAATTCATGCATCCCACCACCTCAAAACCTGAGAGACAAGTTGAAAAAGAAAACTTTAGAAGTCTACTGTAAACTGAAGCATTATACATCTTTGCATGTTGCAAGTAATGGGCAAACTGGAAAACAAGAACTGTTATCTGTTCTTTCCCCAAAAAAATAAACCCCACCCTCCCACACCCTCAGTATTAAATCTACTACACATGTTCAAAACTGACTCAGTGTTGATACAAAACTTTTAAGATAGACCTAGGGCATGCAGACTCAAAAAAACAAAACAAAACAAAACAAAAAACAAAAAACAAAAAAACACACACAAAAAAAAAACCCAAAAACCCACCAACAAAACATTCAAGATGCAAAGAAATGTACTTTTAACACCTACATCTTTGTATTAATTTGTACTCCAGCTGTATCTTGGAGTTATAAGCTGTATGTATCAGAAACTACTCATCATGAGCATGGCATCAAGCTCTCCATTCCAAATGCATTCAATACCAAGAGTTATACAAAGTTATCTATGTAATAAAGCATAATTTGCCAAGCTGCAGACATGGGCAAGATACATTCTTAGTTCATGGAAGCAAACATCAAACAGAAATTACCTGGTTTGTTCTTGCTGAAGTGTGTTAGGATCAGGTATAAAAAACCTTACACGAAAATGAAGCGTGCAGGGAAAACCTCCTGCAATATTTTAGAAGAGCAAATCAATCTTTAGTTTAAACTGGAAAGAGCTTAGTATCTTAATCTCTGTAGTTACAGAAAAATTACATGAACAACCACATAGAAATCTCATGTATTTTTTTCATGAAACTAAAAGAAACTATGAGAAGTATCTCCCAATGCCCCAACACCAAGTTTGAGAAGAAAATACTCTCAAATGTAGTAATGCTTTCATTTAAAGTACTTTGCATATGCTACTTTGCATAAAAGGCATTATTGAGCTTCCTTTGCCCCCTAAGTATTAGAAGGGAGAAAAGAACTAAATATATTTAAGATGTCTCAGCTGGGCTAATGCTCAGTTCTATCTTGCATATAAATAATTAAATTACAGAAGTCCAACATGCTACTTTTGTGTATGAATTGAAATAAAAATCTGTAGCACAATGTAGAAACGAGAGTGCTGAAAAACAAAGCTCAAGTGTCACAGCACAAACTGGGACAGTGCCACTCAAGTCTCCTAAGCTGCTCTCTGGCCAGGTCTTTTTTGGTAAGCATTCTGTGTTACCCAAAGCTATATAAAACAAGACATACTAGAACAACAAATGCACCTAGAAGTGTGAGGCATTGGTTTTTTGGTTAGTTATTTTTTAATAAAAATGCATAAGTTTGGGGCTTCTCCTTGTATGTGAGACAAGAAATTGCCAGAACCTACCCACGAAACTGGCAATGCCTCCCTCAATCAAAACCCCTCTTCCTTTTCTTTCCTCTCAGGAGAAATTTACTGGCACCACAACATGACTACTGCTTTCATGGCCATCTAAGCATGTCTAACACTGCTCAGAAACCAGGTTGAGCTGCTACTATAACATCAGAGTTAATGATCTACCAGGTCTTATTTCCACTCAGGTAGGAGTAAGAAGAAGTAGAAGGATCTGCAGAAAAGGCTGGCAGACACAAGACTCACTCTTGAAGAAAAATCTACCATCTGGAAAATATGCATTTGTTCTAGTCATAAGAACATAGAAAAACAGAACTACAAAGTTATAATTAAGATAGTAAAAACAAGTCTTACCTTTTAACTGTTTTCTAATAGGTTTGCTTGGTTCAAGCCATCGCTGTGAAATGAAAAACTATTAGATGGATTAAAAATATTTACAAATAAATACTGTTTCTTTATGTGCATGTGTGTGCACGAATATGTGTGCTTACATACATGTGTATATATTTATACACACATATACATGCACACACATTTATTATTAACTATACTTACAGGTGAATCTACTGAAGTCTCATTTTGCTGTAAACCAAAATATTCCTTCTCTGTCACACCCAGCTGGTTATAGGTCATATCCAACAAAATCTGTCCAGTGTCTTGTTTCTGAAAACAAGAAAAGTTTAGAAGTGAAACCCTGCAACACTTATGGATTTTAAGATACAATTAATTGAAATTAATTTGGTTTTGGTTTCTTTTCTAATGTAACTCATGAATAAAAAAAGCTGCTAATTCATCAGTTCAAAGCTTTTCAGCAATAAGAACTTTTTTCTGACAAATGTTCGGGTTTCTTCCCAAAATTCCTTAAGCACAAGAAATTTCCCAATATGAACAGACATGAATTCCAGCCCTTGATGTGGGCACAGCAAATTAATTGTAAGCAGGTCACTCCTCCCTTGCCCACAGTGGGAGCAATGACCTTCTCTGGAGCAGCAGCTGCAGGGATGGCTTGCAGACACGAGGGGCTGCTCTGGCCCCTGCTGTCACCACAAAGCAGCACACTGTGCTTCCACATAGCTAATAAAAGGAAAAGTAAGTATATACTAAGATGGAAGCAAAAAGGAGGTAGATCCTGTAATCCAGCCATAAGATCCCACATTTCAGCCTGCACTCCCACCTGCCCCTCAGTGTCCACATGATCAGCTGCCATTCAGCCACCCCATTTCCTGCCTAATTGTCCCTTCTGACAGGAATCACAGAAGAATTGGTGCAACACAGTATGAAACAGCAGAGATCAGAAGTCTAAGGCTGGTCTAATTTCCTCCAAACAAAAACAAGAATCTCCATGCCATGGCATTATAGAGAACAGATTAGCCAACTTCTGCCAAAGAACACTGCAAACCAATTATATTTAAAAAAACCCACCAAACATGGAAAGGAAAAAAAAAAAAACAACAAACCCTCAACAAGACTGCAATCCAAAATATGCTAATAAGTAATAGACACCTTGCTGTATTGGGCTTCTGTGGCTAGATTTTGGTACCAGGGAGGCACCAGAGCAGAGATTCCTCTGAAGACCATGGTGAAGCAGCCATGTCCTTGCAGCCCATAGAGTCCCACAAGAAAGCCAGAGATCCACCTGCAGCCTGTGGAGGATCCCATGCCAGAGCAGGTGGATGCTTGAAAGAAGGTTGTGAATCAATGAGAAGCCAGTGGTGGAATAGGCTCCTGGCAGGGACCTGCAGACCCATGAAGAGAGAAACCCACACCGGAGCAGGTTTGCTGGTAGAACCAGTGACCCTGAAGGGCTACGCCTCAGGGAAGACTGATTCATATTGCAGCAATTTGCGAAGAACTGTGGCCTGTAGGAAGCCCATTGAAGAAATTTGTGGAGAACTGTCTCCTGTGGGAGGGACCCCACGCTGGAGCAGGGAAAGGACTTCTCTCCCTGAGCAGCAGGAGAAACAACCTGTGGCAAATTTACCAAAATCCCCATTCGCTCTCTCCCTGTGCCACTGCAAGAGAGAAGGTAGAGCCTGAGAAGGAGGGATGAGTGGTGGGAAGGTGTTTTTAAGATTTATTTTACTTCTCATCCCACTCTGATGTTGTTTGTAATAAATTCAATGATTACCCCCAAGTTCAATCTCTTTTGCCTACGACAGTATTTGGTGAGTGCAGAGCTGTATGGCATCTTAGCTCTAGATTTTTGTATACAGAATTGCTGGACAGAGCAAAAATCAGTCCAGTTTGCTTTTTTTTAATTGGAAGAAAGAAAATTAAAGAAAACAAAGTTTCCTAATTAGTTTAAGATTTTTCCAAATATCTCTCTTAAAAGCAGAAATTATCTGCACACATTATAACTCCAACCCAAAAAAACACCAAACCAAACAAACAAAAGCTCAGAAGTAAATTATTTGAACTGCAAAAGACAAGCACTTTATTCTTTAACAAAATTCTTTAAAACTCAGCTCTGGTTTTATTAAGTTCTGATTTCTTAAAAATAAAAATCTTGATTTTTTGAAAATAATCTCTTGAAACAAAGGAATTAATGTACAAGCCACATTACTGTGCCTGGCCCCAGTCTTGCTGAGTATGTAAGAGTGTTCACTTATAAGCCAATTCAATTCTTTGCTTAAACTTTTTCAATAATAGAACAGCCCAGTAAGTCCTGTTCAGAAGACAGATTTTTATTATTTTTAATGGGGTACAACACCGTTGTGATTGAGTGCTTTAAAAAGCAATGTATTCCATAGACTTCTCTTATCTCATAGGAGCATTCTTCCTATTTAAAAAGATGGGGAAAGAAACCCAAAATTTCAAGCAAAGGGCACCCACTTGGCCTATCTTATTTTGGAGGATGGAATGTTATCCAACACGTTCTACTGTTAGAGAAGAACTCCTAGCAGCTCATTTGTGACTTGAATGTTCAGTGTTACCGTATCAGGCTGTTAGCCTTCTGTGAAAAGCTGTGCCCATTTTTCTGGAGTAAAGTCACATGTGTAGAAAACAATGTATGCAACACTCAACTGCTGAGAATACCTTTTCCTCTCCAGCAGTCTCCCATCTTATTTAACTTTCAGAGAAAACAGTTGAGATCTCACAATAAATGTTTTACGCTCTCCTTCTACCCCAGCTGCACATTCCCGCTCCCCACCTTTCACACAGGCTTCTGGCAAAGCCAAACCACAGCACTGATCCAATACCACTTTTTTCTGAAATAGAATAGGCCTAAAATCCAGCTTAGAAACTGAACTGTCAGTGACAGGTAAGGGCCACGCAACCATGCATTCCTTGTCACACAAAGCCATGGCACCATGCAGTTGTCAGGCAGCTCTGTCCAGCACCATCAGGGACATTAGCTCCACCATGCAGACTGAGATTTGTCCATCAGAAATTACCCATATGTGTACACAAAAGGGCCCTATGGAAACAGCAGATGCCACCCTCTGAAATAATGGGCATTTCTTGACATTACTAAGCTTGTTTTTAGCATTGACCATATTAATTTCCCGGGTTGGGTTTTAATAAACAGAAAGTTAAGACAGTTTCAAGTGTCATCACAACACCTGCACAACTCAGAAGCCTAATTGCACACTTATGGTGTGCACTTCTGACAGCACCTAAAGTTATATTACGAACAAAAGCAGTAATTACAGGGGATGGGATAGATACTTTGATGAAAGAAGGCGTTCAAGAATATCAGGTTTCATTACAAATGAGGCAGGACAAGACCACAGAGGGCAGATTCTTCTGCTAATTTTTGGGTTGAATTTCAACACTTCTTATTCCTTTTGGCCTCCTTTCTTTCCAACAGCATTATCTCCTAATTCCTTTCTTGATTTCAATGCTTCCAGTCTTTCACCCCAATTCAGACGCCTTCACCTTCTCTCTCCCCATCCCCTCACAATTGCATTCTCCCCCAGCATATATGAATTTCTAAGCCTTCTCATTGTTTCTCTGTAAAGACAAGCAAGTTCCCTCTCTTGCTCAGCAGTCACAGTTCCCCCTTTGCAATGTGCCCATGGGTCTCCCAACCTTAAACCCAGCTGTTCAGCCAGCACTAGTCTCATTCACCTACGCATCTATTTACTTGCCTTCTGCCTCTCCATATTTCCTAGAAAAAAAAAATTCCAGCATTACTTTTATGTGGTTCCAGTTCTTGCCCTCTGGTACTAAAAGCACAGGGTTTTGTTTTTTTTTTTGTTTGTTTTTTTTTTTTTTTTTTTTTTTTTTTCCCAGTGCCTAGATCAACCACCCATTAAAGAAATCTAAGCTAAGTAAAAAAAAATGTTATTTTAAATTGTTCAAGTCTTCTTGTTAAAATTCCCAGTTATAATGGGGTTTGTTGTTTTTCAAGGAAATGTTTGTTTCCTTAACTTTGGCATTGCTTTAAGAAACATTTATTTTTCAGTCTATATACCTAAAAATGACCCTACAGCTCATGCTGCACAATCTTCAATTTATTTAGTAAATTAACCTAGGTTTTGAGACTTAGGTATAAAGTGAGCCAGGCTAAGCACGTCACATCACTACTTTTGAATGTTGACATCCATTCCAATACAATTCATAGCTACAGGATATTCAAATATTACAATGTGTCAAGTGCTTTACAACACATCCTATTTTAGCTCCCCTGCACCATAGGAGGAGGGCAAAACAACATGAACACTGCTCAGCTACACTGGGCATTAGAATTAAGTTCTTCTTAACCTAATCAATCATTAGAGCAAATATTTAGGACACTCCTAATTAAGCTCTTGGTTTTCTACAATGAAATTTAAAAATAGATGGATTTTTCTCGCTAGCCTGCAGTGCTATAATGACACAAGCTCTTAATATAACCTTAAGAATTTCAAAGGTTTTACTGAAAAGAGAGATTTTCAAGAAGTTTGCATGTTTCCCCCTGTAAAGGACTTTCCATTTATTTCACCTTCATGACATCTACCAACTCTTACTCTGAACTGTTAAAAGCTTTGCATCAACCAACTCATAACCACACACTATTTACCTCCATTTAAATCTGTCTTCAAATCAATTACAGCTCATGTTGGATAGGCCAAAAATTAATACTTAAAGCAGTCATAATTAACACCTATTACATTCTACCGTTGCCAAAACAAGTTCCTACAACATCTAGGCAATTTGAATTAGTCAAATTCAATTTCTAGTAAATTAAACAACTGTGAAGAGAAAAAAGCCCTTCATTATTTTTTAATGTCAAATACTGTCTAGAACCTGGAGTGATCAAGACTCACTGCATTAAGAACTACATAAACTTCAGGTGAAATTGTTTGAACCTTGGACTAAAGAGGTAAGTATGCATGTAAAGTTCTTCAGGTTGTTAACTTCTGCAGGGAAGTGGCACAGAGTGACAATTTCAGAGGACAGGGCAATGTAAAGCATATCTCCCTGTCCTCTGCAGAAGCTTTGCCCCCACTTTCTGGTAATGATAACCTCCCAGTTAAGCACTACTTAAGCTTTTGCAAATTCAGTCTCACTTCAGACACAATACCCATTGCCTGTCATGTACTGTTTCAGGTCATCCTTTTCTAATTTAGCCTGTAACACTCATTCACAACCAGACAGCCTGTGTCCTTTGGTCCTAAAAGATGCATGAGCCTGAACACAGTGCTACCACTTTCTTTTAATTTCTGCAGTAATTTTGCACACAGCTAATTTGCTCGTCTGCTATCTCTGTCCTTTTCTCTTCCTGGAATTCATTTGCCCACCTGATGCTCTTATTCAATCAAGGAAGATTTTGTTAATCTAGAATAAACAGAACAGGCTCTTTCCTAAGGTCCAGTCTTCTACAGAGCTCCTAGTTTTACTTTCTATGCCAGCCTGTGGAACTTCCTTCTTTTGTCTCCAAGTGGCCAGGATCCACATGTGACATTCCCTGGAGGGTTGCCTCAATGCCAAGACTAACACTGTTAATACTTCCTTGACACTGCCTGAAGATTCTTGCCTAGTGTATGAAAGCACTCATCTTTTTCAGAACAGTAATACATGAGCAGCTCAGTCTGCAAACTGCCACTGTTCTCTATTGTTAGCAACTGAAAATTGAGCTTAAAAAAACATTACCTCATCTCATAAAAGCTATTAGTTTACACTACTGATTTCCCTCACTGCAATTACTCCTTGTTCAAGATAACCTGCTACCTCATATTCCTGTATCTCTTTGTTGTTAATAAAGGCCTCAAACTTAATAATTTAGATTTTTTGAAAATGTTTCAAGAGTGATACATTAATGAAATCTGACAGTCATTAACTCCCTTTAATGTCCTTGCACTATCGAATATCTCCTTTTCACCAAGATGTACAGCCACCTCCTCAGCAGACTCCTGGCCCATCCCATAACGTTTCTAGATTCCATACACTTTAGAGCAGTATTTTCCTATATAAAGGTCACACAAAATATTTATCCAAGGACAGAGTTTTAAACCACTGCATTTCCTCTGCCTCACAAAATGATTTAAAACAAACATATATGTGAGATTAGTCATTTCACCTCTAACTTTGAAAAAATCTCCCCTCCACTAATTCTTTCCTTCAGCATTTATTATGAAGTCATGCCCTAAAAAGGGCTAGCACTAACAAGCCTGCTGCAGGGCAGATCACTTTCTCACTGTCCTCAAAGGCATCATCAAATTTCATACTGTCTTACTGCTTTCCAGTCGAGTATACTGACCTGTCTCAATACAAAATATTTGTTGCTAGTCTGAAACTTCATACAGCAGTTCTTTCAACGTGCAGGGACACAGAGTAGCATTAAACTGTCTTGTATTATCAAACAATACTGAGTAGGAAAACTTGGTGACAGACATACTAAAATTCTGCATAATTGCATTTTTTAATGAGTGTTTTAAAAATTTAAAACTCACAGCCACAATCAAAAAGAACCTCTAAGACTTGTATTTCTGTCCATTATTTTAAATATATCAATAGTAATTGTAGGTGATCATTTTAACAATCATATTCCTTCTCAAATACTGGAAGGAGAAACCTAACTGAGGTGGAAGAAAAGGAAAAAACATTTCTTACAATGCAAGCTTCAATTCATGCAACTTTTTGAATTATTACAGCCTCATCGATTTATTTCTAGCAGGAAACACTACTACTAAAAGCCAACTCATCTAAAAGCAAAAATCGCAGGTAATAAGACAAAAACACTAGCTAAGATAGACAATGCAATTCAGAAGTGATCTGACGCTGCCAGCTTTATCCCTTCCCAAAAGTCAGTTTACTGGAGAGATGCTTCCCAACCAGTTATTCCTGGTAAATGAGTCAAAGTAGAGCAAGACCAGAAAATTACTGCATGCTTATATCAAAAGTTACAGGCAAATTTGCATTATTGCACAATGTAATATATATAATATAATAAATACCTATTAAACACACTCAAACATGATATATGAGCAGATTCTGTATATATCAGAATGACAGCTAACATTTTCTCCAGGTGAAAATCTTATGCATTATAGTCTTAGAACATAACAGAGGTGACATTAGGGACAGAGGTGAGTTAACCTTATCATAAAACTGAAACATTCGAAATTTACTGGGAGGCTTCAAAAAAGCCTGGATATAATTAAAGTCAAGCGCAACATTTATCACTAAATGCAGTCAAGTCTTTTTCTCAAATGTGGTTTTCAAAGAACATTTCCAACTCTCAGCTTCCATGCACCTTCTATTCTTTGCCTGGAGTTTGGACATGTTCCATGTAAGTACTGAAGCACAGAACAGTGGACCAAGAAGGGCCATTTCAGCCTTGCATAGTTAACATACTCTTTGGACTGTAAGCAATGTAGTGGAATGTGTCTGTCTGTACTCCCATGTGAACTTTCTTGATAATGATGACCTAAAATCAGCACATACCACAGGTTATACTGATGAACTCTTTGTGATACCATGAATCCAAATTTCTGATTCACTGAAACCATAGTATAACACTTTTAAATAAAAACATTTAACAAAATAGCCAATCACTTCACTATTCTGTCAAAGCAACAAGTCCTAGAGAAAAATGGCCCTGCTCTCTTGTAATTAAGTCTTTATTTACAGCTGGTCAGGATACCAATATTCTTTGAGATAAGTGATTAATAAGAACAAATTTTCAGAAAGGAAATTATGCAGCTATCTTCAGGTTTCTAAATAGATAGAAGGTTCCTCTGGTTATACCCATATGGAAAATCTACCTTCCTTTTTCCTTTGTCCAGTTTCACAATACTTGGTTTTTATTCACCCTCCTACAGACAGAACTACTGGGAAAACAAACACCTGAAGTATCATTCATCACAATGGTAAAGAAGAAAGAAACCTCTAAGTATGACTACAAAAGTGTCATGCTATTTTGTAACAAAATTGGATGAAAATCAGCTCTGTGGGCTCTATAAAGATCTTGTTCCTAGAGAATGAAAAGAAAATTTTGTCTCTATTCTCCCTGCTCTCTGAAAGACTCAGTATTTTGAGATACTATGAATGCTCTACCATCATTTTAAAGATGTTAATGCTAGTTCAGAATTCCAAAATATGTAAATTGTTCTCGGTGTTGTAAGTTTAGACTACTTAATCAATTATCTTTCTATTAAATTTAATTTCATCCCATATCATTGTATGTTGAGCATATGTACATTTTCAACAAGCTAACAGAAATTACAACATAGGAATATCCATCTGTTTAAACTTACAGTAAATTTATCTTATGTTTCTTCATACACTTGAGTTTTTTTTTTCTTTAATGTCATTTTTCTATATAATCTCCTTACTACTTTGAAAGAAAGAAATCCTTTTGAAGTAAGAATTCTGTGTTCAGAGAGCTGCTACACGACAAAGCAATGCTCAGTTGTTTTTATTCCACTGTCATTAGAATGAGAGAACTCTCCAACTCTACTTATGCTATTAAACGGACAAAGGCCATGCTTCAAGTGTTCTGCTTTTCCACTTTTTACTATTTGTTGATGAAAAATATAGTCATGTCAATGAACATAAAGCATATTTATGTATATGTGAATATTAGACTGATCTTTGTTCCAAGTGTAACATCCACACAAACTTTCACAGATCAGAACCAGGTACCACTAGACCACAAACAACCCTGAAGAATTCACAACCTTAATTTTCCACTTATAATATTGAAGTTCTTTTAAAGAGAAAACAATGAACTCTATGCTTTAGAAGAGGTGATCCTGTTCAGGTCCAGTTCTCCAAACTCTGACAGAGGAAAAAAATTCAACATATTTCAGCAATAATTGTAGAAATAGAGAAAGTAAAAAACTTAGAAAACTTATTTACAATATCCACAAGACATAGTAGGTCTTTTTATCCATGTATCTATGTCTAGTCATTTCAGAAAGGACCTTCGTTTCAATAATGTACTACTACATCATTTAATACATTTCTGCTGATTTGTCTTCTGGATGATTGTGCCATGTGATAAGCATATTTAATTTCTTTAAAATATGGAACTGTCAATTAGCATGTCATCTAGAAATTAATTAAATGTGGAGAAAAACATCTTGATATGAGAAACAGTTTCTCTAAAGCAACACAGAAAATCTTCACTAGCAGGGCAAAACTTATTGGCCCTCAGTACATGCTCAGCTGATTCCCAGACTGACCACAGATTCAAGTTATTCTTTGCTCACAGACATAAAACTGGATTATGCTGGCAATTAAAATAAACACACAAACAGAGTCAGGCAAAAACTTCACAAAGTTGAATTTTTCTGCTAATGTAAGCAGAATTTGGATACAAATTTTCTGCAGCTGATTTCACACCCATTTGAAAAATGAACCTTATGACACTACCAGAGTGTGGCAAAGCCTTTTCTTAGGCTGATATCAAGGTTAGATAATCAGGAAGGGCCATTCTCACAAAAAAGTGCAGCCTCTCTCATTACCAGTATGACAGTTCAAAGAACATAAATCTTCTGTGAAACCTCTTCCTTTGCTTAGTCCACAACACAGCAGGGAAGCCACATTCCCTGCTTGTCTTAAGTAGAGCAATAATGAGTCCTACATCACTCCTATGCAGTTCACCATCACAGCTCCAGTAAAGGAGGCCCTTACAATTCCTTGATGAAGGAGGTAACCAGCAGTGGTACACTAGGGATACACTGAAGGTAGGGAGAGAAATCAGTTGGGTTCAGAATTTTAAAAAACTCATAGAATGGTTTTGGTTGGAAGGAACCTTAAAGATCATCTAGCTCCAACTCCCCCACCACGGCCAGGGACATCTTCCACTACTCCAAGTTGCTCAAAGCCCCATCCGGCCTGGCCTTGAACACTTTCAAGGATGGGACAACTGCACCATCTCTGTGCAACCCATTCCAGTGCTTCACCATCCTCACAGCAAAGAATTTCTTCCTAATATCTCATCTAAATCTACCCTCTCTCAGTAGGAAGTTGTATCACTACATGCCCTTCTACAAAGTCCCTCTCTAGCTGTCTTTAGGTACCAGAAGGCTGCTTTAAGGTCTACACAGTTCCTTCTCAATGGCTCCCATTTTGCACTCACTGCTTAAAAGAGGATATGGGAAGCAAATTTCACTTGTATAGTGTTGATCTTCAGGCCAAGCGCTACATGTAAAGCTGCATAAACAACTGTTTACAAAGAACAAATATACTACTATGCAAGGATTTAAAACCATATTGAATTCCTCATTTTACACAGGTCCTTGTGCAGGGCAGGTGGCTATTATGCCAGCTCACTGACACACAAAGCAATTCCTAGGGCATGCTGGAGACAAACAATGGAAACTGTATACTAATGTATTACTCCTTCTCCTACTTACTCTCTTTCTACTCCACTCCCCGATTTTACACACACATATGAACACACAGCATGCAAAATACATACTAAAATGAGACCAATTCTGTATGTGCTATGGTGAAAATAAACTTTTTAACCTAACAGATAATTTATATTTCAATTAATATCCAACAAAGTTAAAAAACAAAATCAGTCTGCAGAAAACTGTAGTAAGGCTTGGTAAAATACAGCTTTTGAGTGCAGTTTTGAATGTTCATTAGTACCATGTAATCTAAGATATCTGAAAAATAGAGCTTCCTCAGCAAAATGCTTCTTCTCAAACAAGGTAAATTGGATAAAATAAGTACCATATAAAGAAATACACTCAAATCTTACACACAATTCTACTGAAATTTATTCACAGTTCTTCTGCATGGCCAGATAATTCTATTGAAAGTTGATTGAGAACTGAAGCTATTTCCCTTGTTTTCATTTAAAATGGACTGATATTTTAAATCAGTACTAAAGGTTATAAACCTTGCAGAATAAAATACACTAAAAATACAGAGCATAAACCCCCATTAATCCCCTTTCCCTCCCCACACCCAAATAAAGAAACTGTATTGATGTACTAAAGACTGAACAGAGCAGTCCTACTGATTTCCACAATTTCTTCATCATCTTTGCATTTCTGAAAATATGTACTGACAACATTACAGGAATTTATAAGGCCTCCTGCTTTCAGGAGGAGTCCTTTTCACCAGTCCTTTGAAGGAGCAGCACATCCCAATTTGGGAATTCCTTTAAATATGAATTATTTATTCACAGTTGATTATTATCACCAGATCTGTTTCTTCGTGGTTCCCATATCATATAGAAGACCTTTTTCCAGATACAATCTGCATGTTATGATTTTATGACATTGGAGTTGGCTGGCTTGAAAGTAAATTAAGAGAGCACTTTTTAAACCCACATCATGAGCAGTAATTCTGCAATTTGTTATGGCAAAGCTACATCTTCAACATCTTTAAGAGATACTATGCCTCAGGATGCCATTTTTCATCTACAGCTTTCAAACAAATTTCTATATCTTTAAAAAGAAAGTAGTTTTCCAAACTTACGTTGACTTTGAAGCTTTGTACTGAGCCATCCAAAAAGTGGACGTTACAGATTATTTCTGATCGGGTTTTCTCTTTTGGTAGCTCTGATGCTCGTATGTTATTTATCCTCCCACCTAAGGCTCGTAAACGGGAGTTCATAACTATAGCAGAATAACCTATAAAACAAAAATTATGTTTAGTGACAGTTCTTATAATTCTCTATTTGTTTTTCAGAGTAACTTGCAACATCATGAAGACCTCATTACACTCCAAGTTAACAAATGCTTCTTGTAGGAGAAAATAAGTTGTAAAATTAGCCTGTTTTAAACCAGAACAAAAAGGCATAAATATAAAGTGGTTCCCATGCTGTAAATGTGAACATTATCAAGAGAATCACAGGTAATCCCTGCAATGTATGCCTAGGTTATGCATGAGCCACTGCATTAGTTTAAATCAGTAAAAAACCCAAAGCACCTTCTATAAAGTAGAAAGGCAACGTCAAGACAAGTTTTTATCATCTGTAACTAGGAAACTCCTTATCCCTTTTTACATTTCCTACATATTTCTGCACTTACAATACAAGTTTCACGACAATAATTCTGTTTACTGTCAACTGACAAAACAGTCTTGAGTTAACGCGAATCCAGTTCTATCAAGTAACACTTTGTTTCAGGAATATATATGCAAACACCATATGTAAGGCAAGCAGAACTAACCTTAAAACATGTCAATATTTTACAGCATAGCTCTAGCATACATAAATTCATGAAGCCAGAAATTCATATCAAAGAAGAACATGCTACAAAAACAGTTATTTTGTTGCTTAGGCTTTTTTCTTTTTTAAAATAACTCTTCATGAAAACCAAAACTCTGAAAACCAGTACTTACAAATTAAAACAAACAAAAGAACATCCCATCAAACAGAAAAAGCCATTCATTGAAATAAGAGGTGAATTAAATTCAGACAAGCCTGTAAACATTTCAAGCCTCTCTTCACTGGATCAGTTTACCAATTAACATCACAGCATTTAAAGCCAGTTGGCAAGCGAAGCAGAGGATAGTTTTCCAGGTTAATTACCATACCAATTACCAAACCATACCTCACTTATAAGGGGACAGCTACAAAGGACTTGCATAATATGAGTGTTACATAGACTGCTTGCCAAGCTAGACAGGACCTATATGAGTACTACTTTGCCATCTCCCCTTTTTTGTGTATCTGCTTTAAAACATAAGCTGACTTTTCTTTTACACAGCTACAGAAATGGAACAATTTAGAAAAAATATATCACTTAAAATACAGAAACATTGCATCTACTACATATTTCTTTGAAAGGGAAACATGAAAAGAATGAAGAATCATGAAATGTAAAATTGTATAAAGTGGGATTTTGGGGTTACAAAGATAACAAAGCAACGCAGTGATCCATCTTCACTCAACTATGTGTAAACTACACTCAGAAGCAGCTAAAACAATTGCCTTCTCACAGACAGCTCAGAAGTCAGACACACATTAGCATTCAACATTTCCAACAATACTCCCATGGGGTTTTTTGTCAGCCAATTGATAGCTCACCACTGTATATTTTCTAAAATCAAAACTGTAAGCTATCAAGACTCATTTTTAAGCCAGCATGCATTTTTTTCCTCTCGGAAAAGGTGTGGTTTGGGGGTTTTAGCTGTTTGTTTTCTCTGGCTCCTTTCTTTTGTTTTTAAAGGAGTGAATAAAAAGGAAGAGGTAATCTTTCGGCAAATTATGAAATATATTGCTATATAAACCACCAAACACTCCTATTGCTTTGCAATTTTTCTTGATATACAGTCTGCAGTTAATCATAGTATGTGCATGTTATTTTTTTTAATATCCAGAAAATGGGCTAATGCAGGAATGGTTGCTGTTAAATAAAATATACAGTTATCCAATTATCAAGTGTATACAAAAAGTTGAGGACAAACTATGATTGTAGAGGAAGCCTTCAATCTCACATTCTCGAATTTTATAGCAGCTAAGTTTTAAAGTATTTATTCAGCACTGTGTTTACCTTTCATCAAAAAGTCAAGTGACTACAAACTCTTTTCTCCACTTGCCACCTCAGCTGGCAAAAAAACCCCTTCTCATTTGCAGAAATAGCTCTCTACCCACTAGTCCACTGATGGGTAAGTGGAAGGTTATGCTTCACTAGGGGCACTCTCATCCCTAGATGAGAGAGAATGTTTTGGTAGACAGATTCAAAGCTTCATCAGCCTTCAGGGCTTGGTCTGCATCGCAATGCCTAATGATCCCAGCTCACAGACCTCTCCATTCCTGGGAAAAAAAGGCTATTTTTACAATCCTCAACCTATCTTACACTTCTACCATTCCCTTTCTCTATGCCCTAACTATATTCAAATTTTGTCAGGCTTCATCAGAGAGCCTCCAGCACTCTGCTCCTGATCTACCCAGAGAGAGGGAGCAAACAGTGCTCAGCCCCTGAAGCCCTAGTGCAGAACATGCTGCTGGTTCAGCTACACTTGGACACCCTTCAGACATTTTGATACCTAACTCTAATCCCTCTCCAGCAGAGCATTATTTTTTTAAGTGTTACAATATAGCAGGCTCTTGCTATTCACTGGTTTGAGCTTCAAATGCAGAAGCCAATAAAATAGCATCAATAACATTTATATATATATATGCGCAGAAAAAATCTCCAGAAAAAAAAACAAGAAAAAAACCGGCAAAAAAAAGAAAACCCTTACATCTGCAAAAAAGTTAACCTGAAAGCAAATTGATGATTTTTAATGGACTGTGCATAGTAGCACAAGTAATTACAGGTCTATTTCATACCATGGTCTCTCTGTAGGAAGCCCAGCCAGTCCCCTGGATAACCTAAGCTATCCAAGAACTGACAGTAACACATACTTACATACTGTAGTTCATTATAAAATGAGAGGTGCTCAGTTTGAAATTTGTAGTCTTGCGCTAGTTTTTCAGTTACCTTTGGTTTAACATCATGACCTGTTGGATGCTGAGTTACATGCCCAATGCCCCGAGTGAAGCTGTAAGTTGGAAATTCATCATGAGAAATTCAAACCTGCTAGCGTGACTGGTGTGCATTGGGTTCATGAATGAAAACCTGGAATTCCTTTATTTTTACCATTTTATGTGAAATCACACCAGGAACACAGAGTTCATGGTTTGTGTTTACAGCATGCAAAGAGCTCCAGCTGAGGCTGTCCTTGACAAAGCCAGCTGACCACAGGAACAATGCCAAGCCAGGGACAAATGGCTGACTGTTTGGGTGCCACAGCTATCAGTCAACCAGAGCCCAAGGGGACTGATCAAGCCCTAGGAAACTGCCACCAGCTGGAGTGGAGCAGAGAAAGCCACACCTTCTACTTCCCACCTCCATGGCCTTGAGCACTAAAGTGCAAAGTGAGTTCCTCAGGGAGTTGTGCTATGGATATCACACAGCAGGAACCTGCCCACACCAGTGTTCATGTCCCACCTCAGTGTGCCGCAAGCTCAGCAAGTCTGCAAGGAAACAACTTAGTGAATCCCCAGCCTAAAGGGCAAGGGAAGAAGAACAGGAGACAGGTGAGCAGCTGAGTTGTTGGCATCCGCTCCATGACATTTCATCCACAAGTGAGCTGTGTTTAAAGCTGTATTTTAAATGGGGCCAGATTACTGGAATGGCTTATGGACCCCAGTGCAACATGTAGAAGCACATGAAGGAACATGTGATGGGAACTGCTTTTGGGGAAAGCAGAGGGGCCACTGAGACCCCCAGCATGACCAGAAGCCTCACGCTTCTAAGACTGGGGCTATTAAGACCTAGCAATCACCCTCCAGCCCTGAGCAACCAGAACCAGCCATTACATGCAAATCTCAGTTCCTGTTCATAGCCTCAGGAAGGAGGCTGATTCAGAAGTGAAAGCAAATTGAAAAACAAAAAACAACAACAACAACAAAAAAAAAACCTGTAAGAAGACAATTTAACATTATCAACAAGTCAATACTTCAATATTTTTTCCCTTTCCCTAAAATAAGCATGTTTTTCCCTAAAAAAAAAAAATCCAGGAAGTTGGGAGGTATATTTTATCTAAACAAACACCATTTTATCTAAACAAAACCACCTCAAAACACAGTTATTTTCACAGCTATAAAGTATAAAACAAACATGTGGAATTCTATCCCATAATGAAATCATGTGGTAGGCTTACAGGAGAAACAAATACAAGTACAGCTATGGAAAGAAGTTAATGTTTTCCAAGTACATTAAACACATTTCTGGACAAGTTTGGTTATGCATGCCTTCTCCTACAGTAACACTGCAGTCAAGCAGAACAAAAATAACATGTTTTCTTCATCTTTTGTATTGAAGACTGACTTTTAAAAATACCTTTTTTTCCATACCAGCATTTGATTTCTTTCCAACTGCTTGGAGATTGTTGTTAAAAAAAACTTAAGACTCTATTATCAGTATAACTACCATTAACTTCTTTTTTACCAAGTAATTAAATCAAGGGCAGATTTTCTGAGTTTACACTCAAAGACCTTCTACATTTAATCACACTGTGTATAACTGTTAATAGTTTTGTTGTGATTGTTTGAGTTTGATTTGGTTTTTTGGGGGGTTTTTTGTTAGTTTTTAATAAATTATTTATTACCTCTATTTCTTTGGGTAAATAAGGATAATTTACTCCTTAAATGGGTGCACTCATTTGTATTTTTTTTCCTAGGAGGAGACTACTGCACTAAGTTCTCAGTGTATTACTGTCTTGACTGAAACTGTTGGCCTCTCAAAAATCATATATATTATAGTATCTCTGGGAATGTGATTTACAAAAGGATAGTGCTTCCTACTCAGTTTGACTGTCTGAGTGACCAACCCGTAACAAGGCAGGGGAAAACAGCAGTACTAAGAACATGGCCAAGTCTTGTGTGTGCCTTCAAAAACAGTTACATTTTATAGTTACCTGTTCCTTTACTTAAAAAATACAAAATAAATTACATGGAAATGGAAAGAGGTATAAGAAAGTAAAGGTGTCTTTGTAACAATGTATATCCCTAAGACAACTGACACAAATGCCTTTCAGCATACATCAGCCCAGGTAGTTAAGAATTAGTTACACACCTTCAAGCTCTATCTATCATCAGTGCATCTTAACGATGATTAAATTATTCAGCCAGATTTTCCAAACAGAAGAATTTAGCTTAACTCACTACATATGAAAACCAGGTTCTGCTTTCACCTTCTGCAGAGAAAATGCTTCATCTTTTCTATATCTCCAATGAGAAACTGGATGCCATCCTTATCAATAAAAAATTCAGCTCTTCTATTTCGCTGGAAAATCCCAAGAGGTATTGGCCACAATACAAATTACTAGGCATTACTAAAGCAACAACCATAGTAAAAGATAAACTTCATCTTGAGCAGTGTGTGCTCACCATTTTCTCCTTATTTGCAGTTATTTCCTCACAAAATTTTCCTGACATTTTCATGTAAGTTATATAGAAAGTAAGGGCGGAAGCCAGAAGCAACATGATGAAACTCCACATCACTTGGAAAAATAAAAGCTAAAAAAATTCCGATCCAAAGCAATTAAACCATAAATATAGAACAAGCACGAAAGCCTTAGATGATTAAGCCTTACAGCTTACGGTACAAAAATATCTCCAAATTGAGATAAAAAATAATAAAAGACTTGCTGCAGCATAGCCTTCCTTAGAATAGGAATGAAGGTTAATATCCATGTTGAAAGTTGGTGCATGTATGTAGATACACACACAGCTTCCAAAGAAGTAGCTGCAAGTTTTGAAAACACTGCTGCTTAAGAAAGGCAGCAATATCATTGCAAGAGAGACTATCCATGCCAAGGTTAAAATCAACATTAATAAAATTAAAGATATGGCTTTCTTAGATTTGTTTCCAGTGGCTGACACCTATCATATTTTCAAGTACAGCAAAATTATTTATCTGCCCTGTAAGTAACCAATAGGTCCAGCAAAGCATTCTAAGAATGTTATCAAAAATTGCACTAATAAAGTTTAAATCATTCTAGTTATCATCTTTGGTTTTCCAGAAAAAAAAAACAAACCCTACAGGCAGAGATTCTTCACAGAAAATTAGTCCACATAAGCAAAAAACATAGGCATTTTGAAGTTATACTTCAAACAGTCATAACACATATTTCTAGCCCTTAATTTACCAGAACCAGTACAGAACAGAGCAAAGAGAAAACATCCTTCCACAGTAAAATATAACAATACCTCTTCTTCATTTAATAGCCCTTAATGCTGGCATTTACCCACAAATAGGCCTTCGGGGTAGACCACATAGAGTATGACACCTCTATTTGTTTATTTAGAACATACTTCAAAGCATTTTAGTTTCAATGAAGGTAGGTACAAGGAAGAAAGGCTCGTTCTAAAAACAAAAACCAGACCACAAGTAATTGTGAATAATCCTTCCTCTTCTAACCGACACATAATTGGAATCTAGCTTTTATTTCACTTTTAAAAGCCAGTAAATAAATAAACTAGATTAGTTCCTATGTCTAGAAATCAGGTACCTACCTATCTGCAGTAGTCACTGCCTTTTAGAAGAGAATTCAATGTTTGCAGATGAATACATTTTAAAAAATCCCTACACTATTCCAAGAGGTTAGATGCTTAATTAGTGCATAAAATTGAGTAATTAAGTGATTTGCAAGCCTTCCCTGCACTTCATTTAGCTTTTTATTATAACACAACCCTGGGTAAATCCACATTGCAAAGTGTTTTCATGGGAAATCCAGCTATTTTAAACCCTGGATTCAGCAAGACCACATATGAATGTCAAAGACAGACCAGAAGAGATGGATGGGAGAAGAGATATGCCTTTTAGTTCTAGCATTATACTGTATCCTTACTGACATGTGGCTGAAATCCCACTAAATCAATATCTTACTGGAGGTACTGCAAGCAGTGTGAGCAGCTGCAGTATCTGGTGCAGAAAAGCCACACACAACAATTAAGCCACCCATCCTTAGTTCAGTTCTGCTGCCTATGTACACTCATGCAGCTGCACTGGGGACAACATTTCTGTGGGGGACCATCTTACAGTGGCAGAGTAAAAACACTAAGTGACCAAATTATCCTTAAGAAAGGGGGATATTCACATCAAACATTTGTTCTGCATATATATATATATTACATATATATTCATTCCAAGACAAGTTTTAGAGACAAGGATTCCATTTCAACTTTTCTGAGACCCTTCTTCCTCTCCCCCCTCCTTTTTGAAAAAGGTGTGCTTTACCTGCAAAGATTTACCAAAAATAGATTTTTAAAAAGAGTCTTAAAACATGCACAGCTTCAGGCATCCCAACAGTTCCTGTTGTTAAGACTGAAGAAGCAGAACAGGCTGGCATCACAGGGTAATTAAAATTATTTGACCAAAATAACCATACTCTTTACATAGTAATAGCCTTTACATGGGAGACTGGGGGTTAGAAGGATTATCCCAGCCTTTCAGCTACATGATCAGCAGCAAAGACTGCTTATCTGAAAACTTGATCTTGAAATCAGATAATCTAAAGGTAACTAAATTCTAGAAGAGCTTATTGATAGAAAAAACAATAATGACCATCATTTTCAGTGTTGTTCAGATCTTATGTTTTTAACATCCGTTACTCCAACTTCTGAGGTAAATATTTTGGTCACATTTGCAAAGGATCAAACAAGATTGTATGAATAACTCCTCAAACTTCAAGGATATAAACCTGGTCATGTCAACTTCACAAGTGTTTTTTTACATTCATACAATAAAACCATTCAGGTTTTCATTGGAGGATCCAACGTGTCATTTCAAAGAGAATGAAGCATTATTGCTAGACCTGATATGCAGGATTAGCACAAGTACAGGAATAGTATCTACTGCACACAGAATGAGTGAGAGCAGAAAAACTAGGGGGAAGAAAAAACAAGTGACCTGCTCCCTACACTGATAAAATACTGTGAATTACAGATGAGAAGACACACTTTCAAGGCTTTCATTTTTTTTTTTTTTTTTTTTTTGCAGTTTTTAGTGCTCATGCCAGAGATATTTATGTTTATTTTTAAAAACCATTTATAAAATAACACCTTTGGCCAATGTGTTGAGGACAGTAAACAGCATGCTGCTTCACTTCCTGCACCCTGCCAATCAAAGCGTTCAGGAACTCTATGGCTTCCTCTATTGCCTGCCACAGCTTTAAGCAGACCACAGAACAAAAGAAAATCATCTCAGCAAAAAATCCAAGGGCTATCACTACTTTATTTTCCAAATAACGCCTTTGGGAAGTAACTAACAATGTTGCATGAATGCAAAATAAAAACTGCAGAATCAAAGGTGAAGTTCATTATAGGACACTTGGTAGTGTCCTATACTAACAACAATGAAGAGTGGAAGTGAACAATTGAGTCAAAGTGAAAGTTGAGCATTGCAGTGCCCAGCTATCAACGTTTCCCATAAATATATGAGTATATATAGAATAATTTATGCCTTCAAATTTTCAAAATCAAGCATGTAAGCATTCACCACTGAAATTTATAATGACAAGTAACTAAAATATTCTGAAATCTTAGTTACCAAATTAATCAACATACCAAAACTGAAATATAAAAAAAGCCTCATGTTCTATTAACAATAAATGGTGTGTCATGAAACTTTTGTATGACACATAACACGAGACAAGAACCATCATGTCAATTCTCCTGCCAAGAAAAACTGTGATATTTAAGCAGAATTGTAATCATCTGCATGACAGATTCAGGAAGAGATGTAGAAAAATAACCAAAGCTCTAAGGATTAAAACATATTTCCAAAACATGCTTTCAGAGGGAAATTCTACTTTTTTACTATATCCATAGTTTGATATTAATCAAATAGTCTCAAAACTACCTGTTCTTCTGATCTACATTGAAACATTTCATTTGCCAGTGCAGCATGACAATGGCCTACCAAAAAAAAAAAAAAAAAAAAAAAAAAAAAAAAAAAAAATCACAAATAGCAGATAATGCCTCCTATGAGTACAGGTGTGTTAAAAAGCCCCCAAACATCAGCTTTCTAAAACAATCCTCTCCTCATATCTCAAATACATGTCTGAAGTAATGTTTTTCCTGTACATATTAACCAGGCAAATAAAAGAGATCCTTTATAATTTTTGCCTCCAATTAACACAGTACATTTTGCATGTTAAAGCTACAGTTATCAAAGGTTTTGGTCTTTTCAACAGGACTGATGCCATTGTACCTCACATTTCACCCTCTTTCTTCAACGCAAAAGAACTTTAAGCTGTCTTTTAAGGAGCAGGAAAACAGCAGATTGTAGACAGAGTATAGACTCAACACAAGTCTGTGAATCTAAATCCACATTCTATTTCTGATGTTGGCACTACTGACATTTCATGAACCTGTCACTTTCCTCCTCCTCAAACTGAACACTGATCAGGACAGAAGTAATTGCCAAAGCATACTTTTCAAAACTTTGAAAAAGCAGGGGTACCTAACTGGGCTGTGAATACACTTAAAAACTTGTTCTTTTACAGAAGGATTGAATGGTCCTCAAATCTGCAAGTTCAGAAAGATGGTGCTGACAGTGGTGACTGCCATTTACTGCCAAGGGGGAAAGAAGCAAAGAAAACACCTTAATCATGGCTGTGAGAGTATTAATGAGTACTAATGCCATGGAAAGCTAAACTCAGCTTCTACAGAAAACAGAAATTCCACTCAAAATTCAGTGCTGGATTGTTGAGAAATAGCCTGAAATTACAGATGGCTGAAGTTTCCTTTGTGCATGGGCACAGTTGAGCAGTGGCTCAAGACTTGCCACTGTTACCTGGTGTTTTGCACTGTGGGCAATACTCAATCTGCCTTTCAACACAACAGATGACAGTGTACCATTCAAGCTTGGGAAAAAAAAATGTCTCATCACTGGCAACAAAAAAACCCAGTCCATACTTTTTGCAAGAAAACATTTCAGATCTCAGAAGAAAACCCATCTTGTAAATTGTGTTAATGAACAAACACTCTTCAGAATTACTATGAATTATCTTTCTGAACCCAGATATTTCTTTTAGAATTTAAAGCTTGAAACTTCACAGAACTGTTCTCTATACATTCCTGTTTCATACATTTTATAATCCCCATTCTGGCACAAGCTTTAGAAATATGTTCCGTTAAGCATGACAGAAAACTTTAAAACCTGTGGCTTCAAAAGGTCCCCAAAGGGGACCTTAACGGCAATGTGCAGTTAACCACAGAACACTATTGAAAAAGATAAAATGGTAAAATACTCAAATCACAACAATTCCTCCTTTAAAAGAAAAAGGAAGGACACAAGAGCAACATGGAAATTGAAAGTTATGTTATGAAGGGAACTTCAGGCTTCACAGACAGAAAAAAGTATTTCTTTTAGAGACTATAATTCTATAATGCAATTTATACTCCAGGGTTGTTCAAAATGACACAAGTTCAGGAGATCTTCAAGTCTCACAAAACTAGTTGAAGGAATTACACAAAGTTCTACCTCAATCTTCAGGAAAGAATTTGAAAATGGGCTGTAGAAGTCTTGCATCCCAGAAATCAAAACCTAAACAACGTGATAAAATTAAAACACCTCCTGATACTTTGATAATAACTTCTTGTTTTTACATATTCAGATTAACAAATATGAAGATGTTCATATAAGAACTTTATTTGCCCTTTGAGGGGACTAAGGGAGAAGAACACCTCCAGAAAATATACAACTTTTTACATGGGCATGTAGTGATAGGAAAGGGGGTAATGACTTAAGCTAAAAGAGGAGAAATTTAGTTTAGATATTTGGCAGAAAATCTTCACAAGGATGGTCCAGCACCAGAATGGGCTGCCCACTGAAAGTTCTGGATCCCTACTCCTTTAAGTTTTAAGACCAGGCAGCATAGAGTTTTAATCAACCTGGTCACAAACAAACAAACTCACATTGTGGAAAGCCAGCCTAGGACCATCCGCATTAAGTAAACAATTGCCAGAGATGAACAGCTCACTACCATTCTTTCCTCCCTTCATCTCATCTTCCTCCTCCATTTATGACTAACAGAAATATTTGTATTTTAAGCTTACCAAAGCAAACCTCTTTCTTCCCTTGTCAGTTTGTTCCACAGACTTCAAAATATCTAGTATCACAAGAATTTGTTATCAATAACATCAAACTGCTCTCCAGGACCTGCAGTAGCATTGACTGCAGCTCTGTAGCTTTTGCAGAAGTCCTCCTCCTCCTCCTCTTGCACAAAGAGAATAGGCAAACAAAAAAAAAGCAACACTGCCACCCAAACTGGACATTTTTCCAATTCCTGCACATGTCTGGACATCCTCACTTTGAAAGAAGAAAGTAATTCCTCCACATAGTGAAGAAAAAATAGAGTAAACATACTACAGTCCTAGCTTGCAAACAAATTGTGCTTTCTGGTTTTCCATCAGTATTTAAACAGTGTATGTTTCAAACCAGCAAAATATAAACATTTACATCTTTACATCCCTGTTAGGCAATTTTTTCACCACCCTACAAGATTAACACACACCCTGTGACCATGGTGCACCGTACCAGAAGGAGGCTGCTCCAAAAAGCTTTTATCTAAAACAGATGCTCCTTCATCTTCCTGCCGCTGCAAATCCAGTGGCAGCAATCTCTTGGTCATTTTCTCTCTTTCAACACATTAATAAACTTAAGCCCCAAAAGAGTCAAAAAGCAACCTCCCAGTCAGGCTTCAACACAGCTTTGGTACCAAGCTCAGGCTGGACAGCCATGTCCCTGGCAGCACAGATACCTCCCTAGAGCAGGGAAGGCAGAGCATTCCTCCACCATCACAGGCTGGGGTGAGTATATTGGGTCAGCTTTTAGACAAATATCTGCTAAACCTTCTGCCATGAGGCCACCAAAGTAGAGTGAGCATGAGCCATGCAAACCAAATTGGAGTTTGGGGGACTAAAATGGAATGGATTAGAGTGAGATTTTGGAAAGGAGTCTGGTAAAGAACTGCTTGCTCCTGAGTGAAGTACTACTTTGGTTTTGTTGGGAAACAGGGAGGAGGGGTTGTTTCAGGTTTTTTGGTGTTTTGTTGTTTCCTCTCCAGCTCTCCTACTAACATATAGCACTTACACAAATAATTCAAGCCCATTTAGGTCATTTTTGTTCATTTTTAACACAGCAATCCAGCAAATGGGCATTTATAAAAAAGCCTCCTGTTGCCATCTGAAGTAATGCAAGTCTCTTCAACCCTGTATTTACAAGGTTGTTAAAACTCCCATGTACAGCCAAGATCAGCCAATTTACAGAATTAAACCATCACATTTTTGAGAATGCATCTGTATAATTTTTGAGAATGCATCCCTATGTGCACTAACTGCCACTATTTTTCAGAGTTTATAATTCAGAGGCTAGTTTGGTATTTAAGTTTCAAACCATTCAGTGCACAAGACAATGCCAACATTTTCAAACAAACACATCAAATTTTGCCAAGTAAATCTGAGTAAATTCCCCAAGCCCTTCTATTTCAGTTTTTGTATTCCTGGCTGGCAGGTAGAATATTTATCTACTTCCCACAAAGCAATCTTAGCATGCTGTGGCAACCGATTACAGAGGAATGCAGGCACCAGGCCAGCATTGCCGGTTTACACTGAAACAGGAGCAAAAAAGGGAGAGCTCTGCTTACACTGCTGAGATCCGGTATCTCTCCCAGTTTCCTCACTGCTCAGCACTTTTGCAAGGCAGAGGTAATGGGCAATGCCTCCCCACAGGCAAATTCCTCAAAACCTAATGTAGAAGGGCTGGGAGAGGTAGAGGGGGTTGACTGTAGTGTCTCATCAGGTTAGACCTATGATCACAGAACAGCTGGAATGAAAAACAGGACAGAAGTCCACAACTACTAATGTTTTTTTGTCCTTGTGTTTCTTTCATGAACCAGCAACACACCAGAAGTGCATCTGAAAAGAAAAGCATCCAAACAAGGACTACTTGAAAACAAACACAGTATGGTATTTCTAGTTTTGCTTAAGACAAGCCAATTGACCAAAAGTAAGCAGTACAGCAAATCAATGACAAACCAGCCTTTTTTCCTGGAAGTGCCTGATCATCATGACAGCTTTAAAGGAGAAACTAATTTGAAATGGGTTCTTTGATGTCATCAAGCTTATTTTACCTTAGCAACTGAATAAAATAAATTAACTTGATTTTGAAAACTATTAGCTAAACCTTTACATAGAACTCTCATATTTAAGCTTACGCTGTAATCAGTAACAAAGGTAATGACCCCCATTCCAGCTTGCCTACCCTAAATTACACCTAAATAAAAATACTCAGCTTAGTTTACTTAATCCTAATTGCTTTCCTAGTGCAAAATGTACCTTGTCATGACCAAGTAAGTGGTCTGCTTGCCCACGAGAGCTTTCTGAATGTGACATCAATATTTGCACATGCTGAATGCTCTCAACTGCTACCTGATCTTTGGAATCAAAGTACAAATTCTGACCTACACCACATACACTTTCCTACTATTAATAAAACCTAGTATTTCACCCAAGCAAGTTTGTCCCTTGCAAAAATGGGGTGGGGATTCGGCTTCAGCATCACACTGCAAATTAACTGCTAAATCTAGCCAAAACTTGCAAGGTATGTAACCTTCAACCGGGTTAAATTCATGCAGCAGCATAGATCCCATTCTTGAAGCAATACAAGAAGAACAGAAATTCTTTCAAAATAAAGACAATTTGCAAGACTAGAAAGAATAATTGGTAGGACAGTTTTGCTGGGGACTGAATGCAATGACAAGCTGGCTACCTGAGCCAGCAAACACAAAGCAGCCAACGTGAATCACAGCAGCATCTTTGGAAGGGAGGTCTAAAAGAATTTCATAGCAGTGGTCTGGCTGGGAAGCACTTCAAAATCTTGAGGAAAATCAAAAAGGGAGTGCCTCCTGGTTTATTTCTTATCACATTCATGAAGAAAGAGCATCCCTTTCCATAAATTTCAAAAGCATTATATCAGATGATGTTCAAACATAAAAATAAATCAGAACTGATAAGACTAATTGAATCAGGAACTAGTGCAGACTCTGAAGAATATAGGGGGTTTCAAGTAGAATAACCAGAAGACTAGACATAAAAACAAGTACTGGATGAATAAAGCATAATGGGATAATAAAGTAAATGGTAACATGGGTATGACAATCATGCAGAGACTGGAAGAAGAAGAAACTAGATAAGATAGTGAAGGAAATTACCTGGCTTCTTTTTAAAAAATGAATTAAATTTGCTCCTGAAGAACTAGATCAGTGCCAGGAAAAAAAAGCAAAAAAATGTATTTAGGATTTGTACAAATTCCTACTACCACCATAAAAAGAGGGAGGTTAAACCATCAATTATTGTGAACTAAATATGGTGTTTGGGGTTTTGTTTGTGGGGTTTTTTTTTTTTTAATTTGGACTTTTTGGGGGGAGGTCATAGTTGCTTGGTTTTTTAAATGTCCACTGAAGTTTCAGTATATCTTGTAGGTTTCCCTTAATAAATATTAGATAGTATGATTTCATGCTCAGTCTGAAGTGCTTCCTTGACAGCACCTCTCTTTAGTCCCAGCCAGTCTCAAGAAATGTTATCTGCTCAGCTGAGTGAGGAGTCAGACGCATCTCATTCAACTATCTCTTACTCAACTATTCTCTTACTACTGAATTTGTCACCTTTTTCTCCAACATGACTCAAATTATTCATGTACAGACAGCTAATGGTGACCACATATACATGTTCTGTGTCAGACATGCACTGCTACATTTAAACATCTTGTTTTACAGATAAAGGTTTGACTTGCCACAGTATAAAATATTTTGCCGTCATTCATTTTTAATGCTTTGAGACCAACTCCTCAGCTCCACCTTATTAATATCTCCAGAAGGAGAGGGAAATGAAAACCTCAGAAGAAGAAGGATGACAACTCTTTCTTCTGGTGGTATTATTACAACCATCATCACAGACCATACTAATTGCTTTCTTCTACCCCAAGCTTTCAGTATGCAACAGTTTATCGAACTCCAAGAACTTTTTGCTCAATGACTAATATTGAACAATGAAGGAAAAAAATTGGCAACTTTGTCAAAGATGTACAAAATTAAACAAGTACTGTAGTGTAGTAAGCTTGTAAGAAATGCACATTCTTACTCGTGTAGGTAGAATCAGAGGAATCATACTGCAATTTGCTTCAGGAAAAAACAAAACTTTTTTATCAATTAATCAAACAGATGGAAAGCCAAAAGAGCAGAATATCAATGTGGTTGAAGTAAAATTAAATCCTTATGAGGCTGTAGCACTTTTTCCTAAATTTAGAAGTCCTAAATTTTCCTAAATTTAAAATCATCATCAAACCTAAGAAATTCAGTATCAAAATACAACTCTCATTAGAAATGCAGTAAAGTAAGGATTAAAATATTCAAAACCGCAGATTTCAGATGGCTACTTTCCTCTGGTTTTCAGCCATGCAAACCTCCAAAAAAGGCTTGAAAACTGGGTTTGGAAGAGAAGGCTGGCTGTGCTGGGCGCAGTGCCGCCCCAAAGCGTGGCTGCAGGGCTCCTGGGCCGCCACACCTTGCCCCTGCCCGCTCCGCCCGGTGACACCACGGGAACACGGAGCTCCGAGCTACTCATTAACCAGGGCCGGGCAGGAGGCTCCCACAGCCCCGTGTCCGGGGGTATTTGCGGAGCACCTGCGAGCCGAGCTAACACAGCCCTCTCGCCCCGAACAAACCCAGGGGAAGGGAGGCTGGGCGCTGCCTGCCCCGGGCTCAGCGCTGACAGCGACGCTCAAAACCACCAGCTCCTCTATTCTAGGACTAACCCACTTGAAGTCCTTCTCCCCCCTTCCCTGCCCTGTCAAGGGGAGCTGTCACCTAAATTATAATATTTGTAATTGTGCAAACAGTAGTTAATTTTAAATCTAGCTATCCAGAGAAGGGTGACAGCACACCAGCGCCTGGAGCAGCGCTGTTTGAACACGGTCTCTGATGGCTGCAATTATGCTAAGGAGTCGTGAAAAAGTAAGAAACTTCTACATCAAACATCCCTTCTCGAAGGCAAGCACAATGCCAACACCGTGCTGCCCACTTCAAGAGCAGGTCCTAAAATGGTTAGGCGCCAGGAAAACAAAAAGAAGGGCTGATCTAAATGTAAAGAAAATAAAGATATTAAATAATTTAAACAAGCAACAAAGAAAATAAAAAAAATCATTAGCAACACCAGGTAAAAAAATTACAAAGTTTTCATTTAGAGGAATGCTGACCTTGCAACCGTTTTTCTCCCCGCTTGAAACACTTTTACTAGCTCAATGAAAAGGAAAAATAGTATTAAAAACGAACCTGAGGAGTCATTATAAAACAGGCTTGTAAAGTATTTCCATATATATGTACTCCTCTTCTATTGCAAAGTTAAGCACTGGAAACAGGACCTAAAACTTGCTAAATATACTCAAGCCAAATCATAACTAAACCAAGTAGTCTCTGCACCTAATTTTACATGAAAATCAGTCACGGGCTAACATAAAAGGTTTTGAATATTTAAATATACTCTTCTATGAAGTAGCTTATAGGATTTTGTTATCTCCAGTAAGACATCCTTAAGTTCCACTCTGAAAGCCAGGTCTAAATTTTTAGGTCTTCTGCAGCACTATACAGATTTCACGTCGTATATACACAGACATCACCACAGATCTCAGCATTATTTTCTGAACCAGCAGGCAGCAGAATTACCGTGGCAAAATTTGAAAGGCTAATTTGAAATGTCATACAGGGAATGCCAAGAGATTACATTGACTTTGTAACAATTTCTACAATGAACTGCTGGGACAAAACCAAAAAGGCACCAAGAAGGCCAACCACTACAGCTGGCCAGTTTGGGAAACAGATGGACAAATTAAAAAAAACAAAAATCCACCAACAAAAATACCCAGAAACCAACTACAAACAGGATATGTCTACTTCAAAGTGTTTTGAAACAAATATAGCTCCACCATTTATAAGCTTGTCTTAACATGCTCAATTTGTTCTGCAACAAACATATCAATATATATGTTATTTTCATATATATACATATAAATACACAAAATGCACGAGCCATAAAATCTTCATTCAGGTATTCATCATTTACATATAACTAATAATAAAGGGGGGAAAAGTATTTGCTACTGACAGTCAAATGCTTTCTTTTTAGGTTCGAAACTAGGTTTTTAAACACTACTCAAGCAGCATGGTGTGCATCAAGCAAACTCCTTACAGGATGCAACCTCACTAAGAGCTCTTTCTGCTTTCATATAGGTAAAAATAACTGAGTATCAGCATTATAGCTATTTCTCTAATATAGAACAACAATGTAAATTCTTTCTGTAAGTTTATGATTGTGTACTGGCAACAGTATTGCATTGGTGGGCTGATTTCCCACATTTATTTTCAACAGAAAAAATATCCTTTATTTTATCAAGATTAATGTAATTTCCATCATGCTACTACAAATATTTTAGAAAAACATGGCTATATGACCTAGATCACAGAATCATAGAAAAATCTAGGTTGAAAGAGACCTCTGGAGATCATCTGGTCTAACTGTTCTTGAAACTAGGGCTTTAAAATAGATTTTCCAAGGTCCCATCAGGTCAAACCTTGAATACTTACAGCAAGAAACTTCTCTACACAATCTATTCCCAGAGTTAACGGTTCTCAAAGCAAATATTATTTTCTCCCTTATATACAGGCATCTAATTAAAAACAAAAACCCACAAACAAAATTATAAAATCAGGAAACATAAGCACCCTGTAAATAAAAGCAGAATAATAGAATTTAATGTTTGCAGAATATTTATTTCAAGTAACTACAGGTTTATAGTAGATCTAACTGGTCAAGTCCTATATTTATTATTAAATAACTGGGTTATATATCGGTGATCATTTCTGGTGAGTACCTCTGGCACCATCCACTGTCCTAAGAGAGTCAGATAGGCATTTCCAGATGCCTCTGGGCATGCACCCACTACTACTCTCATATCTTAGGGTTCCAAGTTGCCAGCTCTCCAAGCCTGAGCCCTTCCCTTCTTCTCCCAGGCCTTTGTGAATCCCACACATTCCTTCCTACTGCCAGTCTTGCCCAGCCATCAGAGAGGATGTAGAGAGCACCAGTGCAGGTAGTGACTGTACATAAGTCAAGCACCTGCTCACCTCTGCCCTGTGGGCAGAGCAGTACAGACATCTGCAGAGCCTCACACAGAAGTCCCAACCCCAGGGCAGGCAGTAACCTCTTTATATAGCTCACAGCTTGATGTCTTTAAGGAATTATACATATAAAATGTGTTGAAACCAGGAGGGCTGAACATTAGTGGTGCAGGGATGGACAACCAGCACCCTTTTTGAACAGCAAAACTCAGGAGTGGAGTGTTTTTTCGACCCAATGTTGCTTGAGGTCAGCTGACAGCACATCAGAGTTAAGCATATGAAGAAACACAAACTTGCACCTCGTTTACTTGTCACACATCCTCTGACAAAAGGGATCTCGATGGATGGAAAAGGAGGACATTAATAAAGCCAGGCTCCTCATGCTGTCTAAACTTATCTGCTGGTGAGAGGCACATTTGCTGATTGCCTTGAAGTTGCCTCTAATCAATCCAGTAAAACAGGCTTTTTTATTACCCGTGTTAAAAGTTCAACTTTGCTTTATAACATGGAGGTGGTTGTAAAGCCAGTTTTTCTCCACACTGCCAGAAAAGCAAAGCAAACATGCTTCAAGGAGTGCTGTGAGCCATCTCTAAGCAAGAGACACCATTTCACAGCTTCGGGTGCTGGCACGTGGCAGATGAGGACCACTGATACACACAGGGCTCCTGCAGTGCTGTGACCATCTACACAACTGAGGTGACACCTACAGCAATACTTTCTTCAGAGCTTCTACAACATTAGGTCTACAATCAACTTTTGTAAAAAAAGTTATGAGGATAAGCATAGTATCTTGAGCTTAGAAGTAATTTTACTTCATTAAATAAACTAAGCCTTCTGGTCCCTAAAGGGGGACTACAAAAGGAGAGGGAATCTTTTACATGAGCATAATGACAGGGAATGCCCTTAAACTAGGAGAGACTAGATTCATATTAGATATCAGGGCAAAATTCTTTCCTGTGGGGGTGGTGAGGCAGTGGATGCCTCATCCATGAAAGTGTTCAAGGCCAAGCTGGATGGGGATTTGAGCAACCTGTTCCTTGAGTGCAAGGAAGGTGTCCTTGCACACAACATAGGGGTTGGATGATGATCTTTAAGGTCCCTTCCAACCCAAACCATTCAATGATTCTATGATGGTAAGCAGTGTAGGAGACAGACCATGTTTGGTGCTTACATTAATGTGTTTATAAATGTCTGAGGGACAGAAGGCAAAGGGACAAACATGGGCCAAAAAAACCCTACTTTTGCCTTTTGTAAATGAGGTGATAATAAAGCTGCAGTGCTGGACACCTGGGAGACTAAGCAACACGCAGATTTATTTCCTTCATACCTCCATAACAGAGGTTGTAATTATCTTTGGCTGCTTACTTTGACACCCAAAAGAGAAATTTTAAGCCAGTTGTTTTATACTGGGAAAGATTTACTTCCTGGATAATCAGTAAAAAAAACCAACAAACCAAACTAAAACAAACAAACAACCCCCCCAAACAAGTACGACTGTAGTACACAACATGACATTACTCCAAGTCAGTCCAAGGTAGCAGGCACTGGTTAACAAGTAACAGAGGTTGTAACTGATAATAGTAACAAAATCGCTTGCCCCTGAGAGTAATTGATGACAGAGCTAATTTTAGACCCCAATACAACAGATTCTAGAGGCTTGTTTTAAGACCACATTAATTAAGTAATTTCTGAAAATTCTATTTTCAGAGCATATCATCCTTCAAAACTTCTTTAATAAAGGGTCAGTCTTTACTCGTAATCTAAAGAAAATGGGTAACACATAATGAGAAAGGTTGATTTCGTGTATAAAATAATCACAAGTCCTCTGCAATCCTTTTGCTCCAAGAAGATGAGGGGTTGTTTTGAAAAAAACATTATTTATATTGTGTTTTCAGAATCAAGAAGTCAACATAGATTAAGAAGTTATTCCAGTGATCAATTAGCTTTATCAGAATCATAGAATCATTTAGGCTGGAAAAGATCTCTAAGATCCTCAAGTCCAGCCATTAGCCTAGCACTGACACCACTAATCCATGTCCCTAAGTGCCACATCTACATGCCTTTTAAATATCTCCAGGGATAGTGACTCCACCACTTCCCTGGACAGCCTGTTCCAAAGCTTGCTAATTCGCTTGGTGAAGAAAATTTTCCTAATTCTGAATATACAAAACTTCATTTTCTACTGCATCGTTGTTTGACTACCACAAGACCTTTGATGGTTCACAAGTCAGATAAATCTGTTTAGAAACCAAGTATAGTTAGATGAATGACACCCACGGTAAAATCAAATGTACTGCTAGCCCGGTACCTAAAGCCAACATATATTAACATGAAATAAACAGGGTTTACCAGTTTACCACTGATTTTAAACAACTGTGTAATTGCATTCTTCTGTTCATAGCGACAAGGAGAAGTAACTGTGATCCTGTAACTCCATGCAATCTGCTCCAACAAAAATATGATGTTCCCAATTCATTCCAGGGAGATACTACCTGATACACACAGTGCACTGGTGAGAAGCAGAATGCTGTTGGCCAGTTCAGGCTCTGAAACTGAATAGTAACAGGACACTTGCATGACACATCAGTTGTTTGGTACCTTTGGTCAAAGGCACAACATATCACATGAATGAATTGAAAGATTAAACATTTATCTGAAAAATAATAAAGCACTCTCTGTTCAAAAACGGCATAAGACAAAAAACCCCAAAAACCACAAAACATACAGTCCACAACTTTTCCCACTATTAAGCACTGAATCACTTCCTAGTTACCAAGAGCCAGTGTGCTTCCCTTAATCCTGGAGCCTTATCAGCTGCCAAGTGCCAAATCACAGGCTTCCTTAAGAATAGGTACCTTTTCTCCAGATGTGCATTTTCAATACAAATAGGAAGCACACTAACCAAAGCTGCAGAATAAACTTTAAAAACATTGAATTTAATGAACAGAAAGCTACAATCAGGACAGCTGCTTTACTACAAGACCATTCTGGGGAAATATATACAGGATTTTTGGTTTCTTGTCATATTTTGTCATACTGCTCCCTGAATGGTGTGGTCCCACAGAAATTTCCTCTACTTATTAAACTTTCTGGCAACTACTTCAAAGGGAGTTGTAAGGGTGTTGTAAAGTCTGAACAAAACTGAAAGCAGGAAGAAGAAAACATCCCCATAGTGGCTGCAAATATAAAACCCTACACATATGTGCAGTCTTGTTAAAAGCTGTTAATTTAATATACACAAAGTACAGTATCACAAATATTTTCACAAATTAGGAGTTGCCTAATATGTGCATTTTCTCAGTGATACCTTAAATTGCCTATACTTTTGGAGTAAACCAGAAAACATTGATTCCACCCAAAACTGTTCTTCACAATTCCAAGTTATAAACAAATATTGGATTTTTACCACTGGCTTGCAACATCAAATGGTGCATATCTCTCCATGCAGTCTATGCTGTCTTGTCCTGTCTCCAATGCTGTCTTGGTCTACTATTGCATTTTTTAAATTGCTTTATTTAATACATGGGAAACTTACAAAATCATGCTGTGAAGATAGAAAGGTTTATGATCATGAAAACGATAAAGTCTTTCCGTAAAAATATTCCTAAAAGACATGATCTCTTTTCAAACTAGTTATTAATAGAATAATGAACAACACGATTTTTACAGTGGCTTATGCTCTACATGAGTCGAGCTCACCAATGAGTTTCCACCAAGTGAGAATTGTGACATCTTTTTTAGGCGTCTGAGAATATCATGGATGAAATAGCAAAGGGCAGAACAGATACTAAAATTGTAACCAGCTTTATGCTATTATTAATAGAATGAGTGTTCTCATAAACAACTGCAGCAATTCACAAATAGAGAAAATCAAGACTTAAAACTGAGTTATGCGTAGGAAAGGGTGGAAACCTTAATTAAGCAGCAGTAATCTAGGCAACTCTGCGTGGAAGAGGAAATTATCAGAGTTCAATGATTTTATCCCATTAAAGTCTTTCGATAATAACACAATCCACTGACACACTGAGCCCAAAAGTAAGAAGCCAGGGACATCATAAAAGCTTGATCTATACCCTAACTATGAACATAATGCATTCAGTAGGCCAGGATGTTAGACATATGTTTTTAAACAAGTTTCCAAAATGCTTTAATAAATCTTTACTGATACACAGATATATATACACATAAATATGGCTAGAAGCATGTGTAAAAACTAGAATTTATCTCATCCTATAACCTCTGAAACCCAATAAGGACAGCTTGTGCTCACTAGGTTGTTCAATTATGCTTTTCCTTCCTACAGTAAACATGGACTCACATATTCTGAAAGAACAATGTGAAGATAAGGCAAGCTGTACTTTAACATGTGCTAGCTGATCTTCAACTTGACCAAAGTACAGTCTGCTTTATCTACAGGCTCTTATGTGTTAGTTAGAATATCAGCAACACGGTTAAGAAGATACCTTCTTCCAAACAAACCACTAGCATTGAAACTATGGGAATAAAAATATTTGCATATCCTTAACTTCAGATACATGTTCACATTTGCTTCAGTCAAAAGCTGTGCCTCCATCTATACCATTATAATTCCAGAAGCACAATCCTCCCCCCCACCTTTGAAAGAACATGAAAAAAAAAAGTAAAAGAAAAAAAACCACCACCAAATCACAAAAGTTATGAAAAGCATTTAGACTGACACAGATGCTGAAACATAATACAATTGCACATACATCTAATACCTGGGATAAAAAACCTTAAGTTAAAAAAAACCACCAAAATTGCAGGGAAACTGCAGACATCAGACCTCTGCATACTTGGGCCAATCTGTGGGGAACATCCCATGTTGAACAAGAGGATCCATAGTCACAGAAGTGTAGGCAAACAACACAAGAATAACACCACAGTACGAAATCCCATATGTATACAAGTCACAGCTCAGGCTCCCAGCTTTGATTCATAAAAATGCGTCATTGCAGAGAGCGTAACTGTATCACATAACTTGCTAGGGAAATAGCCATGGTTACTCATCACAGCTTGGTGTTATGAACCGCTGGCTTTCCATAACACTGCACACACCAGATTAAAATCTCTCCAGGGGTGGGGGGAGAGGGTAGCAGGAAATCAATGAACAAGATGTCAAATCGTAACTACTTTCATACTTCAAAGTGCAAATAAAACAGCATCTGACTTAGTAGTGAAATACTTCACTGTTGATTTCAGCTTCTTACAGCTGCTCCTTCTCTAGAACTATTTTTAAAAGTCTTGCTCAGACTAAGAAAGGAAAAAAGTCCGGTTCAGAATAAATAATAAATTACTTGAAAAGGGCTTTTTTTTTTTTGCATCTTGTTATGCAAAAAAGGTGGCTTTACTTTGTACACATGCACATTTAATTTGACCTTTAAACCATATTGTTGAGGCCCAAGCCTTGGTTAGGACTACTGGCACCTGTCAATCACCAAAATTAGAGCTACTACTAAAACACTGCAACTGTATTTGCCAGCTATGAAGGCTGAAGCATTTTATGATTTCTCACAAACTTTACCATTACTACTTCTTCAGAAAATATAAAAGTGAAGTATGTTTTGTACTGTCCACCTTAAAATCAGAAATAAAATATTTTAGCTTGTTTGAAAGGTTTTGTGAAGTGAAAGGAAAACTACACAGCAAGTTTTATATTACACTGCAATAGAAGAACAAGGAGTTTGAATCACTTTCTGTACACCCAGTTTTCTTCTTCTTGCAGACAACTTAAAAACACATTGATTTTATTTTCACCTTGAATACTTAAAAACCTCTTGAACTCCTTGTAAAACTTCACCTCTCACTAAGATAAACGCTTGTACAGGTTTGAATTGAGGACTGGCTTGTGCTTCACTTTTTATTAATTTCTTGGAGCAACGTGACTAAATATTAGTGGAAGAGTTCCAAAAACAAAAGTAATGACACAACCAAGAACCCTGTGACTGGTAAGTTACTACCTTAGTACTACACAGTATTGATTGAGAATAATTACCTAACCAATTTTGGAGTGCATTGGCCACCAGCTTGAATTAGAAAGATAAAAGCTGGTTGTTTACAAAGGTGACAGAGTAGGTAGCTGTGACAAGGGGTTACTACCTTGCTTCTTGAAACATACTCATTGAATTGGTCAATACAAGCAAGAATGCAACTTATTAGGTTGGCTGTATTTCAACTTTGTGATGCAGGGAAAAGAACCCATTTCACTTTTGGCAAAACAACACCTTTGAGAAAGCCTAATACTCCTTCAGTTAAAAAAAGGGATTGAGATCACTTATCGTGAAGAGTTCCTCTCAACTCCAAATTCTGAAAAACACAGTTTCCTCAGCAATGTTTTTAGCCATAATCCAAAGCTTGGGACACTCTCTCTCCTCCTAGCATATGCTGCTGTGCTTGTATCAAACCTAAACTTGCCAAGCAAGGGAACTGATGAAATTACAGCCAGTATGACAGATTGACATGTGCTCATAGCACACACCAGCTTCATTGCTTCTGGGATTTCTGTTTTATTTGTAAAACTGCATTACTTGTCTAATGTTCTGCAATCTTCATATTGAAGAGACATTTCCAGAAGTTTAACAGAGGGAACTTAGAGAGATACATCAGACAAGACCACTCCTAATGATTTTCATTTCAAACAGAGGCCATTAGGATAATGTGCTGATTCAGACTTAGGGACCTAGAGACTTTAGAGATCCACCACATTGCTTACACAGTGATATGCTTCTCCTGTTGAATCAATGGTGACAGTTCTTGGACAGAAGAACTGCCTTTCTTAAAAGGAGAAGTATTGTTATTGGATGGAGATACAGGCTGAGAAGGGATAGTAAGACGGTGTGAGACAAGAAGGTTCTCAAACCACAGAAGTGTGACAGACAAAGCCAGAGGAACTCTAAGAGGCAAATACAGTGAAGAGGCAAATACAGTTCTGCTTGTATCTTTTTCAACTTTTCTCTGGAAACTGATTAAAAAAATACCTCACATCTTCCTGAGAAGTACCAGATGGATAATCTGTATTCCAAATATATGTCCAGAGCCCATATTTTGCTTGGACATCTCTAACTTGTAAGCCAAGAGCACGTGAGACTCAAGAGGTGAACAGCAGTGCACCAAGAACCTACAAGGTCTTCAAGTCTCTCTTGATTCCTCCTGATCCAGAAGACAGGAACACTTTGTTACCATTACTCGTGTAATGTCTGGAAATCTAAACCAAAATCTAGCAGAGACGTATGACCAGACTTCAGCATCACAGCACAACTCAAGCAATAAAATTATGGACAAAGTATCAGTGTTTTCTGCAGGGAGAAGGTTCTTCAAGATTGTGAATGCGGTTTGACAATGGGAAGAAAAATTAAGACAAAAAAAAAGCTTTATAAAGCAAAGCTATTAGACAATGCTTTCTATAGTATCTGATTTTGTAGCATTTCATGAATGCAGGGATATGAAAAGAAGAAAGAGAAGGAACACAAAGTCCCATAGGGGGCACGTGACCAAGTTTCATATTACAATGCTAATAATAGAAATTAGAACTACTCAGTGAGGTTCAGTACATGCTGATTGAAGGCAATGGTATCTTAAGGTATGGGGAGATTAGAATAGATTATCTCAAGATATGTCAATAAGAAACTTGCAGCACAACTGTTGCTCCACTCCAACTGCTTGTCTGCCTGCTCTTTCTTCTCCGTAAACACCTTGACAGAATAATAACTTACTTCCCATAAATTCCCAGTTGTCATGAGGAAAACCCACGTACACCTTCTGACTTCAAGGCTCCGAGAACAAGAAAACACCACAGCTCATGAGAAGCATCCAACTCCAAGACAAAACCACAGGCAGAGTACTTCTAGTGGATACTGACACTTCCCTTGCCTGAATTAAGTTCCCTCAACTCTCTCTTAAGAGACAAACCTAATTCAAAGTGACTTGATTGATGCCTATTCAAGTGAGCCATCCCATGCTCCAGTCCAAGGCATGGAATGTTTCCATCAGGGCTAAAATGCCTGAGCTATGGGTTCTCATCAGTGTTGTGCCAAATCCCCCTTGCTGATTAACATCATGCACCCAACACCATGGAACAAAATGTACACTGCACTGCTACACATAGGTAGCCAGAAGAGAAACCAATGCTACAAATACCAACAAATACAAGGAGGAAGCAAAGCAAATATTTTTTGCTTAATATGCTCAAATCTGTAGTTTTGGGAAAACAACTGAAAAAGTGTTGCTGTCTCGTTTTCCTGTGCAAATTTTCAGTAGATGCAACAGAGCAGAGTGTGTTGAGCACAGTAGAGCAGACAGTGTTGCCTCTGACAGAAATCAGTTCTCAAGTTCACAGTTGTGAAGCTTAGGGAATGTGTTTCTCAGTCAAAAAAAATCCAAAAAAAACCCCAACAACTAAAATCAAACCCACACCACAAGGTTTCTATAAAACTTACAATGAACATTTATCACATTTAAAACAATGAGATTGGTAACTGTGGTCCTCATCACCACTAAACTACATTTTACTTTTCACTGGTCAAGTTTTAATGAACAAATACCCCAGGCATAGATGCCAGCATGGCAAATATTATTTATGAAGTGACAAAACAGAAGAATTGCTCACCGTACTGGCATTTAGTCCCCCTTGGAGAATTTAACATTAATGACTTCTGTGCACAAGACTTTTGGTGTTGTACCTGTGTAAGGTTACTCTTACAGTGTCTGTGTAAAGCTATCATTTACCCATCAGTATAAAAATTAGGTCACAGCTTAGAGGAGTGTGCACAACTGTCTCTGCTCTAATACTGATTACTAAAAAAACAGTCCACCCAAGATCTTTAGAAATCAGCTGATATTTTAGACTCCTGGATTGGATGAAAACATGATTTTTCACGTGGTAAGTCATGAACATATTCAAGATGAGATGATACTACCACTAACTTTTTGTAACTTCTTTTTTGTTGCTTCTGTCCACTGCTTTAAGCATATTACACCAATAATATAAAATGATTAATTGAGAAGCAGTTATGGAGCTTTGCAATTTAATAGCATATCACTTAACTATAGTTATATCAGTGTCTTACTTTGTACTGAAAGTATTCTGGAAGCACGAGGGTAAAGAGTTAAGTATTGTGAGGTACAACATGCCACTGTGATACTACCCAAATTTATGTCCTAAAATAATGAACTGTCCCAGTCTTAGAATATGCAAAAAGTTGATAATGGAAACATTAGAAATGCTATTAAATCAGAGAAAGAAAAGAGAGATGACAAATGTTAAGAGTTCTTCCAGGAATCCACTGCCAGCCATATTAGAGTGTTTAATGAAACAAAATTAATCTTATCATCAAAAGTTGGTCCTTCAAATGAGCTGTTCTGTTAAGTGTAGTTTGAACTATGCAAAGTATTACATTTCTTCTTATGAACTAGAAAACAAAAATTTATCAAGTATTTGTCACCAACCTATCAAGACATTTTTGCCACAGGACAATACCAGAGAACATCACCATCATAAAAATTTAGCATTTGTATTGGATTAGTGAGCAAGCCTTTCTAGATATGGTAACTGAGCAGCCCCTTCCTCCCCACAGTTCTGTTTGTTGACTGTTTCCCTTATGATCAAACCCACTCAGCTAATAGGGACAAGTTCTTGTACAACTAGTTTGAGAAAAATTTTGTTTTTAAAAAAAAAGTGAAAGTGCAAATGCCCTCCAAAGCTAAGCAAGTATCCTACACATCTACATTCACTTTTTATAAATAATCTTTCAGTGCAACACTGTGCAAAATTAATACTTTAGTAATATATGTATTTCTACTATAAAGACACTTTGTGATTAACTGAGTATCAGTATCAATATTTAATAGCCTTAAAGAACTAACTTGTTCTGCTTTCAGTTACATTGGTATCAGAGCACTGGCAATTTGTGTGACAGGCTGACGAGTGCCACGGGGGAAGCAACCATCTAGCAGGGAAGAAAAAAAAAAATCCCAACTGTATCTTTGAAAGAGAGGAAAGCGAGGAGAAACAGAAGGAGAGACTGACTAATTACTTTGGATAAGTTCGGTCAAGAGAGGAAACGAGAAGCGCTGCGAGATGAATGAGAATTTTATATTGAAAGAAGTATCCTATTTTACTGCTGTTGCATCTGTTCCATAACACCACTGAGGCAAATAGGTGCTACACTCGACATATATGGACACATTATATATATCTTAGCTATATTACAGATATACTGGATATTTTTGTTATCTCCACAGGGCAAGTCAGCACCCAAAATGCTGAAAGGGAACCGCTGCGGAGCCCCGGCAGCCCGTGGCGGGGCAGCCGCTGGTAACCAGCCTGTGCCCCTGTATCTCCATCTCCGATGCGCGGGCCGGGCAGGGGCAGGGCAGGGGCAGGGCCGCCCTGCGCCCGCAGCGCTCCGCTCTCTCCTCAACACGCCCCAGGCTCTCGGGGCTCGGAAATGTTCCCAAGTCGGGTGCTCTGCCAACGACTTGTGGAGCAAAAACCAGGAATACAGAAGAAGCCAAACTGGCCCTATATTACCCGGCAGCAAAGGGGAGCGCGGGGACGGGACCTTCCCCTGCCCTCCTCCTGTGCCCAGCGCTGAACACGCAGGGCGCGGAGCCCGGCACAAAACGGGGGGACAAGGCGGAGCGGGGCAGCGCCGCCCCCGAGGGCACAGCCCGGCACGGCGGGAGAGGGGCTGACACCCAGCCCAGCCCAGCCCAGCCCAGCCCAGCGGGCACGGCCGCGCACCTTCCCGCTCGCTTTCCCCGCGCCGCCCGCCGGGGCCAGCCTCGCCCCCGCTCTCCCCGGGGCCAGCCGGGCTCTCCGCCGCCCCGCCGAGGTGCGGGAGGAGAGGGAGGAGGAGGGAGGCGCGGGGGCGGCCCCGGCGGCACTGCGGCCCCCGCCTCCCGGCGGCGCTCCGGCGGCGCCAACTTTCCCCGCGCCCCCGCCGCTCCCGCCGCCTCGCCCGGTACCTGCCGCGCCGCCCCGCGCCGCCGCCGCCGCCGCCCCGCTCCCCCGGGGCGCGCAGAAGGCCGTCACGGCCGTCGCGGCCGCCGCCACCGTGCGGACCGAGGAGAGCAGGTGCGGAGCGCGGGACCGCGGAGCCGATCGCGATCCCGCCGCCGGCTCCGGCTCCTGGGCTGGGCTGGGCTGGGCGGGGCGGGGCCATGAGGGGCCCTGAGGAGCGCCCGCCGCCCGCGCCCGCCCCCTAGCGGAGGAGCCAGCGGACGGGCCCGGCCCGGGTCCGGGGCTACTCTCCGCCTCCGCCCCGCTCGGAGCCCTGCGCCGCTTCCCGCCCTTTCCTCAGGAGCAGTGGGAGCGGGGTCACCGCGGGTGACGGAGCTGGGGTTGTTCCCTCGCCCCGGAGCGGCCCTGGCGGGGACCTGCCCCGCCGCCCCCTGTCCCCGCACGGGCCCCTCCCTGCCCAGGGCCGCTCGCGGGCCGGGCCCGCCGGCAGCGCGGCATGAGGGGCCGGCTCCAGAGGCTGGGACGAGCCCGGCACACCGCCGGCTGGCGGACCCTGCCGGGGGACGAGAACCGGGTGTCCCCCGTGCCATCCCCTGGGAAAGTACCAGGGCCGGCACAGGAGGTGCGGGGTGTCACCGCAGCCCGCGGCACGGCCCGCCCGATCGCCTCCCCCGAGGGCAGGTCCGGCCGCCGGCGAGGCGTGGGGAGGGATGCGTGCCTGCCGCCTCCTGCTTCCCTGGCGTCCCTACTCCCCGCCGGGCACCGCGGGCCCAGGGATTACCTCCGCTCCCGCCAGCGGAGTAACTGTGTCACAGCAACCCTACACCCCGGCTAATGAGCTGAGCCTTCCTGCCGCGCTAATTAAGTGAAGCAGAATACCTCGATGGCCAAGCAATCCCCTGGCATGTTTTCTCCAGTTTTAAAGAAAGTTCCAGGTGCTTGGTCCTTGTGCCCTTGTGGCACTCCTGTGCTAGTGCGACTGTACATGAGGTTAATGAAGCAGTCCGGTTAAAGTATTCAGAAAAACCCTCCGAAACTGTGTGACACTTGCATGGTGTTCTCCTGATCTGTTTTGGCCCCTACCTTCAGCCGTCTTTGTTAACCCAGGGATGGGAGCAGGACAGAGTGAACCAATGCACCAACCAGAAGCTCCCTGCAAGAGACCCAGGTCCAGAAGAAAACCCCCCCAAGACAAGCCTAAGAAAAGCATATCAGACTATTCCTTGACATGGCTGTACCGTTTCAAATTCCAAATTGCCATTCCAAGCTTAGTTAGGGGCCTCTTTACTGCAGTACACAGTATCAATACTTCTGCTGTGGAGATGGGGCATTCCAAAATGCAGCTTAGCTCTTGCCATCTGTTTATCTGCACTGCCCTTCTAGCGAGCCATTTCTTGGGATGTCCCGTTCTTGGCTAGTTTGGGGAAAGTAACTTGAAGGCAGCAGCCGCGTTGGAGGCAGAAGAAGGGGAGCCAGTTTGAGCATGTCTACAGAGTACTGCCTATCTGAATTTGAGTACTGGGAGGAGCACAGCTATGTCACAGGTTTTCCCACCAGGTACAATGCCCACTGCTGCTCAGCACAGCTGATTCATAGGATTTTGCAGGTTTCCTACAGGCTTCTCTGAATGGTTCTGTCTTATGCTTGTGTTCACTAACATCTCCCCTGAAAAGTGATTTATCCCAAATGTTTGAGGAAGACATCTAATAATCTAATCTCTCCATTTATTAAAGGTACATAAACTTAATCTTCCATGCATTTAAATCCTAATGGAATATTGACAGGCTTATTCTATTTAACTGTTTCTGAGGCTCAAAGTGAGAATTACTTCACTTGTTAATTCTGTAACATTACTCCAGAATGTGAGCTTATTTAACTCTGGAAGAGTAAGAGCATTGCCATCCCAAATCAACCCGTTAGGTCAGTGGGTTTCCACCAGAACCTCTCCTACTTAATAATTAAGCATTAAACTCATCTAACACTGTGTGTCCCATGGAAAGAAGTTAATTTTTTTTGATACTTGGCGTTTTCCAAAGCACTTTGCAAGCAATAGTCGTCATCTTTTCCTTTAGAGAGAATGCAGGAAAATGGTGCTACATAACAAATACACAAAGTGAGCGCACCACCAAGGGGCAAGCTGCTGCTCCTCATATTGAAGGTTACTGCATCTTGCCCTTCACATAGTCCCATGTAATACTGTAAGAGCATTAATTCAGAGGCATGAGAGCCTATCCATTCCAATTAATCACAGTCAGGGCCTGATGACTTTAGAGATGAAATACGAGTGTATCATCAGGCTTTTGATTTAGTGGTACAGTTCCTGGACTCAGGTCCAAATCTGTGCAGCAGAAAACTCTCATTACAAACATCAGAAATTCTACTGCTGGGCCTTGAAGGAAATATGTAATCCCAGTCTTCCCCTGAGTTAAAACTATTACGTATTTTATCAAGTGCTATCAGTCATCCCAGTGAAGAAGACTATCCCCCACTTTCGATTGGGAGTTGCAGATTAAATAGGAAATAATTTTCTATTGCACACAATTACTTTCAGCTCCAAAATTCTGTTCTTGGAAAGCACTTTCCCAAATTCCTCGACTTTTTGGAAAGGCAGAAAATCCTACAGTGGTTAAGAGCATGGAAGAGAAAAAAGAATTTAATACCTAGGATTGCCACAAACGGGATATCATAGAAGCACACACTCTCTCACCAAGAGATTATTTGTCCCTATAAATGTAATATCAGCTTATAGCAAACACTTCTTCTGTGTGTGAATCATCTTCTCATCACCTACTTGTTAAAGTTGTGCTAAATTAGATAAATATTGATTAATTCAGTGTAATTCTTCCTATCACATGATCAAAAATGTGGACGAGATACTAATTCTATGAGAATAACGACTTCAAGTTTAAAAGAAAAACCAGTACTTCTCTAATAATAATTACACCCCAAATAATTACATTCTTGCATAGTTGTAACAGAAGCAGGATCTCTATAAGAAAAATATTTGGCAATCTGAGTGGTGTTCACTCTGCCTTAGAGATAGATCTGCATATGCAAGCACAGAATAAACTTCTCTCCAGAGAATAAACCTCTCTTCCAGAGACACTGAAGTTCTAACCACTGTCTTAATCTCAAGTTCACAAGACATTTAAAAACATAAACTAACTGAACTTTCAAAAAAAGCCCAAAACCCTAAGTGGCTGAAAGTATGTTCACATTATCACAAAACACCAGTTCAAGTGAATACAGACTGGGAGTGTGAATACACACAGACAGTGAATGTTCCCAGCAGTTAGACAGTAAATTGTCTGGCCGAAGTAATTTATGTGTTTGCACAGTCTTCATGGATATTGTCCTCCTCCCACACTTTGGCTGATGTTTCTGAAAGTGCTTACATTTACTTACAGGCATGTATGAGGCAAGTCCTGTGCTGATTCATGAAATATGTATCGTGAAATATTGGTTAAACAGAGTGGAAGAGTGCTGGAAAAAATTGGCACTGGGGATGTGCCTACAGTGTTGCACTTACACCTAAACAGTGAGAGTTGTACCAGACTTTGGTACAACTTAGTAGCAATCTAATAAATTAGTGGCATCTTAATCCAATTAGTGGCATCTAATAAAAATACTTGTAAAAAGTATTTCTAAGGGAAAGAGTGAAAGTACAATCAACTCAGCCATTTAAACTTCAATACATTAAAACATGTAGCTGGGAAATTACTTTGCATGTACAAGTATAAAAAAATTAAGTAATTATTTTTTTATCTACTTTGATTGTCTGATCAGTAGTGTACTGAATATGTATTTACATGACTGTTGGCCTTTCTGTTAACAACAAGCATTCATCTCAAATTATCATTTTGGCACAGTCTTCCTTTACTGCTCCTTATGGCCATTCAAAGGTTTCCTCTTATCAGTAATATATAATGACTGTAAGTTATGAAAGGGGAGACATATTTCTGGAACTCTCAAAAAAATTTTTTTTTCATTCACCTGTAACAGTTATTTCCCCACTCCAGGACATATCTTTTATAATCTCAAAAAGTATGATTCATGGGAAAGAAGTGTCAAATAATTTTTGTTTTGTTTAAAATTTGCAAATGTTTTACATTTAGAAATTAACCATGAAAAGCATATTTAAATGAATCTTATTTAAATCAACCCAGTATATATATTTAATATAGCTGCACAAGAGAAGCAACACGTATTATGCTAATATCCTGTAAAACATATTTAGTTCCTTTCAGAATTACCACTCCCTGAAGTAAAACAGGAGTCCATTTTAAGTTCTGCATCATTTGAATTTGAGATGGAGCATTGAAGAAAGCTGCTTTAATTGAAGCTTAAAAGATATGGATTTGAGCCTTTAGGAAGCGTTGGGCACTTTTCTTGTCGTTCTGGTTGATTGATTTGCATGATGTGGGTGGGGAATGTTGTTGATCAGGCTGTCCATTTTAATTTTGTACGGGTTGTGTCAGCTTTAAAGTGAGGGGCAAGCATACAAGCTTTAGTATAGACGCTCTGCTGCAGGCCAAAATAAGTAAAATAGCACTATATATACTCTTGAAAAGTGTGATATTTAAGTCAACTCAGAATATCATATGCTGCAATACATTATTTTTAGTCTCATATTGAGTAAGTGCCTTCTCTTTTTTTTCTTTTCATGATTCACATGTATATAAACAAAGTGGAATGAAAGTCTTTAAACCTCAGATGTCACTGTCCTGGTTCCTTGAGAAGTACTGTTCTGAATTTAGCAGACAACCAACAAGCCTTAATGATGAGACTTGAGATGTCCCCTAAAGGAAAAAAAAAATCAAAAAAAACACAAACCTTAAAGCTTATTTTGCTCTTCTGATTTACATTGCAGGGCATGCCAAATTTGGCTGTCATCCTGTGTCTTACCACTGCCTGATATCCTATGAAATCACTCTACTTGAGAGAGGCTGGATCAGTCGCCTAATTTGTTGTTATATAAACAAATTGCAACCAGATTTATTTTTTAAAAAGGCAGAACTCTGCCCTTGCAAATTATTTGTGAACCATTTCTACCCAGGGTGTTTAACCAGATAACTGTTCCTGCTGCATTGCTTGTGATACTGCTGTGACCATTGTGAAAATCAAAAGCACCTTCCAACAGATGGCACACAGGCCAATTAGTGACAGCAGTGCTTCTGCGTTACTTGGTGTCCTGTGAGAATGGAACAAAAAGCCTTCCCTTTTGCCTGTGCTGTCATACACTGGTGTTCATTAACACTCAAAAATGGGGAAAAAAACCCCATCACCAAAAAAACAGGTCTCTCTTCCCACTCACTCCCCACCCATGACAAGGAAACTATGTTTCAGGAGATGAGTAATAGAGCCGCTTTTTTTCTAAAGGTTAAAATCAATGCAAAAAATAAAACCTTAACTATACTTCTATTAAGAGGTTCTTAATGAAATGTGCAAATGCCTCAACATTTTTGTATTCAGCACAATTCAGTCCAGTAGCACATGGGGTTTTAATGTACCTAAGGGGAGAAGACATAAAGAATTAGGTCTGGAGTCTGGGGAAGTCAAAAGCTTGACTAGACTAATTGATTTTGCAGGCTGATGTTTTAAAAACCTATACACTGAAAATAATAATGAGTTCCTTTTTTGGAGGGATGAGAAGAAGATCTAAATTTAACTATGAACTTTCAGTAACTTTCAGTAAGTATGAGGTATTTGGCTCCAGGTATTTAGGATATAAAGCAGCTGGAGAGATTATCCTCCTATGAGCCCTCCATGTCTCAGATATGTCTGACCCTATTTGTTGTGACAGGCACAAAAAACCAGAGTGTATCAAAGAACTTAAAAGCTGAATGTTGTAGCGTTGAACATAAAGACACCTGGATCTGGAGTAAAATCATATATTCCGCTCTTGGGCTGCTTCAACGAGGTACACAGGGAAAGTTTTCCAGCTCATGTTGAATTAGAGAACTGCCAACACACTGAATCAGGAGTGCTTGATCACTGTCTTCAGCAGAGGGATGCTGGTGTGAGGGGTTGGAAGTGCTCCCTACACAGGTACCTGTTAAATCTCACATCTCTGCCTCAGGTGCTCCAGAGCAGCACTTCTGTTCACTTGGGATCTGTTTCCACAAGTGTACTCTTGAGTGTAGGTAGGATTTATGTCCCTGATTTCTAGATTCTTGGACCAGGTATTCTCCAAACTGTGTTTTCACAGCCCTGTTACTGCAAATGTGAGTGTGGGCAGGAGTGGAGCTCAAGGGACTAAGACCATGCATTGCCAGCCCCAGGTGCAACCCCAAGGCCTGTAGTTTGTTGTTTAGTAAACATTAAGGGTTGTAATGCAGGAGTTTTAGATTTAGTCCAAATCCCATTCTAGACTTTCTAAATACCCATGTTGTACCTGACTTTTCATACTGTCCATACTTGTGAACTAACTCTCATGAGAAATAAGCTTATGCTCTGAAAAGACTGTCATCAATCTGTGGATTACACACATAGAGAAGAATTGAAAGAGATCAACTCAAAGATGTTAAAATAATTCAGATTTATAATTCTGACCTCCTGGCAAAGTCATAAATTACAACATCCTTTTAATATTGGAATATTACATATTCCTTGTCACAAAGCTATCTTTTTGGAGGTTACTGAACTGTGTTAAAATATTTGCCACTTTTGAGAAGAAACATAACCTCCTGATTTTCTTCCTCTTTGTTACAAGACCATTTCTTAAGTTCAACATGATTTCTCAAAACTTAGACTTCGAGGCAGCACAAAGCTATCCAGACAATGGTGTTGAGTTTTCTTGTTCCTGAATTACCTGGTGAAAGAATTTGCAGTGAAGCTGGTGCCCTTGCAAGGCAAAAATAGGAAAACAGTCTCTTAGGTGCTGCTTTAGATACTTAGGTTGACTCATTCCTGTCCAGAGTAAATAGGAAGAGAATTTATTATCCAGGTCCCAGCACTGCAGTCAAGTGCTCTCTTTTCTAATTATTCCAAGCAGAGCGAGACATGTTTTGCCATGAGTGACCAAGTGCCTTAGCAACCTTTAGAAATGCTTTAGTTAGAGAAATAAGCCTAATCATTATCTCCTACTTTCCTAGAAAAAAAATGAATGCCAGCATTTCTAGATTAGATATGTAATAATAGTGGCATCTAATGGCTCTGAATCCTCAGGATGGTGGAGGAGGACATGCTGATTTTTAAAGGGTCACACGTAGGTGTTTTGCTATTTTATTAGGAAAGGTAGGAACAAAACAAGGATTTTGGGTGCCACTAGGCACCTAGTTCCAGTGGGATCTGCGGTTTTTGATGCTCAGATGCATGTGGATCCTGTGTGGAGCTAGTTTGCTGATGTGAAGAGTTTGTGTACCCTTGGCTGACTACCATCCCTATAAACAAATATATAGCACTGTCACGTGTTCTTCTTTTCCTGTCTTCCACTCCATGTGGATTTTTTATAATTCTTGAATTACAATATGACATAATCACCAACATTTCCTGTGGCAGCACTATATCTCTGTAAAGCCTGATAGCTAACAGAAACTGTTTTCGAAGCAGAGCTGATCTCATTGCTGATGCTTGTCCATAAAGATGTTTTGGCATGATAAGATTCTCTACAAACTGTTGCGTTTGTTATTGAAACAAACCTTAAGTTTTAATATCTATTCAAAAAGGAAAAGAAAAGAGATAGTAACTTCTTTACTGGATGGAAATGGCAAAACAAAAGGATTTTGGAAATTTTCTAGTTGCTGAAAGACTATTATAAGTATGGAAAGAAACAAATTAGGCTGATAAGAGTAGGATATTTGGCCTTTATCAAATGATTCCTGATGCTTCTCTTCCACACCTTTCTTTGTGAAAGCACACACTGAACACGGCTGTAACCTGGTATCCTGCTATCTGGAAATTTCAGATTAGACTCTGTTAAAAAATTGTCAAAGAACAGACCACAAAATAAAGGGGTGGGGGTGGGGAGAGGAAGGGGAGGTGGCAGTGGTTGCTTACAGTGGGTTGGAGGCTGCTATTCTGGTCAGGGAATTATTTAGAGCAAAATAGCTACAATTATAGGTAGGGAATATAAATGGAAATTTGAATGAAATATATACAGTTATATGACCCACTAATGACTCCAAAAAAGGGCATAAGATGGATGAGTCACTGAGTTTTAAATATAGTTCCCTACTGCAATAGTTTTATCATCAAACAAGGCTCCACTTGGATTAAAGGGAAGTGAGGGCTATATGATGGGGTCCTACAGCTATGCCTCAGTGACAACAAAGGTGAAGGCTACACAAGTTGTTTCCATTATAAGCAATATAAGAGAGAAGCATTTGCAAAAGGGTGACTCAGATCAGAGGGCTTTCGGTTTGACTCTGCTACAGTAGTTCAGATAAATGCGCTCGTTATTTTCTATAGCCTGTGACCTTTCCTGATTCATAAATAGTAACATTTATTTTTCTGCACAATATTTATTTTAACACTGTTACTATTGATTTCACTGTATTTCATCATTTGTTCCAGTTGTAAAGTTAGGCTCACTTACTAATATAAGATCAGTAGCTTTCTAAAGGCAAAGAAAATAGCAAAGCTGTGCTAGGATTTTAACAGCTGGGAACAGAAATAGCCTTTGACACAATGCATTTAAACTATTTTTTTTACTATGTGACACAATTTGTTTTTAAAGAACTGTGATGTATCTTACAGACACATGTCTGGCAAAGCATAGTCATTAGAGAGGTAAAACAAACATAATGACCTCTGCTTTGCTGGCCACCAAAACAGCACAGGCAAGGAAGTGAAGAATTTTTAAAGGTCCTTTGGAAATATAAACCCAGAGACTATATTGCAAATGTTCTTCCTATCATTTGCAGTGCTGTCTCTGAAGGTCATTTCTAATTTCAGTCACAATTTGCATGAAGTGAAAAAGTAATTCAGATAGACTGCTAAAAGGTTTGTGGGTTTAAGGGATCATATATTGCTATAAGAAGCTTCTGAGTGCAAATATGCAGAAATAAGTCACACAACTTCAAGAGATTTTCTTTGCATATTTGAAAAAATGAAAGGAGACTTCAAAATAATGATTAAAAAGGTAACCTATTTTTTCCCATTTTCCCTCTTCTGCATCACATATACATATTTCTAAAGAGATGAGAAGAATGAATTCCATTGCTGCTCTGCTGCAAATGACTGTAGAGACAAATTTAAACAATGATTTATTTCTCAGAATAAATAAAACAAACAGCAACTTTCTTTCCCCAGAAATTTTGGCATTATTTGCTGATATGAAACCACAAAAAACCTCTGGTATTTAAAAGCTAGTAGGACCCCGATCCAGACAGCCTTTCTCCTGTCCACAGCTTGAATGAATTGTCTTACTCTCAGGAGCGAACACAGGACAAGAGCACAGAGTTTGCCCTTTGTGTGGGTGACTACTGTGGAGCATTGCCCAAGCTCATCCTGTCAGAGCAATACACCTCAGAGTTTAAGCTGCCCTTCAATCCCTGGTTTAGCACAAGCTTTTTATGAGCTCTCTGGTAGCTCGTTAATGGAACAGTTTACATTGATTATAATGACACCAAAGAAGTAATTAAGGGGGAATATTTTAACTGTTCCTGAATTTAACTTGTCCTGTGTTGCTATTCAGATCATCTGGTATGTATACAACCTCACCTTGAAAACATATATGTAAAGGTAGAAGGTAAAAGATAAAAAAGTAGATAAAAGTAGTACAGAAATATAACAATATTGTATGTGAGAGGGTGCAGTTCTGGCTGATTTCTCTCTGTCAATACCAAGACAACTGTTACATGCAAGAGTTTCTTTGAGTTAGCATTGTTCAATAAATTCAACCTTGGCAACTGTGCTGACAACCAGCATCAGGGTTATAGACCATAAATCCATAAAAATCCTTTCTCTCATCTATTGTTAGATGGGAGAAAAAAATAGGGAAATTCGGGAAGTGCAGCTCAAAGAAATGGAAGAGATATAGCAGGCCTGAAGCAAATGCTGAAGAGCTTGCGATCTCCCCATGCTTATGTGATGGGTCCTAACAACAACATTGGCATTTCCTGCAAGTCACATTTGTCTGGGAGTCTTTGGAGATTTGTGACAGAGAGAGCAATGCATCCTTTCATCTGTAACCTGTGTGTGCCTTTTAGGAGTTTCACAGGTCTATCCAGGTATCCCTTGCAGTTAAATATCTTAGTGTCTCTTCCATGCACTGAGATAATTGCCACCATGGAAGATGTGTGTATTACATGCTTAGACATATACTCATGAAAATCTAGTAATTTTAAAAGCATGCAGTTTCAAATAACTCACTTGCATAATGTTCATAACTGAGTGTAGAATTAAATAAGATTTGTAGTCCATGCCAGACCAAGAGTGTTCTAGTACGCCAAGTATTTTGTAGGAGACCAGATGTAGAATGCTATTGCCATTAACTTTGCAATATCAAACTTCATGCAAAAGTTTGGTTGATACCCTCAGCACCAAGTACCTAAATATTAATGGCACTAGCACAGATTTTCACATCAAAAGCATGCAAACGTTCAGAACTAGTTATTTACTTTTTATAGTTAAGACCTAGAAAAAGAGTCTTAAGTAAAGACTCTTTAAGTAAAATATTATAGCTCTAAATTTTTAGAGACTTATTATAAGGAACTTGGTAAGTTTCATTCAAGAATTATTTGAAGAAATTGACAGTGATCTATATAACAATGGAGTAAAACTTATGCCATTTTCATATGAAGGTAAATGCTTTTGAAATATCTTTTGTGTACTTTGTGTAACAAAGAGAACTTGTTTCAATACAATATTTCATACTGAAAATAATATTTTGCCAAGGGTATAGAATATGAAGATTGATTTTCATTAAAATTTTCAGTCAGGCAGGCCTTGGTATATATTAAAAATCAATAACCATTTTAGTGTCTTTAAATCTTATTTATTCCTATTCTAATAGAGAGTGGGAATAAGAAGCTCCCCTGGTGACAAAACTACTATCTTTGTATTGAAATGGGTATTAAAAAAATCACGTTATGTACTTAGGGACTCTAAACTGCACATGTCCAGGTGCTTTATTCTGTGCCCATGAAGATGCCCATGGAAACAGAAGAGGACTGTTCATGTGTGTGAAGTTAAAACACGTCTAAGCACTTGTAAGCTTAAGGTCTAGTTTTAAAAATTCATTATGAACCATCATTTTATTGCCTTTATATTTCCCGTGAAAAGAGGATTTGATACGTTAATCATTTATTTTTTTAATCAGACAAAACTTCTCTGTAACTCTACACATTCCAGGAGAGAAATGAAATGCAGAAAATAAAAATCACTGTCAGCCAAATTGTGTAGGAAGTTTTCTATGGGACATGTTTTTTTAATATCTTAAAGCCACTCCTCCAGATTGTATTTCAGGGACAATACGAGAGTTTAGACTTAGAAAGTGACACCAGAGATCTAAGCACTGGAAGGCATTGCCTGTCAGTCACTTCCAAGGACAACTTGAAAAGGATTAATGCAACTAAATAAATTGAGCATGAACTCAAAAACTTGGTAAAGTTGAGTCATAGCAAATATTTCTATGATGCTGACTGCCTGAGAAACCAAGCCTTTCTGTTTCATAATGGCACAAACTACTTTTTAAAACAGTCAACAGTGCTGTTTTCTGGTAATGCAAAAAATCTTCCTTTATACAGAAGACAGGTTTGTGATTTAGTCCACCTTAAAATGCAGGACCATACTTGCCCACACACTGTATTTTTTATTTATTTTATCATTTGCAAAAATGCAACGTGAGGAAATGGCTTAAAAAATAAATGACTTGAAAGGAAAAAGACAATTTGGTCTATAGATGAGTGAGGTTCCAGATGTAATTCTAGGGGTTTTTTTTTTCTGAAAGAAAATTACCTTAAAATTAACATAAGATGGTGTGATCAACCAAATAAAGCTTTCCATTCTGAAACTGCAACATGAGGGGTTTGAGCATATGAAAGGAAGGAAAACACTTTTAGTATGGCCATACATTTAGCTCAGAATGAGCAAATAGATTATATTTAAAGAATGCTTTTTCTGGTGACCAGCAGTGAGGTTCAGAAACAAATCCCTTAAACCACTATTATTAGCCATCTCAGAGGAGAGAGATATTTTATCTGACTCTGCCCCAGTTTGAAGACCTCTCAGTAATATGAATAAATTGATGTAAAATTATATGAAACTCATTTGTCCTAATTTCTAGGGCCTACTAAAGAGACTCATATTGCAAGTCTAATCTAAGGAATGATGCTTTAGAGGGGTAATCTCCTGCTCCTAAACATAAAGCTTTCTTCCCACCAGCTCTTCTCCTTTGCCCTAGAGAGGTTGTGATTCTATTTTATATTTCCAATATAAATGAAAGTCTATCATCTTAATAGTAGTTGGGAACATTTAAAATTCAAGATACAGTTTCTACATAACGCCAGAATTATATTGAGGCACAGCCTACAAGCACCACTTTCTTGCTGCATTAATTAATTTGGAGACAATCTAGGTGTGTACTCCTAGTTCAATTTACATTCAGTTAAATGGCTAAAGAAAAAGATGGTTTGGTTTGAGGTTTTTTTCTGAGGTGACAACCTTCCAGAAAATACTCTTCTTCAGAAAACTGCTGCCTATGTTTTCAGTACCTTGGAAAACTGATGGAAATTACCAGAAATGTGTGTCACTTAGAAGAAAAAAAAAAATTAAGAAACCTGTGTCAAATTGTAGTGTACCATTTCCAAGGATGGCACCACAGACTCATGAAGATTTAAGAAAAAAACCTAAAATGAAACAAATCCCATGGTGCCCTGAGTGGTTTTGAAAGAGTGTGAGCTAGGAAAACCACTAGTCTTTAAAAGACAAAAATACTGTGGATTTCTGCCAACATTGTCTTTCTAGGTTTGTATCAGTCCATATTTCCCCTGTCTTTCTGTTGGCTATTTGCCTTCTTAGTACCTTAACTAAAGGGTAAAGTATAAAGCTATACTTGGCTAGCAGGTCATACTGATGAGTCAGTATAAACTGCTTTCTTGGAGGCCAAAAATACCTTTCTTATGATGGAATCATAAGATAATCATTTTATTTAAATTGACAACTAGTACTTATACGAAGTGTCCATGCTAAAAAATAATGGTCTGGATACTTGAGACACAGAGGAGACAGAAGAGCTCAGGCATTGCTTCCAGTGACATCCAGTCCAATGGATACCTGTCCAAGGTAGCCGCAAAGTTTACAGGTTTCTATAGGATTCTGAAGCGTGAAACTCAAGAAAGCAGACTTTGTAGAGAGTAGTAAAATTTCATTAGATGAACTGATAGACCAAGCATGCTGTGTAGCATAGATTCTCTGCAGTGTGTACAGCAATGTCTCTTTTCTAAACAGAAAATACATCACTTCCATTTCTGCATGCATTGTGAGGATTTTAATAGGTCATTTACGGTGCGTAGAAAATTGAAAAGAACAGCATAAAGCTCCTGCTCAGCCCTGCTCACTTTCTAGCACTACAAGTCAAGAACAGCACATTCTTACTTTGGATGCAAAAGGAAATATCTGTTGAATAAAGTCAACACTTGAACTGAAGAGAGGGTGTGAACAACAGTAGACGAGTATCTGTGAGTAATTTTGTGCATGAATATGCTGGTTGTGGGAGAGGAGTGCTGCCTTGCAGGTGGGTAACTCATGGATGAGTCAGGAGCAACTCTGGTGACAAACCTGCAGGAAGTGTAATTCGCATAAACCATTCACACTTAGAGTTCCTTCGAGAGAATGTATGTCTGCAACACCAAATACTCTGCCTATCCACAGCCAACAAAATCCTTCACAAATCAGGGAGCTGAGAACAGTCAGACCACAAGAGCAAAGCCTGTGAAAGTGGCCTCAAGTTACTAAAAGAAAGTCACAAACAAAATGATCATTCTCCGAAAGAGCTGAGAGAAAGAAAAGAACCCACAAAACAAAAAACCCAAAAGAAAACCAAAAAAACCCCCAAACCCTCTCAGAGTCCTAGCACTTCTGAGAGTTCATAAGGTTATGGAAATGCTGCTGCAGGTTTTGTTTCCTTTTCTTTCCCCTCTAAAAAGGGAAGAGAGAATGACATAAACATAAAATTATCTTTAACCTGAAAGGAATTAATTCACCAGCATGACTGTAAGGCAGTTTTCCCCCGTTCTGCTGGAGGAAGAGGCTGATGCGCTCCTGCACAAGTCCTGTGCCGCCCTCTGGTGCCCGCGGCCCGTCTGCGCCTCCCTCGCCGGGAGCAGGGCAGGGCGGGGCGCAGGGGAAAGAGGAAAAATGCCATTGCTGCACAAAGTGCCGCTCCTGCCCGTGCTGCTCTGTTCACCTTGGGTGGTACTTACACAGGCTTGCACCTCCGGGGAGGCGCATTCCTTCCTTTGCTGGAGGTGTGCCCTTTACGTGAACCCGGACCTGGGTGTCCCCGGTAATCCTGCAGCTTCCTCTTCCCTGAGCAAAGCAGTTTTTATAAAGCTCCAGATTTGCAGCACTCAGGCTCTCTGTAGAAATGCCCCAGAGTTTAGGCTTTCAATCAAGCAAGAAACTGTAAAGTGGAAATCTGGAACTCTAAGCAAGCAAAGCCTTTTCTGCATCCAACAATGCCTTTGGAAGAGATCCACGCTGCTGTTTGCATTGCAGGGCAGCCGACCAGCCTTAGTCATGGGCCAGGAACCTGTTTACACCAGGTTGCAGCTTGGTAATAACAATTTACGACTTCTGGAAATGAAGGGGTTTTGATTTGGGTGGTTTTTTGTTTTTGTTTTAAACTATGTGACATTAGCTGTAAAGAAAACAGTGGAATTCCCAGCTGTATTAGCCCTGGTAAACTGAGCTGAGAGTTTGTTGTTGCTGATGCTCCTGTGGTTTCTAGTGTGTTGACACTGAAATCATGTGCAGTAATAGCCAAAATACTTAAACACAAAATACAAACCCTCTATCTAAGGATCTCATTCCATAACTCCATTTATCCTCTCTCAAATCCTTTCCGATGTGTATTGCAACCCTCCCACTGCACAGTTCTTTTTCAAAGTAATTTTCAAAAGTTTTGCCTTTTTCTTTTCAGAAGGCAGCTTACCATCTCCCAAGGATGCTCCCAAAAACTCTGCTTCTCTTTTGCTACTTATCTCTGTTATGATGATGCACTTTTGTAAGCGTTTGAGCCTTACAATGTAGATCAAATTAGATTCTCTGCGGAGGAAGCAATGTAAATTAAAATGAGGGCTTGAGAGACATGTTGGCTGCTGGAGGTCCTTGGCTGTTCAGCAGCTAGAAGAGCTCAAAACTGAGACTGAACAGAGAAGATGAGTTAACATCAGAGAGGGGAGCCATTAGCTCTTAAAGAAAGAGAAGGAATAAGAGTGTGACCACTCCATCATGTGGCATGTTCCTGTCTGTGTCTGTCACGATGAGAGGAGGTGTATGATTGAGCAAGCCACGCTGTTTCTCATTGCCTGTAATTACAGATACACCCATAACTGCACACACAAGCTTATCAGAAAGAGGATTTCACCTCCCTTTGGACATGAGCAATGCTACTACAATTTCTGTCGTAGGCAGTACCTTTGTGCAGGTGGAATTTGGTAGAATTCTCCAGAAAGCTGTAAAGTCTTAATTTTAGTTTTCTAGCTACAGTGGTAATCTTGTCTAAATTATTCAGTACTGTTGCTCAGCTCCAATTCTGGGTCATCTCGTGTAATAGTGACCCTCTCCACTCTCAGGAATCCCACAATGATAACAATATTTTCGGAAACATATGGTCATAAGAGGAAGTCATACACACAATAATCCTGTCTCTATCTCACTATGCTTTGTACACATGCAGAGTCTAAGGAAAAAGCAGCTCATAGTCACATATAGATCACCTGTGTTTGGACAGTGCCACATGTACTGAGACTGCAAGGCCAGCTGTCATTCCATCTACTTTGCTGGTAGGTCTGAGGATTTACCTCCTCTGCAAGCCTGCGGGAGTGGGAATCCTAGATCCAAATGAGGCATATTTAAAAAACAACCAACCAACCAACCTGTATATATATATAGTTCCTGTATAAGATGAGAGCAGAAACTTTAAGACCTGCAAGTTATAACTGCTTATGACTTACAACTGCCAACTCAGTCCTTGGACTTCTCCTTGGCATTTCCTACCGTGATAAACATTTGGCCCCTTGATGAAGCTGTCAGTGTGCATAAAGACTTGCTGGACTGGGGGCTTAGGGTCCAAACCACTTCTCCACTGAAGGTAAAAGGAAATTCCTTCTTAGCTAGAAGTGCTAAGAGGCTACATAGATCTAATTACAGCAAAGAGGGAGACTACACCACACATTTTCTTTCATAGCTTTCATCACTCTCTGGCACTGGATAAAGAAGTAGTTCTCCTTCATCTCTGAGCAATAAAATCATCACAGCCAAGTAAAATTAATATTTTTTGTGACATTTAATGAAACACAGCTGGATCAGCAAAGCATATCAACAGGCTTGATCAAATACTTATAACACTTACTGATATTTTCTAGTTTTATTTTCACGCTTCCCTAAGATAATGAATGGGAACATGGTAAAATACATGTAAACATTTTCAACTGAGGTGTGTTGCATTAGTTTAATTTGGGTTTTAAACCTGCTTTAATGAACAGTTTGAAGGTTGCTACCCCACTGACTTCTAAATTTTATCCTCAAGATCAATTTTATGCTCTTCCAGTTTATTCTGAGGTAACAGTTATTGCTCCTATTTTTAGCAAGTAACAGTTTTGAAATTAACATTTATTTGATGCTGAATCTTCCATTTGTTTCCAATAAAGGGATAAGATTTTCCCCACATGCAGTTGCCTGCATTAAACCTTAATTAGAAAAACGGAAGAACAGATCTTTGAGAATTCAGTTAACATTTGCTAGCACTTCATTAACTAATGCCAAATGCAGGAAGGAAGTAAACATTCCATTCTTTAAGAAAATGAATGAACGTTAGAGCATTATTATATGGAAAAAATAACATCGGAAACATTATCACAGGCAGAAAGTGTATTATTCCATTCTGATACCAGAGAAGGAGAGGGAAAGCAAACCCCAACTTCAGTTTTGACCAGCTCATACAGTTACCACTGTTGTTTTACAGTAAAATTTGCATTGTAGTTGTTTCCAACAGCAACAACAAAAATATGAGGGTCTGGGTTTACCCTTTGCTTTCCCTGGCTGTAGCAAGCACTGCCCGTGGTAGGGGTGATTTCAGCTGTGCCTGCTCTCCCTGTGCTTGCAGAGGCAGTGAGGTGCCAGGGCATGCTGGTTGGCGTGGCAGCCCTGTGTTTGCTGCTGCCGCTGCTGTCGTTGAGCTCTGATGACCCTCATGGATGAAACCAGCCCTGGCTGCCCAGAACTGTGAGGTTTTTATCCACAGTGTCATCTAGGGAGTCATGCTGCAGGTAACCTAGTACAGGGAAGTGAGTGCCAGCCTCTGAATAGCTATGATCTCCAGAGATAAAACTGAGCAACTTTCCTCTGCTCCCAGTTATTGCTGGGACAAGCAACTGGCTGGGACCCTTGTTGACTACAGCTGTGTTGAAATCCAATGTCAAGCACTGCTGTGATGGCCGTGCCTCCATGATGATCCCTGCCTTCCCACTGGCCTTGGGACTGGTGACTGGGCTGTGAGCTGCCCTGCACACATACAGAACAATACACCCATATATATCTCATCACCTGCATACAACTGTTTGTAAAGCTGAAATACTATTAGTCACACTATCCAAAACAGAACTACAGTAAGTATTGAATGTATAGTGCTTCTGAGGATAAATAAATGTTGCGAGTCAGAGGGAGCACCAATAACCGAGGTTATTCAGTTCAGAAAGGAACAGGGGTGTAAATGTCATGGCCTATTAGGGACTGCATGCTTGAAGGAAGATGCTATCACAACATTCTGTTGTTTACCTCTTCCTTTCCCTTAGAGCTTTCCTGAACCTCAGTGCTTTTGTGCTTAGCTGAAAGGGAAATCCACAAGAACATCATACATAGTGTTCCCCAAACTCGTAAGTCTGTAATGCTCTTTGACTATGTTTCAGGATCAAAAGACAGGACCTTGTATCTCCTCACCCCAATATATGGCCTAATGAGAGTAGGCGCAACTTCATTTCAAGGGCTTTAACTTTTTCTATTTAGTTATGGTGCTAAATATCTTTCAATCACAGCAATAAAAGCACCTAATGATAATAAATCCCAAAACTGCTGCTATGGAAGTTGGACCTTCAAAATAATTAGGGTAGGATTTAATTTATAATTGTATTTTTCATGCACAACTTTCAGTAATCTGCTGATATTTGTATTGGTAAAGAAATGTTCATAGTGTGCAGTTGCTCAGCTGGATTCCTACATAATCTTAAGAAAAACAAAAACTGGAGGCAATTAGTACCTGTAAGTATCTGAAGCAGACGGATCCAGGCTCTTCTCAGCAGTGCTGAGCAATAAGACAAGAGGCAATGGGCAGAAAATGACACTCAGGAAGTTCCACATGAATATGAGGAAGAACTTCTTTGCTGTGCAAGTGACAGAGCACTGGAACAGGGTACCCAAAGAGGTTGTGCCATCTCCCTCACTGGAAATATTCACAAACCATGTGGATGCAATTCTGTGCAATGTTCTTGAGCATGGAGATTGGACCAGATGACCCATTGCAGTATCTCCCAACCTGACCCATTCTGAGATTCTGTGAAATATCACCCTGAGAAAGGCTGGGCGCTGGAGAAATGCCTCTCTGCTTGGCTAATCTGCAACTTGTCCACTGGAAATACTCCCTCTAGGGAAGGTAGAGCATCACTGAATGTTGGGCTGCTACTTCACACACAGGCGTGTGGGCACTCCTGATGGTGATTGGAAGCTATGGCTTAGGGTGGACTTGTGCAATCCTGTGTATTAGGGACACATTCTCTTCAGGCTTGGGTGAGTCTTCTGAAGATTTACACTTGTGCTACACAGTAATCTATGTGAATTTGAAGAGTCTCTTTGGAGGAGAATGATGATTTAGGTGCCGTATAGAGATGGTGTAGCCCTATGACTTTTTTATCTCTAAGACAACTGGAACATACAAATGGATGGCACAAGCAGCAGGAAACTGGCATTTAGCTCTGTACCAGATCCTGTCCTAGAAGAAAAAGGGTATTTCTAAAGGTATAAACCTTTGCACAGGCAACTAGCAGGGAAGCCTGTATTTTTTTTTCCTCATGCTCCGCACCGCCTGCACCCTGGTGCTGGAGGTAACAAGTGGGAAAGGGTGTATGAAGTGCTTTCCAGGGCATGATAGCTCTGAAACCTCCAGCATTTCTCCAAGAAAAGAGGGAAGGGAGGGGACAGAACACACTTTCAGCTTTTACCTTTTCTATGTACCTTGATCCACAGGATGAACTGATGTGAAATAGTAGGGGAGCCTTAAAAGAACAGCTACCCTTTCTTTTAAAAATAGATATATTTATTTACACAACGAATCCAGTTACTCAGTGACAACCTCAACTTTACCAGTGGTCTCAAAGGTAAAGCCACAGCTTAGATTGAATGTGCAGCTAACATAATGCATGAAAACTTAATTGAAGTTGATACATAGAAAGAAAACCTAGTGGCAAAGCCACTGAGAAAGATAGGACAAAAGAAAGTTGGTAATCTTCCCTTTGAGGTTGCATTTTGGTTTTTTTTTCAGGTTTCTGCCTCAAATTAAAATCAGTTAATGAAGTACTTCACTGTGGACCTACTGGTCGATCACTGTAAGGATTACATTTGTCTTTAATGAAGTGAATCTTACTGCAATTGTTCCTGCTCAAGGATATTCTAATAAATGAAGTCTTGCATCCTAATGAATTGCAAGCATATTAGAAAGTTGTGAATAAATAAAAAATCCAAAAATAATTTTTAATTATGCAGGGATTTTCCCCAAAGTGAATCCATCTCAGACAGGAAGGTAGCTTTAAATACCTAGTGGTTTAAAAAGAACCATTTCCAAAGGGAGTATTAGAAAATTAATCTTTTACAGATGCAACGCTCATGGCACCAATTAATTAATGAAACTGGAAATCAGCACAACTTTAGTACAGAAATAGATAAAAAGCTATTAAAACACAAGCATCTTAAATAGAAAATCTGATTTTTTTTTCTTGGTTATATAAGAGTGAAGTCAAAATTAGACTTTTGGTTATAAAAACTTCCTGCAAAATAATCTTTTCTATCTTCACAATTAAGACTGTGAGATGAAACATACCTTAAGCAAGAACCCCTTAGTTATTGTGATGTATCAAATCACCACTGAAATAACTGGAGCTGTACTGATAAATCCCAGCAGAGTGCCTGAACCGTCCAAGTTTCTGTGCAGAAGAGAACTGCAGTTTGACACCTGCCTGTTCTATGGACATTTCAAAACCCATGTGGCTTCACCTGAAAATAAAATGAGCCAAATCCAAATTCTTTAGACATTCTCCTTGCTAACCCACCAGTCTCAGTTATCCTGTTCTCTGCTTCTGATTTCTGCATTTAATAACAAGTCTGATCATCTCAGTTGAGTTAAATAACTCAGGGTTTTTTTGTGCAGTTGCTAATCCATCTTTGTGCAGCCATGCAAAAGTATCACTGACAACTACCACAGAATTTCCACCTCAGCAACAAGCCAACTAAAGCTGAGAGAGTGGGTAAAGTGCCTCTGAACTCATGTCCATAGGGCATAAATCCAAGCTGGAAAATCCAACCAGACTTCCATCTGAGTGGGAGGAGGCAAGATAAATTTGATTAGAAAGTGGCTAAGGTGCCCATTCCTGCTACCACTGCTAAAATAATAGTAGGTGAGGGCAAAAAATGGAGATGACACATTTGCAAACAATCTAAAAAGAAGCAGTCCTCAAATTTACCTGTTCCACAACCTTCCAATGCCTTTACAACAAGGGATGTGGGTTTTCTTATGACTGTTTTTCCAACAATAGAAAATGACTTGATGTCAACTTCTGTTTTTGAATGGCACGGACCGAGTTGGGTGGAGGAGGAAGGAGCCAGCCAAGAGGAAATTTGAGGCTTTTTTGTTTCTCACTGTAAGCAGGTATGCGTTGACTGTACTGCTTCCAAAGGCGTATGCTGCAACTCAGCATTAATAATAGCTCACAAAAATGTGGCTAAACCTGTATAATACACAAGATGTAGTCATAGCACCCTGTAGGACAGCACCTATTATAGTGCAACCTCAAGATGTCTAAGTAGTAAATCCTCTGCCCTCTTCAAGTCCACCACATTTACAACCGATTTCCTCTGTCTCAAAATGAACCTATCTAATAAAGGCAGCAGAAATCAGTGTCATGGGATTTTTCAACAAAATATTTTTGGAAATTTCTATTTCTGGAAAATTCCATTTCTGAGAACTAAAATGCTTCTCCAAAATGTAACTGTTAAAGAACAAGGAAATAAGACATCCTGAGAAGATACTCAGTGGGCTCTGGTGCTCCCGCATCTTGTAATGCTTGTAATTACTTGTGGGTTTTTCAGTCAGATTCCTAAACAGCCTTGCCACACGAAGTGAAAAATAATCCCCAAGGTTTCTGCTGCAGAAACAAGGGGCTGGTAACCCTGAGGTTTTATCGACACTGAACCATAGCTTTAGATGCTGCAGTACAGGGCTGGAAAGCCTCAAATCCCTGTTGATTCAGAGGTTTCCAAACTTATCTCACAGCTGGTCCCTCCTCCTATTGGATCTTAAAAGCCATGTGGCAGCAGTGGAAAGTGAACTTTCAAACTCAATTTTATTCCTTAACAAAAGATTTTAATTGTGTCCAAAATTTTTTTGTTGGTTTAGGTTTTTTTGTTGTCTTTGTTTGTTTGTTTGGGTTTTTTGAGGTGACTTTGGAGGGCTTTTGGGTTTTTTGTTTGTTTGTTGTTTGGATTTTTTTTGTTTGGCCACTGTGGAACATTTAGAACATTTTTTTTCTCTATTTGTCCTTACTCAGAATCTTTGGATTCCCAATAAAAAGGAGAAGTATCATTTCCACCAGCTTTAATCAAAGTTCAAAAATGGAAAGAAAGAAGGAAAAAACTCCTAAACCCGTAGTACAATCCCCAGCTTGTGAAAGCTGTGGAGCTTTCCATCCTAACAGCAAAATTGCATCATTGGTTAGAAAAAGAAACACTCAGAATGGTTTTGCATTGAAAATACAGATGAACAGAGGAGCTATGGCCTTTGTCATCATAATCAGAAAACAAAGCGTCAATCCCGTTATTTACATAAGACAGAGCTTTGTATTTCCCTGCTTTTTATTTAAGTGCTTTTTTTGAATCTTGGCCAGTGAAAGAAGAAATTAGTTGAGAGGTTTCAGATGATGTGAAAAGAATGAAAAAAACCACTTTTAAAAAAAAAATTCATTCAAGTGTTTTCACTAAACAAAATCAAATTGTGATCTTTTATTCCAATTCACTAAATTTTTATCTTGGAATATTGTGGAGGAAAAACCAGTTGTCTGTGATACACTTTGGTCTGGTGTTCTAAGAAAATAAGGAGTACCTTATCATTCTCTCAGTGTGTCTCTGCTTGCTTGTCCTCCTTCTCTCTTCCCACATCCCCAAAAGGTTTTGAATCTAGTTTTGATGAAATGTGTCAGAATGTTCTACAATTCTTACGGTCTCAGCAAAGTGGGCTTGTGAGTAAAGTTGGAAAAGAAACACTATTAATAGATCATTAGGGGTAGAAGAACAAATATAAATCTTATTAAACATGGGAGAAGTTGCACCAGAATTTCTCATTATGATCCCACCACTAACAAATCAGCTCATTAACAGTGCTGGGGAATTCAGGTTGTCTGTTTGATAGTCTTCTGGCTGAATGCACAAGGCAAACCCAAATGTTTCAAAGAAACAAGAAACAGCAAAATAGAGACAAGGATAATGCTCTGAAGAAACAGTAGGGAAGACAAATATTCAGGAATTGCCTTCAGCTAGGAGTGGTCTAAAAGGATGTTTTCTTCCCACATTTGATCACAGTGAAAAAAAAAAAAAAGAAAAAAAGAAAGAGTCCAAACTATTGTTATTGAATCTAGAAATCTACTGAGACTGAATGATCTGATGAAGTGCAAAAAGGCAGGCCGTGAAGGAGAAGAAAAAGGCTCCTCACCACACAGAACATTGCTGCCAGACAGTGATGGAGATATAAGTTGAAAAGAGCAAACATGCTTTCAAGGAAGCATTCAGAGATAGAACACAGGGCCCATTTCATCCTTTTTTATAATGTATTATGACTGTGAATAGAAGAATCAGTCATGTTTTGAAAAAACTCTTCACAGGTTATTAGTTAATGACTTATATATCTTCCACAGGAGTGGCCTTAAACTTCCAAGTGCAGCTGGGCTTTGCCGTGAGCTAGACAGGGAGGGTATGGCAATACTGGGATGCCACTAGGAGGAGTTGCACTAGGGGGTCATACAGCCCAAGGCAGAGGAAGAATGAAGATCACACTTGAAAAGGGTTGAAAGAAGCATTATAAAAAACCCAGGTAGCACGGCAAGCCTGAGGGAAACATGGCATAAAGCCAAAAGCCATCTAAAAAGCAAAAACCCCCAAACTGGAAAAATAGTCTTTGAATGATGGACAGAGGAAACAAGACATTTTCTGGAGCAGCTTCTGGTGAGTTCCCACCTCATCCTTTTCTCTTCAAAACAAAGCTGTCCACTATAAGTAGTTCTTATCCAGGTTTGCTACCCGGGTGTACTAATCAGAGGGCTTATGGGGTCAGTACAGAGCCAGGTGAGAGAATGATTGCCTGTGCAAGGCAACAAAACCAGCCAGGGTGTATTGAGGGCTCTGTAGCAACTGCCCCATGACAGTAGTCCCTCATAGTAAGCAAAAGCAGGATAAACTGGTCTGCAATTACCAAGAGGGCTAATTCACTCCTTTTAACATAACATAGATCTTAAATGAGATTATATTACATCAGAAACAAGGCAAAGTTTGAGGATATTTGTTGAAAATTGGTCTAATGATTCTTTTGTCATTGTAATTCACACCTTTCACCTTGCTAATATCCAGCAATTGTAAATTGGCATACTACCAGAAAATGAAAGTAGTATCTTTCATCTGTCCTGTTTGCTTTCTACTCTTTCCCCTTCTTTCTTAGGTAGTTTTCATACATGATGGACTTTCTTTTTAAAGCTGCTAGTCATTTCTAGTTTGTAACCACTGTACAGACAGCTACCTGTTTGTTTTTAAAACACGAGCCTTTTTTTTTTTTTTTTTTTTTTTTTTTTTTTTTTTTTTTTTTTTTTCTTTCTGGCTAAGCTAGTGGCAACAAAGTACCTGTGCAACTCTGTGCATTTTACAGTCCCTGGCTGACAGCAGATTACACCAAAAGAAATCATGACTCCTTAACACATCCTACACCCTCCCAGGGCAAGTGGCCTACAGGCATTTTGTTAAAGACAACAAAGAAACTCACAAGGACGATTTCTGGAGGTACCAGACATTGTCAAAGCTTTTCTAAAGCTGGCACAGAGCCAGCGGCCTGACCCTGTCTTTGCAGAGACTCAGAAGGGAGCCCAAACCATGAGCTGGGCTGCCCATGTATGGAACGAGGGGTCTCCAGCCATGAGCACCTCCACTGCAGGATGGGGAGAGCGCATGGTGGGCAGTAGGTGTGGTGGTGTGGGGATAAAACCCTGGAGAGGCGAGGAAGGAAGGCAGCTTAGGCTGTTTTGGAGGTGGTATTGCTGAGCTGGGCTGAGCCCCAGCTGCTGGCCTTGCCTGGTCCCCTCCCACAGCAGACAACCCAGAGCCCTGCAGAAGCTGTTATCATCTGCCACCATGAATTACTCGCAGAATTTCTCTTCCCTTTAGTCCTCCAGCAGATGTCTTGTGGCTCAGATTCAGGAAAATCACTACACCCATCTTGGACACAGTAGACAGATCTTCCAGTGGCACTAGAAGCAAGGAAGGAATTTGCCATGCCCTTATAAAGACAAATTTTCCATGTACCCAGAGTCACATGGACTGCAGGGTTAGGAATTGCCTGTTTCAATTAACACAGGCAACTGTGCCCTGAGGGTGATGGTAACATTGATATATCTTTATATTCTATAGTTTGTTATTTATTAAGTATTCCTTTCCGGAAGAATCATCGGAGAGGAGAGGCTTCCCTTTGCCAGGAAGCTTCTTCTCTCAAGATTCCAGTTCCATGAATCAGATTTCTGTTTAACTCATTTGTTCTGGCACAAAATACAGCAGATTCATTCCATGCAGACAAGTAACAGCAGAAAGGGATGCAAGCGTCTTTCAGGGGGGAGTAAGCTAGCATATGAAGGGAAGAAGTTAGTGTATCAAGCCAAATTTGATAGCTTTCTTTTCTTCAAGCACACGGAACTTGCCAAGTAGATGCACTCTGCTGTCAGTTTTTAGCTTTCTTTCTCTTCCTTTTCATTCTGTTAGGAGTCAACACTGATGTTTTGTAAACACCTGCACCCCAGTTTAGGAAAGAACTATGACTATGGGGGCAGCAGGAAGAATTTGCAAGTTTTGTTACAGTGCTGAGATGCTCTCAGTAGATATAGGGGCATACTTGATTCAAACAGCATCACAGATCTGTTTTCCTCCTTTGGCTAAGCAAGATTTAATCTGTTAGAAGGTTTGGTGGAAATCTTTAAAAAATATGTGGTATAAAAATACCAAATTGGAACTCTGAGGTAAAAATACAGCTTTGCCTTTCCACTTACAGCCTGAGGTGCATGTTGTTTGCTTAATCACAGTAATCAGTCTGGTGCATCTTTCCATGTTTTCAATATTAGATTATCTGAGGATATAAAATCAAGTTGGCAGAATGAGTCAGCTGATAGATTATTGCCTACTAAAGAAAAAGCACAGGAATGTCATTATATTTGCCTACAAAGAACCATGTGTACCTATGAGGTTGTAAAAATAATAAGCACAAATTCGATTACTGCTAATATGCTCTGCTTCATGTCTCAGATATTTTTTACAGAATTTTTTGTTAATATCCTGGAGTTGACAAAATGCTTCAGAGAAATTAAACTGATGAATACTATTTCATTTGCCTCATTAAAAATACAAGCAATAATACCACAAGAACAATAAAAGTTATTCTGAAAAAAAACCAAACCAAAACAACAGTTTCAGGTCTATGGTATCAAATACAATTAAGAAAATGGCTCCAATGTTAATTCCTATGTTAATAGGAGTACAGTTCAGCTTACTAAAATGCTTTTTTTTCTATTTTGGAAACCACGCCTAATTCTCTCTTTTTGTGGAGCTGAAAAAAGATATTTCAATTTGCACATATACATTATATATTACCAGCTAGAGCTGGGATAGAGGATTGCTGTCTGCTAGTCGCTGCTGCTGCTATGCCTTTACACAGCAGGAAAAAAACCCCAACAGTGGATGACAGTGGTATTCAATTAATAGTCCCTCTGGAAACTGGAAACAGTTCTCCGTGCTGCCACTGGGAGCCTGAACATTCTCCCACCCTTTTTCCTGACATGCCTGTGGTATAGCAACTTGACAGCTCTCCACAAGTTTTCCCTCGGGTCTGGTCTGACCAACGGAACAGATAATAGCTATAAATACCATAAATTTATTTAGCTATAAATACCATAATACCAGTGGGGTCCTTCAGGGAGTTGGAGGGAATCACAGCAGGAAGGTGGTCTGAGTAAAACTGAAAGACTGATGGAAAGGGTTACCCGAGGTTCACCAAGTAACAAAGACCATATTTCTATAGATTTGGATTGAAACCTCGCAGCCTTCAGCTGAGTCCACAGCCAGTGGGAAGGCCTGGCACGCTTCCCCACCAGGAGCACTTTGGAGGTAAAAGGCATCTGTGGAAGACTGTGACTAGAAACCAAGTGCTCATTAAAGCCAATGAGTCCCTCCCACAGGAAGGACTGTCCTTCAGGAACAGGCTGCTCCAGTGTGGGTGTCCCACAGGTCACAACTCCTGTCAGCAACCCTGCTCCCATGTAGACTCCTCTCTCCACAGGGCCACAGATCCTGCTCCAACATGGGCTTCCCATGAGGTCCTTCAGGTACATTCACCTGCTCTGATGTGGTCTCCTCCATACACTTCAGGTGGATCTCTGCTCCACTGTGCTCCTCCATGGTCTGCACCACAGGCTGCAGAGGAACCTCCAGTGCCTGGAGCACCTCCTGCCTCACCATCTCCACTGACCTTGGGTCTGCAGGACTGTTCCTCACACATATTCTCACTCCTCTCTCTGGCTGCAGTTGCTTTTGTACAATAAGTTTTCTCTCTTCTTAAATGTGTTATCCTAGAAGTCCTGCCACTGTTGCTGATGGCCAGCAGCAGGTCCACTTTGGAGCCAGCTGGCACTGGCTCCATCAAACATGGGGGAATTGCCTAGCAACTTCTCACAGAATCCATGCCTTCCCTAGCCTCTTCTCCAGCTACCAAAACCCCATAATGCAAACCCAATACAATATTGCACCGTTCTGGCTTCCCTGGGGGAAGGGCAGATAGCTACACAGCTGGCCATCAGTCCTCATCCAAGGTCTTCTCTTCCCATGGCCAGGAGTAGAGCCCTCTCTGATCATCAGTGAGGGGAAGCTGATATTGCAAGGGAAGAAAAAACTAATGTGGAAGCAGCAAGGAAAAACAGCAAACTATGATACTGAGATGTGGAAGGAAGACAACTTGCCTGAGCCCTCTCACAACATACCAAAAATCCAAAATGGCAGAGCACAATGACAGTTTCCATAGATTTTTCTGTCACAGAATCCATGACCACTAGCCATTAAAAAAGACTTAATAGTCAATAGCTTCCTGTCATCTCAGATATTTACAAAACAAGAGGGACACAGGTGCTGCCAGCCTGTCCTGGGTCGTGACCATGGTGACAGTCACACTGCAGGCATGGGGAATGCCACAGCTCTGGTGAAGTGACAGTCCCTCACTGCTCCTGAGGATTATCTCCACCGATAGAGCAGCATCTTCCTACAGCAACATGCTTTTTTCTTCCCCCTGGATAATTTCTCTCTAGTGAAGCCTTGCAAAATTGCCCAGTATTGCTCTCTCTGGGCATGAATTGGTTGTAGGATGGTTGATTAGCTCCTTCCTTCAGCACTGTCATGAGAGGAAAAGGCATGCTCTCCTTAATTTAATAAGGAAAATAAATTGAATGAAAATGAAAAAAATTCTTAATGAAAGGTGATTGGTTTCATTTTTTTCAATAAAGAATAAAAATCTGAATAAGACTAGTGTCCCAAATAGTTCTGATAATCTTCAAAACTTCCACTTGAAGGAAAAGAGTTACTGGAAAACATTTCTGAGGCCAGAGAGAATTCTGTATTTATTAACAGGCAAAGTTCAAAAGATTATTCACACAGAGTCTTTGATATTTTATCATGCAAAGGAATAATCCTGATAAGAAAAAACGTTTTGGCAAGAGCGCTCTCACTGTTGAACACATGATGGTTACTCTGGAAGAGGGAACAAGATCTGGCTTGCTGAAATGGCACTGCAAATGCAGAAGAAAAGCAGGTTTTACTGAACACTGGTTCTAGACACTTCTGTAGGTGTTTGTCCAATTTCTTGGACTACCTGTCACACAGCACTAGTGGGAGGAATGAAAATAGAAAAGCCATCTCATTCATGCCATTTATTTTTCCTCTTTCTCATTCCTGCTGGTTTTAATGTTGGGAAAGTATTCTCCAGGGGGATCATAAGGCCATTTGTCTTTGAATCACAGAGAACAACAGGCAGCTGGTGAAAAACCACTCTGGGGGAAAAGAAATCCAAAGCACAAGCCATCAAGGTGAGTAGTATTTCCACCCATGGTTTTGCAAGAGATTAACTATTAATAAAGATTTAACTAATCTCTGCTTTGCCTGTACAGCTGAAATATTTATAATGGCCATACATCTTGCAGATCTGTTGTATTTCCTCCATGGCAAGTCTACAACAGTGAATATAGCTGCAGGCTATTTTCTGAAATTCACATCATTGTGCTTTTCTGACCCTTTTTCTCCATTATCATTAAAAAGAAAAAGGAAAAAGTGGTTTTTTCCACTTAGACTCTGTTGTCACTCTCGATGCCCACCATATATTATTTTCCTCCTCATTATCTCAGCCACAACAGTAAAAGTGCAGAATGAAGCACAGGTGAAAAGGCAGGAGCTATCTTAGAATGCCTGATGTCATAAGAATTACCTAACTAGCCAGCTTCCCTTTACAATCAGATTTTATATGATACCATGGCTATAAACCTGTAAGGTGTTTTTAGTTCTGGCTTTACTTCTACCTCTTTTTGTTTACATTTTTTATCATCTCTATAAGCTTGAGTTTTATTTTCTTTACTTTGATTTCACAAATATTCTTATTCCTGTTTTAGGTTGCATGAATATCTGAGGTTTCTAGAACAGACTAAACCTTGGTTTTCAGGACAACCCACAACTTCTAGTGCTATACTAAAAGCCTTTTAGCCACAACCCATAAAACATGCATCACCATGGAAAAATTTTATTGATAGCCTTTTTTTCTCTCCTGGTTAAGAGGTACCTCAAACTTCAGGAGAATATAATTTCTAGCCTTATAATTGCTCCTAGTGCAATTAGCTGTACCCCAGCTTCACTCCTGTGTCTCTTCAGGGCGGGAAGAAGGCCAGGGAAGGTGGGAATCCACTGTCTTCCTAACAACACCAAATGAGTTGCAGGGGCTTCAGTCACAAGTGTCTTGGAAAAAGGCCAGCTGCTATATGTGGAAGCCAAGTGAAATGCAGGTGGCAGTCTCGATATTTTGAGCTGTTGTGATCTCATAATATGACACTAAATTAAAACAAACAAACAAACCAAACTAACTAGATCAGATTTAACCTTTTCCAGTTCTGGATAAAACATTATCAAGAATGATTTTGGCTTTCATCTCTCTTCAATTAATATGTACCGCCCTAGCAAATATTTTATGAATCCCATTGGTTTCTGTGCAGCAAAAACAAAAGTTAAAATACACCAATCTAAAGGAAACGATTTTGCTTTTGGAGTGTTGGGCCTTTTCGTTATTTTTTTTTCCCTTTTCTTTTTTTCTTTTTTCTTTTTTTTTTTTTTTTTAATCTCTACTTTATTCTTTTGTCCAGAAATTACAAAATTGGTTCCCAACTTGGAACACAATTGTTTATGACAATAAATCAGTTGACTTCACTGTTTCAGTGCCATCCAAAATGACTGTGTAATCTGGAAAAAAAATAATTGTTCTGAGGAGAAAGGGAGCAGTGGACATTTCCCAGGCTTTTTTGACCTTCTGAGCAAGAATTGGAACTTGCCTAGTGGTTTAGATGTTAATCTATCTACCCAGTGTGTGGGTGTGCTCTGAGTCACAGCCAACATGTGCACTCACTTCTAAAACAGGGCTTCCTAAATATTTTTGTAAGGGTAGCTTTTGTTTAACTTTCATTTGGCAAAGTCCCACACTGGGAACAGTCAAAAGCTCAGGAAGGACCATATGTTGTGTGTAGAGCTGCTAAGGACAACTTCGAAAGTTTTCAAATCTTTTTCTCTCAAACTGAAGAGAAGACTCATCCCTCTCCCTAACATGATTCAAGATATTGCTTTTTTCTCACCCACTTGCCAGAAAACCACATCTGTCAGACTTCAAGTATGCAATAACTGTCTGTCCACAGTGAAGATAAATGTCTTTTTGTCTGGGTTTTTTGTTGGTTTGTTTTTTTTTTTTTTTTTTTTTTTGGTTGTTGGGTTGGTTTTTTTTTTTGTTTTGTTGTTTGGGGTTTTTTTAGTGTTTTGTTTCATTTTCATTTTGTTGGTTTTTTTTTGTTATGTGTGTTTGTTGCATTTTTCTTCTCAACCCATGCCCAGCTACCAAAACTCAAGGGGTATTCTGCTGAGGATGTTCCAGGCAACTGTAACCATGTAAGTCTGAGCAAACAGGATACAGTGGCCATATACAGGCAGTGGATACTGCAGAGATTTCTGCAAGGAGAAGTAATTTTTTTTTCATATTGCTCTCCCTATTACATAACTGGGAATGGGGATAATGAACGTGTTTCAACCAAAGCATCAGAGGTGTTATGAATTGCTTTCTCTCTAGGAGGCCCTGTTATTAACCCAGTTACTCTTGGTAATAATACCTGCTGCTCTGCAAACAAGCCTGAAAAATGCACTGGGGCCAGATTCAATAAAGGGCTTTGGTGACTCAGCGTTAAGTTGATGTAATACCCCGTGTTTAAGATCTCAGGCCTTTGAGCAGAGTCTGAATCCTGACCAATAGATCTATAAAGTGCACAAAGAGTGTTAGGAGCTTGCAAAAACAACCCTGAGCAGCTTAGCATGTACCTGCATAGACCTAGCCAATCAAGGTGGCTGGGCGGGGAGAGATACCTTAAAACCCACCTGTCAGACCAGCAAGGAGATACTTGCATTTGGTTGGGATCTGAAAATTGGATCCCTCCCAAAATATAACTTTTTTGGGCTTTTTTAACCCCCTTTATTTATTTTCCTTTTTCTCCTTCCCTTCAGAGAATTGTGCAGGCCCTATGCTTTTTAATGTTCTCTCTTTGCCATAGTTGCCACACAATCAAAAGAGATGCTCCTGCTAAAAGCAGTGACCTGGGAATTGGATGTCCTAAGTTTGGTTCCTTGCTTTGGTTGCACAGTGAGTGTGGGAAGGGGGCTGCTATTCCTGCCCACCCTCCTCTCCCCCAGCTTATGCCATAATCAGCTCTAAAGTAGGTCAGTCTGAGTGGGCTGGACGGATGTGCTCCTCATCCTCCATCTGCAACTGTGCAGGGAACATTTCAAGAAACACTAGTCCATAAAGAGAAAGAGCACATTAGGCAACTGAGTCAGGTTTCCTCATGCTCAGGACACTCACTTGGCATGAGGACATCCAGGTTTCTGGCCCTTTCTGTGTTTTAACCACTGGCAATTGAATGTGAATGACAAGAAAAAGAAGTCCTAGCAGGGAAACTAAAACTCAGGCCTGTCCAGCTCTGCTCGGAATGAGTAACCAGCACCAGGCTGGTGGCATGGTTGAAGTGGGACTGTCTGTTGCCAGAGCAGCCTCTCTGCTGCTGGCATGGGTCTGTCTCAAGAGACTTAAAAGATTTGAACCTTCTCTGTTCAAATAGGGAATGAAAATCTCCAAGTCCTCTGAAGTAAATACTCGGTTTTCTATGAAGTGCTTGGGCAGAGAAAAGGAATTTTACATTTTGGCAGCTAAAAGCAAGAGTCACTGCACGTAATAAAGTGAGAAATATGTCCCTGAAAGCTGAGTATGTTTAGAGTATACTTGTGATTCTAATTGTCCTTAAAATAGCTTAGTTAGGGGTATGTACAAAGTGACACTTGAATTACTCACTCAACTCCACTAGGATTGAGACATCTCAGGATATGCACAGACATACAGCTTCAAGATCTTGGTAAATTGAAGAGAAAATAAGTTTTTGAACTTCATCACCATCAGCTTTGTTGGGATTTTAGTCTTAAATATCTCAGCTGGGTCAAGTCCCAGGTCAGGAAATCTGGTATGGATTTGATACCTTGCTCCTTTTAAATGAGCAGCAAGGGATAGAGTCTCCTGCAGGCTGCAGTGCTCCAAACCCCATCCTCTGCAAGGAAACACCATGCAAAATTTTGTTCTCTGTTACATCATTACAACTTTGACAGCATAACTGGGCTAAAAATATGATAGCAGGGTTGGTTTTTGGTTTTATTTTTCATAGGAAATGTTATGCTATGTTATGGTGAGAAATACAAGTAGACACCTCACTACCAACAGCTTTATGTGGCCAGAGCAGTAGAGCCTCTACCCCCTGGGAATCCAATACAGCAGAAACCTTACAGACATGATTGAAGAAAAAAAATCTCAAGAGAGTCAGAAACCTTCCCTGACCCAGGACTACAGTGGGCCGTAGATTTGTGTGTGCGATGCCTTTGAGAAGTGACATGTATGCTGAGCAATACTGCAGATGTGTTCTGAGCCCATTTTAAACTTCCTTCTGCTGTTTTCTCCCTGAACATTGTTTCCCTTTCTTGCAGAGTTAGCCTAGGCCAGCCGCCCACTGTCCCTCAGAGCCCATCTTCCTGCACAGGGAGCTGCACGCCTCCAGCTGCTGGTAGCATTCCCACCCTCGTTACCACAGCAGCACAAACAGCAAAACATTAAACACAAGGATGCTGTGTGGGCAAAGGCCCTGCATCCTCAGGGTTCCTGAGCAGCCTTTATGCAGCTGCCAGGCCCCTGGAGGAGCCTGCAGAGTTGGAGTGTTTGCTCCATCTCCTTTTTTAGCTAAGCCTGGCATTTTTTTCTGGGACAACTAAGAAAATCTGTGCAAAATGAGTAGTCAGCAGTGGTTATACCAACTTTACACAGAGAAGGTTTTAGTTGCCATTCTACTCAGAAAGAACATAACACAGTCTTTTCTCAAATATACTTCTCTTTAACCTTTGACAGGTACATTTGCCCCTCTTCCATATCTTCCTGGGCTCCACCCTTGCATTGCATAAGCCCTTCTTCCAATGATAGTTCAACACACAGGAATTCACATGGAAGTATGTTTCAATGTGGCTCTGAGTGGAGAAGCATGTGAATAGCATGTGTATTAATTTTGGCTTGTTTTCAGTTTAATTTTTTTTCCTTTAGACATATCTGATCTTCAGAAATAGAGTGATACAGACTTCATTTCCCATTAGCTGACTACAGTTATAGGTTGGATTGAAATTCTCTGATGTGTTAATTTGGCAAGATATCAAAAAATCAGCCAAAAAAGCTGACAGGCAGCACAGTTCCCTGAAAAACAGATTTCCTTAAATAAATCTTTTGTTTTGACAGTATGACAGCTCAGTTCAAGAACTGTATCTGTATTAGAACAGTGTATTTTGATTTCTCCAAGACATGCAATTTAACTGCACACGACTTTTTAATTCAAAATGTGCATTTACTGGAACTTACAGAGAGTGTGTTAGATTAGAAATCGATTCCCTGTTATGTTGTAAAAAGGTAGCTGTTCATCAGGAGATAACTAGGGCTGTTTTTTCTTGTGATCCACCTGAGACCAGTTCTTAGTCTGACATGATTTAATACGTTATTCAACATTCCAAACAAAACAAAAGTGAAGTCATCTTTTCTGGCAAATTTGAGAAGTGATTAAAAAAAGGGATGATACTGTTAACAGGTAATCACCCTGCTTTGAGGATGATCATTAATTTGAAAGTCTAAGTCTAAACAAATGCATTCTTACATGATCAAAGAAAAAAATTAGATTTGAAAATTTAAAAAATGGGACTGAGAATGAGCAAGTGTCTGGGAAAACTGTTCCAGATAAAGACTTTTTGAATACTCCTCCTGGGCAACCAACATATTTTTGTCTTCTCAAGACAGAGAGAAAACAGATATTTCCCACATCATCTCATCAGCACACACATAATACCACAGTCCTGCTCTTAGACAGCAAGAGTGAAATATATTAATTTTACAATGTTTGTTCGAATCTAAAATCTAAGAAAGACAGCATGAAAGTGCATTTGATATTTCATAGCTGAGAAACAGTCATTCAAAACAAGCAAATGAACAAAAAGACCCCAGCCCTCACTTAAAACACAATTTTTGGTTGAAATATCTTTGTTGGGGTCAAACATAAAGGTGATTTGCTTTTAGAATAATTGAAAAAAAAGTAGTTATTAACTGTGTGACAGAAAATTAAAGTGCAAGCACAAAAGTGTACTTTTTTTGTACTTTTTTTGTTTGTTTGTTGGTGAGGGGTTTTTTTGTTTGGGTGTTTTTTTTTTTTTGATTGGTTGTTTTTCAGGGTTTTTTAATAAAAGCTTAGACCAGTGTATTTTTGTCATATGCTCTTCTAGAGTTTTTTTAAAAAAAATCTATATTTGGGCTTTGAGAATGTACAAATATTACCTAAAGAAGCAGCCTAACGTAAGATATTCAAGATACATGCAAACATATTAAACCATTATTAAAATAAATAATAATACAAAGGGAGAAGTACAAAAGGATAGCTTCTATTATTTTCGTTGGAAATTTACATTTGTGAGGAGCTATTTAGGAATACCTAGGACTATGTCACATAGTTTAGAAGTCTGTTTATCCCATTCTAGGAGCAACTACATATATGATACACATTTTTCTTTCTAAAAAGAGTAAAATCCATTGTAATGGCTAATTTACTATTTTTTCCTTTGAAAGCTGCCTCTGCCAAGAGAATTTCTAATGCCTTCAACAAAGTTTGCTCCGAATACCTGGTGAAATAAGGCTACAGACCACAGAAATCCCCAGCTCATATTTCCTTCAAGGGAAGAGAAAGTATTCACCCATGGACTGAATAACACGGCACTACAGCACTAGACCATCCCAGTTCTATGAAGAACATGCCACATGACTAACTACAGGCTAATTTGTCGATGTTGTGACCATCCTGGTGTGTCTTGGAGGTCAAAAAACCCAAACAACTCAAACCACAAAGATCTTAGTTTTTCCTTGCAAGACTTTTAGAGAAACAAATGGCATTAAGCGGAAGGCACATGGAAATGCACAGTCACAGATAGCTAGACCTTTGGATCAGATATAAAGTTTTGCATTTCTTATTGACCTCACATAGCAACACATAGAAAACCAACAGCTCCCAACAAGTAGGTCCAGACTTCCAAAGACATACCATGCTCATTTTGCTTAGAAGAAAGAATTTCTTAAAAGATTTAGGTTTTTTATTTATAAGCTTTAATCTACAGCAGGTTGGCCTTTTGGATCAATCCAAGATATCACTTAGTTTTGAGCTGAAAAGCATCACCCACTGAGGCATAATTTGACCCTTTACAGCTAGAATGGACCCATCCAGTGCTCTGTCTTTTTAATATGTCAGATACACACTCTACCTGTTCTGGGCAAGAGCTTAATACAGCAAATGCAGCGAGGCTGGTCCTTTCTTAAGCCCAAGGGGTAACTCAGTTGGCTTCAAGGGGGGTCACTGCTGATTCATGTCACCAGAAGGTGTAATTAGTGGACCCAGCTCATCCATCCTCAGGTGTTACATGGCTTCCTTCCTCCTATGGATTTAGTTCCTTTGGGCTTGATTTGATTTCTCTATGCAATTTTTTTCAGCCTCTACAGTGCTGCATGTCAGATTTCTGTGGATTTGACAGTCAAACTGAGACTGAGAAATATCTCTCTCTCACACATACATGCAAATTCAATAACACACAGTAAGAAGTTAAATTTCATACAAAAAACTGAGCAATTTGAGCGGACCAGTGACCTTTTACCAAAAAAGGCAATCAGATGATTTAACCCACTATGACTCCCATTTTCTATTTAACAGTAAAGTGAACAACAGAAAGAAAAAAAAACACAAAACACTCCATAAAACAAAACCAATCATTTATATTGCTGGGGTTACAGCAAAACTAAAAATAAAGTATTGTCATCCTGCTTTTAAAAAATCTTTAATAGGACAATAGGCAGCAGAAAGGAAAGTACAGTTTGGTTGGGGTTTTTTAATATCACAGGTATTTTAAATTCAGCTTTCATTTAAGCTCTGTTACAGTCAGTTGGTTATGAGCTTCTAAGTCAGCTCAACAGGACACTGTGATAAGGATGATTTTTATCTCTCTCTTGCCTTTTGCATATACAAAGTAGGGAGTAGAAAACAAGACAAAACTGAAAACATCTCTCCACAGGTAAATGGTATCTTTGCTGCCATCCTTGTCCTATTCAGCTCCTGATAACAAACACAAAGCCTGTACAAAGGGATATTTTTACAGACCGAACAAAGACAATCCTTCAGTCTGGACTAAGTTTTAAATAATCTCCTCATGAAGTTGCCAAAGCAAGCTAGGCCATTCAAAAAGCAATATTTCTTGAGTAGAAAGGGAGAAGGGTTTTTGTTTTGTACTGAATTTTGTTTTGGCAATGCACTGAAATGGCTTCAGGATATACCAGTTCCATTTCTACATTTGCTTAATATTTTGTTCAGACATGTCCAGTCCAGACTTAGTTACCCGACTTTATTGTAGTCAGCTACATTTCTACCTTTCTGTCATACTCATCTTTGGCATGCTGGAAATCTGACTTGGTTATTTCATTAGTCTTTTAAAACTTTCCCAAGCATTTTAAAAGCCAATATGTACAGATTTTATTTGGTTTGTTGCCTGTATTATATTTTCCATAAAATATAAAACAATAGCATTAAAAAAAACGAAGTTTCTCGTTCACAAATAGGTTCTGTGACAGCATGCTTTCAGGAAGGAGGGATGGATTTGGGTATATTCCCACTGTACCCTTATCTAATTTGGATAAAATATCAGTAAGCGTGCCAATGTCTTAAGAAAAAGAGGCATTACATTGTTAAAAATGCCTAAGCCATTGGTTTGAATCACACCATGTCTTGAAAATGCTTTCTTTGCACTCCAGTCTGCTCCTTAAGTTACTAAATCAAAGCTCGTTGTTCATGTTCTCTACCACACAAGAAGCTCCACGCCACAGCACTTTGCAAATACAGGCAGAAAGTCAAAGATTAAAGCAAGTTTCTTCAAGGAGCTTTTATATCAGAGTTGTGCACACAAGCATCCTTTCTTTTGCTCGCAAGTACGCTAATCATATTTCAATTGCATGCCTACAATATAAAGTTAATAGCTTCCTTATTTCCTTCTTTCAGCATTTCCCCTCTACTCCCTCAGTCTTTTCAATTATACAACCTAGATAATTTCTTTCATTTCCTTCCTCCAGCGTCCTGTTTTCATTTCTTATACAAAATCGTATTTGGTCACTTACACTTTTCTTGAGGATAAGCGCATGATAGCAGCATCTCTTGCTCCACCATGGTGCTGTCTGTTGCAGAGGTCAGTGGTCCCTTGAATAGCACTTTAAGAAAATATTTTGGAAAGCTGAGCTCACTCATGCAGGCTTCTGATCTTCTCCAGTACTCTTGGCTTCTCTGTGTGCTGTCACATGTTATCCTCCCTCCTGAGAAACCTGTGAAACGGGTCTGGCAACACACAACTTGTGTGTCAGAAGAGTTTTAATTGATTCATTGCAACAGGTACCCACCCTCATTAAAAAAAAGCTGCTGAAAGGAGTAGTCTCTTAGCGCCTCATTTGAAATTACAGAACCTGCCCAATGTCACAGCTGGTGCACTTTAAAGGGAAACTACTTGCTGGGTTTGTGAATACACAGGAAATTATTTCAAATCAATCTTAACGTGCCAAATAAACCACAAATAGCGGTAGAATTTGGATGCTTCTGCACTGTGGGAATGCAGGAATCCTTCTGCTGTGCAAAAAAGTGGTGAGGGCTGCTACTGCATTTCTCCAAGGCATAATGTCCTGTGGGACAAAGTAGCTCCATCTTGCTCTATAGAGTCCTCTGTCTCCATGATCAGCCACTCTGATCCCTACTGAAAGGGAAAAAATTTGTGGGCCTGATTTCTGAAGAATGCATCTCCAGGAACATGAGGTTATTAGTGCCCCAGTGCTTGGAGGGAGGATTCCTCCACCCAGCAACCATGGAGGTTGCTCTGTCTTTCAGCAGCCGCTGTGTACCCACTCAAGATTCAGTGAGGAGCCCCCAGTCCTGCCCTGCAAGCCCCTCTCAGATCAGTTATCATTTACCTTTACCCTTGTGACCAAGAAGAATTGCAGGTGGACCCTGATTCTGATCCTGTATCAGCTTCACATCAGGGTGCATCTTGTAGTTCCCTACTGCTTTTACAAGCTGATGATACCATCTCCAAGTGAGCCTGTGGTTAGCAAGGAAGCAAAAAGCAAGAGACATGGGATTTATGCCTGACTCTGCCTCTAATTTGCCCTGTCACCTTGGGCAAATTGCTTTACCTCTTGGTGTTTCTGTTTCCCCATCTCTACCACGTGCATAATTATAGTTCACTTTCTTTGGGAAATGCTTTGAAATCTCTTTATAAAATGCAGCATGAAAGAGGAAGCTATCATTATAGGACACTTGTAAAATATTGGGATGTGGCAGACAATAAACACCAAGCATATGAGACTTTAAACATATAAAGTGTTTTGTCTTAAGAAGAACTTGACCTTATTGTAATAATGATTTTCAAAAAGAGATACTCCTACAGAATCTGGCAAAAGCCCAGATTCTATTTTCACAGTGGAATGATGAGAGAAAGATTAAATCAACTCTCACTTCTAGGAACACTACGCCCTCCTGGAAATAGCAATTCCACCAGAGGTTCCTCAGTGGAAAATAGTATAATATGGCAATTTCCTACTTTTCTCTCAGCTAAGTTAATAAAAATATCTCATTTTATAGCCTGTGACCACTTACATTATACTCAATAGGTCTAAATCCTTGCCCTCATTTTCCTTCATCTCTCTTTGAAAACTGTAACTCCACAAAGCTTACAAAAATCGGTTTTGTTTTAGTTTACTCATATGCAGGTAAGATTGAACAGATTGATGCAAAGTTGTGTTTTCCAGAGGTTAAATTCACTCCTATGGGAGCCTTGTACTTCTTTTAATACTTCAGTGAACAAAATGAATGAGGTGTCCAGAGAAGTTGTGGATGCTCCATCATTGGAAGTGTCCAAGTCCAGACTGGTCAGTACTTTAAGGAGCATGGACTAGTGAAAAATTTGCCTGCCCACAGCAGAGGGCTTGGATTAGATGACCTTTAAAGGTCTCTTCCAGCCCAAAGCATTTCGTGGTTCTGTGCATGTATTCTTCCACTTCTGCAGTGCTGCCCATTGAGGAGCCTTCCTCAACAAGGAGGATTGTAAAGGGCACAACAGTGAACTAACTTTCCCCAGGACTTCAGAGCAAATAATTTTTCACCCACTCTACTTGGGAAGACAGCAGTAGCCAGGCTGTGAGAAGAGCAAGAGGATCTGCCTTGGCTTTCCCGCCTGTGCTTCTGCTGGCTTAATCCATGTACTTTCACTGTGAGACTGAAGGCACCTCAAACAATGGCAACATTCTTGAGATGATATACTGAGGACTCATATAAGCTTGAAAAGTAAAACAAATTTGCAAAAGCTTTCAGGAATTATATTGTTTGTGAAGAAGCCAAGTTACTGCTTTTTCCCTCTGCATCTTTCTGTAGGACAGTTCTTAATAGATACTTATGTATCCACTGTCCTGCTTATATTAAAATCTTTAACATGGGTGATAGCCCAGAGATTAAGCTGGACAATGCTGAACTAAAGTTAAGTGGATGTGGAAAAATAGCTTTTTGTGAAATACCTTTCAATTACACATTAATACTGACACATTCAGAAAGCTTACCTGAATCTTGAAACATAATTCTCTACATGACTTAACATGGCCAGCCAACATTATTATAGACCAGGATAATAATGCATATAATAAATGCATAACCTACTTGATTCTTACTCCATAATCCACTAACTTCAGACTCATGTTCCAGGATGTCCTAAGGTTACTGCACCAACAATGTATAGTATGAGGTGAATCACTTAGAGCTGCAAGCTCTGAAACTCTCTAAAGGGCATTTCCAGAAGAGTGTGTATTCATTTGTATTGTCTGAATACATACAGTTGCAGTAGGTGACTTCTCAATAATCACATTCTCAAATGAAGCACATTATCAAACTCATATTGGGTATCAGATAAGCATAATCTGATTTGAATGTCAGTGGAAAGAACTATTATTAAAAAAAGTAAAGCTTTCTGTAGAGAGATAGTATAAAAATTGCACAGGCAATACTTTAATATTTTTTTTCTCTATGTGCAATTCTTCCTGGGAATGGAACATGAAAGGAATTAAACACAGTTCCTCAGTTGTTGGAAATAAAAGGCACAGTGTGAGTTGTTTCCAATTTTTTACAGGACAGAAGTGAAAGGTATCAACTGAAGCTGTGCTATTTGTTTGAGGTAACACTTGGATGAGTGAATGCATTTGATTAAACATCAAATCCTAAAAATCTGAAAACCTTCTAATAAGTTAAGTGAACCAGTATTGCCAACTTTAGCCAAAACACCAGGAAGAGTCGAGTTTGTATACAATACTATTCTGTTGCAATCATGAAATTAAAAGTATGAAGTGGTATCAGCCACCATCTATGTCTTTGGACAGACTCCAAACATTCAAACTGATGCATACATTTCTATGCCAGTTACTGCAAAGACTGTTCAAATGACAAAGATCCCATAATTGCTCAATCTTCCAAGAAGCTTATATCTATAATTATAACCACTGTCTGAAAAAAAAAAAAAAAACCCCAAACAAAACAAAACAAACAGTGCAGGTTTACAGTAACTCGGCAATAGATGCTTTTCTCCACTTCTGTCACTGAAGTGACAAAATAACCAAGTTGTGCTCTCATCTGCTTCCTTATAATGCTATGTTTGCCCTCACCTCAATAACTTTCTGTAACCTACAATTTTGTGTTATTAACTTTCCGTGAAACTGACCAAAGGTTGTTCAGTTTCAAGGCTGATTTGTGAAGATGCCAAAAGTCTGAGGGTAGACCCTAATTGACGTTGAATGGAACAGATTTAAGCAACTGTTTCTTTAAACAGCACAGATTCTCACTGCAGGTAATAACTCTGTTATCTAGTCTTATGTGAATACCAAGTCTTGAATACACTGGTGCAGAGAGGCATGTTATGGTGTCACTCAGACCATTTGGGTAATCTTTGCCTTTCTGTTCTAACTGAAGAACCTTAAAATGCTTCATTCAGCAGAACAGTGTTTGTTTGAAAAAAGATTCCATGTATTGCTGCACAGGTTACAGGACAGGGGCAAGCAGAGGAAAGGGAGCCAGTGCTCTCTTTGGAAGAGATGAAGCTCACTTGGTGAGAAACTGTGCTGAAACTGCTGCCTTGCCCTGGAAGCAGTGAGCCGAGAGGTGATGAAATACTGAGATGTCAAGCGTGGCACTAGGTGAGCACATGTCCACAGTAACTGTGAGCAGGTGAGAGGCACAGCACACACTGGGCCCAGAGCTGCTGCATGTAAAAGGCTTTAGGAAGTGTAATCTTGTTCCATCTATACGTTTAGAGGAGGGGCTGTATCCGTAATCCCAGACACCTGTGATGTAGATCCCTGTGTGTGAGGTGGTCAGCCCAGGCTTTCTCCACAGTCATGGAGAGAACCAGACATGCTGAGGGCATAAATTGTGTGAGCTGTTCCAAATATGTTCTTTAGGAGGAGGTGAGCCCTATTTCCTTTGTGCACTGATTGGCTCTCCGTTGTCTGTAAAGAGGACTCCCCATGACCAGCTCTGAGGTGAACTTCTGCATTTACTAAGATGAATTCTGCTTTTCAGACACTGCACAAAACCAAATAGGTGGCATTTGTTTTTCTAGTCCACTTTTCTATCTATTTTCTTAGACAAGGGTCTGAATAGTTTCCACTAAGCTGTGCCCTGCAGACTCCAGGATGACCCTGGGATTATAAAAGGAAGAGGAACCACAAAGCAATATATAACAATGGCAGTGTTGAACATGTCACTGCCTAGAAGTAAAATTAGGGGGCTTGTGTAAGTCACCTAAAATTTATCCTAACACAAGATTTTCTTGAACATAATATTAAACTGTTGAATTTTTTTGTTAGGTTATTTTGTTTGTTTGTTTTTAATTTAAATTAAACAGTGACTCAATATTTTGATTTCCCAATATCACAAACCAAATGTCATCATGTACTTTTAGGCAAAATATAATTCAAGCATCCACTGGCAGGGTAATTTCTGTGTGGTGTGTATCTGCTGTCAGATACAATGCAGATTTCTGAAGAACAAAGAGTGGTAAGATAACTTGGTACACTGGCTTCTTCATCTGGACTCATTTCAAGGAATGCAGCTTTAAATACCAGCCCATTCAACACTACTATCAAAGTTTTTCCTCTAAACTTCCAGTTTCTTTAGGTAAATGAGCAATCCCATCAGACTGAAAGGACCATGGGAATTAAGTCAGCCTGCTAAGTTGCTGCAGAAACCTGAAGAGCTCCAGGGACAAAAGGTTGGAAGGAAGTGGTGTGCTTTCCCACTCTCTGTGAGGGTGATGCAATGTGTTGTTATCCAGTGCTACTTTTTTTTTTTTTTTCCTAGCTTCAGCTCAAGGGATCAACAAACACACCTGAAGGCAGCAGGGATGTGTTTAAACAAAGGACATGTGAACAGATTCAAACCTCTTAAACAGACTTAAAACAGGCAAACAAAATGACTGCATAAAGGAAAAAAGAGGCAGTTGTAGAAATTGCAAGGGCAAAACCATGCAGAATAATGAATCTAGCAATAAACTGCTGCCAGCACACACAGATTTCCATTTAAGTCTGTGGGCTGTTCCACTGCCAAGTCCTGCCTGTTGAGGAGGGCACAATCAGGTAGAACATTTTTTTAAGGATTAAGTTCTCTTTCCAAACATGTTTTCTCTTCATATTCGGTTATGTTGTGGTGTGAGTGTTTGGCTGACTGGCTGGTGAGCCAAGAGGGCTGATGCCTATGTTTGCTCCTGCTGTAGGCTCCCACATGCAGCAGTTCCCCTCACAGCCTCACTGACTGGCTTCATTACTTGCAGCTTTGAATTGCCCAGGTCTGTAGCTCTTTGTTTGCCAGTACTGAGTCATACTACTCCACTATGGATGAAATAAAGTCAGATGGAAACTGTGAAAGCTCCGTGTTAAAGTCAAAATGCCCTACTCTGGAGGTAAAGATTGTTCTCACTGAAAAAAGTAGAGAGATGTAGATATTCATGTATCAGCCCTGGAATTCTTTATAATGACAAATAAGAGCAATACATAATAAATTTTCTTTTAATGCTCCTACATTAAACAGAAATGGAAGGATTTTATTTTTTGTTTCCATTCAAAATGTATTGATAGAGAGCAATGTGTCCACCACTGGTTGTGCTTGGATTCTTTTCCACAGTTAAGCTCTGTGGATCACCACAAAACAAAGAAGTCAAGAAGCCCAATTAGTATAACTCAAAAAGGGAGAATAGCTGAAGAAAAGAAGGCATAGCTAGACCCCTTGGTTGTGGAAACCTTAGATAGGTGCCTCCCTCAGAGCCCATTTGCAGCTGCTCCCACCTCTTAGAGCATCTGAGTGTACATCAGGGAAAAGAAGCCTCCTTGAGCAGTACTGAGCTAGGTGAAAGCACAGGTGGCCAAACCCCCTGTTTGACACATTCCTCTTGTTGCTTATAATTTTAAGTGATTGTCTGGGATTTAATCTATTTTTCAACTACAATTAGCATAAACTGGCACTTCCTCACCATTAGAGCTGAGACGTATTTTTGTCATGAATGAAAAAACCAGAGAGGTATAATAACAAGAGGAAGAGGATAGTCTTCTCTATTAGTCAGTCCCTGTAGCCAGATTCTTTTAGAAAACAGTAATTTGACATAAATAGACTAGATCATAGAATCATTGAATATCCTGAGTTGGAAGGCACCAACAAGGATCACTGAAGTCCAATTCCTGGCCCTGTGCAGGATATCTCCAAGGATCACACCATGTGCCTGAGAACATTGCCCAAATGCATCTTGAACTCTGTCAGAGTTGGTGCTGTGACCACTCCCCTGGGGAGCCTGTTCCAGTGTCCAACCACCCTCTGGGTGAAAAAGCTTTTACTAATATCCAACCTAAACCTTCCCCGACATAACTTCAGGCTTGGTCTTGTCACTGGTCACCACTGAGAAGAGGTCAGTACCTGCTTTTTCTCTTCACCTTGTAAGAACATTGAAGACTGTAATGAGGTCTTCCCTCAATCTCTTCTCTAGACTGAACAGGCCAAGCGACCTCAGCTGCTCCTCTTTTGGCTTCCCCTCAAGGCCCTTCAACACTTCTGTTGCCCTTCTTTGGACACTCTCTAATTTTTTAATGTCTTTCTTGCATTGTGACACCCAAAACTTCATACAATATTTAAGGTGAGGCTGCCCCAGAGCAGAGTGGGACAATCCTCTCTCTGTCCCCACTGGTGATGCTGTGCCTGATGCCCTCCAGGACATGCTTGTCCCTCCTGGCTGCAGGACCCCCAGGTCCTTTTCTGTGGCGCTTCTCTCCAGTATCTCATTTCTGAGTTTGCATGTATGTTTGTCCCATTCTGGGTGCAGAATCCAGCACTTGTCTTTGTTAAACTACATATGGTTGGTAGATAATTCCAATCTTTGCTGAAAATAATAGGCAGAAACTAGAGGCCACACTGAGGGTATTAAATGTACAGGAGATTCCTAGTATGATTTTGTACGTAGCTGAAAGAAGGGGATTATTCCAAGTGGAGGGGAAAAATGCAACCACAAACATTCATTTTAAAAAATCATAAAACTGATCATTTAGGATGTAGGAAGTTGCTCAGAGTTAGCTGGAGGGTTTAATTACCCTGCATTTCTTGGATGAGTAAGCTTCTTGACTTCTTTTCAATGTGTTGACCAGAGGACATATGTAAGCTTCACTGTATTTAGTAAATACCTTAGGGTAGACGAATTCCAAGTGACATCCACGTGGTTTCATGCAGCAAAATGTTACCACCACCATGTTATCATCACCCAAATTGTCAACATGGCCATGTTATTCTCTAGTGAGTGAGAGACCTTAATGACATGGAGTGACATTTTGCTTCTTTTCTGCTCCTGTAAGTCTCAGAAGTGTGGCTCCTTCCTAACCTAGTTTTAAGTCCCACCATTTCTTTTGTGTTGACACACAACCATGACTCTTGCACACACACAACAAAGCAAGAAGTCCCTACCAACTATATCTCCAAATTTTATGTAGGCCTAACACAGAAGGAGCTGACCACCAAAGGATCTGGAACAGCAAAAATGTCCTGCAGAGGCAATCCAAAATTGGGCAATCTCTTAATAAGCTTTAACCCCTGACATGTTCAACAGTTGAGGTGAATTTGAAGGTCCAAATGCATTAAGCTTTATGCTTTAAGGAAGCATTAAGCTAGAAATACTCCTGCACAATTCTATCTGGGATAGCGATTCAGATGTGTCCATGCCAACCAGCAAAGAAAATGTCTCTCAGTCAGACAATGGGACATCCTCGATCTAACCATCTCACTAAAACTGTGCAAACCAGGGGTGTGGATTGAAGGTCAGGTAAGTGCTCAGTTAGGTGTTTGTCATCCTTAGGTGAAAGAAAGTGATATGTTTGGTACACATTAGCTTAGAGAACAATGGCAAGGAACTGCTTTTAACACTCCATAGAACCAGTATTTCAAGAATACGAGTTTTAGACATATGCTAGTTGAATTTAATCAGTCTTCACTTATGTTCATTACATATAGATGAGGCTTCATCTTCACACAGGGATCCAGATTTCTCACATCTATGTGTGATATGCTCCATACCTTAGCACTTTGAAGTACTGTATCCATTGATGTATTTTCAGCTAGGCATAGACATGCAATTTTAAGAATTCTTTTACATTTTCAAAATCCTCTCTGCACTAGAGTATTACATCTTACGCGTTATCCACTCAGCTACTGCTTTCTTTGGTGTCTGTGCTTCGCTTGCCGGAGATCAGGAGATTCAACCAAAGATACAAATAAAAAAAACACAGTCTAGGCTTAACTTTATTTTCTTCATTCAGGTATCTTAGATGTAAAAGTTAAATGTGTTGTACAGTAGATGAGCTTGTTAGGCAAAGTAAACATGACTGTTTAAAAGATAATATGTTAATGTTTGTTCTGACATTAACTTCCAAAATGTGAAATACTTGTTTGCATAGCTATTCAATTTAACTTCACTAACAAAATAATTTCTGTTCAGTTTCTTGAAATTATCATGTTAGTTTTATGGTAACATCTGAAGGAAATAAGAAAAGTTAAAGCTCTATATTCTACACTATATATTTTAGGTATATACACACTTCTAATATTATGCTTCAGCTTACCAAAAATATAACAGCCCTTTGCAGATTTTAAAAGGAGGTCTGTGATAAAAAGACAGCATATACCTTTCAGTATTTCTCCTGTTAATTGCCCTGGTCTTATGAATCTACACGGATGCCATGACTCAAAATCTTACTGTTCTTTATGTAGTCACACACTCCAGTATGGAGAGTGAAGGCATTATTTACTGGGTCTTACAACCATTTTCTAAAAAACTGCATGAACACTAAATATTAAGAGCTAATAAAATATTTTTACAGCTGAAGATGTTAACACTACCTGGAAAACAGATCAAACTTGTTTCTTATCCACACAAGGATGCCTCTCTGCATATGAAGAAAGTGCCTCCAAATGAAAGCACAAATATAACACTGAAGAGTTTGAAATGCATTGTCTTAAGGTGCTTTTTCATAACATATTACTCCTTTTGAACAGTACAACTTTTAAGCCATAAATTCTAACCAAAATAGCTGATAAGACAACTTAGTCCATGAGCTGATGGAGGTGTTTCATTACTCTTTCTTTAATAACTCTCAGTGCCTTGTTCATATCGATTTTCTGTTACTTGTGGCTTTTTTATTATTTGGAGGTTTATTATTTTTTAATTATTGTATTTATTAAATAATTTGTGGTTTGCAGTCTAATCTTTTTTTGATATGCCCCTTAGGATCAGGTACAGTTTGTAATTCAGTGAGTGTGAAAAACAGAAGTGAAATCATGGTCCACTGGTAATTGAGTAAATAAAGGAGGCATGGCAATTAACAGGAAACTGATCCTATTCTTATTTAGCATATATTTTATGCCTTGAGAAAAGGGAATCTTTTTCTGTGTTTGCTGTTAGATGTAAATATCACTGATCACCGCAGTCCAAGTGCTGTGTAGCAAAGGCTTTGGAAAGAAGAATGAGCTACTACTGTGTGTTGTACATTCCTGCTTTTAAGGCCAAAAATATTCTGTTTTGTGATTTATATCAAAGTAATATTTGTTCCATTATCTATATTTAGAGTGATACAAAGTCAGAAATAAAAAATAATAGATAATACAGCTGATACCCTGAGCAAAGATCCACTAACCAAAAATCCCAATCCTTTTGCAGGATTTTTTGGATACCTTATTTCATCAGACAGTGGTACCTCAGCATATAATGTCTTTCAACAGCTAATGACGTAAGCAGATGGGACTTCTTGCTGTGAATCAGCTCCATATTCATGATGCACCTTCATTAGCATTTTACTCCAGGTGATGAGGGCATGCTGAAGTGACTCTCTCAGTTCCTGTATTTAGCTTTGGCCTAGGAGAGCACCAATTGGATCAAACTACAGCCACAAAAAAACCCCCATTCACTCCTTGGAGTAAAACAATCCATGTGACAGGAATTTTGGGCATGCTCTGTAGAGCCCTCCTCTTGCTCTGTGTTGGTTCCTAATGTAGACACGGCCTCAGAGTGCCCAGTGTTGCTACTTCACTAGGTGGTGTGTTTTTTGGTGATCAAATCACATCACTTCTGACAGTGTATGTGTCTTTAAAACAAAAGGTCTTGGGGGAACAGACCATTTTAATGGAGGGAAGAATTGGCAGGATAATTAAAATAATTCAGTACTGTGGAACTGACTGGAGTATGGAGGTTGGGGGCTTTTTGATTGACTTGGTTCCAATTGCTAACAGGATTTTAGATTTTCTATCCATTTAGCTAAGAATTAGAATATTTTAACTTTATCAAAAATGTATTTTAAAATTATTATTCTCTTTCCAAATGAGAATATATTACCTCAAAACAAAACAAAACACCAACCAACCAATTAATGAACAAAAACAATGTATCATCTAAATCCATGAAAAAAAAGGTCCATGATTTTGAAATACCAGAGTTTCTTATAGGACTAGATTTCATTTTCAGGGAAGCTCTTTGTTTATTCTATTTCTGAATAGGCACAACTATATCAGATATGGTCAAGCACATGTTTCAGAACAAAAACATATACTCCAATTCCTTTCAGGAGCTGCTGCCACACTGCAACTCCTCTCTCTGCTGTGAGCTGTTCTTTCCCAGGAAAAGGTGGCAGAAAATTAACTTGTTTATCCAGATTTGTGGTAAATGCCCAAGGAAGCTCATCTCTGCTCCTGTTAATTTGTTCTCCTGCAAAAAATTCTACAGTGCTCTGAGTTCATGAAGTTCTGTGCATTTGCAGAGTCAAAAGAAAACAGATTTCTTTCTAGTGGTGCAGGCTCTGCCCCTTCCAAGGAAGAATGTTTCTGAGCTGGCAGAACAGCAAATATTCCCTTCTTTTCCTTGCCTAATGCCCTGCCATCGCCCACAGTATCTGGACTCCTCCCAAGGTCAAAAATGACAGTTGTTTCTCTTCTCAGCCTGAAAGATGTGGCATTAAAAGCATTAACATGAAGGTGTGTGAATCTTGGTGAGCATGAAGCTCACCTGCCCTGACAAGGCAGAGGAAAGATTTATAGTTTATAATTTATTTTGGTTATACCACTTTTATTGTGGTAAAAATTATATTGCTTTTTTAAATCCTGCTACTGCTGTTCCCAGACAGGAATAAGTGGATGCTACAATGTGTTTTTTTAGGATAGCCACCTAACAGTCAACTTTGTGCTATACAACAGATTTTGGACATTCTGGTAGAGCACCCAAGATCAGAAATGGGCTTTGCACTGACCCCAGTTACGGCCATTTGTCTCCAGGCATTTTGGTTTTATTGGGCATTGTCTTATCTCACGTCCTCTGCAACTTCTCCCTCTTGCCACCCAGCAGGAAGGTAAATATTTCCAGTAAAACAAAACCCATCAATGATTTCAGCTGGGAAGACTTCAGCTTCAAGGAAGCAAGAACGAGATGGGAGAAAGATGCTCAGGATTAGGGCAGTGGTGCTCAGCTGGAATGGTTCAGGCAAAGGCAACCCAAGGAAAAACAGAGAATGTTTTTTGTCATGGTACCATGAGCAGCAGCTGACAGCTGAGGCTTGATACCGTGAACCACCATGCATGAGAATCAGTGGGATGATTTGAGGCCATGGAGACATGACTCAGCCTCCTGGGCGGCAGGGGTGGAAGTGCTGGGGCTGACCTGCTGTGGCCATTTGGGTAACCCAAAGGTAATAACCTCATTTGAGTAATTCCAAGGTTTTCAACAGTTTCTTAATCTGTGGGTAGCCACCCTACTGTGTCATGCTTTTTAGGGAGAGAGAGGCATCTTCTCCAGGAATGGCCAACTTCCTTTTCTCCTGGTTCAGTTTCAGCAGCTCCTTTTCCTGCCTTTGCTGGGGCATGGAGATAAAAAAGAATTATATATGTGTATATATATATATGTGTGTGTATATATATATATGTGTGTGTGTGTGTTTAAAGTTACTGTTAATACTGGAGAAAAAGGTTGATATATTAGCAAAAAATCAAAGAACTTCCTGAAGGTCATATTAAGACATGCTTCCTGACACCAACTTCAATTAGTGAATGGACTCTCAGATTGCTTTGGAATTCTGCCCATGTCTAAGAGCTTTCTCTCTTAACCCTTGGCTTGACTCATTTTCAAAAATAAAATTGCAAACAAATAAAATCAGTTTGCCAACACTGTGAGCAAAGCACATGTTACTTTAACTCTTGCTAAAGAACAGCCAAACACAATGCCCTGTGACTCAGTTATTCATGAACTGGTCTAATTTTCCTGTGAAAACTATAAAGAAACTTTCAAACTGCTTGTACACAAATACTTTTTGATCAGCTCAGCTCTATTTCTGGAATAAGCTTTCATGAACACATTAGCAGTCAGTCTTCTCATATTTATATTTTTCATTCTGTCTGAGTTTAGGGGAAATATGTGTCATTTATAAATTGGCTTATTATAACTTTGTGTTGAGCTCATATGGGGAACACACTGCTCTAAATTAGATTCCTTCATTATTTTAAATTGTAGCCCTAACAGAGGAGCTAAATACACAATTATATACTCATAATAACATGACTCTGGCCAAAGGGCAGTGGGGAGGTGTAAGATGCTGAGTGAGACAACTGGTCAAGCAACAACAGAAGTCCTTTTTACAGCCAGCCATTTTCCCCAGGGCTTCCTTGAAACCCAAAGAGTACTGTTTACATTAGAAAACCTTCTCACAGAGGAAGCCCAGGGTGGGTTAGGAACACTGGCTAGCCTTACATGGGGCTTTCTCCCTCCCTTCACTGCTCTGGTGATACCTGGCAGCCCTGGCTTGGCTCTGAATGTTGGACTGGCCTTTTGATGCCAGCTCCTGTCCATAATGCCCACCTATCCCTGTGTACAGGAATACACACTGTGACAGTGCATTACTGATGGATATCCATCACAGTATTATGCTGAGTGTCTGGGCCTTTGGTTAAAATTTATGATGTTTTTAATGAGATCTGGGACGCTTCTGCTCTGGAGAGCTGAGCACAAGCAGACAAAACTACTTGATACTTACTAGGCATCCTGAAGGATAGGTCCTGCATGGAAAAGTCTCATGAACTGAGAGTTAATCACACAAAGAAAGAGAGGAAAGATAGCAACAAGATGTAGGTCGTGCTCTGGAAGAGCAGATTAGGGATGGATCATTTGCAAATGCCATCCAGCTGGCAGCCAGTCTCGCCCTCCTGGTAATGAAATACGCTCAGCACTTGCTATCAGTATGAACACAGTTTAAGATTATGTATAGGCTGGACTTGCAAAGCATGACTTTTCCAAAGGCACAGAATTTTTTAGCCTGTCTTCATCACACATTTAGAAGTATGATCCACAGCTATCAATATATACTGCAGTGCAGTTGTAGATGTCCACCACATTTGTTACTGAGATTGGTAAAGACATTCTTTATTCCAAAGCTGCATTTCATCAGTATTATGAGATGTTTCTGATTTGTGAGGAGTCTCATAAGATACCTATACACATGCAATTTTAGAATGTTCTTAAAATATGTATCATCAAAAGAGTTAGTGATGAACCCAACTCATGAAGTACTGCAAACCTCCACCCTACTGCATATTTAATGAGGGAGATAGCAGAACACGAGTTCAGATTTAACTCATGCTGTGCTTGAACTGCTTCTCAGTTAGAGTAATGCAAAAGAGATGAAAAAAAGAGTCCAAACTCTAATAGACTCATTGCTCACTGTAAGCGGAAGAAGGAGATTGCAACTTGCCCTTCTAATTTGTTCCTCCCACTTCCTATCAGGCTGAACAATTTACCAGTGTGAGTGCTTCTGCACCCCACAGAAGGATAATACAGCCTCCACGCACCGAGCTCCATGTGAGAGAGCCTGTTCTCTGTGTATGCTCCAGCCCCAGGGCATAGCCTGAAGCAAAGGATATAGGGGTATGTTTAATTTGCATGACCTACTCCTTTGCAAATAGATAACCAGGCCAAAAATAATTTCCTCAGGGTTATTTCATTGATTCTTACTTGAAAGTGCTGTAAAAATACAATACAAGATACATAAATATTCAAGCACCACCCACAGATCCACTTCTGAATAGCGTGAAGAAGAGAGGAAATAAAAGTGCCTAAAAAGTCAGGGCCTGGATGATTACATGTGTATTCAAAACTTCAGTATTAAAAAAATAGGAAGGAAGAGGAGACCTTAAGCTTGAGTAAAGCTCTGCTGCAATACACAATAACCACATCATATTTCACACACAAATCCATGAGGAAATATACCCTCTCTTCAAATTCTCTAGCTGACACATTGTCAGAGGCCACTGTTTCCTTCACAGCTTCTTCTACATAAGAGTCTGTAACATCACCATTTTTCTCAGCAGTTACATACACTTATCTGATAAAGATTTTCCAGCATTTATCTGGATTCTTTGGGACACTCTGATCTTGAACGAAAAGGTCTAGATGCACCTACCTGTCAGCCAGGGGCATCTTTTGAGTGCGGTGAAAGGAATGCCTGCAGTGGGAAATCCAGCAGTTCAGGGGCTGGTTATTCCTCCCTGCCACGAGGTAAAGCCAAGGCCATGTTGTGCAAGAGCACATTGCAGGCACCTGCGGGAACTTCAGACCCAGAGCACTTCTCCTCTCTCTCCGGGGGAAGGGGTTGGCGCCTTGTTTGTCAATCATGCTGAGCTGCTGAGAGCCAGAGGGCAGGGATTCCCACCACCCCAGTCGGTTCAAAAGAATATGCTAAATATATGCAAAGGCCATGAAATCAGATGAAACAGGGCAAGGGAAGGCTGATTATCTGTGGACCTTTTCGAAGGCTGCACTGCACTGTTGCCTCAGGGAGGAAGAAAAAAGGCTCCTTGGGACATCATGTGCACTGGGTCATGCTTGCTGTGTCCTGGCTTCTAAGAAGAGCTAGTTAGCCTTTTGTCCTCTCCTTCAGCAGTAAAGTTAGGGGTAAAATCAAGAGAAAAGAAAGAGTGTTGGCTCAGATCAGGACAGATTAAGCTGTCAGAGTTTTCTAGTCAATATAGAGGGAAATAATACTTGTAGACAATACAAGAATTCAATCATGTTTATGGATACTAGTGGCCAAGATTATATTGCCATGCATTTTATGCACTGACATGTAAGGACATGGCACATTCTCCTGTTCATTTTCAGTCAAAACTCTGATTCAATAAAAGATGAAAAAATTACATTAATCCACTTCCCCTGCTGTTTTGGAGGACAGTTGATGTTTGATCACAAAGTGCTCAGAGGTGAGTGGTGACCCTAAGCAGATGAAATGGAGAAAACAGGTCTCCTGGTGCCCTGACTAGAATAGTTATGCAAGAACGAGGCAGAAACCATTATCTAGGGCAGGCATTGTCCCCGGGGGAGGGAAAGGCAGGGAGCTCGAGGCAAAGAGAGGTGTTGTCAGGGACAGGAGAGTGCGATGCAACGATGCAACCTGGCAGCAGAAGGCAGCGACCAAAGAGGCTTCTCTTGTCAGGGAGGGGAGATGAGTAACTCTCTCCAGGTGACTCAGGTGAGATGTGATCAGCAAAACTGCACAGAGGCCTGGGTACCCCTCTTCTAGAAAGCAAAGCCTGCTTTCTAACTTCTGTTAAATCCCTGGCCAGAGGGAGGTCAAGTGATACAGCAATATTTTCTGGGCTGGGTTTGTCCAAGCTTGGAAAACTGACTTGAAGAAAATTAGGAGAGCTTGGGTAAGCTACAGGCAATTTCTGTGATAAGATTATTTGAAGGGTGGATGTGAAAAAGGGAGACAAATCATCTAAGGCAAAGCAAGCACTATGGCTGGATCATTATATACTTGTACAGCACTTAAAGACCGAGCAGACATTTTATAAAACAAATAAAAATCCATTGTCTGAGACCCTCATGCTCTAGTCAGAGGCATAGGTATGACTGAAGAAATAAAGGCAAAAAAATGAAGATTGAAGGATATAATAATAGGTAATAATAGGTGGGGTCTCAGCAAGGGGAATGCAGAAACAGTATAAACAGCAGAGCACTGGACACAAGCATTGGCTCTATGGACATTGTCTCATTTGTCCACAGAAAATGCAGAACAACAAATGTCATATAAAAATCCATCACACCAGTGATATACCACTCAAACTGGGGTTTTCATAAATATCAAGAGTGTTTTTGAAAGCTCCTTCTGTCATGTCAAGTGTAAGGGCTGGGCCTGAATGCTGATTTCCAGAGAGATATGGGCTTGATTCTTTGTCATCTTGCTTTCCAATAAATCATCTAATACCATGAAATCTGTAATACGATTCTGTGTCCCAACACTAGCACCCCATTTAATTTATAGCTGTTCAAAAGATAACTTAGGATGCAAAATAGTTGTTCTTTAGCAACATTTTTCTCTAGTTTTGAAATATTGGATGCACACAAGACCATTTTACAGGAATTTTATGCCAGGAAGTCTGCTGGTATAATTCCTAATTACATGGGCCCTAGATTGGGATCAGCTCTCAGGGCAATTTTATTGATTTCCTCATTCTATTTCTGGTTTCTTACACTCATTCCTCACTGACTTAGCAGTGAAAGTAATGATCAGTGTTAATGCCTAGAAAAGTTGGGGTAGAGACACTTCCCTCACATTCAGCACAGTAAAATGCCTCTGGGAGTAAACTGATCCAGATCTTCATTGCTAGGTGAAGTAGCAATGTTTGCAAAATAAGCCATCTTTCAAAAAAAATTTCACTGTTCTCCTAAACAAATCATATTCCACAAGTATACATTTCTCAAGAACTTGATGCATCATTCACAATTTTGTTTTCCTACAGAAACTTGTTTAGGGCCCTAGGAGCTGATATTCCAGAACTGACGGAATGGTCCAAGTAGTGTAGAAAGTTTTTTTGTGGTGTGGCTGAGCCTGAACATACTCACTTTAGAACAGATAATATAAATAGAACAGATAAAGCTTGCCATCTAGAGGAACTGTACAGAAATCCACTTTTCTTTCTACTGAATCTGTTTTTGCAGTTATTCGAGTGTGAGTGTGAGCAGAGTGACATGTTTTAGTATTGATCATGACTCACCAGCTACCAAGGAGATTGGAACAAGATGACAGGGAGACCTGCCTTCAACTTGTCCTTTTTGCCGTCCAACTTCTCCCTCCTTTTTCACCCAATATAAAGACCCTTGCTCCATCTTGCCCCCACAACTACTCCATGGTGAGATTCCCTTCCTACTGTTTTCTGTGTAATAACAAGAAGGGACAGCAAAGGAGTGAATTTGTGCCCTGTTATTTTGCTGAGGTGGAGTCTGGAGGATAGGCAAGGTAAATGCCTCAAGGGACTGAAATATTAGTTCAGGACATCATTCTCTGCTCACCACAGAAAGACAGTCTTTAGACCATGAGAAGATCACAGAGACAGAAGAGGATCCAGGCCATGAGCTGTTGGAGCTGTCTGAAGAATGCAGGTGACAAGGCAGGGGTAGGATGGTACAGCTGTGTCCTGCTAAAATCCCAGAGGTACATTGCAGTCCCTGGGTAGGAGATGCCTCTTGGTGGAAGCCCCAGAGCAACCACATATGACTTGCTTGGTAAAGTTGGCGGGATTTCCAACCCTGTGTGTGGATTGCAGTGGAAGGAAGGTGACCATGATAGTCAGGCATGAATGCATCCAGGCAGCAAGGCTGAGGAAAGTCAGGTCTCCTGCTCTTGAGGTGCAAGCCAGCTGCCCTGGCTGTGTGCAATCCAGTTGAGCTGCTGTGCCACGCACCCTGGCCAAACACACCAAGTGACTCCCAGCTACTTTCTCTTGCATAAGGGTGTGTTACGTAAGCACCAGCGGTGGTGCAATTATTTGTCTGGATACAGCACTGGGCACAAGGTCAGTGACACTGTTAAATTGCCTCCATTTCAGACCTTAGCTTCCGCCTCGAGTGCAGATGCTTCAAAGAGATTATGAGAAGAATGAGTACCACTCTCATTTCACTGGATGGAAAGTAATATGTCCTTCCAGCTTCAGGCCTAGCAAAAACAATAAACAGAGCTTCTCAGGAATTTCCATTACATTTGGGTGAACTTCATATAATTAAGCAAATAGCCTTGTCCTTCTTCTTTTGAAATCAAAAGGAGTTCTGGGGATTACAGGAATTAAAAATAGAAAAGTGTTCACTGTGCTTTTGCCTTTTCACAGTCACATTGATATCAGACGAGTCACCTCGATGGAAGCCAGTGAGATGCTGCCAACTTACACCAGAGGCAGATGCAACTGATCATGAACTGTCATTTCTCAGGCTAATTATGAGCTCATCAGTTCAAGGATTCTTCTGAGTTCACTTTAAGGGATCAGTGTGGTTAATCCTCCAAACCCAATTTTTAGTCTTACAATGACATACCCCAGTACCTATGTTTAACTTCTGAATTACCACTCCTTTGGGCTGGGAAACTGATAACAATTAGATGAGTCGTCCCCAAATCAGTGCTGGCCTCATATTTCACCCACCCTGCTGTACCTTATTGTTTAATCATACCTCACACCTCTTAATGAGACTCATTTATCTTTCTGTCAGGTTTCATACTATTTCCTGCTTTACTGACTTTCGTGATGAAAGCAACAGAAACACTGCTAATTGATGCCTTTCAGGTGACATTAGCCCTTGCATGAGCATCAATCAGTGGTGGTAAACATCTGTCTGATAAGAATTTCCCTTTTTATATTCCACTTTGGAAATTTAAAAATAGCTAAAGCTCTGCTGATAATGGATGAGCAATACACAGGCTTCATCTGAGAAATTGCAAGGACAGGGAGTATGGTAACAGAAGTCTCTCAGATCTCTGGTGGCATGGTGGTGATTATAAGACCAAGTTAAGCAGACTGGCAGAACCCTTTCATCAAGAGCTGCCCTTTGCACATTAAGTTACATGAACATAAGCCTGTGAACACAGAGTCCGTAGTAGTCTGTGTGCACTGTCAGACTGTGTCAGCCCAGGGACAACAAGAGTCTCCAAGTTCAGCTGTTAGCTTGGTCTTTGGACCACATCAGTTACCTGGCAGAAAGTAAAACTCAGGGGAAAAAGCAGGAACTGACTGACTGAGGCGTTCAGGCTTGTGCAGAAGCAGACAGACCTTTTTGGTCCTTAATCAAAATAGTTACTGCTGCTTTCTGTGCCAAATGGAGAGTGATCCTGACTGTCACACAGAGAGAGCTCTGTGTTCTCAAGAGCAAATGCCTCAAGGTTCAGGCCTTGAGGGTACTGGTATGCCACAGATGTCCTGAGTAATCTCTCAGAACCCCCCTCTATCCCTGCTCAGCCCAAGAGACCTGTCTCAGCTCCATCTGGGAACTCTGTTCAGCACTGCCCTCTGCTGCAACAGGCTGGGGATGAAGAATGCTGGAGTTAGGGGACCCTTTTTGATCCTTTTGTCACCTGTCAGGTGATGCACTGCTACATTTGGTGCTAGCCCAGGGCTAAGAGAAATATTTGATAACCTCTCAAGGACTCTTCTCCCTCCATTTTGCTGCTCTTCTCTAATACATCAGGATAATGTTCATCCTTGAGATGTTGCACATCACTGTAAATATTGAATTCCTAGGAATCTTCCTAGGAAGAAATGCCCAACTTTGTGCAACTCCTCTGTAGTTGAGCTAGATAACATACATATGAGGATATCACATCAAAGGGAAGAAGAGCCCATAAAAGCAAGAAATATTGACTGATTTACTAACAACTTCTGCCTGGTAACAACTTCTGCCTTGGCTGCAAGGATTTTCAGATTCACAACCTCAGCTGCTATCCTTGCAACATTAGCTTAATACAACAGAAAAAAATTTGAAAAGTAAAAAAATGAGGAATTATTTTGAGCTTTGCCACCTCAGCAGACAAAGAATTTTGTTTCTAACATCTTCTCAATTTCGTTACAATACAAACATCCTACTGATCCTGGTTCAACATCACCTTGGAATTCATATAGGTTATTCATCACCTAAGCATGGGGATTTCAGAGCGAGACTCGAGGGAGGGTTCTCTGCCCCCATGCGATTACAATTTTTATCCATGTGTTGCACTGGGACAAATAAGCATGCCAGGTGCCAGGGAGAGAAAAATGAGGCTGCTCAGCAGTTCAGGCCTTATTTCGTTCCTGTGATTGCCTGAAAATCTCATTAACCTATTCTGCCTGATTCACACTTTTTGCACTTTACATGCTAAAGAAAGAAGCACAAAGATACAGTTGTGAACAGCTGTCAACTTCCTCTTGCCTGCTGGCAGTGAAACAGCTGATTAACTGCTTTCAGATGTGGTTCATTTAGTAAATTAGGATGTGGTACATCTTTGTCTAAAGTTTTGGATGTACTGGGCCTGCATGGATATTTGACTGTTGCACTGTTCAATCAACCCAATTTTTATTGAGTGTTCAGCTCATACTTCTAGAAAATCAAATTTGCTAAGTGTCCAAAACTGGGCATGCAGAAATAGAATTGCCTCAGTTGCACAGCAACTTTCTGACTGTTGTGGAGATCCATTTAGAACATATTGAGGGAAGCAAATATGCTTACTGACAACCTAGAGAGGAAATGTGAGCAAAGAGGAGTTTAGTTGTGCTTCTGACTTCATTCAGACCAAGATTTCAACCACATTCCAGTCTTGCAAAGAATGTGCTAAACACCCCCTCTCTCCCAATCTTTGAAAATAAACCCCTAAATTTTCCTTGATTAAGTCAAAAGGAGAATCAGCCAGTAAGTCAATGCTAATAGACTTATACCCTGAACTCAGTGTGAGGTTTCATTTAAAACTAAGTTCAGAGGCACTCTCTGAGGAGCAAAAATGGATGTAACACAGCCAAGTCTGTAAACTGATAATAAGTAACTTTTTTGACCAGCTTGCCAGGGAAATGATGCTTGCATGAACTGTGTGGCCTTTCTCACTCATTCACCAAAAAAAGAACAGATGAGACAATGCTATCCAGCCCCATTGGTCAGGCAGCGGTTGTTTGAGTTCTCTGGTTTAAATCCTCCAGCATTCAGCACAGGATATTTGAAATCACATACGATACTTCTCACTGGAGAGGAAGGTCTGAGGATTGCAGACCATGATGTATGAGATGATGCTGAGGGAGTGGGTTTCTTCAGACTAGAGAGGAGAAAGCAAAGGGCAGGGGGTACAGTTACCTATGGACCAGGGCTAGAGACCTGTCTTCAAAAAAATGCACAGTTAAAGGATAAGAAGCCTGAAGTTGAATTTTGGTCTGAAGAAAGATTTCTTCATCAGTGGGTGGAAAAGCAAAAGAAGAGGTTGCCCAGAAACATTGTTGGAGAGACTCAAAACTCAGTTGGATACAACCTTGAGAGACCTGATCTAGTCCTGAAGCTTGAAGCAATGTTTTGAACTAGAGGACCTTCAGAAGTCCCTTCAAATACAGTTACCCAGACATTGACATTGACAGCTCCATTACCCAGAGGCTAACCGTAAATTAAGTAATGCTAGTAGCACTGAAAATTTCACATGGATGAATCATGTAAAGCCCATCATACAAATTCTTAAAATTTCATGAAGTTGCTATTGCATGGCGATATTTTTGCTCATTAAATGAGAAAACAACTAGCTTATAATGAAAGAGGATTCTGAAATACACAGCTTTCTAATCTCATGGTGTTTTCATCTAGCTTTACTTTTAGAAAGAAATGAGAAATAGCTGAAAGATGGAGGGGAGAGTTCATTTTTAAGGCAGCATTTCCCCATTCTCAAGTCCACTAATGAATCTGAAGCTGCATTTCCAGATGGATTGCTGGACTCATGGCTCCTATTGCCGTGAGGGCACCAAGGGTCTTGTTCTACTTACAGGCTCTTAAGAGGCTTCATCTCCTCTGCCATTCATGTTCAGACATCCTCTTCCTGCCAGCTGCAGTTATTTCTTCTACAGAAAATCCAGGTTAAGAAAGGCTGAGTGTATGTCACAATAATGCCAGCATCAAGAGGTCAAAAATCATGATGGTTTTGAACCAGTAAGTCTTGCTATAGCTAGAAAGCTTTTCAGCTTTTCATTGCAGCATTCAGGCCAGAAGTTTCCTCTTTCTGAGAAAGGCTCTTCATAAGCCTTCATGTATGATTTTAAGGTTTGCTTTGCCATATAACTACATTAATTAGCAATTTTAACTCCATGTCCACATCCAGCATGAGTATCTTTGTCAAGAATAAGCTGATAATATCACTATTTCAGGGACTTCTGTCAATGATCTGGTAGTTAGGGGGCTGTAATAACAGGAAATGGTAAGATGAACTGTGGTTTGTATGTTCAAAACACAAAAAAATTGCTTTTATTTATATTAATGAAATCTAGAAGGCTTGGATGGTTTTATTTAGTTCCATTATTCATTTTTATACTTATTTTCATACTATTTTTAAATCTATTTTTTTCCTACCGAGAAAGCTATAGAAAGTATGCCATTTTCATGATATATTAAAAATCCATTATTTTGCTCTGTTCTGGTACTTTCCATCTGATACCACTTTGCCTCTCAATCTCTATCTATTCCTTCTGGCATAAAGCTTATCACCAGAGACTTCAGAAAAATAAGAATATCCCCTTAAAGTAAATGTCCTAATTTGGGCAGTTTCTGAGAGATGTGTGTGTATGTTATGGGATTTCTCTTCCAGCAAGCATTTCTTTCTAGGCATAACATGATGGCTGACTGTGTTCTTCTCCTCCTAAGAACCTGAATAATTCCCAATTTTCTTCTCTTTGACAAGTGTCATGGCCATTTTTCCAAATGACTGGTTGTGTAATATCACCATTCAGCTAACTTGTAGTCTCTCAATTCAGAAAGCTGTCTCTTGTTCAGGCATTTTCAAAGTTCAACTCCTTTTACTAGATGGAAATTATAATTTAAACCAATATTTTGGGGATCATGGATGCAATCAGAGGAAATACAACACAGGTTATAATGACCCTCCCAATCCAAACATTCTTATTTGAAGCAGAATTGGTTTAATATATGTGCAGGTAAATATGCTAATTGCAATGCCTGACAATCTCATTTAGATCACATATAGCTTCTTAAACACATGATTGATGGTTTGTATCATCTTCACATTTAACAAAAAGGGCTGGTAGGAATCCAGTTACATTTTCCAATGTTTCATGCAGGTCTCTGCTCCATACAGTCAAGCTCTCAGTCTTGCTTGACTGATTTAACCAATTGTTTCAGATTACACACTCAATGAAACCTCAGATTTTCTCTTCCTCGACATAGTCTTCACTTTGCACATAAATAGCTCCAAATTACCATGTTGTGCCAGGGGGAAAGGCAAGGGAGACTGGATCAATGCCAACTGACTCCATGATGCCAGCAGGAGACATAAAATAGTATAAGAATTTGACGAAGTCCTTCCCTCAGAAAAAAACATGTTAATGAACAACTAGTTAATGAAAAGTCCTCCAAGGCTGGTAAGCTAAATTAGCAATGACTGTTGGCTTTTAATTGTTCTAAAAGTCTCTGACCAAATTTACAATTCCTGTGCTACAGCACAGGGCAGCAGTGGCAGCATTCCAACACTGTCCCTTGGCCACTGTGCTGTTTCTCACACTCTCTCTGTCTTCTTTTCTAACTGACCAGACATTTCTGAGGACCACTGTAGCTTTTTTAAAAGTCCTGGCTGACAGATGAAGCAATTCAGACAAGAACCTTCTTTTTTCAAGTGTATTAAATCACTACATCGAGCTTTGGATAGCAAGTCAAACACAGAAAATTTATATTCTTACAACTGTAGAGTCATTTAGTCTGAAAAACACCCTTAAGATCATCGAGTCCAACTGTTAACCCAGCACAGCCAAGTCCACCTCTAAACCATGTCTCTCAGAACCGCATCTGTGTGTCTTTTAAAACCTCCAGGGATGGTGACTCAGCCACTTCCCTGGACAGCCTATTCCAATTCTTCACAACCTTTTTCATGAAGAAATTTTTCCTATTATCCAACATAAACCTCCTGTGGCACATCTTGAGACTGTTTCCTCTTATTCCTTAAAGCAGAATTAAAACAAACATTTGACCCAAGAAAAATTTAATTTCATTTCAGTATTAAAGGGTTTGCTGGGAGAAACTTTGATAGAAAATGCAAAGGCTCCAAGGATAAGAAATAATTGAAAGCATTTTGCTAAAGCAGTGAAATTATAAAAATTTAATACATGACTCACGGGAATTACATTCATGAATGATGGATACTGCAGAGGCTCTTCTCCATTTGTAGAATGGGTCCAGCAGTACAGGACCTTCTAGTCTACTAGTTTTCTGTAGCTTCTGGAAATAATAACTCACAGACTTTTCAACAGCTTTATCTGATTCATCTATCATAAGCACCAGGAAACAACAGACTTGATATTAGATCACTGCTGGCTTTTAAAACACAGCCTCATGGAAAACAGCCCTTTTAGAAACCAAAAGCTGATTTCACTCCTGGACTGAGGAATTGTCTCTGCATTAACAATCCTGGCCACAGTGCTTTCATCCAGGTGGGGCACTTATCTCTGAAAGCCAGTAAAAAGCATGAGAGGGGCTCAAATGTGGAATATACTGCTTGTCTAGGAGATGATGATGTTGAGTTCCAGATTTGAAGTGTGTTGAGAGGTTTTGGTTGCAAGTGTGGAATAGATTGGCTCACAGAAGAAATTTGGTTTAACACAGAAATGCACCTATGAATGCTATGTATGAGCCACACAAGGGAAAGGGCTTTACATTTGATATCAGTGTCCTTTCAAATTTGCCATGAAACTGCTGTACTAAATCAAATTCTCTTGATTTCTCACATTTTATCTTGGTGAGTATATAAGAAACCCCTCAGCAATTCTGAGTGGCAAATGCTACAACATGCTTTTTTTTTTTTTCTTTGTCCCCTTTCCCCATCCTGCCTTTGTAATGACCTGTTCCCCAACAGCACAATTCTTGAATATCGCCCTTACAGGAAGACTTAACAGCACCAGCAGAAAAATTACTCGCATTTTCTGTAACACATATTTCTGGGATTATTAGGGAGGTTTCTGATGTACTCTGCCCATGGCAGTGATGCTCAAAGATGATCCATCTCAAACTTCCCTAACATCTCTCCCTGTCCATAGTCCTGAGTCCTTCACTCCTCATGCAGGAAAACTACCTATTTTCTTTCCCAGTGGAAAGGACCCACAACCACCACGTCGCCAAGTGACCACCAAAGCAAATTTATTGGCATGAAAAGAAGGGAAGAGAAGCCTCTTAAATGGTGCCTTGCTTAAGAGGCACCTCTCTGTCAATGACTTTCTCGGAGTTCTCAGAATGTGATTTATGGGCCTGAGGATACCTTTTGCAGATACCTATGTCTTTTATTTTCTGTAAAAAAAAATCACAAACAGGGTGATGAAAGCATGTGCATCACAACTTTCTCTTAAACTCTGTCTATAGGAAATGTCACTTTTCTTTCTCACCCACATTTTTTCTTGTTCACCCTGGCCTTGCCACTGGCACACCTACCTAGAAGTCAGAAATGTAGGTACATTTTGATTTAATCTTTTGGTGACCCAAACTTCTATTTACCCTAATGGCCTATTCCAAAACACACTTGGGAGGTTCTTCTCTATTCTTGATGAAGCTCCACCTTTTACTTAAACACTGGTGGCCAGAGGAAGGAGACAAGGCTGCCTCTGCAAACCCACTGTCTCAAAATACCCAGTGGAAAGGAACACTCTGCCTGCCATCTCCTCCCCTCTCTGGTGGCTATGCCTGTGTTTTCCCCAAGCAGTTGCCTCATGACAGCTGTATAATGGAGAGACAGGGATATATCCACATTTCAACTCCATGGGAGTGATCTACCTGTTAGGTTAAAGAGTCCTGCTCTTCTTCCCCTCCCACACTCAGTGAATCAAAAAATGAATGAACAAGTAGCTCGAAGTCATATGTGGATACTGCCTCACTGTGCTCATGTCTGTCTCTTGCTGGCCCTGTGAGTCACAGATCATTTCCATGTGAACCTCATGAGAAGGGAGGGACAAGCCTTTCCTGAGATTCCTACACACACCAACTTCTGTTTAGTCTCCTCTACCAGCTGAAGGTTAGACAGTGAGGAAAAACAGTGTTGGATCCCTCTAGGCAAAGGAGAGGGAAATAAACCATCTCTTCTCTCACCATCTCACTCCAACCTCTGGATAACAAGAGATGGATTCAACAGGACTGACTACCTATTTTAAAGGAAATCAATGATTATGAGTTCATTTAGTGCAGGTCCTGAGTGTGCAGTTGACTGGCATGTGGCCACATAGAGGAGGGAATACCTCACCTGTGAAAACCAGCAGTGATGAGACATCTCTTCAGTCCTGAACTACATATCCATGTGCCCAGCAGTGCCTCCAAGCAGAACTGAGCACCTTATAAGCCCAAAGGTCAGGAATGCAACCATCACCAGCAGACACATCAAACACAATAGATATTTTATTGGTTTAATTTCCAAGGAAGTTAAAAGCCAGATGAAAGAAGACTTGCATAGCATAATCTCTACAAATTATGAAGAATAGTCACATTTTTTATGCAGTCCTGTAGTTTTGACAGAAAGATAACCTAAAATTTTTACTATACTTTGAAGGACACCACTGAAAGTATATAAATCATAAATTAATCTGAAATATCTCAGCCATATCAGAAAACACAGAGCTCAGAAACTTCTCCTAAAAATGCTGATTTCTCTTTTGTGATTTCAGCCTCGTGGCAATTATTAGAGCTTGTAACAATCACCATTTTTACCTTGAGATTTGAGAAGGAGCTATGTCTCACAGAGAATGGAATGTATCTGAATAATGCATTGCAAGTAAATGAGGATTTGGTTTTCAAATATATAGGGGACTTTCTACATGTAGCACTCTGGAAATACTGTATTAAGTACATTTATTATCCATATAAGGCAAACATCTGTGCAATTATTCCAAAGATTTAATTTTGGAGTAATTGGAGTATTTAGATCAAAGAGCCTACCTTCATATGAAATCATCTTATTTTCTATATACGTGGAAACTTAAGAAGTAAAGCCTTATAGAACATATACTTTTTTATATAGTGTTTCAAAGTGTTTATGTCCCTTTTGTATCTGCAGTCCTTCTAGGTTGTAGTATGCTAAATTTCTTCTTCCTTTGAATTATTTTTTCACATTATAGAAGGGATGTTCTTTCTGCAAACTTACTGCAAAGTGCATGCCATTTAAAAGTGACTCTTCGTACCTCAAGATTTTCCAGAGTTTTGGCACTGAGAAGAATTTGTCTTCATCGACGGAAAGACATATCAGTCCTGGCAGGAACACTCCACTTACTAGAAGGGAAATATTATCCTTTATTTAGCTGAAAGATTCCTTATCTATCTTCTATCAGTCTGAAGTGTTGTGACATTTCCTACCACTGTACCACAAGGATGTTCCTTCTGGGAAATGCACAGACTATACTAATGAGTATGTTCATACATCAGAGAAAATCTTTCTTTTCCCCCCGTAAAATAGCAAAATTATTCTTGAGCTAATACTACTAAGCCACAGCAGAGGGAATGTGTAATTAACTGTAAATAATAGGTCAAAATGACCAAGCATGACATTTTTAAAGTTCAAATCCTCTCATCCATAGTTATCATACATTGTATTATGGATATTCACAAACAGTATTTGTCAAGCCACTGTGTACCAAAGTGACTTATTTTGTACTAAATGCAATAACGAGTGAAACAGAGCTTTTTGAGGTTGCTTTCAATTTCCTTTTCTAACTTCTGTGCCATTTTAAACAAATGACACACTGGTGAGGTGAAGAGGACAGAACAGAGTGCCAGAGATCATGGAAGGTCAGTATACAACAGGTCTCTTCATATTAAATCTGCTAGAGCTATGCTGGCTTTCTACCCAACAAAGCAATGCTCTGCATAACAGAAAGGCAAAGAGTGAAGCAGTTAAGAGATTCAGATATCAGGAAACTGCTTTTCAAGGTTTCAAAAAAGCCTGCTCATTACAACCTCAGATAATTGACTATTAGTGAGATAAACCCCCTGCTTTTCAAAGCAGGCATCAAGAAGCAGACCTTGGCCTCTGAAGTGGAAAGTACAACTCTCAAAATTCATTCTCAGTTTACATACATATGAAAAACCTCTCTCCATGTATTTTATAGCAGATTGTAAGAACCAGATAACGTTTCTTCTCATTTCCATTACAAAGCTGTGCTGAGAGACTGTTCCAGATGAAGTGAGTAAAACCAGTTCTTCAAAAGAACAAAAGAAAAAAGAAACCATTATACATTAAAAAAAAGGGAAAGTGAAAAAGAAAAAAGAGCATTTTTGAATTTTGATTTGTGCTCTGGGTGATGAGCTTCCTTTTTCCCATTCTATGCTGCTCTGTGGTAGTCGCTCCTCTTTCAGAATGACTGTTTGACCAACTCTTTCACAAAGCTGCCTGCCTCCCTCCAGGGATATGCTCAAACAACTCAAGGATTGCTTCAGCCACAAGCATTTTCACACAGCTGGAGCCAAAATTGCCCCAAGGAAGATCAATATCATATTGTATGAGAGTTTTGATGGTGCTTTTAGCGGGGTCAAAATTTCACTTCCCAGATGGCAATAGAGCAGCCAATCTAGCAGAATTTTTTCTTCCAGGAGGACTTCCTGGAAGCATGAAGTCATCCCATAGCTAGTTGGACACATGTTGACGGTCATAAAACACCTGGCCTCAATGTATTCAGTCTTGATTTGCATAGACTTTCCTTTTTGCTCCACAGCTTCCTTTATTTATTTTTTGTAAGTCTCACAATAATAGATATTTCAGAGTAAGTCTTAGGTTTCAGACATTTGCTCTCAGAAATCAGAAAGCATGAGTCTTTTTTTTTGGAGCTTCCAAGAGTCATTTAAGAAGGGCATTATGTAATGAACAAAGGTTAAGAAAAAGTATACTTTGACCTGTTCACAATGGAGGAACATCCAAACTTTCAAGAGTTCCCTTAAGTAGCCATTAGAGGTTGCTGAGAATAAATAATGTTTGTACAGAAAATTACTGTATTACTTGAAATATCTCTAATTAGAAACAAAGTGCCAGCTTCCATAAATATATAAGGAAACAAGAGTGTGGAACTCATAGACTCATGGAATGACTTGGGTTGGAAGGAACCTTAAAGATAATTTAGCTCCAACTCCCCTGCCATAGGCAGGGACACCATTACATAAAAAATCCCAGGGAAGACATCACACAAAATAAATCAGATGGAAAAGTAACAAATGGAAGAGAAAGAAGTTGAGAGCAAATGGATGGAATTCCTATACAGGGAATGTGTTTTGCAAATGGCATCCTGAATCCTCATTATCTTTGTGCCTTGTTGGCACCCTCACACACTACTTCTGAAGGGGGAGACATAGATTTCCTGATAATTTCCTCTTTTCCATTGCTTTCAGACTGTCTACACATTACCTTCAATTTCCTTTTGGAAAAGCTGAAGGCACTGCTACTCTCATGCCACTCTTCCACTGTTCTCTTCCCACCCACATTGTTTCTAAAGCATGTCTTGCATCCTCTCTCCTAATTGGGGTTTTGACAAAGCAGAAGAAGGAAATAGTATATTATTGTGTTTACTTTCCTTCATTGAAAGGACTTGTGGCTTTCTGACAACAAAGTTAGGCTTGTTTTGGGAGTCACCCACCAGTAAGACTTGATCAAACCTGTTGCATATTGAAGCAATTGTGCAAAATAGAGTTACAGCTGCTGCAACCTAATCACAAGCAAAAACATGTAGGTGTGCTATAATTATCAACAGTTTTGCCATCTGATAACATTGACAGAAAACAGAAAATTACCACAAGCAAATGAATGGAAGCTTTTTCTTTTTTTTTTTTTTTTTTTTTTTTTTTTTTTTTTTTTTGAGTAACTGACTATCACTTCTCCCTGTAGTTGCATAAAAATTTCATCTCCACCAGAGAATCTATCCTGAACATTTTTCTTCACTGGATGTCGGAGGCTGAATTTCTGTATTCTCCTTTAGCACTGGAAGTACTTGGGACCCAACTGATAAAATATCTGAAAAGGATAAGAGGAAGGGCTGGTTCATCAGGTATACGCCAAAGTTTGTCTGAAAAAAAGAGAATATTTATTAAAATGCAACGCATATTAGAGTAATCAAATCTACAGAGGATCTCACAACCCAGATATGCTTAGAAGAAAAATATTGCTTTAAGAATAAGAAGGTATGTACCATGTCCATGTAATTAAAAACATTCTTAACTCATTAATTATAATAGACTGGTAAACAGAAGCTAATGCCATGCTATTCAAGAAGAATAGCTTAAGCAAGTGGATAAATAACACAGTATTTCATCATGAGCTCCATAGTGTCATACATGTAATTCACACACCCTCACAATCTTATGGTGTTATTTATTGTCTCCTCTGGCTTGTTTACAAATAGTTAATGTATTGTCACAGACAAAGGCTCTGCAGCATGGGAACACTGGTATGTTCCAACAGCGAGGAAGTCTTGCATCTCCTACCATGAATTATTCACTTTGTTAACAGAACTTCACTCTTCCTAGCCTCTGTGAGTTTTCCTTCATTTATTATGTATATTTTAGTATGCTTAACAGAAAATATTCAGAAAGTTTGTTTTATTGTTGCTCCCACTTGTTAAGTGTCATTATCTGTGAATCCATCCTGCATAAATATTAGAAATACTTAGAATATGTTTTTGGGATACTGAGTAATAAAGAAAAGAAGAATGAAATATTCCACTTTGCCCACTGACCATGCAAACCTCACAGGCACCAAAGAGCTCATGTAAGTATCTGCATTCTTATGTGAGGTCTTGATTTCAAGCAGTTGAATGTTACATTTGTGGGTGTGATCTGGAAATGTCACAGGAAGAGACTGGTGTGGTTTTGTTTTCCAGAAGTGGAGAATTTTGAAATATGCAAGAAAAAGATTTGTCATCTCATGATAATATTTTCCAAAGAATTAGATAATAGTTAATCAAAAAACATGTAAAGTAGGGGGGAAAGGAACTCTGAAGAACACTATGTTTAATTGTTAACAGATTTTTAGACTTCAGAAAGTCTTTAGTCTTTAAACTGAGAACTTTGGGATCCCAATATTAATTTTCTTGTCTCTTTTTGCAGGTTTCAAAAAAAAGTATTTTGCTTTGTAGACTATAGCCAAAATGTACAAGTTATTATAAAGTGTAAAGTAAATAAATAAGCAAACAAAATTACTTGAAAACAAAATTCTATTATCCTTTTCTATTTCCTGATTACATTTACTGCCATTGTTCAGATCAATGATTCTGAAATTGAGTGAATTACAGTTAGAGCAGGTTAAAAAAAAAAAGTAGGTAAAAGGGATGGACATTAAGAAAAAAAAAGATTAAGGGAGCATATTTCACAGACTAAGTATGAAGGCAGTATGTTGTCTTCTGTTCTTGCATTGTGTAATTATATAAAGATGCAGCAATGAGGTAACACAGAACAGCTCTTAGTCTGTGAAGAATTCATGAGAGGTAAGGTTGAGACCTACTCCCAAGTAAGAGAGATGCTGTAAAGCAGAGATCTATCCAAACATGGCATCAGACCCTGAATTTGAGTCTTTCAGTTTCATTTGCAATCCTAAACATCAATGAGAAAAACGGGCCCTGAGCTTAGGTATTTTTGACTACCTCTGCTATTCCTTCATCTCACTGGCATGTGACATGTAGAGGGCAGGACCCATCAGGCTTATCCTACTGCTGGCACTTTCTGGGTACCAGTGGCTATGATGGTGGACACAGGGTACATCCCTGTGGTCAGTGTTCTAAAGCTAATGCTGAGGAATGACTGCAGCACTGTTAAGATCCCAGCCCTCCAGCACAGTGACTGTTGGATCAACCGTGATGCTGTAATGGTGTTAGCAAATGTTTAATTTAAAAAAATTAAAGTATATAGTCTTATTTTTCCATTTTTGCTTTTTTCTCATTTGTTAACAAGTTTCTCTATTGGCATAAATGATATATTTTTCAGCCTTGTGGTTAATGAGCTGTATTCACCTCCTATACCCTAGCACAAAAACGACAGTTGCCATGATATAATTTCTTAAAAGAAATCAGGCAATTATAAAACAAATGTTGTAAAATTAATACTAGTTCATGCTACACCACATTTCACACAGGGAGGAATTTTATAACTCATCCATGTAAATGAGCTTATGTGATGCATGAGAAGATATTTATATTTACTGTATTGTCATCTTGATCTATCTTAAAATGAGACTAAAATAAATCTGGGCAGATTGTTCACTGTGAAGAACTTAATTTACCAGTTTTTGTTATTGAAAATAATTTAGCAGTTTTTTTTCAATGCATCTTAAAGCATTCATAATTACTTAAGAAAATGCATGTCTGAATGCATTTTGTCTTCAGGACTTCTCAAATACTGTTTTAATACTGGTCCTTAGTATTTTTCTTCTCTGATTGGGCAGCTAAAGTCTCAGTGTTTTTTCAGTGAGTAATGCCTAAGGAGTTTCCAAGGTGGTGATATACTGATATACATATTTTAGTAATAATGCCTGTTTGGAATTGCCAACCTCTTTTTTTTTTTTTTTTTTTTTTTTTTTTTTTTTTTTTTTTTTTTTTCTTTCTGGTGAATGTTCTTAAACTCAAAATCTAGCCCGTGGTTGCCAGAAGTGGATTTAACATCTTTTAAGGAAATTTCCCTGTTTTTTCAATAATTACAAATAATGACCCAGCAAGTACTGATAATAGCAATTACACACACCCCCCTGCCAAGCAACCACAAAAAGCTACATCTGCCACTTCAGCTCTGTTTCAAGAGAAAGACAAAATGTAGAATTTAGCCCTTCTCACATTTCTGATGAAAAATGAGGCTTTTGGACACAGAGATTACAGCCTGCAGAGTTACTACAGAGAACTGCATAATCTCTGCCTGCTGCTGCTACCTTTTTCTGACTTCAAGGGCATTTTATTCTGCATATAATCTTCCCAGAAGGCACCAAGAACTGGGCAGGGAGTGCAAGACTGTGAGCTCTGTGGCTTTATCTGGCAGTAGAAAGTCTTCCCACGACTGTAAAATGTTACAGGGAAAAAAATTAAAGCTTCTTGATTAGGAAAAAGCAGACCACTTCACTGGGAGAAACAGAGAGAACATACATATTCTTGCCAACAGTGAATCATATGATAGTCATCACACTCACTTAAAGGAGGAGCTATGAAATGCCATCATTCTTGCATGTTGTTTCAAGTTCATTTACTGGATCAACAGCAATATATTCTGCTCAGAAATTCACTGACAGAGAAATACCCTGTGTGCACTATCCCCTTTTGTAAGACAGAAACCCAAGGGACTACATCTGCCAAAGGCCTGAGGTGAGGTGCTTTCGAGCTACAGCTCCTTAAGAATCAGTTAACACAGACTAGAACCTGGTAGAGAAATACCCTGCTAGAACATTTAACAAGCACATAAATCATACTGCATGCTAATACTTAGCTTTGGATGGATGAGTTCTGGATTTTGCCTGCAGATGTAGCTCTCAGCTGCCATATCCCAGCAGATAAATTTACCTGTCCAGGTCTGATAGTTTATTCATAAATAACGTAACCTCCCTCTCATCCAAAGATTTGGGAGATGCAATTATTAAAATTGATTTTTTTAATGTAATAATGTTTTAGTGGCTTTAAATTTACTAGAACCTAAAGCCTTACAAAATAAGAGAGTACTCATTATTTTGGAGTACTCACTCCAAATTTTCATATTGGAAAAAGGGATATTTTTAAGCTGGTGTCAATAAAACTACATATTGTTCTGTTGAAAATATCTGGACTGTAGAATGTTTCCTTAAGAACTGATATACCTTTGCTCCACCTTAAATAAAAGCATTTTCCAGTTCAGCCAACAATGAGAAAAGAGAACTATATTATTTCGGAGGCTTATTAATTACAACAATCACTGTTCTCATATGTTCCAGATATTTGAATGAAAAGCATTGCATGGTGTAAAGCCCTGCATTACTATGAAAATTATGATAATGTCACATCAAATATGAGAGGTCATTTGCTATCTTTGCTAACATTTCAGGAAGCAATCCAAAGGCATGGCATCTAATTCTGCAGGAAAAGAAGCTCTCTCAAGGCACAATGAAATACATAAAGGAGAATCAACAGCCCCCAGGAAAAAACAACAGCCTTTTAGTGTATGAAGGCATGTGCAAACACACTGGATTTCCCTTGATGTGCTGCTATCCATACATTTAGACCAGGGCAGACTGCTAATGCAATAATTCCCTTTGCTACCTTGACAGCAAGTCCCAGCTTATAGCAGTGCTGCAAATCTACCCACAGGGCTTCCGCTATCATTAGCGCTAAAGGCATCTGCAAAACACCAAAGAGAGGCAGGAATTCTGTGTTCTCCCTTTTCCATCCATGTGTGTTTTGCATCAGGTGGTGAGGCATGTGAAACAGCATGTGGCCATTTGCTTAATGGAGTTATCTAGTCTTTCCTAATCTCCTGCAGTAACAGAGAGCACTCTGTCACACGAGGAGGGCTCATCTTTCCTTTCCAGTCAAAAATTACAGAAGGAATGCTTTATAAGTGTTTCTTCAGAAAGCAGAGTTCAAGTTCACTTTATGGAGGTGTTTATATTTTATGTCAAGCAATGACATGAAAGGTTTCATAAAAAGTAGCTGGCAAGGCTTCAGCACCATGATTTACATTTAATAGGAAAGATGCAAATTGCTTGTGTGGCTAGTTACAGTAGCTGGTTCTGATTTTCGGCTGCAATCTATGTATGCAAAGGCTCCATCTTTCAATTTGAAGCACCAGATTCTCAGAGTCTCAGAGGAATGGAGAAAAACAGGATTTTAGAAATGAATATTGAACTACCTCTTACAAGCCTTACATTACTTAGCTCATTATTGAAGTTCATTGGCAGTGCTGCTATTTGGGCTACTTGTTTGATAAATTTCAGTGTAATTTTTTCAGGTTGGTGTTCTTGGAAAAAACAAAATAAAATGGTAAATATTGATGTCTGGCTCTCTTTCTATGTGCAATATCTTTAATGTTTTGGCAATCAACTTGCTACAGCAGCTTTCCAAAAACCTGGGAAATTATCTTAAATCTTATTTTTCTGCAACAGTGGTTTTTTTGGTAGTTTGAATTAGATTATTGACAGGTAGGAGCAAACACTGCTGAATTCCTTTATTGAATCTGCATCTGATTAAAAAAAAAAAAAAAAAAAAAAAAGAAAATGAAGTCTATTAGATGACTCCTTAGCAGAAAAGCACATGGTAGAGATATGAGTCACCAAAGGATTAGCTCTACGATTTAACACAGTCACATGAACTTGATGTTCTTCCTCCCCACTGTGAACTGTGAAAGGTTTGGATTAATGTCCTCTGTTAGGTCTGCTGAGCACACTAAAAATGCCATAATCCTTCCTGGGTGCTCCTCACTGATAATCAGCTGGTGCCCATCACCACAGAGGTGACCTGCAAGAGTGATGGATTCAGAGGTCTTCTCAGAATAGACCAGGCAAAGCTACCAGTTCAAATTCTCCCTTTCGATTGTCAGCTAAGCCAGAGGACTTGCCTTTATGCAGAGCAGGGCATGCTCCCAAGACCCCATCTGCCAGCAGTGCTGAAGGCTGGGGAAAAAATAAAAAAGGCTGAATGTCTGTGTCTTTGCAGCGTGACTATTGGCGCAGCTGAGGGAGAGAGAGCACTGCACTCCCCCGCACTGCTCAGCCTCAGTGCCTTGCCTCCCCTTGCTGTGCGGCTTTTATCAGGCACCAGCTTCTTCTCCAGAGGCTGCATTGCTCTCTTTGCCTTAGTCCTGTTTGTATAAACCACTTGGTTCTAGCAGTGCATCAAGAATATCTCTTCATTGTTGAGTTAATCAGAATGAAAGAGGAGCTCATCTGCTGTGGGAAACATGCAGAAGATGCTTCGCCTCTCCTGAGAATCTGCATCCTGAGTAAGGTTTTGTTACCATTTTCTTGCTGAGTACAGAGTGCTTTCTCTCTACAGAGGTTTCAAGTTATAATCCAGTAAAACCAGGACAAAAAAGTCCTCTGCATACAACACCACATGTGGCAGCAGGAAGCATCCCTGTCCCAAATGCCCAAATATGCTCTGGAGTGTCCCAAGTGCCCAAATACACTCTGAAGTGTCCCAGATGCTGCAGCTGTGGCTCACCATTACTCAGAAAGGACCCCTGTCCTCGGGCTACCCACCGTGGCAAGGAGCTCATCTTACAAAGGCCCATGTACTGTGGTGACCTGGAGCAGAGGCTGCTGTACAAGCCTAAGTCACCTCAGGTCAGCGGGGAGCTGTGCCTCGACAGCCGGGCCTGCCTGCGCCTCTCCGCGGCTCACTGCACTGGGCTGGCTCCGACACCGAGCCAGAGGAGCTATTCACCAAGGATAACAGCCAACGAAAAGAAAGCCCTTTGTTTGCTTAATGAGTCACTGAAACGAATCAATTTATTAGGTTGTGGGGTTTTTTTTGTCCAAACATAGAATGCAGTATTTGTAACTTGTTTGTGCATTGTCTGGTTGAATGATTTTTCAGCCTGTTTGTTATTGCTCTGCGCTGGTGCTGTGCCTGTCTCTGGTGTTTGGCGGGTACTGGCAAGGCTCCTGAGCCCCGACTGCCTGAGACACTTTAACAACAGAAGCTTAACCAACAGGAAGCAATGAATTTTGAATAAGGATTTTCAGCTAAATAAATACATATGAGGAGATTTGTGGAGCTTTTGGGATGCCGAAGTGTCTAGCCATCATCTGAGCCAAGAAGCAATGCAACCTTCAAAAGCAGGACCTCAAATAAACACCTGTATTTCACACTTTCTGGTCACTCAGCAATTATACTCCACTTCAACTATATTCAGATCTGCTCTGTTTTTCCTGTTAACTAATTTCTCAGGCTAAGAATAAAGTTTAGTCTTACATGCCAACTGTATAATTTCAAACATTTCTTGATTTTCAGCATATTTCTTTTCCTAAAAGACATCAGTGCATCAGCTTCTGTTTTTAAGACCAAAATAATCACGTTGTAAAGTATATACTGAAGAAAAGCAAGCACAGTTAAAACTAATCTATATTAATAGTCCATTTTGAGTAAAAAAATGTATTGAGCATTTTATAGAAATGAACCATGCCATATCTGGGTTGTAAGTGCATCCTCTTTTTACAAGAAAAATCCAAATGGTAACAATTTGACTGTGAATATTCTCTCAGCAGGTATTTCACTACCCATGCAATAACGTCACTACATCTTTCATTACAGCTATTTTGAAGTGATGTACTGACCTTTCTACCTCTGGCAGCAGACAGGGACTGCAGAATTTCTTTGTTTCGTTCCCCAGACTGTTGATCAATGCAGATTATTTGACATCTGCTACATGGACCCACAACCTGAAATTTTAGTTAAAGAAAATTCATGGCTGTTTATCAAAGCAGTACTGCATTGAACAATACAAGCTTCTGACCATCATAATATCTTAAATACATACCTTTTGCATACTTTTCCTGTGGTTTTTCAAGCTTTCATTGTGTAAAAGGTCAAGTCTGTTCACCTAATGTAGTAGGTCTACTTGCAAAAGTCTCACTGAATTTTTAATTTGCTTTTTTCTTTTCTTAAGGAAAACTTTCTCAGAGACAGAATCTGAGAAATACCAGACATTTACATACTTGTATTTCCTGATGGCTTCACTTCTTTTGTGGGTTAGCAGGGCTGCTTGCCCAAAGAATTGAGTAAAAATTTAAGCCAATGCCTCAGGATTTGACCCAAGGAGGATTTTCTTGGTACTGTTTTAGTGCAGGTGAAATGCACAATATATTTCTTAGATGCATGGCACTTCTAGATACTCAGAATGTAAAATCTTTAAATATACAAGCTTACCTAACCAGAAGAAATAATTAATCCTCTATCATCTATTACACATGATGTTAACATCATATATAATTGTTCTTAAAGTTAATTGTTTGAACTAAAATATGGTTTTAGGGGAAAAAAAAGCAAAAACAAACCAACCCTGCAACAAATTTTTTCTTAGACCTTTAAAATGGAGAAGGACGACATATTGCACTTTCACTTAACACTGCATCCTTAACTTTAGCAAAGCTGTGCATTGCAGAAATTACATCATACAGCATCCCAGTATACACATTCTACTTTTGTAAAACATGCCATAAATTTCAAACAGGGCAAATAATTAAACTGAATACTTCAAGCATTTTATGTGCTGACCTGAAGTGATGTTTCAAGTTTTTGAGATGCATCTAGACTGCTTGTGTAACTCTTCAGCATAATCATCAACACTAAACATCAGCTCTTTGAGAAAATAATTTTCCACAGCTTTTTTTTTTTTTTTTTTTTTTTTTTTTTTTTTTTTTTTTTTAATTAAAAGAACAACAAGACGGAGAAGGAAATATTTTTCTTCTGCTTTACTTTGTTCAACAGTTCTGCCATTTTTGTGGCATAAAGGAGCATTAACATAATTTCTACTGTTATTATCTCAGTATTTGAAAAAGGACCTAGCAGAGATGGGAAAAGGCAATGCAAGTTGCATAAGCCTTTCTATTTCTGCCTTATATTCCTAAAATATATCAATGCCAGAAATAGGAATGCTTTTTATTTTGTAGTTTTACAGTAACTTATCAACAGGATCCTCAGCTGAACTCCCCAGTGTAACTCCAACCTCCAACAAGCTATACACCATGGATTTTGTCCTTTGTGTTCCTCATTTCTTACTTATAGGAAATTTTCCTCAATTTTCTGTAACTCATATTGCAGCTTTCTTATCAACGTACACATAAGAAGAGAGCAGATAAGCAATATTTCCCATCTTGCTGAAAAAGTTTCTTACAGCATGCTGACCAGAAAAAAAAGGAGAGATGCCTATCACATATTCTAGATTTGACCTTGGTACTCCTGTCATTCACACTTTTATTAGAATCTCTAGAAAAACAATGAATAAGCCACTTTCACATCCTAGGCAAAGCATCTTCAGATACACGTTCCATATCTCTTGGCCAGACAAATTCAGCAGAACATTTAATACACATCAATGCATCATTCCCTTAGGTGTAGCTTTTACAGATTGCTTGTTAAGAGTTTTTCTTGAAATAATGCATTTACAAACAAGGCTTGACTCTTTAGAATTTTCCTTACAGTACAAAGGACATTATGTTGTTAGCTATGATATGAAGCACAACATACCAAAACAGCCTACCAGGCTTGAATTAGAAACATTCCTTGAGTGAAGACTAAGATATGATGAATAAAACAGAGGGCAACAGACCATGAGTGTTCACTTGAATTCATGTCCAGTCTTTTGGCAATCAGTTGCTTGATTTGCAGTAATGTGAGGTTACATTTGGACTACTGTGCTTAACAGCAACAAGTATTCTCTGCTGATGTGCTGGCTAAATATCTGCTGTAAACTCTGCCTCAAAAAACCTGATTACTATTCAGTTCAGATAGATAAAGATAAGAAACACTATGAATTATGAAATTCAATAAACGTGTAGGGAAATATGGAAAACCTCTTAAATATATTGAAGTATGTTTGCCACAGGACACATCACTTTTTTTTTTTACACACTTCATAAATTTCACCTGCACAAAGTGTGCTGCCAATATTCTAGTCAAAGACTTGCAAAAATTAGTTTGTCTCCAAGAATCCAAATGCTTTGTGATACATTGGGGCATGGACAAGAGAGAAAAGGTCACACCTGGAATTTCAGAGCACCTATTGAAATCTCAGCCCACTCTTCCTCTTCAAAGGACTCTGGTGCACTGACGACAATGTTGGCACGGAAACGTCGGATCAATTCCTCTATTTCCAATGGCTCCTTCAATCTGTCTCACAGCATTGACAGAGCAAAAGAAAAAATAAAATTATTAACTAATTTTGTACTAGATATTTGTGCTGTAAGAATCTGCTGGCTCATATGATTAGCAAATGCTTCTCCAGAATAACCTGGACAAGTTTTGTTACAAAGGCTATGGAAATGGCACAAGGTATTCAATTTGTAACCTCTCAGCTATAATATGTAATCCTCTAGGTGGCTTCTTCAGAGGTGTAATCTGGAACTGTAGGTATGAAAACATGTAGACAGGTGATTGTGAACCATATATATGAGAAAATTCCCAATTTGTTATCATATGTAAGGCTAATGGTAACAAATAAAAAGATCTTCTCAGTTAGTAATCATTTGATTTGGTAAATATTGTAGAAAGAGAAGCTTCTAGAACCAAAGGCAAATAAAATTTAATTCTGCACATGCTGCAGTGTCAGAAGGGACAAAATCAGCAGTTGCTGAAGGTGAAAAAGGCCAGTAAAATAATTTTATGAGAGAATATATCCCTCATATTATTATTATTTGCCTTTGGGAGGCAGCAGATTGCACCAAACGATAGGTGTTTTAAAAAAATTAATCTTTGTGTGGTGACATCTCCCCCTCTTTACAAGCATTTGAGCTGCCAGAGTGTAGATTTGTGTGAGTGTGGAGAATGTATATGAGATGGAAAGAGCAGCAGACTGCATACAAATATCAGAATATCAGAAATCTTGCTGCATCTTTGAATTGTCATTCTTCACTCTTCTTCTAAAGGAGAACGTCAACAGTACCAGAAAAAAAAAAAAAAAAAAAAAAAAAAAAGACACTGTAAAATTTGCCAGAGAGTTCTCTCATTGCCACTGTTAGTAGAGAAGAACGCTTCTTTTTGGATTAGCTGTTAAGGACATGAACCATTTTTGATACTCCATAAGCTGTAGACTGACAACTTTGGGATATGATATCCTACAGCAGAGGCAGAAACCTGGGTAAGCGGTGAAGAGAGGAATTTCTGTCCCAAAAAAACTCAAAAACAAACAAACAAATAAAAGCACATACTGTTTAAAATGTATTTTAGTTAGAGAAAAAAAACAATCAAAATCAAAGTACATGGAAAACTTCACATCAAGCAGTCTTGGCAGAGGAGGCCGGTTAGGTAAAATAAAAAGAGCTTTGTTTTATTTAAAACAGTCTGGATGATCTTCTCTAGCAGACAAAAGTGAAGAAGAATAAACTGCCTGTGCAGACTTTCAGTCAAACCACAGAAGCCCAGCTCCACCAAGCCCCAGTGTTCACAAGGGTTGCAGCAGCCTGGGGGTAGAAGGTGGGATGGGAAGGTGCAAGGTTACAGGTTTTCCCTCAAGATCCCACAGGTAATTCCATGGCTGAGACACAATTTGTAATGAATGCAGGATGTGGGAGCCAACAGGAAGAGTAGATTATGCCAGTGCTCATACAAACAAAGGAGGAAAATAGCAGTTACTTGTGAATATGTTCAATTATGCTGCTGTGCTTCCCAGCTTTGCTGTGGGCTCTTGGAGCTTGGCTGCTGTGGAGCCTCTAGTTTTGAATGTTTTGCAAAATGTAAGTGCCTACCACATCCGCCTATACTGATGGGGGCATCAAAAGACCCAGTAACCTCAGAGCTGGGCCTACAGTGTCCTGAGACAGCTGCTGAAAAAAACCCTCAAGCTTCCACTAATCTACCCCTTGGTGCTGAACTCAAAGACTGCAATGCCCCTGTCCCTGATCTCTCTGCCTTCAACCTGCTCGGGCTCATGTCCAGAATACCTCACCTCTCTTGCACCTCCCTCAGTCCTCAGAAATGCTTATAATGACTTGGCAACATATATCTGAGTAAATTTCCATTGTTTCTCCTCCCACAAAACATGCATTCATTGGATGGAGTGGCAGGTACCTTCATCCTGCAAATCCCAACATGGACCTGTTTTGAAAATCAGTGCAATGTGCCAAAGTCAGCCTAGGTGGTTTGGATTTTCACAGCAGTGGGCTCTGTGATGAAGAATGCGTTACCTATATTGAACAGGCGAACCTGAAAATTAATATTTATATCCTCAGGGTTATATTTCTAACAAGAACATTTGAGAATTAGGCCAGGCCATAGGGATTTTCATGGAGATGACCTGTAATGGAAACACCAGAGAGACAAATGTCTGCAGGTACAGGTAGCTCTCCAAGAGTATGCTGCATTCTAATTTTTAATTGAATTGCTGTTTCTGTTTTAGATCACCTCTCAAAATCCAAGTGCAAGCTGGAAGACTAGTTTTCACTTAGGGAAGATACAAAGTGAAATTATGAAAACTTAATTGAAAATTGAAATTATTTTGCAAAATCTAGCAGGTTGCCATCAAGCAAAAACAAACACACATACCAAGAAGCTAAATAATACTTTCTAAAAACCCTCCAATATAATAAAGACCCGTAAGTGCAGTTCTTGAAAGTACATCGGATAGTTCAATATTTGGAAAGCTCATACACCATAATTTAGTAATGGTGGAAAATGACGATACTGTATATCTGAATTTATTTCTCCAGCACCTGGAGGAGGCACTGCATGGCAAATCATATGGAAGGGAGGACAATTTCAACCCATAGTGCAGAGTGGGAAGCAAGATGCTTTTCAGTCACCATTGCACCTCTGGTCACATCTGGAGTTTCCTTGAGGAAAGGGAGATTACAAGGCTAGTTGCGTTGGAAGATATTTGGTGTAAAATCAGTGTATCATCTGATGTTGAATGTTTTACTGAAGATCCTTGTTCTCCTTTGGTCTCACTTGCTGCTTCTTACTCCTCATCTTTGCACTCAAATCCCATATCTGGAAGATTCCTCACTGAGTATTATCTTGGAAAAATCCTACCCTGAGTAAAGGATGTCTGCAGCAAGTGCTCTCCCAAGGAGATGTAACCCAGCCAGTCATGCCTCACAAGAAGCCATTAATTGTCACTGAGAAAAGGTAGTCAAAACACTGAGAGATGGACTGATTCAAACCTTTTCTATACACATTTCCCATGAGATTCTAAAATTGCCCAACTGTTTTCCCCTAAAGAAGGAAAATACTCAGACAATTCAAGCTCCAGCGTCTTAGCGATGCTTCATTCAGTCAGGGGTTTTAAATCCTGAAGCTTTTAAATCAAGAAACAAAAATTTCCTATAGCCAATATGAAAATTTGGTTGGTAATGGATTTGTTATCTTTGAACTATGGACTAACTCAGTGTTTCATTTGCTGCTTCTATCTTCTATCTTTGTATAAGTAAAGCCAAACTAAATTAAGAAATAAAATTATTCCAGTCCTGAAAGTACTTTTAAAGTATTTCTGTTGTGCATATTTAATCTAAATCTTAATAATTCTCATGGGAGAGAAATAGTTTACCCAGTAGTAAGACTATTTTTTTTACCTGCCAGACAATTTATGTTGAGAAAACCTATTTACCCTTATTCTTCTGACAAATATAAGCTATCTGGTTCTCAATAATATCTTTCCAGAATATCATTTGACAAAAAGTTCATATAAATTTTCCTAAAGATGATTGGTAGACAGATGATGCTCATGCATTTCATCCAAATTTTCAGAAATCATAAAATAATTGGTAATTATAGCAGTTTAGTAGGGATATATATTTTTTGAAAAGTAACTATCTCTAAATTTCTACATAAAACACCTATATTGGCATCTTATGGCAAGATTCTGGAATCCAAGATCACTGAGAGACATTTGGAGACAGAAGCATCTCACCTTGCAGAAATGTGTTCTTTCAGCTGCAGAATGCTTGCTACATTTATCAGGAGGTATTGTGCTTCATTCACAAGAGAGAGTGAGATGTTTGTAGCAGAAGACAGACCTAAAAAAAAAAAATCAATCCAAGATTCTAAAATGATCATAAAAATTAGTAATTTCACCCCATCTTTCCTCTGATCTCTTACTCATTCTCATTACTAGTTTATTCATTTGGTTCCAGGCACTAAGGAAATATTCCAAGAATTCCCTCAAACCTTCAAATGATAATGATATGATGCAGTTAGAAACTGAGATGCAGTTGAGATTTTACCAAATTTGTAAAATAGTTCACAAGAGCAATATCTATGCATTTTCAATGCTCTTTCAATTTCAGTGCTCTTTCAATTATTTTTATAATGAAATTCAATCTCTGAATAAATTGATTCTTAAATTTTTACGATCATTTTTTCAAATGGTCTTTGAGTTTCCAGACAAAATCAGGGTCATGATGATAACTTCCCCCTGCATACTGGTGCATTTGTCTATTTTCACCAAATTTAACAAGTAGAAGGTTAGCAAAAATTAGTTTGGGTATAAACATAACAACTAGATCAATACTGGATAACTCTTTCAGCCTTTATCAGGGTATATAATACTTATATACTCAGTGTGAAGTCTATGAGCCTGGTGTTTGCATGAGGAATCACAAATATTTTTAAGAATGACAACATACCTTTTGTATTTTTCTGATGTGACTTGCTTTTCACATCTGAACTTTGTCTTATCAAGCGACATGGACGACCAAGAAATGTAGAGAGCCAGCTGGCAATTCTTTCTCCACAGTCATATGTTTTTACCCTATTACAAGAAAAGAGGAAGCTTAAATTTGATTGCCCAAACATTAATTTGCAAACAGAAGTCAAATTGTGAAGATGTTTTTTCTGATTCCTTCAATACAAAGTACAGAATCTGTATTGTCTGATGAATGTCTGATGTGAAGCTGTGCATGTCTCTAACTCCCCATTTCCTCAACTTTACTCTGCTCCTCTTGAAGTCAACTTTCACAAGAGCTAATTTATTTTACTACAGAAAATGACTGTGGAATAAAGGATTAATCATAACGCTGAAGACAAGGACTCTGAAGTACAATAAGTGGTTGCCCATATAACAATATTACAATACAGTATTATGAAATAGTCAAACTCTGGTCTGTACTGTTTACTAAAAACAGAGAGGAATGATCTGAGTTCAATTTAAGATTGCTCTGCTGTGTGTAATTTTTAATGATCCCATCAGGTACAATGATGTTACTTCTCTAATTTAATTCATGTTAGTACAGACATTTAACATTAAAACATGGCTCCACTAAGAGAGGTCAAGTGTCTCTCTAAAGATGATTTCCATTACTTGTAAATGTCTAGTGAGTTACGCAAGCTGGCAAAAGAACTGCCTTCTTTACCTAGATGTAATCTTTCCTAGAGGGACTTTGAAATCACCTCTCTCAATCTAAGAAGGCCACAGATCAGACCACTGGAAACTGATCCTGTTTGACATTAAATTCCTCAGCCCTGAGTAAACTTAATGTCAATCTTCCAAATCCGGACATGTAGTTTAAATCAGTTGTCTGGGTTCCACTCACAGATAATGAAAAGAAGCAAGTAGTTCCCATGTATATTAGACCTCAGGATGGGAATGTTCAACTCTATTGACTACATAAAGAGATTTGACTGATACCTAACTTTAAATGTAAGAGGAATGTGAATTCTTATGCTGATCCAGGAAGGATTTCTGTAGCAAGGAAGTGAAGTAGTTGTGTTCCTATGCTCACCTTGATGTTATGCCATGCCAAAGAAGTTCATCTGCATGGAAACCATCTGCTTTGTGAAACAAGAAAACAGCTACTCTCAGCAAAAGGTGCTAAGCCCCAGGATTGAGAGGAAGTGGCTTGGCTTTACAAAATGCTCTGTAGGGTTCAACTGAATTGCACAGGTAGAAAACCAGCAGAAATGAAACCAAGGAGATTTTATAATCCTGCATGGATCAGGTATCTCTTCAGTGCTTGTTCTGAATTTTGAATTATGGTGCAGCTCTGCATCCCTCTCCCCATTCAGAGTAAACAGATGTCAACCACAGCTGCATCTAGCTAGTGATGCCCTAGAACTGCAATGGTGTTCTGGTATGAGTATGAGATGAAGGCACTGTGTCAAGAAAGAGGCCAAAAGGTGAGTGTCCACATGAGATTTCTCAGTCTAAACTGTGCCTTTGCCTGCCACTGTGTTAGGGAGAAGGCTGTTAATGAGAACACATGAATCATCCGTGATAACAGTGCAGGTGAAACAAATTTCTCCAATATATTTTTCCACCTTCACACAGGTACTAGGGGTGTTTAAAATCTCTCCTGAGCCAACTGCCTCTGGCAGCCTGTTGGAAATTAATACTGTATAAATTAGGAAGAAAATTTTGCCCTGTTTTTATACACTTACTGTTTTGAGTCAGAGTGGCTGAGTTAGAGATTCACTATATATATATACACCATTCTTAGTATTTCATCAAATGTCACTGTGTAGTTTTTGTATTCCAAGACTCCAGTGTTTTCAAATTGCTTTCCCTTATTGTCAGACCATTTTCTGAGCAAGTACTATCGTCTCTTCAAGGTCTTAGTCAAAGTCATTCTGTTGTAGCTCAATTCTACTTGTTTTCTGCTTGTGTTTATTTTTGTGGAGTATAACTTTACATCTGTCAGCATTACATTTCATTTGGCACATGTCAGGCAATTTATAAAGGAGAGCCTATTTCTCTCTGATTTCACTTGCTGTTTGCCTTGAGTTTCCCACTCATCTTTCTATTATGTCATTTAGCTTCAGTGCGTTACAACTGGTCCCTCTAGCAGGGTAATTTACAGAACAAGAAACAAGGACAGATGAAGTCTGAATATTGATCCCACAGGATATAATACAACAGGCTCAGTTCACCTTGTTCTTAACTACACTTTTGTCTTCTACCACTGCTACACTTCCCTTGATCTCTTTCATATTGCAACCTGTCAAAGAAGAGACTGTGTCCCTGCTTATTTCAGTAGAGCAGCAACCTTGAGCATTTAGGGTCTTCTGCAATATCAATCCTATCAACATTAGCTTCTACTTTCATCTGTCCACTGTTAGACATTGTACCAGAAAGCCATGTTCCTCTGATGTGAGCAGCACATGCTGATGGACAGCCCCTGCTGGGGTGAAGGCTAACACTGATGAATTGCTTCAGAAGGGAAATTTGGGCTCATTAAACTTCTGCGGCTGCTGCAAAATTAAATTTCCTCACATGACTGCTTGCAGATTCTACATCATGTACTTCTCTCAGTTATCTCAGTCTAAATTCAGAGTAGGCCAGCAGAACTGGATGAAATAACAGCATCAGAGCACAGAATTAATAAATAGAAATACATTAGATGTTTTTTTCAAATAAAAGCCTTTTAACAAAGACTTTTGGTCCCACTGCTCACCTTAGATACTTTGCAGAAAAGACCCCAGACCACAAATCACCTCCTGTCCTCCTGCAAAGCACTGCTTTTCTCATTATTTTCAGCCCTGGAGGCTTCTCTGCTGAAACACTGGAAACTGGCATCAATTGCTATCGGATCTCTGAGCAGTTTCAGAGCTTCATCAATGTTGTTCACTCATCCTGCCTTACTTCCTGTCTTGTTTATTTGCTAGTCACAGTCCACTCTATGTAATTTGATTTCATATCCCCTTTCTAATTCATTCAGTCCTTTCCTTCCTCCTCAGAACTCTAAAAAGTTTTCCATGAAAACTTCCAATTTGATACAATAAAAATGACACAGTCAGTTACATGAAAGAGAAGCTACAATAAACAGTATGGCAACAAATTTTATGCACACAGAGAGAAAGATAACTCAGGCTGTTTTACAGCCTGTAATAGATGGGCTTACCATGGGGAGGCTAGCGATGAGTCAACACTAAGGGAAGTGGGACAGATGGTTAAAACAAATGACTCTTGGGTGGATTCCACTACCTGAGGAAAATACACTTCTGAGGAAAAGATCCTCTTTATCATCTGAATAGCTAGTAGAAAAGAAGGAGAAGATAATTTTCTGCATAGCTCCTTGGGGAAATTGCCAGGTCTTCTGCTGGTTTGTTTATGTATTACTCAGAGAAGCAAATGTAGAGGGTTACAAAGAATCAGTATACCTTGGTGAAAGGAAGACATAAATCTTTAAGTGGCTCTTTTAGTTGGACTTACCAAGAGACTCATTGAAAAGAAACATAGTAGATAATGCAAATGTACTTTAGGAAGGCACTTGATACACTGCCACTCAGAAAACTTAATGAGACTGTGGGAAGTTCATAGAAAATATGATGAATAAACACTTAAGTTTATGGATAGGAAATAAATTTATTCATAATGCTATATTCACTGAAGTGGTATGTCTCTTGATTAGAATTAATGTTATTTAACTTACATACCTGCAGTCAAGATTCTAAAGGGGACACTGAATAACATGGGTGGTCAAAACAAAATTAAAAAGGGTTGTAAATATGAAAAACTGTTTCTAACTTCAGAAGGTTTCAGCAATTTTAAATCCATGCAGTATGAAATGGGCAAAACTGCCAGCATCATTACTATTAAATGGAGAACTGAATTCAAGTCCTGCTTAGACCTCCAGATGTCATTTGGAAGTAACGGGGAGCACCTTCTCCTTTTCTTATGCTTGGAGCAAGAAAAAAAAAAAGATCGCACTCACTCAAGTGAGGGCTAAGTCAGTTTATTGTAAGGTTCTTCCTCTCCTTTTGATTTTTTAAATTTTCTTACTGTGTTCTATCAGACATGCTGGGCATGCCATCTTACTTATTTAAATAGGACCACTCTCCTGGTCCACTAATCATTCATTGCTTTCCACCATTTTTTCAAGGACTTCTGTTTGTGAGCACATCTGTTCACATTCTGAGTGTCACCAGAGTGATTTTCAGCTTCAGCACCTCTCTGTTCTCACTTACCTGTGTGAACAGACTTTACTCTCACAGATCACAGCCTCTTTTCCAGTATTGTCTTCCAGTGGCACAGATATTGGGTCCATGCCTAGGTGGGCAGAGAGCAAGTCATATTTAAATAAAAAAAAATATGAAGAATGATAGCGGCATGAAAAAAGTTCTTATTTTTGCTTCTTTTCACAGTCACAGCAGCCTCACAAACAGCAAATTTTAAAAAAAAATCCTTTTTCTTTTTGCTAGAATTATATTCTCTGCCGGCAGGTGGCTCCAAATGATAAAACAAAGCACAAAGGCTGCAGATGACCTTGCTACTCAAAGCATATTTAAAAAATACAAAATTTCAGCTTTGAATAACTTCCTTCTCTGTTTCTCTCAGGCAACAAAACTGGCACAGAATTATAGCCTCAGCACAGTTTCTGTTGAAAGGATGGTTCCTCTGACAAGTCAGGAGATGATGTTCAACACTGTCATGTTGGAGTAGAGAGATTGAGTGATCTGAAAGACGAAGGAGGGGGGATGAAAAAAAGAGACACAGTCTGCTCAAGAAAAGAAATAGACTGTCAGATAAAACTACAATAATTTAAAGACAAAATGTATGGAAAACTGTGAATGAGATAATTATTCCCATCTATTCATCTCCAAGTTTAAACTAACTGAGGATTTCCTGGTAATGATCTATCTTAACAACCTCTCCCACATTTTTCTCATCTTGAACAGAATGAGCCAAAGAGATATAAAGGGTACTCTAGTTTACTAGAACCAAAACAAAAAGCTGTACTACTTTTCTTTCTGTTAATTGAAAACAATAATCTTAAATGAAGAACAAAGTGTTTTACTGTGTGGCTGCAATGAATCCAGGTTTTCTATTACACTGCAACATATATTAACCAAGACCCTGATTCCTGTCCCCCCCATTTCCCAAAATTATAACATTTATACAAAATATTCATTATAACATTTTAACATAATTATAACATTTTAACAAAATACACACATTTTGATATTATATAATACTGTAAAACAAATAAGAATCATGCTCTACCAGCTCTGTGATATGGTGAAATCAAGTTGGCTTATTTTCCTCTGAAGAATAATGAAATGTAGTTCAGATTCATTCTAACACGACTATCAACTCTGTTTCATGCACGTTTTACAAAACAGAAAATGGTCTACTTCTTTGGTTAATTATGTTAGTATACATCATAAGTGAAGACAGAGGGGGAAAAGTTGGGTTCACTTAGGAAAATAATACATATAATAAATGCTTTGAAATACCCTGTAACAACTTGATGTTGCTATCTTATTGACTAGAACTCTTGGACTTTAAAACAATTAAACATTAGCATCATTCCTTCTAGAAAAGAAGAGTTTGAAGTATTTTATCCTGCATGCACTCTTCACTGTTATATCTTTTAAATACTTTCTAAGAAAGGCATTCTCATAAAATTTCTTAAAATAGAATTTCAGGGCTTTAAAAAGGCTTTTATACACGAGCAATGCATCACATTTTTACTGAATAGTACACATTTTACAGTGATGCTTAGTTCAGTTAAACATTGTTAATTACAATTTTATTCTATCTTTAAGGCAAAAAAAATAAAGTAGAATATTGCCAGTTACTAAAATGTAAAAGCTGTCATTCTGCTGGTCATTTGCTTGATAATAAAATTCACAGATGTGCTCACAGTATTGATATAAAAAAATTCTTATCGTTATAGCTCCTATTTTCAGTCAATGAGGAAAATTAGAGATCTCTTATTTCAATAGACTGAAATATAAGCCATTCATGTATATTCTTTCATCATTGTATGCACTTAATTCCCATTATTTTTATTGGCAGTAACACATGACTATTTGAAGGCACAATAAACTCCATAAAGTGCAATTAGCTGCTCAGTTTTGCTAGCATCTTTCTACTCCAATATTTTAAAGTGCCTCCTCGACACTCAGAATTTCTCCCACTGTGTAGTGGCAAACTAATGCCCAACTTGCCAGAGTAATGCTGATTGTTAGCTAAAGTGGAAAGAGAGAAATTAGTCTTTTTCAGAAATATATTCTCAGCCAAATTCTGTTTGGCTATACATTTGTATAGGTCAGGAACAAATGCAATGTAATCTGTGCTCCCACATATTTGATGGAGGAGGACAAGGAGATTTCCCTTGATTCTCACTCGAGTAATAGGATTTCTGGAAATGAAGGCACTTGCTCCTGCCCACCTTTAAGTTACTGGGAGCTAAACCTCTAATAACTTCAGTCAAGACACAAGAAGTTTTTTCTCTCCATGGGGGATGATTTAGATTTAGGCACACTGATTTTCTAAAAGTGGGTTCTGTGATAGCAAGGCTTTGTTACACCCTTAACAGTAAACAAAATAAGAAATGCCTGTTAACAATAGCCTAAGAAAGTAATTCTGACAAAATTAAGTTTCTCAAAATTAAAATCTCACTCTCGCCGCTGTTGAAAAGTACAGCCAGTGAGAGACTACTCACAAGCCCTTCCTCTCCCTCTGCTGTCACTTAACCCCTTAGTCAAAGATCTAGGAAATATCTGGAGCTGGAGCTCCCCAGCTGCCATGCAAGCCAACTAATTTTGCAGGCATGCCAGGCAAAGATCCTAAGCCTTCAGGCACCTTTGGGCTTGTGCAGAGCCCCACTCTGCCATCCTTTCTACCCAGTGGTAGCAGGATCGCACAGCTGAGTTGGTCAGACAGCAGGTTCTGCCCATCCACAGCTGTGGCTGCAGAGACACCCAACGTATGCAAGGGTTCAAGAACAACCCTGAAAGGGTGTCTCAGTGCATAGAGAATTCAACAAAAGGTGTTAAAGTAGTTACAGTCACACTAAATCATGCTGACAAATTTTTCTTGGACAGAGAAGACAGAGAATATTAAGCCACACTGAAATAAAATAGCCATAAACAAATTTTCCACTAGTGAAAATTTCTAGAGGGAGAGGAAAGCATGTGCCTGTAGGGGAAGAGAGAACAGAATCATTATGTTTTAAAAGTGGCACAGATAAAGTCTTCACCATAATCTAATAGCGTAACAGCAAAAAAATGCTGTGTACTTCAGCTGGGTGGGATTCGGCCCACTAGGCTTTAGGCACTTACCAGAGGCACCTATTCCAGCAGCACAGTTGCCTTAGGCTCTCTCTTTTGGAGAGAGGTGCCTGCAGCCAGCAAAGCGCGCTCTGGGCGAGGATCTTTGCCACAGCCCACTCCCGCAGTGAGAAAAGCGCAGAGAGCAGCAGCACTGGCAGAGAAAACACAGGGGTTACAGCCCTTGCGGGGCGTGGGCAGCTGCCGGACCGCGCTCATCACTGCCCGGCTGGAACTGCTGGACCCGCACAGTCACCAAAGCGAGGGCATGGCAGAAATGGAAAGAACAGAGAAACTGGGCACAGGGACTGTGAGGGCAGGGGCAGGAGAGATGGAGGAAACAAAACTCATCTTGGAAAGATGCATGTGGCTGAGGAAAGGCAGTTTGGGTGGGTGGCCTTCCATGCGGATGAAGGAGCAAAAGGGGAAGAGACCCGGAGGTGGCTGTTAGTCAGCAGCCCAAGAGCTACAGACCTGAAACAGCATCAGCCACCAACACAGGCAGTGAAGGTTCTGAGCTTCAGAACAACCAACCTGGCTGGTTGAAATGATGCTTTAAATTTTAACTTTCATGTTTTTCAGATTCTGTGCTGCTTAGGTGTGCAGTTCTGAGCCTCATATTAAGTGTTAGTAAGCTCTCTCCACAGAGTAGGTAGACAAAACAAATCCTTTTCCTGCTGGAGACCAAGGACAATAAGTACAAGTTTCAGGCCCAAAAGCATAAACAATGGGGACTGAAGTGAGAAAACAAGAAGGTTGAGACTTCATAACCTGAAGCTGTATTGGACAATTAACCCCAATATGCAAATGGACCAAAACTTATAAAAGTGTTAGACCTCATGACCAGTCGTCCATTTTTGTGACCATTTCAAGTCCACGTTGGGTATATCCCTGGTCCAGCTCTTGCCCTACCTCAGGTGTATCCTTAAAGGCCTTTCAATAAACATCTATTTTATTCTCTAGTTCTGTTCAGTCTCTGTTCCAGCTCAGCCTTCCCAAGTTATCAAGCTGAATTCCACTGCTCCCCACCACATGGATCACATGCAGCATTTGGCTTTGGGTCCTACATTTGCAACCAGCTACAAACAGGGTGGAGGAGTGGTGACAAAAGCAGCAGGGATTAACGTGGGATTTTCAAGGAAAGAGTCAATGTATTAAATTAAGTTTGTCTGCCATGAAATGATGTAAGTGGAAGATATAACACTGACCCATGTTTGTGAAGGGATAAAAGAAAAAAAATTAAAAATTTAACATCGACAAACAAATAATGGATTTAGATAGCAGGTAAGAAGAAAGAAAACATAATAAATATTGGAACAAGTTCCTACAGATTTATCTGCTCAGTCTTACCCTGCTGATTTGTATGTACTATCATCATTGTGCCATCTTAGGAGCAGTAAGTTCTGGAATGGACTCCCCAAGGAAAAGAGAGCCATTATCTCACCATCAAGAATTAAAAAAAATGCCACAGGTTGCAAGAACACCATGAGAGTAAAAAACCACAGGACTACTAGAAAAGAGGTCCCAGATCACCTCATGGGCTAGGTTTTTGGTAGCTAGATTCATTATACAAAAAATAAAAGTACTCCATTCTTACACACTGGCTGTATCAAAGCAGGCTGTAAATAAATGGCCATGACATTCCTGTTAGAGCACACTGATCAATTACTTTTGGGTAGAAAAATGATCAATAGACTTGGACAGTCACTTCTGTGTGGAAATGGTTCTCACTTTCATTGGAAGGAAGGCAAATGACAATGAAAACTTGAAAAGACACACAGTAAAATGTAGAATTTAATGGCAAATCTCACCCTGGCACTAACTGTGGCAAGAGATTGTAAATCACTGTGAAATGGGTGCCTTGACTGTCATTTTTGTCTGAGAGGACTTCTTCCTGACTCCTTGAAGTATGTCAGGTGCTACTGACAGGTGTTATTGACAGGTGAACATACTAATGGGTATGCACTTCTCTGAACGAGTGCTAGCAAGGAAAAAAATTAAGAACAGACTCAGAATGGTCAGAGAGAGATGGTAAGGAAATAAATGTCTAGAAATAATTAGTTCTGATGCACTTCAAGTTGTGGGAGAAGGCTATCTATGCAACTGTACCACAGAAATTTGAGGTGCAAGGTGCTCCACATAGAATTGAAATGAATGAATGATTGATTTTCAAAGAAATAGTATGGAGGAAAGAGGGGAAGGCAGCAGTGTATGTGCCAGTGAGCAAGTCTGGAATCCCTAAGAAAAGAGTAGATTTTGTTTGGGATTGGAAATAGAGAAAATAGCACATGATTAGTGCAAGTATCAAAATGTACTTTTGAAAAACCTATTTCAGACAAAAAGAATCAATGAGTCAGATTTAATTCTATGGACAGTGCTCAGACAGTTGGAGATGACAACAACCCTAATGTACACACAGAAAGGAGACCGTGATTACAAATCCACTCATATGGATCTCTAATAAAGGGTGAAAAATCTGAAGATAGGTTCCCTTGTTTTGCTCTAACTGCTGAAAATGTGGGCACATATATTATTAATGGTTTAGACATACGGGCTGAGTAAATGTTGGACCCCAGGGAAATGATGAACACCATTCAGACACATGCAAACTCATCATTAGTAATGACTTTTGTGGAATTCAAACCTGTTCCAGTGTTCAGTGGCAGTGGCACTGTTATGAAAATAAATAATTTTCACCCCTGATTAGCAAAGGGCTTTCTTTACACATTACATGTTTTTTCCTCAGCAACAAATAAAAAGGATTTTAATAATTCCCAGGAAGCTCAAACATCATGAAATATTTGCCTGCTAGTGCAAGTATTTAACTGAGTCAAATAATGTCTGGTCCTTATTTTAATTTGTACTAATTTCCACTGAAGACTCCACCCCTCTAATCCCACAGATGGATAGAAGAAGAGGGATACAAAATGGGAAGGTTTTTGGCCAGGGTATTTAATGTTAGACTTTCATTCCTTTACTTTTGCAGCATTAACAATCCTTTCTGGCTACGGGACTTCATGCTATAGAGAGACACTAGTTTGTAAATTTCCATATCTGCCTGTTCTTTTCTCCATCCTGGAGCATTTACTTTATGATTGCACATAGGGAGTCACTGTCTACTCTCTGCCTACCCCAACGATAATTTAAGAAGCCCCCCAGGGCTGCATATAACAGGTTGGGCTCTCATTGCCCACAGCTGGCACAGAACTTGTCCCTAAAGTCACAGGTAAGCATGCACAGCATTCAGTAGTTTGGTGGGAGCATGCAGGTGTCCCTGCCTAGAAGTCTGACACCAATAAAGAAGGGAAGGAAAGGATATTGTTTACTAACCTTCTGCCTGAATGACCATAATTTTTTGCTTCAGATCAATTGAGGGATTCACAAGACACAACCTTGGCTCCTGCTTCTGAGTCATGCAGACTCCATTCTGGTTTACAACCATCCAGTTTCGGTCATACAGCAAACCCTGGTTTCCTACTGGCCATTCTGTAACCTGGGAAAGCATTTAAGAGGGGGTACAAGGGTTTAAAAAATGTTAGCTGCATTAATAGACTCATGCTGAAAAGAAAAGAGAGGGAAAAGAATCCATTAATGAAACTTGTTGAAATCAGGAAAACTTATGCAAGCCTATGTCAGCTTTTTATAAAAGAAACCTTAATTGCAAATCAAAGATAAAGATATCACTGCACAAAGCTGACAAAAAAAAGAAGAAATTGCTCTAAGTTGTTACATATTATCATAAAGTTTAACAGAGCTATAAGAATAAATACTCTCCAAAACACTCTGAAAACTCTCTTGAATTTTATAGTCATCCATTTTTAGGATCTATTCTCCCAGAAATTTTAACTTACAAAGCACAGAAATTTTATGGGAATTTTATGAATTAAGGCAAAATGAAACAAATCAAAAGCAGGAAAATGGTGAAATTCAAAATTCTGAAAAAACTTGTTTTTCATAAAATGGGATCACTTTATCAACTAATCCATTTGAGAAAATTTCCACCCCTGAAGCTTCTGGTTTAGCTGGGAGAATAATAGTTTCTTTAGATTCCCTTACAACAAAACACATTGTCATCTTTGCTGTCTGTTCTTTCATTACTTCTATAATAGTCTTTACATTCAATAGCCCATACGAGCATATTGTCCTTGCTTTCACATACATTTTTCTGGTGAAAAGAACATCTGTTTCTGATGCTACACAGATGGTAATCTTGAAATCCAAAAAGAGAGCAATTTTAGTAATGCCTTTGGGTGACATTAATATCTGCTTTCTTCTCCAGAATGTTAAAATATTAATACCATTCTTGTAACATAAAGCTGGCCACTAACATCTTCTTCAGCTCACGTATCCTTTCTAGTCACAGCTGAATATGGAGAGAAGTTTACAGCTGAACTTCTCTGAATTCTTATGGAAAAGCTGAGTGCATCTCACATGAATTAGCCAACAAAAGACTTCAGAAAAAAAACTGTTGAGTAAAAGATATGTCAAGCATAGGCTGATGCTATGAAGAATAGCATGTCTGGAAGCACTGGCAAGAATAATTAAAAATCCCATTTTTGTTTACCATGTGATCGACCCAAAACTCGACACAACCTAAAATATCTCATTCTTATAAACTTTTCCTGTTTTTTTAAAAGCCTGCAGCAGCAGTTTGACACTGCCAGTCTGACTATAGGAAGCTAAGGGCAGGCGTGCTAGAACTGAAAACTTAAAGCATCAAAGCCGAACTCAAAATAATTTCACCACAGTGCTACCAACTATACTGAACACAGAAAATGGAAAAAGAAAATTAAGAGAAGAAATGTGTCCTATCAACCCACTTGATTTATATTATTATTTGGCATTTTTTATGTGAGTATGGATGAAAAATTCAGTGATAAATAGAAATTTTAGGTCTGACACTGTAATCTGAAATCACACTATCCAAGTACCTCAAACTACCAGCAACTCAGTTATATGTGAAACTTTGTCCTGTCATTTGGAGAGGAATCATAGCCCAAAGACTGCAATATTAGCTGAAGAACACGCTTTTGTTATTAGTGGAAATTATTCTTTGGAGAGACCAGCATTTTTGGTTATCCTGTATAATTAGACTACAAAGTGCATTTGAACAGCTGGTGATCATTTGAGAGCTGCAAGAATTTCCTGCTAACAAGTCTCCCTTCCAAAAAAGTAGATCATTAATTGGTAATACATCATCCCATGAATCCAACAGATCTTTAAAGGATTTTCAAGATATAGAGAGCAGAATAAACTAAGAAAGCAGAAAAATAGAAAAAGACCACAAAGTTTCTCAGTTTCCTATTGCAACATTCAGTTTTTTGGGCTCCACTTCAGGACAGCAATCTTATTCAGGAAATAGCTTAAGCATTTGCTTACTCTTCACTGAAGGCAAGAGGTTTTATGAGCAAAACAAAACCTTTCTTTAAGCAGAGCTTCAAGTAGTTCTTACATGCTTCACAGGCATTAAAGGGTAAGCCCATCTAACTAACTAGCAGATACTTGGAATTAATCAACACCTCCTCTCAAGATACCTCTGACTGGTCCAAAATAATGGCAACTAACCTCATGATTCACTCCCACCACAAATGTGATGCAGCACATGACTACAGGTCCTCAACCCATTTTTCTCACTTCCCCCGGGTATTTGCCATTGTAACTGAGAGTTACATGTGTGCTCTGCAGTGAGTCCCTGTCCTGTCATGGATGTCCTCTGTGCACTGTCAAGTGCCCAACTCCCTCTCCACTTTTCAGCTCACTGTGTTGCACATGTTGCTAGGACCCTGGTAAAGAAAGTTGCAACAACAAAACAACCATGCCCTGCCTTGGCTAGAGAGTCACAGATGGCTCTAAACAGCCAGAGCTGGTTTGCTGCTAATACTGACATTGGAGATGAGCGTGGAAGAACACATTCATTTCTTCTCTCAGCACTTAGGCCTGTGGCCTATGCAGAGCATATCCTGCCCTTATTTCAAAGAGGCTGAGGAGATTGTTAAATAAAGTAAAATAGAGCAGGTTAGCATACGTGGCAGTGAGCAATAGTGCATTATATAGCCTGTAATGTGATTTCTTGCATGATTGCCTGGCCATCTCTGGCTATTGGGACAAATTAAAAGTGGGAGGAGAGAAGGAAAGAGGGGACAGCATGGTTTTACTGATAGATACCAGCATACACCTTCATTCCAAGCATGGCAGGTGATGATGCAGCCCAGGATCATTCAATGTAAGGTCTTCTCTACCTCTCACGAGGATCATTGCATAATACAGCTAGTACTTGGTACTGTCTCATCTGCTTTCATCCATCTTTGCTTATTGCAAAATAAAAATATCTACTGCAAGAGCATGTGGCGTTGTTTGGTTTTCTCTTTATTTCAGAATTTTCTGTAAAAAATTTTGGGCTGCATTTCTCCAATAGTTCGCAGTAATGGCATCATGAAGGCTAACACAGTTTTTGAACACATTAAAGGCTGAAACACTGAAAAGGCTTTAAATTATCTGAGTTTAAAAATATTAGTGGTCTTACATATAATTTATCCACTGATCACTATGAATTTGTATTGTATTTTAAATTAAAAGCTAGTTTGTCTTCTCTGTTGAGGTGCACTTTTTTTATACTCTCAAATCTGCTGCAAGAATAATAAAGTTATTAATTAGTTATTAGTTTAAATTCGTAACTTCTTTCACTGGGCACATTGCATTATATAATTATGCAAAAGTCATCAACATGAGAGATGTGCCTGCTAAAAATGCATGTTTAAAACACATTTTTATGTTGGAAAAAAGAAAGTGGTCTGGGATAGAGGTTACTCCTCCACTTTTCTCCATCTGATAAAATATTTGTTGAGACACACATTTGAGAAGTTGAGTTAGAAAGTTCAGCCCTCTGCTTTCTGTACCATGTGTACAAAATCCATGGGACAACAGTGGCCAGGAACACTCCGTAAAATTCTGCAGAAACCACCCGACCTGCAGTGAGCTGACAATCTCCATGCCAAGTTTCATCCTCCCAGCTGCCAAAGCACTCTGCACTCTCATTTTCTCTGGAGGTCAAGAACCTCTCATACTAAACCACTTAGAATAGAACAGAGAAATCAGAGTTTCGAAGAGGAGGAGATTATGTGACTCTAAAGAGGAGATCAAACAGCTGTGAGTTTGCACTCACATCCTCCTCAAGTTTGTCCTCCTGCCACTAATCATCTATCCTGCAACCAGCAAGTCTGTGGGCAGATTTCACTGGCAGATGGGCTGAGTCCTGCACACAGTTAGCTGGAATTTTCCACTGCATATATTATTTTAGGAAAACTCAAGTGATCATGTAGTTACAATAAACTCTAGTTATTGCACATGCTAAAGATTTGACCTGCCATACCAGTGGGAGGCCTCCACCCATCAAAATCAAAAGACTCCTTTGACTTCAACTCCTGGCCTGCTCTCCCAATGCAGTGAAAGCCCTTTCCTAGAGGATTTGTTAGGTCAACTTCTACTGTTCTTCCATATGCACTCATGTACCCTCTATAAGCCACAAGGAAACCATGTGGAAATGCACGAAAAATACTTTTTAAGTAGAGGAGAAGAGCTAAATGCTCTTTATAATGAAATTCCAGTCTCTTCCAATACCATGCATTAAATCCAATATTTATTTAATTTTCTGTTACACTTTGGCAATACAGGCTCTAACAGTGCTTACAGTACAGGGCTCTAATGTAGTCGAGGCTTTGTCATAAAAAAATCAAAACAGACTTCAAAAATTACTCTAGACATGCAAAATTAAGCCTCATAATGTAGTTGCAGTTTTTATATGCATTTTTAAATTATTCAGATCAGCTAGTGTTAGCTGCATAATCTAAGTTGCCTTGGATTGCTCTTGCAGTCAATGAAAAGAAACAGAAGTATCCAGGAAAATTTATTTCTCCTACTGCAGATGCCTATTTTATGCTAAAATGAGTGAGCAGGTATCCATCTCTCACTGCTTACAGAACGGTGTTGAACTGTAGAAATGAAAGCTGAGGTAAGATGAGCCCTGCTTTCACTCTGGGCCCACGTACACATGACTGGCACATGCACTAGGCATGGGGATTTCCCCCCTCCATCTAGAATTGCAGTCCTGTTTGCCGGGGAGTACCAGATCTGTGCGAATTTATCACCTAAAGTTGTTTCCCCTCACAGAGCTTGAAGAGGAGAAACCTGGCTCAGCTTGTGGGGAAACATAAGCCTTCTTTCATGCTGAGGTATGTCTTACCTGCTCCTGGGTACAATCACTTCAAAGCCTTCCTAGTGCTCAATGTTGTGGCATGTATCTCACAACACCAGCCTGCGTGTCAAAAATAGAATTTAACCCCAAAGGCACATGAATACTGCCAATGTATTTCAGCAGCTTCTATACTGGGCTTCTGTAATACAGCTATGAAAACTGCGACACTTCAGCAAAGGTTAAAAAACTTTCACATGAAATGGGCAATTAATTTGATTTTCTAAACAGTTTGATCTAGTGGGAGGTTAATAAGGGGTGGAAATTGTTTGTTCAGATCTCATTTAATGCTCAGGATTGTTCCTCTGAATTAAAGACATCATAAGCCAACCCAAATTTAAAAATACAGATGTTTTGTTGATCATTTAATGGTGTTTAATTGCCCAACATCTCTGCACTGAGAGAAAAAAAACCCCACATGATCAAATCAGCTGAGAAGCCCTATTTGAAATGCAGGGGATTCATCACTGGATTTGACCCCAATTTTCTCTCAGATGTGAGACACTGACCTACACCAGTAAGTTTTCACAGGGAAAGTTATACTATTATCGACATTCATTAAATCACTTCCCAGTATGGTACTAAGCAGAGTGACATTCTAGGTCATGTGTGGGCCATACACCTATTTCATCATGCATTATTAAAAAAAAAAAGAAGTCACAGCTAAGGTGATAATATTATTAACTTGGTAAAAAAGCAATTAAAATCTTCAAAGAGTGAACTTTCAAATAGCACAGCAACACTTAAATGTCATATTTCTGTTGCAAATGTATTTTTAATGATAACATTTCTTTGTAATGTAAATCAGCCGCCTCTCAATTATAACATTTTAATCAAGTTATTTCTCAACTGCTGCCTACCCATCAATGCCTACAAGTCCATCACATGTCATTCTGTAAAAGCATACTAATTACTTGATTATATTTTGGTCAAGTTTTGCAAATCCAACTATTTTCTTCAAGACAGCATATTATGTGCAGATTTGCCTGTTGTGGAGGTGGGGAGAGCAGAAGACACATTTACTCCTCCTCTGCAACCTCAGCCTAATCGAAAATCCTTCAAGGTAGCCTAACATGTGGGACTTGATCCCAGAAACTGGAAAAAAAGGAAACACGGATACTCGCACACTGCTTACTATCACATACTCATGTGTCTAATTAAAAAACAGAAGGCTGAGCTGAACAAATACTTCTGAATGGTTCAAAGCACATACCTCAAATGCAGAGCAGGACTTGATTGGGTAGAGGTAAATTTTGGCGATGGTGATAGGCTTGCCACCTTTTCTATACGTTGGCACTGAAGTCTCGGACACAGCTGCTCTTATGCTTTCTGCCTCAGGCTCCAGCAGCTGCCACCTGCCAGTTGTCTCTGCCTCAGATGAAATATTCCCGAGTTCTCTGTCAGAGATTTGCAGTACTGGAGACAATTTATCGGCACTGTTAAAAGAAAGGTGGTCATCTGGAACAGACTCTGTCATTGGCTTTGTAACTGTCTGTAAAGGAATCTCAGTGTCTGATTTGGAGAGTCTGGTGGCTATGATGAAATTCAAAAAAGTCTGTGCATCTTCAAAAGAAGACATATAGCCAAAGGATATTCTCACAGAACCGGTGGGACGTCCATCAATTAGGTCTATGTTATCTCCACAGACATGGCCAGCCTAGTTTGAAATAGGAAGAAAAACAGAGAGCTGTCATGATACTTAGCTTTTTTTCTCCCTAACTTTATCTAGCTATTAATGATTCTCTTGGTTCTAACCTGAAAAAATATTGTAAAAAATAGGTTAACTCATCAACACAAAGAGAAAATGAAGAAAAAACTCTCTATCATCTTACGATTTTCTCAGACTATGAGGAAAATTTTACTTCTTGTCCTATTCTACTCTAGGGGAAGAGATACTTCTCAAAAACATATCAAGAATCACAAAGAGATTGTATATTCCACGACTGTCAGCTCAGACAATCTCCATGGATATTCCATTCTCACCCGCATAGTTCACTGGGATTCTAACTGTGATGTTTTGCTCACGTAAGTGAACAAACCATGAGATGGTAGATTTTTCTGAGGCAGTTTTCTCGATATTCATGTCAGAAGAGTGCCATTTTATACCATCAGTGGCTTTTTCATGGCTTGTGATGAATAGTCCAAACAGACAAGAACTGACTCATTGAATCTAGAGCTCAGACATCCAAAATGACCTTGGAATATCCATCACATCTGTCTTGCTGATCCAGTCAACATATTACTTTCAGGATGAAGGGAACTAGTCTTTCCTCTAACACTTGCTCCTTTGAAGAGCACAAGTTTCCACTTGAAAAAAATTTGTTAAAAAATTCTTTAAATGCCTTATAGTGAGTGACCACCATGTAGATACCCATCTGATATATCTCTCATGCAAGACTCAATGGAAAATTCTCCCTTAAAAGCAAAAGTTCCTCATTCTTTAAGTGAATCAGTGAGTGCTGCCACTCACCACCAGTGAAGCAAGCTAGAGTCCCCCTTTGTTCATCCACTTAATATTAGCTCATCAATGGACTTAAGATTTAGTCCTAACTCAGCATCCTATTCCTTAAGTGCAGCAGCTGTTGTGGGTATTTTCCTAAGAATTTAATTTATTTACACATTTCTGTCACATTAAAAATGGACATCTGAATAGTTTATTTACATGAGGGCTTTTTTTAAAGCAAGAAATGTCACAGGACAGTGAACACAGATGCCATTTATGTAAGGAAAAATAAAAACTCTACATCTATGTAAAAGCATGCAACACAGTAGTAAATATTTTAATGCAGTGTGATATAGTTTTTATCCTTGACAACAGAGCAGAAGCAATATTTGCAAAATTAGGTTGCATCTGTTAATATACCCTTCTGTAACCCTTCTGCCAAGTATTGCTTGATTGACTGAGGAGAGAGGTTCCTACTGTGCAAATAAGTAAATGAGTTTCTACATAACATTCTAAGAAAACTAACCACACTTCTCCAGGGACACTTGAAGACAGAAAGTCCTCCCTCACAGGCATTTTATCATGTAAAACTTCATCAGGGATGGAAGGATACAGCCAGCACCCTGGGAAAAGATGAAACTGAAGTATATGTGCAAATAAGGCGATAAAAAACGTCTTCCTCTACACAGTAATGTTGTCAATAACTCATCCGGATCCTTCTCAAAGCACTGATGGGAATGGAATGTCCCAAAATAATGACTGTGTAACTGTACCACCTCGCTTTACAACCTTTGGCAATTAAATGTCTCTCTATAAATTTAACTTTAGCCTACTCCCATTTAAATGATACAGACTTAAAAGAAGTCACTCATTCTTTAACAAAATCCTCCTTGTATATGGAGACTCAAGAGCACTGCAGCTGATTATTTGGCATTTTTCACTTCAGCAAAAGGGTAGATCCCTTTTTTGTTATCTCAGAGGAGAGAGCTTCTATGGCAAGCTGACATACCATTTTGCCAAGGAAGGTATTGAAGAACTGCAGCAGCCATTAAGAACTTGTGCAATTAGTCCTGCATGTAAATGTGTTTGCAAAATTATCTATATGTCTCTGTGAAATTATGAGGGAGCTATAATATAATTACAACCATTAGATTTTTTTTTTACCTTTCAGAGAGCACCATTAATAAATTTTTTGATTGTTCTGAATTAATTTACTGTAATTTCACACTCTGACAAATATGCAGACAGGAAGCCTCCTGCACTTCGCTTTAATACATCCTGCTATACATCTTTTAATGACAGCTTATGGAAAACATTAGTAATCCTGGAAACAGTTTTTACATTCATATTCTAAAACTCTAACACACCACTACTCTAAGTAGATGTCATCTAAATTTGCTTCATTCTCTGAGATTCACTGTGTATTTGCCTTTATTGTTTCCTGTCCAATTTGTGTATGTATTTTAAATTGTAACACCCAACAGCAACAGGTCTACAAGACTTGAACACTATTATGTACAATACTTAATTAGGATACTTAAACAAAACATGAGAGGAATTGTCCAGGAAACTCTGTTCTGCTGGAAGTCTGGATATCATGCAATTCCAAAACCAAACAAGAAGGCCCAATTTCCTATTCTCCAATAAAATAATAGCAAACAACACATGCTTCTCTGCATCCATCAAATAATTTTGTTTCAATACCTCATTTCAGTGAATTTCATTTAATTTATTTCTTTACAAAGGCAAGGGACTTGAAAGTTTGTAGAAAACAAGTAATATTTAACTGCATTCGTAAAGTCACATAGATTCAAAACTGTGGGACGTGATATACTTTAGCTTTTAACTTCTAATCACATTCAGAAACTAACCTGCAGGTTCCTTTGGATGTCCTCATTGCTTATGTCCAAATGCATCTGGCAGGCTCCCGTGTTACAGAAGCAGCCTGTGCGAACATGTATGTTGTGGAGACTTGCCATGCTGTCCACCTTCCCAATCCAGCAGAAGATACAGGAGAAAAATGAAAAATAAGACATTTTAAAGTTGTGGTCAACAAGATACAGTGTAGAAATCAATGGAGGTAAATTATGTCTCTAAACAATTAACAACTTACTGTAGCTTTTACCATTCCTGTACAGATGTAGTATTTTTCAACTTTGTCACTTCAGCTAGAAATAAACAGTGATAGGAGCAGAGACGTTTACCTCAGCATTGAGCAACTACTCCATACAAAACACACATAGTCAGGTCCTGAGCCTGTAAATGCCAGTACATCTGCTGAATTTTAAAGCTGTGAACAGGTTTATTCACATCAGTGCTGCTAATTACAGACTTGCAGCCAGGTGTTATGCTGTGTCTTGACAGAGGCACCAACTGCAACTGCCTCTGAAGAGAAGCCTGGGGCACCTTTTCAGGTAGCTAAAGAAAACCTTGCAAATCTTCATTACAGAAATCAATAGCATCTATGGGATTTTGGCACACGAGTGCTGGAAAGATCAGTCCCTCAGTAAGCAGCAACATTTGCCAGGACAGGGAATGAACTGGAATGTCTCCTTGAGTTTTGCACATACAACCCCCCAATTTACCATGTCCCTGGTGCATTTCTTCCTTGTGTTGTTTGATATTACACCATTTCTTTACCATTCACTAAATAATGAATGGGAAGAAATACAATACTTATGACAAATTATCATGAATAAATTATGGGAAGGAATGAAAATGATGTGCAAAGAGAACAGAAGAACGTGCCCATATGTGCCTCAGAAGGACACATATATATGCATGCACTGGGAGGACAGCACTGCAAGGGATATGGATTGTCAGGGTTTCATAGCACAGCTAAGAAACAAGGGAAGCACACCACAGGGATCCTCTTAGCACAGCTAAGAAACCATGGAACCTCACTGCAGGGACCTGGAAATGCTTTATATTGATCTCAAAAAGCAACAGCAGCAGCTGATAAGATTACCAGTTATTTTCTTTACAAAAAATGATCAGCATTCCTGGTCAAGGCTTCAAGAAAGGACAGACAAATGCATGAAATCTGACCCCCACCTCTACCACAGACTCCCAAAACAACCTTGCACAACTTGAATTAACCTGTCTGTGCTTTTGCTCCTTTTCTACAAAAGGAGAGCTGAGAGCCCTGCAAATGACCATGCTGCAGATTCAGCGGACTCTGCTGTACCAGGGGCAGAATCCTCCATGCAGGAAGCTTGGGCTCAGCTGGATGCACAACAGCTAAAGGAGCAGGAAAGGGAGTGTCAACCAACCCATAACCACTTCCCTAATTGTGAGCTCAGGCTTCGTCTAAGGTATTGGTTTAAATGATCAACCTAGCTTTTGTAGTTGGCTTAATCTCTACTGGCTTTTATTATTTTTAACATAAATTCCCTCTGTACAGGTCAACGGCCCAATAAATATATCAAACACTTTATGGTATAATTCAGTCTTTCTTCTGGCTTGACATGACAATCTTCTATCTTCTGATATCTCTGAGTTTAACTGTGTGCACCAAGCACCTTTAACGGCACTTGGTGCTTTCACTATCTCTCTCAGTGGCTAGAAAATACAAGCCTTCTGTCAGAACTTACTCCATGCTGAAATAATTCAACCTAAATAGTATTTAGCTCTGCTAAAAGCAGATCAGAGTTCTTGCTTTTTATCATGTGTGTAGCATAAGAGTTTCTGCACAAAAATGTGCTGTATACAAAAAAATTCTACATTGCTATAGTGCGCAAGTTCTCAAGTTCACATTTAAATGTGTTCTGCACCACCTGTTTAGTTCAGTTCAAATTTTTTTGATTCTCCAACACAGATATAGTCAAAATAACTCCATATATATAGACTCGGAACACAGAGAATACAATTGGTCCCAAGATCCCTACTGATGATTAATGCCTTGGAGAATATCTTGTGTTTAAAGCATGTTTCTCAAATGGAAGTTTTAGTAAAAGGCATCTGTTGAGAGAGACTGTTGTGATGCTGCTAGCTTTATTATGTCAGAAGACTTCAATATGGGAATAGTGACATTTTCTTGACATCTTTTTTCATTTAGATGAGAAAAGTTGTCATTCTACCATAGCATGGTTTGTCATGGTGTTAGTGACTTGTGGGTGGATCTGCTGTTCTTTTAACCATGACAAGCAAGGCAAAAATCATGACATACTTCACTACTGAAATTGTACAGTGTTGGGATTATTTACTCAGTATACAAAACCCTTTAAAATATATATATATTTACTATTAATACTTTTTAAAAGGAATATTCCTGGGCCAGCCTTGTCTGTCAAAATGTATGTAGTGTAATATAGTTTCCATGACATATCTTTAAAGAATTGCACAAAAGATTTTTATTTTTTTTTAAGTTTTGTCAAATAAATTATTATTGCTCTTTAATGAACAGTAATTTCATTCTAGCCATGCAATCCAATCCTTACCTACAATAATACTTTAATTGTAATATATATCAATCTGTACATTAGACAAGGACTACTGAGACATAAAAACATCATCATTAGAGGAACATGGGAATTGTGATTCAGGAGGGGAAAAAAAAAGTTATGAACAGCTTTAGTATTAACTGAAGTTCACCAATGTGATAATGTGCACAGATCTTGGGAATGTGTTACACACTTTTCACTGGAAACAATGACACCATGTAAAGAACCAGTAAAGGGAGCACTACAAAAATATCTATCCCTTGAGTAGACACTTGGTTTTCCCTTGGACATATGTTTTGATTTCTTCTCATTTAGTTTCACCCTAGAAATACACTACTTGGGAAGTTAATTTAATCTCTCTCTGCAGTGGTATCACATAGCAAAACAAATAGAACATAAAACATCTGTTACAGTTATTTTGATGAAGAAAAGCTTCCTTAAATAAAGCACATCTTTAAAATTGCCATAAGGAGCAATAATAGATATTGAGCTCAGGGTTATGAAATACAGAATGTCACTTGCAGCTCTGTCTGTAACAACAGAGGCTGACTTTTGGGAGCCAGGAATGGATTCATCAGTATAATGATGGGTACATTGGATTGTTGGTTTTGGTGATTCCCTGGGTTTGATACTTGGAATTATTGTGCCTTGGTCTTTTAGAGATTAAAGACTACAATTAAACTGCAAAACAAATGCAGAAATCTTGCAGCATTTTTACTGATTTCAGTCAGTGAGGACATGGTAATCAAGCCATCATGCTATCTTAGAGTTCCTTCTGTCTCTCAGAGCCCCTTGGCATTCATTACTTCTTCTGAAGCTCTTTACTGCAGCCTGGCCCTGTAGAGTGCTTCACACCCCAACACTTCCGATGGCACATTCTCTTGATTTTTGACAAGCAAAATGTGCTTTTCACACTTCCAAGTCACGGTCTTCAAATTTAATAAAGATACATAAAAGAAGTTTGCCTAAACCAATTCTTTTAAACAGTTAACTTTTTTACATCAGTGAGCTTTCCTTTAGTGTTGCCAGATTGATCAAATGCTCACATTTCGTTGTTTTTTTTTGGGTTTTTTTTTTTTTTTTCATAGTGTTCTATCTGATAAATACAATTTTTAAAAAATTTAAAAAATATTGGAGAGCTTTCACTTTGATGCATTAGCCTACAGTAGTCCCCTCTTGGAAATCTGGTATTTTAGTTGATACTCATCAGCTGGAAAGCTCTGAGAAGGAATAAGATTCTGGTCTGTTCTGCTTTCCCATTCCCTGTCACACAATGCACTGGTGACTTCTGTGTGTTTGCTAAATGATTGACTTCTTCTAACCATTCACTTCAGGGCTTCTGGGGCACTCAGTGAAAGCTGTAAGCTTTTCTCTAGCTTCAGGTTCCATTGAAATAAGTCCAAGAGTGATTCTTGCTGTAGGTATGTATATACTAAATGAGGGTAAAGATTTAGAAATAGCACACAATTTTTTCCATTATTCCTAATCAACTAAGTCTAAGACTTTCACTAAGAATCATGAATGCTTTAGAAACCCCTGCTGAAGTCATTCCGGTAGGATGCAATTCTCCAGCTTTTATTCAAGCAAGTACTTATTTGTGTAAGTTATCTTACTGAGTAGCACAAGAATTATTCACAGAAATAAAGGAACTTTTTATAATATATCATGAAGTGTTTTGAAAAAAACATCATCTAATTCAATACTGGCAAGTGCTGTCCTTCAGGAATTAGGATTAAGGCTTCTCTTTCTGCTTTCTACAATACCAATGCCCAAATATCAGAGCAGTTTGTCTGTCTGATGGATTTGCTCATTACAAGAATTTCACTGCACATCACCGATGGCTGGTTATAAAACAGTCTTCATGGTGCTGTTCTCCACATCCACTGGTAAATTAATTCACTGATTCATAGCATGGAATTGGAGAGAAAGTAAGCTAGCTCTTTCTGTCATCCAGCATTTGACTGTGAAACGCTGTTGCTGATGCAAATGCATACTTAATCTTGTTTAATACAATTTAATAAGAAGTAGGTCAGAAGGAAAAAAAAAAAAAATCAGCACTTGTTTCCAAATCATTTAATGGGGGGGGGTGGGGGGCGAATTTTAGCTGAGTTATGGTATCATTAACTGTTTTAACTGCATGGTTTTCTGCAATAAGGCTTTTTTTTTTTTTTTTTTTTTTTTTTTTTTTTTTTTTTTTCTTCTTTTTTTTTTTCTTTCCCATCTCAGAGAAATAATTTCTATGTGGGCAGATTCCCTCAGTATTGAGTAATCTGATCCTTTCCTTTTTGCCTCTCTAGTTGTTGACAATGGTTTAGATTAACCAAAGAGAGGATGTATATCTCTATTCAGTTTTCATCCATTCATCACTTACTTAGAGAAAAATCCCTTTGGTAGAAGGCAGTGAAGTATTAGACAGAGATATTGAAATTTACTAAAATCATCAAGCTCAGTGTTCTGAATATACTTGTTCAGTATAAATGCTATCTTATCGGGAACTTTACAGTCAATGTGATAATTTTCTCAGCTAGTTTTAAAGACAGTCAAAGAGCAGGTAAGATTGCATGGGAGAGAAGCAGGCTGGAAATATTAGTATAATTCAAAATATGCGGGTTGCCACTCTGCAGGAATTCTCACTTAGGAGATGCCACATATATAGTGAACTTTTCATTCTTCATGCATAAAGGAGTAACAATAATTTTAATTTCTGAGAACCAGAAGCTAGAAGATTTCTTAGGGATAGGGTGGCTATAAAAATGAAACAAAACAATGAAACGCAGTCTTGTTAATGGTTGACCTAACATTTCTTTTAACTGTTTTTTTCTTTCCTTCTGTATATGCAAGTGAATTTGGCACAGACCTGTTTGAACATACGTAAACTTCATGAGTCCAAGATCCATCTATTTGAAAAAGACTGACAAGCAAGCTAAACACCTTGGTTTTCTTTCTTCAATTTGGTTTCTTAATGACCATAGGTCTCTCCAACCAATAATACCTTTTTTTTTTTTTTGTTTTGTTTTGTTTTGTTTTTTTTGTCCTCCAGTTCAAACAGCATTCATTGATAATGAATGCTGTTTGCTAAAATGATCAGGGAAAGGATGGATTTCAAGAAGAAAGCAAAGTAAAGGAACTCAAGCCCTCTGTGGTTTCCTAACTGACTTCAACAAAGCGTCACAGAAAAACATCTGTATCTCTCCATTCCATTGAGCATCCCCAGCTATTTTGTAGGCTAATAGCTTTCAGTCAAATTGCTCCTAGTCGGAAACAATGAAGCCAGAGGAAAACCACACTAAGCTATAACTCATATTAAGAAGGATAAAGGCGAATGTAGCAGACTAATACAAATAGAAACAATGCCTAGGAATGAAAATGTGCAGTGCATGCTACTGAAGGTCCACTGACATAAGTTTAATTCATGTCACAGTCAAAATCTCCACCTTTTCCTCTTTCTTTTAAAGCAGTTAAATCCTCTTTTGTCTGTATTTAACCCCTGAAAACAGGGATAATAGAACACAGGGAGATTATGGGGTCAAATTCCCATATTACTTTAATTACAGTCACAGGATCCTAAACAGTGGTGTGGTAGGGTAGAGGGGTTAGGGGGCAGGAAGATGTAAACAAAGAAGCAGAGTAATAGAGAAGGTGGGGCCAGTTTCTTTTTGTCTTCAAAGGATTCAGATGGTGGACTGAAACTCAACACTGCATGCATTCAAAGGCAGCTGTTCTGCTTTTACCAAGATCAAGGACAAGGAAATCCAGTGGAAGTGCAGTTCTTTTCCTGGTACCATGTGGGTTTTTTCCGTATTTTTCCCATATGACAAGGTCTGTAGTTTAAAGCCACAGTTTGGCCCTGTTACCAAACAGAAAATATTTAGCTTCTCTCATTCATCTCAGATGCTTTCATCTGAACAACTATGAGCGTCTTTCTTTTATCTCTTTTCGTTTCCTTGGCAACCTGCAAGGACACTCCAGAGAAACAGTGTCAGACAACACCTTCAGTCTAGTCTTTCGTGAGGCTTTCTAACCTTGATCAGCTCTGATGTGCAGTTTAATAGTAGGCAATTTCAAGCACACAAACTCACGTGTGTCTTTGTCCCCCTGCAACAAGATATAGCAGAAAGAACTCAGCCTGTGCTCTGTCACTACTACCTAAAAAAGAAGAAAGTTTCATTACCTACTAACCAGATCTGGATTTCTCACACTGCATCTTTGAAGTACAGCACCTCCTTATGTTCAGTCAGTGATCAACACTTATGATCATGTTCAGACCTAGATCAATGAAGCTGCCTCCTATATCGTGAGCTCCTTTTTGGAAGGGCTGTTTTTGAGCACTCACTGCCATGTCACAAAAGCAAAGATCCAGACTGTAATGATTTCTTACCAGTTTGAAGAAATAAGGCACCATTTATTGACATGCCAGTGTGGTTTACTGCATTGCTGCTATCTCCCTGGTCCAAGATATCCAGAGCACAATTGGAAACTAATTGGAACCAAGGAAATCAGTATATGTTCAACAGGAATCTTCAAAAAAATCTTTTTGTCCTTATAATCCTGTTTGCATTCTATTGTGCTGGTCCGTCTGCAATTCCTAGCTTCCTGAAATCAATGGCTAAATCCATAGCTAAAATCAATAGTGAGTAATCACTTCAGCAATTTTTAGGTAGCTATTGGGAAGATGGCCAAAAATCCCATTAAGCAAGTTAGAGAATATTTTTCTTTCCCTGAGTCATCAAAATTAATATAATGAGTGGTTATGCTTCTAAAAGCATTAGTGTAACTAGCTCAGAGTCATATGACCATTGCTGCAATGCCATTCTTAGCTGGAATTAAAAAATGCTGGATTTCCATTTTCTGTGGCCCAAATGAAAAAATGCTGCACTTACAAAACTGAATGATTGTTTTACATGGAAGTAAAAAGAAATAGATTGTAAAAAAAACCCTTAAAAGGATTAAATATGAAGAGCAACAAAGATGTCTTCCTTAATAACTTTCTATGAAGATTTATTTCAAATAGGTTAAATGTAGTAGGAGGTTTCCTGCTTCATTGCTTAGTTTCTCCTGTGGGGATGTGGTAGGAATTTCCAAACAAGTACTGACAAATAGTACCAGGCTCTGGTCAGTGTGATCCAATTGACCAGGTATCTACTTCCTGTGCATGGGAAATACTATAGCTCATTTCTTTTTTTCACTCCTTTAATTCACATGTTGCCATTGCTCTCATTCTGTACCTATACATGTGTACAGTGGGCTGGAGATGATCTTCTAGTGAAACTAAAAATAACATCTAAGACATAGACAGCAGTTATTTAGAGAAATCTACCCACTTCAGGTATTACCTGCTCCCTTTTACCAGGTAACGATAAGCAGTGATATGAATATGTATTGAACCAGCTGTGTGTATGTACAAATGCATCCGCCACTTGATATCTGAAGATTTGACAGTATTTAACATATTTTCTCTCCACTCGTGTGAGGTGAGAGCAAATTGGGAAGATAAGGCATTGAATCCCTCAAGGTGACACTGAAAGCCTACGGCAGAAGGAGGGCATTTCACCTGGCTGTTGCCAGGTCCTGGTTACTAATCTAAGTCCAGCTAAAAAATTACTTAAGATATTACTAAAATAAAAGGAGGCTTTAAAAAGAGAATATTGTGAAACCAAAGCAAAGAAAGTGTACTTACAATATGAAAGCACTTCCAGGACTGGCTATCACCATATATTTACCTAGAATAGCTACTTTTTTGTGCATTTCCCATCCCGCCTCTCACCACTTTGTCCTGTGTTACTTTTGCTTGCAGACCTGTCCAAATACAAGCAGATGAAATAACTTCTACCTGCATATACTGCTCTGTCTCTTCCCTCATCACACCTCACCCATACAACACTGCTTCATGCTTCATGCTACTTGTCCAATTCTTCCCCTGTCTTGGATGTCTGAAATCCTATTTTTTTCTGCTTTTCTGCACAAACTAGTGTCTCTTTCTTTGCCCAATACATGTAATAATGGACTTCAGCTTCAGTGAGAGAAATTTAATGTAATTACCAGGAAATATATTGCAGTACTGAATATAGCTAAGTTCCATAACAAACTGCCTCCGGTAAGAAAGATTTGAGTAAAGATGACCATGCAATTCTAAGATGTATTTTTCTCCTTCTACATCTCAAACCACAGGATTAAATTTAGCTCAGCTGTTGAGCTGCTTACGAGACAATTCACTTACATAGAATGCTCTGGATACAGAAGGATAAATGGGGTTAAAAGGAAAACAAAATTTTGTTTATTGTGGGAGTCTCATTCTGATTTTGCCTTCTTCAAGCAAAGTGCAAATAACAACAAGGTTGTGAGTTTTATCCCCATATGGGCCACTTACTTAGAGTTGGACTTGATCCTTGTGGGTCCCTTCAAACTCAGAATATTCTGTGATCTGGAACTAAAGATTATACTCTTAACATATGCTGCTAGCAGAAAGAGGCTACCAGAGTACAGAAGGTGCCACAGTGAGTGGTTGGATGTAAGTGATTTGAGGCCACCACATTCCAAGGGAAGACTCTGGTCTTCACTTCAGAATGACAGAAAGGGAGAGAAGGAAAAACCTAGCAGTGGGTCATCGAGTCAATCCTTACATTACATTAATTCAAGGGTGACTGTGATGGAGGAAAGTGAGACAGACAGTGGGCACATGCTATAATAAGAGCAGTCATCAAACCATTATATAGATTTAAACTGAAGGGATGCACACTAGAAGTTATCTCTTGAGAAATGTTGATTTTTTTCCTTTTAATTGAGAAATGGGTAAAGAAAGTCAACTCAAAGTCTAGACCTCCCTTCACTCTATCTGGATTGATAAGGGCAAGCCAGGACATGCTAATCTAGGCTCCTAGGCAAAACTGATTATAATCTATGTGAGCAGGGTTCTCAGTCTTGAGAGGCAAAACTCATTCATATGCAACACTGCAGAAGAGCCTTCCTTAGGAAACCAAAATGTTTACATTCTCTGTCTTTGGCAGCTATTCCTGTTACAGCAGTTTGTCTATCACACTCAAGTGTGAAGTGGTAGGCAGGAAGGCTGAGACTGCTAATGGACTGATGCTCATTGCCTTCCTGACAAGATCTTTAGGGGACATGGCAAGCATACATGTACACCAAGGGAACTTTTGCAGGTAAGCCAATCACAGCATGTTACTTCTGCTTAGGTTCAGGCTCCAAGCTAAGGAGGCAGTGTGAAAAAGCAGAGTAGGGATGGATGCTGGTAATCCACAGCTGAAATGTGAAATGATGGCCATTTTTCAAAAGGCAGCCATGATGGTTTGCTCACTTTTTAAAGCCCATTACTGGCTCCATCACACACAGGAGGAGAAAAAAATATTGTCTCAGAAGATCAGAGTGGAAAAAGAAAAAGTTTGATAAGGGAAGGGCTATTTTTCACTACTGGCATAACACTGAGCTGAACGCTGTGGCTGGGTAAGAGCTCTCCAGTGCATACAATTCAACAAATATTTCAGGTAAAATTCCATCTAGCCATCTGTGTCTCCTACCTCTTTCCCTTCTTCCAGCTTCCAAACTGACTTTACAGAATAAAATGTGAAAGGGATTACAAAATCACTCTGCAATTATCTGTATATTCAGTAGAATATACAAAGAGAATTTCACAGGTCTCATCTCACTATCGAAACAAAGAGAAAATTTTATAAATTATATTAGCATCAAAGGTCTCCCAGAGCAGAAATGATGTTCTTTCACATCTGCAAAGGTGAAGAGAACATACAACAACATTTGCACTTTGACCCAGTTTATAACAAATCCCCACTTTTTTTATGCATGATTTTTGTTTCAAATCTATATTGTTCTCTTATGACTGTTCCATCTCTTTGACATTCAAATCAGGTCGGACTTCATAGAGTCCTGTGCAAGTTTTTGCAAAAATAAAACTTTTTAGTTTTTTGACAGGGATGCAAATTGAGGCTGAGTCATTGCTGTCAGTGTTCGAGAAGCTGGAAAAGATTTGGGGATGACAGAACACATGACATCCATATATGCTGAAGGCTGCAGATATTCATTGTTAATAAATGAACTGATGATTCTCTGTGTGAAGAGCTTGCTGCATTAGCTCAGCACCATGTATATATCTGTAACACCATCTTTTGTTACAGCAGAAGCCCTCTTTAAAGTCTAGAGCTGCCTGCTTTCTCTTTTTCACAAGGAAGTAGAAGATTGACAGCTTGCTGCTTTAATGCCAACTCATCTGCTTCTATCCTGCAGAGGTCCTTCATCTCTACCCCTGCACTTTCACACCTTTCCAAATTACCAGTCTGTCATCTGTCCACACTTCATTAGCAGCAAAAACTATAAAGCTGGGGAATTATCCATTCTTGACTAGACAAGTATTTATGAAGAAGTCATTTGGCAAAAAGGCCATCTTTATGTCCTGGGCCTGTCAAGTACTCATCATATTTCAACCCCTATTCATAAAAGGGGCTTTTTGATGCTGCAGTGCAAGTAAACACTTAACAAAATGATGGAGGTGCTACTGCAGAGGACAGGCATCTTGTGTGAAAAGAATACAGGTGTCCTCCCAAGTGATTTCAAGAACAAATTACTACCAACAGTAGTCTACGAGACAGCTTTACCGAAGGAAATAATTTTCATGGAAAGTATTTGGTGCAGCTCAAAGGGGGAAATTGAATGCTGTTTTAATGCTCAAAGGTGAGAGGTTTATAGAAATTTCAAAACTGTAGTAGTTTTATTTCTAGATACAGAAATATTACATGAAAAATCTAAATTAAAACCAAAGCTTTTGAGTGACTATTTTTATTTGAAGTCCACAACTCCCTCTTATTTAATTGTTTTAATTACCATTTAGAGCAAAACCCCCTAAACTAGTAATTAAAATGTTAATTAAACCAATGATACATATAGTATACAAGTTTATTCCAAATATAATATTCTAAGACAGTATTACCCTTCAACAGTCACAAAGACACATTTAAACAAAAAAGCAATAGCAATTCAAGTAGCTTGCATAATTATTTCACTCCCACCATATTACTTCTTAAATATGCTATATCATCTATATTGGGACAGGAGGCTGTAAAAATTGCTGCCATCTCTGAGAGTACAATCATGGTGTCGTTATTTGTTTCTCACTCTAATGAAATGCCTTAATTTGCTGTTCAGTGCTGCAATGAAGGTTTTACTCAAAGATGAACCTGAGATTGTGGCTATTTCTCTTGGTGCAATTAACCCTATGTATGTAATTCAAGAATGTTTGTGTTTACTGGCACAATCTTGTTAGCTCTGGTAATTAAGCTGATAACACTGAGAAATGGATTTCAACCATATGAGCAGGTAAGAATAACTTCCTTGCCCATTGCTACACAGACGAAAGACATAATTTTTTCCCTGTTTTCATTTTTCAGCAGTGATATTACATGTCATGTATTTCACTATACGCCTTTCACATCCTAAATATCTTGGGCTTAGTTCAGAGTTTTGAATATCATGGCAATTATGCAAATCTTGAGGCTTAAATGTAAGCTTGGTATCCTCTGAAGACAGTGTCTACTTATGAAATCTTTTTTGCCAATCTCAAGTGTTCCAAATAAACTGCTCCAATCCTTCTCATAATATTTTCTCTGGAATCAGTTCACCATATTGTCCTCTTCAAGCTACCAAATGTTAATGTCCAGTCACACTGTGCCCTGCAATAGGCAATGGGCACATAGCAATTGCCTGTCAGAAAGGCATACAGAATTGGTTTGATGCCTGGTTATAAGCAATTAATTACAGATAGTATATAATCTATAAAGGAATAGGACATTCTGTAATTTCTCTTTCAATATACAAAGATAAACTGAGTTATTAACTGGCCTCCACTAGTAGTAGGTATGTCAGACAGAAACACCATCCAATTGAGCTACTCTCCCCTAGTGACCCACTGCCTACATGGTGCACAGCCACACACACAGTTATGGTCACTCTCTGCTGAAGGGAGAAAAGCCCAATGAAGCTTCATTTTAAAGACACTTGGTATACTTGATGGATAAAGGCTACAAAAAGCTGCTGAGAAAGACAGCATCTAAAGAGTTCTTGAGCGTGAATCTCAGTCTTTAGACTGATTGTTCAACCTTATTCCATGGTTCCTGAGGAATATTACAAGAATATAATTGTTACAACAGCTGAAGGGAAAAGAGAACTCCACTTTCATTACTGACTGCAATATTCCAAGATCTAATTTCATTTGTATGTCAAAGTTCCAAGGCAGTCTCTTTATCAGCTTTTCCAGACTTGCTCTTCAATTCCCAATTTTGAGTACTCTAGAGAAGGAAGACAGAAAAAAAATCAAACTGCCTAGTCAATGTATCCTGTTAAAACAGTCCACTTCCAAACTTCCTATTTGTGGAGTAATAAATCTGTAAGATATTGCCTCTGGCTACTACGTATTTTGTATTATGCTAGCACTATTTATTGGATTCTCTTTCTACTGCCTTTATACACGCCGCAGAGCTATGAAGAAACAAACCCAAAACTTTAGAAAGGACTACTGTGAATAAAAGGTTTCTTTTAGGATAAAGAATTAATCATGAACATGATTAAAATACAACCATAAACTCAAGTTAAGACAAGAGAAAAACATACCTGTGAAAACCCGATCACTTCTCCGTTTTCATTGAGCACATTAAAATTAATGATTGGACCTTGGACATCAGGATTGCTGAAATCTGTATCACTGTAAATCCGTACTACAGGAGCCCCATTGGCATATTTTAAGTTAGACAGCACAGTATAGGTGTAGTGAGCTAATGTAAAGGTATGCTGTTTTATTTTCTCCATTCCACCTACAAAAGTAAAGTGCACATACATGACAGGTGAATTATTTTTATGGCAATGTTAAAAAAAGGATGATTTTTCAGAATGCTGTAGTGTGAGGCAATTAGCACAAAATTGGTAACTTTGTGTTTCTTTAAATGCATATACAATCTTCAAATGTTTCTTTCCTCATGTAGAAGTTTCAGAAGTACTGTTGCACCAAGGATTTTTCTATAGTTTATCTACTGTAGAAAGCCTAAGTTTCATTGAAATGGTTTACAGGAATTAAAAGGTTTATAGTTCCAGTCTATACACAAAACTAAGATGCTCTGGTACAAATAAATTGAAAAACAAGTTTTTCTCCAGATCTAACTCTGAAGATCACGGGAGCACAGCACAGAAAGCAAACTGTTAGGTCTGAGATTAAAAAAAAAAAAAATTCTAAATGCAATGACAAAATAAAAATGCCATTTTACAAGGAATTTACTTGAATAATGAAGAATTATTCTTCCAAGACTTCCTTCTGTAGAAGAAAAAAAGGAATGCTTGTGAACGCTTCATTGACTACACTCATGTAATCTGGGGCTCAAGAGAAACATTGCAGACAAGTTTTCACAGAACTCGGCCTGGAAAAAGCATAAAGAGAATTTTTTTTTTGATACACTGTGCTTTTTGGAAAAAAGAACTGCAGAGAATTTCTATCAGATAAAGATCTCTTCCCCATCTCTGCTCTGTGAGGAGAGGTTGTGTCCTTGCTAGATGTCCCTATTGAAGGAGCTTCCATTATGCATACTCTGTGCTGCACCATGGTGGCTCTACATCATGTGGAAAGAACAAGTAAAGAATCACCAAAGACCTCTTGAAGCAGAAGAGCATTTTTCTTTCTAGGTTTTAGGCCCAGAGTATTTTCTGTAATGCTGAGTATCCTGTTTGAGGCTCATGAGCATGTTTCCCCTTTTATTTTACCTTTTTTTATTAATCTTTGTAACTATGAATCTCACACTTACTTCTGTGCATATTACTTTTAAATCTGAGTATCTGGAAACTTCCACAGTTGAAATTTTGTAATCTTGTTGACTTCTGTGCCTTTATTCATAAAAAGACTGTGTCATTTATGAATGCATATAAAGGAAAAAAATATATATATTTCTCCCGACATACAGAAGAACTGCAGCAGCATCTATTATTTCACTTTGAGTTCCTCTATTATGTGCTATCTCCTTTAGATAAGCTGGGAGAGCATACATTAAAAGCAAAGTAACAGATTAGATAAAAGGTGGAAGTACATTTCTTTGGTGCTGAAGAATAATAAAGAGGAATAAGATATTTAATGAGATACTAACATGCAAAGGACTTGCAAGGAAGCCTGCCAGCAGCTAATCAGTGCAATTTCTAGATGTTAGCCACAGTAAACTTGGCAAGCATCTCTAGAACATTTTGGTCTGAAAGATGATTTGTATTTTCAGAGTCTCCAAGAATAAAAGATTGAGTAGTCAGAAATGTCCTAGTTGTTGGGTAGAAGTAAAAGTCTTGAAATGGCAAAAAAGAAAACAAAAACCACACACACAAAAAGTTATTTCTGAGCATTTGCCAGAAAGTAGCTGTCTTAAGAGAAGTGACTGCCTTGTCAGCTTCTGAGATGTGTCTAATCTCCTGATTCAGAGCTTTTCCAAACTGACAGGAATCTTTTAATAGAAGATTAAACTACTGTCCTTGTGCCTGGTTGAAGAAATCTCTTATTCAGAAATTTCAGTCACTCATTCACAGCAATCATCCTGCTATCATTTCTATATTGTTTTCAGCTATTCTCCTTTAAAGTTTCTTAATCACATTTCCTTGTTCATTAGTGAGAAGCTGATGAGCCTTTTAATTATTTATTCTGACAAATCCAAATGCAATAGCCTGCAGTTGCTTTCTTGCCCCATGATTGGAGAAAGGAAGCTGTGTTGCCAGGATCACATATTTTTAAGTAGCAGAATAGGTGGTAATTAGGTCTGATGTCACAGAAAACCTTGTGGTAAAAATGCCAACAATCTGAAATTTATTCTGACAGAAAAAAGGATATATATTCAGAAAATAGCTGTGATTTATTTTTATTTTGTTCAACAAAATTATCTATATTATGTATTACATAAATCCACTGCTTACCTCATCTCCCTTCTAGGGACAAGAATGTGAGCAAGAGAAAATAAAACCCAGAACAAATCTCTGTTTGAGAATAAAAGTAGTAACACATCATAAGCCTTTTGTAAGGCTTACAATTCTGAAAAAGTCATCAATACTTCACATTAAGAAGATGCTAGGAAGGACTCAAGTGCCCTAACTCCTTCTCAGTTTAGGGATTTTATTCCTTACTGGTGCATTATTTCATTAAGGTGAACTGCATTAGTTGGTCCTAAAAGTTATTTTAAAATTGGGAACAATTTATGCATTATGTAATTTGAATCAGAATTAATCCCATGTCTAAATTACATCAAATAAAATCTATCTAAAACCATCCACTGTATTTATGTGTACAATATGTGTAGGAACACATTCAGCACAAAGAATGCTCACAATCCACAATCTGCACTCATCAGTAGCTTCTTTCTATAGCAGAACGCTAAGAAAAGGAAAACTTCTTCATTTGTGTGGATTAATATGCCCCTTATTACTTTGTCTCCATGCGCATTTTTTGACATTACACAAAGCCAGACACATGATCATTTAAAGAACTCCCTTTCCAGTAGCATCAAATTTTTCACACAAATTGTTGCCCCAATGAATGCCATATACTTTTGCAGTGGTAAACTTTTTGAGCAGAAGAGATTGCAAAGCGAGTACTTTTGTGTACAAACCTCCTTGCCAAAGTATTCTAGCAAAGCTTTGGAGATGCCGTTACAGCTCATATTGCTGATGTATGTTTGCACACTACAGCATTCTGATAGGTCAGCACCATCTCAGGCCTACCATCCCATCTTATACCTCAGTCTGGGTATTGTTAAGGAAACTAATACTGTTCAAGCATGGAAAAATCAGAGTGCCACTACACTGGATAACCCATAGATAAATTTATAATATCAGCTCTTCCATAGGAATTGCAGGTGTGCATATGCCTCTCCACAGAGTCTGTGGGACAGTTAAGTCATCTGGAAGAGAAGGAGAAGTTATGTCACACTTACAAGAGGGTAAAACCTATGTGCATTCAAACTATTCACAATTGTCATCATGGTATAGTAAACCTACTGCTTGTCTTGCCTGGTGATAACATCTTGTTTTGCATTAATTCTGTTTTGTTAGTTGCTTGTTCTATGCAAAATAGAATGAGATTTTATTTTTGTAGTGGAATTTTATCTAATCAGAGAGGTCTGAAATATACACATGCCCAATAAGTATTCAGTGAAGAATGATTCTGAGTTAGCAGGGACCTGGTTTTGCATTAGACAATGGCACACATGTAATAGCATATCGTCTCCTCTCTGAAAGAACCAGGATTTCAGCAGCCCAAATGTTCAAATGTTAGTTCTTCCTGAAAGAGCTGTAGACAAATAGGCATATGTCAACACCTATAAAAGATTTTGAATAAAGAGATTAAGATAAAGCAGAGAATGGAAAAGAGTCTCTAGAATGAAAGCTCTGGTGCTTAAGGTTTTCAAGCTGTATTCAGAAACCTCTGTGATCTGCATTCAAATACATTTTTTATCTCTCTTATTATGAGAAGCTAAATATTGGAAATAAGGAAAAAGAGAGACATAAAACAAATATACAGTTATTGTTCTAACTCAGTGTGAAAAACCTACAGAAACTGAGGTTTAAGCTCGACAAATTCTCTATCACTCCACGTATATCTTTGGATAAGAAAAAGATCAATGTGATTCACTATTTGTCAGAAAGGCCTAAGAGATAGCAACAAGGCAGAGAAATAATGAGCTGAAGTCTCAGCAAACCAATCAGCAGGGAGTGAAACCAAGACGTAGCCACCTTCTACTGAATCCCAAATGAGACAGATCACCAGGCAGGAGCAGTGAGTCAATGTGCTAATGAAGCCATGGAACCTGAAAATCCTGTCAAACATTTGGAGTCCTTCCTTCACTTCCTCCAAGAAGGGTACATTAAGATTAATTTCTGAGCTTTTTTGGCATTCTTTTTTGCGCAGAACTGGATGTCTCTGACTGAGGTCTGCCACCTATTTAGTGTTATTCTTCCCACTAAAAATCTCCTGAGGATTAACTTAGTAACAGTAATTTTTTGTGAATTTGAGTGCTTCAGCTTTAAACTACATTAAACAATGTATTCTGACCAATGCTGTTCTTTAGTATTCCTATTTTAAACAGAATGCTGCAAATATGAAAATAAAATATTCTTAAGATGATCCAAACTCCCTGACTCCAAAGTGCAACCCTGAAATGTTACAAATACAATACAAGAAAAGAAAATAAAGAGAAGAAAATACAATCAAGTTGATCACTCATCCCTTGGGAGAGCTCCTACATTTATTAAAAAAAAATAAATTAAATAGACCCATTCATGGTGAGCTTTTCCCCCCTAAATTATGAGAACATCTGCTCTAAGTAAGACCAAATCTAGCTACTGCCTGATTCCCAGAGTGAGGAGTAACAGATGCCTAGGGAAAAATATATGTGAAAAAAGGTATGTAATTTCTAATCAACTACAATGAAAACAAAACATGTATGTTAAAAAAAATCCCAAAATATGAAAATGTCCTTATGGGTTGGCTAACAGAACTAAGGACATAAAAGGCACTCAGGGAACTTGAACATTACAATTAATACATTAACATTTCCTTGGTGTCAACAGAAAAGAGCTCCTCTGACTTAAGAGAACTTCAATATTGGTCATAACTCTTACCAAAATCTCATTCATTTAATTCAAAATAAACCACTGTAAACGGCTTACCAGCCAATTCATAAAAATACCTATCATCCACAGTAACAGAAAAGGCATAAGGCATGGACAGATTGCAAACCTCTCTTTCATTCTGACTCACATGACCAGTTCAATCAACTTGATCTATAAAACACACATAATAAAAACTGGTTTGGGAAACATGAACTGAGGTGGACTACAACTGTCTCTGCAGCTAAGGTGACTGCATTTTAGATCAACAAGGGTAAAAGCTGCGTCCCAGTCGTCATTGGTACTTTAAAAAAAAAATAAAAATGCAGGCTTCTTTCTAAAGTTAAGATGTTACAAAAAGAATTACATAAAAAGAAAATTTTGGTTATGAAATGACGGGTTTTTTTTCCCCTGAAAAGTACATAATGCGGTTTGAAAGTACATAATCAACTGGCAAGAATCCATTTCACAAGATCATTGTCCAGACTGAAATTTTAGATGGACTCTTGCAACCTAATTATGTAGTTTCTGTGTGTCCAAAACAGAGAGCCATGTTACACCCTCAACACAACTAAATCCATGCAGAATTCAATGGGTAATAGAGGGACCTTTTACTCTCTCAACACTAATTCTTTGCATAATAGCTTAAATCCTTTTATTCTCCTTCTTCTCCCACACCATCTCAATAGTTTAAGACAGTGGGAAGCAACTGCTTAATCCTCTATTCAGAATGTTATACTGAAACCAAACATGAAACACACATTCAGTGTTTATCTTAATGAACAGAAGGCACTCTGATGCCCCATCTCCCACTTCTTTAGAGCAGCTAATTCAAGCTCTGTTTTCACACAGTGAGGGGAGTTTGAAGTCTCTGTTCTAAATAAAACAAGCAGCATATTCTGAAAGAAGTAGCTTCTAATTTTCAAACATCATAATGAAGAATACTTTGCCTTTTTTAAAATTTCTTGGGAGTTGCATGAAAGCGGGGAAGTTGTACATGCCACCTGTCTGACTCACATTTAGTATAAATATTTTAATTACAGGTACAATTCAATTTCAGTTATCTGCTTCTTAGATTAATAGCTATCTAAAAGTTCAAATAAACTCCAGGTAAGATACATTTAATTTACTGTTTGGTATTAAGAGATTTCTTTTTTGAGCCGGGGAAGGTATGTATTTCTGTCCATCCTTTATTTTCTTCCATGTGCCCATGCTATACTCTCAGCAAAGGTAATAATTTCAGGATTACTTTTCAAATCATAAAACCAGCAACATAAAAGATGACTGGGGAGTCTTTCTCAAAAAGGCAGAGTGCCTTGCACATCCCACAGAAGCAGCATTCAAACTGTGCCTCCAGAGTGCTGGATGACATGAGCCCAAGGAGATTTCTGTGAGAACAACAGAATCATCCCTAAAAGTTTGTATTTATATGATACTCACATTTTATCTGTAAAGGTTTTCTCTCTCAAGGTTTTTCTCAGTCCAGCAGAACAACTTCTGCTTATGATTCTGTCATCTTAAGGACAAAATGCAAGAGAAGCTTGTACAATAAAAGCACATGAATTCTCCTGGCAGATGTTAGAAACCTGAATGTTACATATAGGCCTCTTTTCTGCTTTATTATGAAATGTCTCTGTCCTTAGTTTAATGGAGCCTGCTATGCATAATTCCTTGAAGTCAGCATGTGGAAGCTTGTTCCCTGGAATCTAACTCTCCACAACTAGTGTGCTAATATAAGGCAGAGAATAAAGCTCTTTCTTTGTCTCACAGCTGTATCGTGAGAATTTAGAAAATGTAAGATGAGGCAGTAAGTCTTACGTTTTCCAGCCAATAAGACTAATTTGACCCTGATTTTGCACGAACACTTATTCATTAATTTTTAACTTATTTGAGTCAGGAGCAACTTCCTAATCACTGTAACATAGCTGGAGGAGAACCTTTGTCATCCACTCGGCTAAACTGATACTATCACCAGATGTGCAGTTAAGTTGTATGCAGGAAAAAAATAACTTTTTTATAAGACCCAGCCACCAGTGCTACTTGACAGTATCATGATTTTCTAACATCTCCACAGTTTTATGGGTTGTTTTCGTTTTCTCCTGAGGGGAGGCACAGATCAATGGATACAAACAACTTGCATCAAAAATAGACTGAATATAAAGAGAAATCCAAATCTTCAGGGGAGTTTGTGGGAGGAAAGTTTTCCCTCAGCCTTTGTATCCTGCTATTTTTAAGGCTTCACAGAACTTTCCCATCACAACAATGCAGAAATTACTGCAAGTTCACTTAATTAAACCAAAAATCACAATACACTAAAAGAAAAGTTTCCAGAGGAAAAATCTTAAATGCTAAATAGTGATAGAATAATAAGAAAAAAAATTTCAATTTTCCCATTCTTCATCTGTAAAAGTCAGGAATACAGGAAATTAGTAAAATAGTTTCTATCCATTTTTATGTAAAGAACAATATTTTTCTTAGTGAAATTTTGGATTTATTGATATTCATAATTTTTTAATAGTTTAAAGGATGCTTTGCCATTTGTTTTGCATCCTCAGACTAGGTCTCTGCTGGTACTGTTACTATAACAATAATAATACCTACCATGGAAGGAATGGTGTCATTAATGAAACAGTGGTAATAAAGAGAATACAATGAATTATAAAAACTGCTTTGAAATGTCTCTAATTTGATGTCTTAATCATTAGGCAGCATGAGTCAATAATAAAAAGTGTTCTGAGTTCTGGAACCTCATGCTAAACAGAACCATGCCAGGGCTTCTCCCAGGCTTTTTGACCATGCTAATGTTGTTTTAATAATTATCTACACTAACACCACAAGAGAGATCTATAGCTAACCCATAATCTACCCTGAGGTCACAGCATTAAGTCTGCTTTACATCAGTCATTGTTCCTGTGAGGACCAAAAGGTGACCCACTGACATACCTTCCATCCTGTGGCTGTCTTTTCTGGCTGGACATAGCAGGCTCAGACCTCTTTAAGTTCATTGCAGAGTTTGTGAGATGTGTGAACACACAAAACATTTCACAGATAGTGAAAGGAAAAACTGAGAGGAAAAAGTGGCTACTTTGGCACAGTGTTACACACTCTCGACACACAGCTTTCAGCAATGATGTTATAGTTCCAGCCTCACTTCTCAAGAGCTCATGCAATAAAAGTGGGATGGCAGTGCTTCTTTTAAAATACAGCCATTGCTGTGGGATGCTCAGCAATCGCTCCTGTAAAACAGCATCAGTTTTTTTTATAAGTCGAATGTCCTGCAGTGTTGGCTGATATAAATTAACTTTTGGGAGGTTTCTATTACACTGCTCATTCCTCAGAGCTTCTGAAACCCCCTGCACCTAGAAGATTGTGTGGTCTTCATGTCAAGGGCTGAAGAGCAATAAGAAAGTATGCTGGATTAAGACTGAACATTAGTAATTTTGTAAGCATGGAATAGGTATTTTACTCAACTGTAAGTTCAATGAGCAGATCTACTAAGCAGAAGACTAGAAGAAAAATCTAAGGTAGAAAATGTTAATATTTTAAAGTCATTTATTGTAGTTTTTGCTTCCTTCTAAAGACTGTAGGTAGCGTGCTTCTGGAAAAAATAACCACTCATGGTCTTATATCAGCTCCAATAAGCTATAACACCATAAGTCAGTCAAAATCTGTACTTCAGATTCAGTGCACAAGAATTGGAGTATTGGAGACATGAGCAATTCTTATGTGCACCACTTGCTGTCTCATGCTGTAAATCAAGTTCCATGGTAAGCTCAGGAACTGCCTCTGAAGACAGACTTGGGCAAGGTTAAAAGAAAGCACTGATGTGAGCGAGGCACTGCTGAAGGATGAGTGCTGCCAACACAGATGGAGCCACTGACAGGGAAAAGAAGCAAGGCAGAGTGCACTGAGGAAGCCCTGGCCTTTTCCCTTGGCAACCCATTACATTATGAGCTCTGCAGAAGGAAGGCAAGAGTAGAGGCTGCTGCAGCTCTGTCAAATGAGGGACTTTGCAGTTAAAGTATAAACAAATGGCTTTAAAAAAGCCCATTTTCCTCATAATTTCTATTTCAGGTATTTTTTTTACAACAGCAAGGCTGTAGAAATGAAGGTCCAGCTCAAGGCACTGTTTATAAAATTCCATTTTTAGGTAACAAGGAAAAGGCAAAACAGCAAAGGTTCCTTTCCTACGAGGTAGGGATGAAGCTACAATACTCATGAGATGTGGAGGGACCCAGATTCACTTATGTCTTCCCTTGAGGGGCTTCACACTCTAGTTTGTCACCACACATAAAAATAAACCAATATATTTTACTTCCCTGGTTTCTTTGGATCTCTCAGCTTTTGGAATGCTTTTTATTAGATCCACCAAAGTGATGATAGTGGTTACTGCTCTTCAGACTGTTCTGAGAAATTCATATTTTAAGATGTTAAAGAACGCTATCAGGGCTAATGAAGGAAAAAATCAGAAACAAGAGCTCTTCTTGTGTTGTTTTTTTTTTGCTTGTTTTTCTTTTTTTTTTTTTTTGTTATCTAGTCTTATCTGCCATAAATTTCTTTTTTTCTTTTATGCAGCATATTTTCTGAAGATATCTACAATGCCATAATTTGTAAATGGAAACATTCAGGGAAGATACAACTTAAGGAAATAAATACACAGACAATCCTTATTACTTTCGCTTTCATTCTTGCTCCACCAAGTGCCATCTTACTATTGTAAATGAAAAGCAGGACCGTGAAAAAAGCTTCTTATTTGAAGCATCATGAAAAGAAAACCCTCAGAATATGATTCACCATATGGCCAAACAGGCACTGAGTGTTACCACTGTTGACAAAGAAAGTTGGCACACACTTGGGTCCACGACCTTTGGCTACAGAGGTGCTGCATAACACAAGATGCCATACTCAAAGCAAAGAATCTGTTTTCATACCTTAGCCTTGAATTAAAAAAAAAGTTGATGAAATATGTTCATCTCGTTTTTTTTTTTTCCTTCTTGAAAGATGCTTAACTCAATACAGGAGATAATTTGAATGGCTGCAAAGGCACACAAGACACCCTTATAGGTAACATTGTCTTGGTTTTGAGTCTCTAGTTGACCAGTCAGGAGCCCTGGTTTGCAGTTGAAATTATTTAGGCCTATTAAAGATTATTATTTAGTCTGTTTCATTTATTAAGTGCAACAGATATTCTTGTCTGAATTGAACTAACCCAAATGGCTGTCTCAGGCTGCCCAAGATTCTAGTATTTATCTTGACTCAACCTCTCTAATATTTCTTTGACTCCACCTTTCTGGCCTCACCAAACTTCTGATGGTCTTACATACCTAGGTGAGGATCCTACAGAAATTACATCACCCTGCTGAGGTACTTCACAGGAGAGCGAAGGCACCTAATTCAAAGCAGCAGCAAACTTCAGACCAATTAGAAGTGGAGTGATTGATCAAACTGTTCAAACATTTGACTGAAAACCCAACAGGAAAACTTGTAGAATTTAGAAGTATGAATTAAAATGCATGGCAATGCATTTAAATGCTTCACATATCAAACATTAGTGTGGCAGCATTTCATGCAGAACTGGTATATTCACTTACCTCCCTGAAACCCTTCTGCCTTCTTGGATATCGTAGGATAAGGGGTAAACAATATGCAAACTATCAGCCCTGTTTCCTTTTACAAAAACAGTAACTGTCCCACAACTTTGTGAGTTCCCATCTGCAAACTCTTTTACTAGTACTCAGTGGCATTTTTCCATGAAACTCCTCAATAATTTTTAAGAGTTCAAGAACATCTTCAATGTTTATTATAAATGGTTTGAATTTACTGAGCAGTTTTCAACAGTGAAATTTTACTAAATTGGTGAGACCAAAAGGCAACTGCAAGGACATCAACCTTAGTGTGTTGTTTTATCCTAAGGTGATCAAAAGTGATGTCAGGATCAGATGAAGCATTTATCAGATTACATTAGCTTGGACTGTGATATGGCTTCTCCACCCTTTTCCCTTTCATTATAATACTGGTGTTAACTCTCACCAGAGAGCCTTCTCAAAGGAGAAGCCATTAATACAAGCTGTGAAGGGAAGTCAGAAGATGCAGGATGAGCTGGTCTTTCATGGCAATGGCAGGCAGTCAACTTGAACTCCCCAGGAGAGACAAAGTAGTAGTGACAGCTACACAGCAAGTCCCTCATCAGCAAGCTGCTGAAACTTCAGCAGTTTGGAACTGGCCTGGGAGGTATTTAACACCTGTTAGCAATTTTCCTTTTTCTTGCCTTCTCATATACTTTGACAACCATGTTCTCCAGAGTGTGAGTCTTATGTGACATACCTCTTGCTCACAAGTCTTTTTAATAATATTGTGTTCTGTTTTTCTTAATTTCTTCCTAGCTATTCTGATATCAAAACTTCCACATAATGTTGAGAAGTGATAAAAAAGCCTACATTTTGATCTAAAGAGACACTCTCCGATGTCCCAGAGAGTTCTACTCTCTCACATGCCATCTGAAGATAGAAGTTTCACAGGATTAAAACATCCCTTGTACAGCTGGAGAACAAATAAATAAATTGATAAGTAAAGAAATGCTGGCTCAAGCTCTTCTTTCCTTCTCTCTCTCTGAGCATGCAAGAAATAAATTGATTAACACCCTGAAGTTATGATGTATCACAGAATTTTTAGGATCAGTAGAAGCTGGGTTGAAACATGTCATCTGTCTTAGACACAGAACAGAAAAGGAAAAAGGAAGATACTATAAATTGAAGGGTCAGAAAAATTAGTTTTATGGTCCTGCAGAGACTTGCCTCACCTGTAAGGTCAGACCAATCAGTCAATCAAAATAATAAAAACTCCTCTTTTTGAGGCCTTGACAATGTGAGTCCTGCCAAATGTACTCATTACAGCTCTTCCCTTTTTTCTTTCTTTATCGGAATGATGCTGTCAAGTTCAGAATGTGATCTAATAGAAAAGCTTAGATCCTTCTTTATCAGAGGAGATAACAGGAAGTGTTGGTAACAAGACAGCATGTTGATTATTTCTGACTAAAAGCTGAACCTTGAAGGCTCACTTTGTTCAACAGCAACTGCAGTCTTTATTTTCTTCTGCAATTCCCAAGCTTTGACTTAACTCATACCACACTTTCTTCTAACATATGATGAGCTCTGTTACAAAGAATTAGTTTCCCACATCTCATACAGTTCCTTCTTTTCCCTCATTTCCACAGCTCTTTATGGATAATATTCACTGAACTTGGGTATGTGTGATATGTTTGTAATTTTATCTGAAAATATAAATTCAGTAAGACAGAATTTAAACACATCACTATACTGCTCAGCTATTTTGGCTTTTTGGCTACGCTGGTATTACTCTCCTGCAGACTTTGTCTCTTCATCCACAAGCAGGGAAGAGATGAAGGAGTGTGTCAGGGGCATCAGGCACTGTATTGTCAGCTGCTTGTAAGCCAGGCTAGTCAGTAATGTATTCAGAGCCTATTAAAGCTGACAGGATCCTCCACAGCTGTAAAGCTCTCCTGCAGAAACCAGCAAGAACATTTTTCCATATCCTGTGTGACACTGAGATGCAGGTCCATCCTTCAAAGTGTTTTGAAATTCTTCCATGCTAACTGATTGCACCCCATTGGACTTCATCTCTTTGGGGTTTTTTATTTCATTTGGAGCAGACACAGTGAGTATTTGACCCAAAGACAGAGGCTGGATCAGTTTGTTTCACAAAGCTGCTTGTTGAGCTGACATTTATTTAAAACTCTTCCCGTCAGAAGAGAATGATCTATTACTGCCACAAAATGGCAAAATGCCAAGAGACAGATTTTGAAAATTTCTGCTTCCATGAACAGGAAGATATTATCAAGACTAATTTATGAAAAGAAGAGCAAAATATATCTTTAAAACCACTTAACACAGCCATAAAAATATATTGGTTTTAGATGCTTATGATGTTATTCAATTAATGAATTGGTACCACTACCCTCAATTTAAAAATTTCAATTTATAAGATTCTCAGACTCTATTTTACACCCTTCTTATTTTCATGCTCCCCATTTTACTCACCTCCAGCTTTTCTAAATTATTAAAGAAAGTCATGAATTTCAGCAGAACCATGGACAGGACTCCTATGCCACAGGACACCTGCACTAGGACCAAGGCCTGGGATCTGTTGCTGGGGCTTGGAGATACCCAGAGACCACCACGACACTGCAGGGCTGGTATCCTTGTCCTGAGGGGATTGAAGGAGCACAGAGGCCTGGGGTGCCCAGCTCCCAGGACAGCCCCTCCCTCTCTCAGGAGGCAGCATTTGGCAGAGGATGCCAAAGACAGGCACAGAGACCCTTTTGGAGAACACCAGCTGCCAGCCCGCCGGGGGCTGCCAAGCCTTCAGAGGAGGCGCCAGGAGAGGGACAGGAGAGGGAGAATCCTGTGGTGGGATGGGGCCACACTGAGCTCCCTGGATGCTGAGGCCAGGCTTGCCAGCACTGGGGACACGCTGTGCCAAGGCAGCCACTTTCATCCCACGCCTCTTCCTCCTCTTCCCGCATGTGGGCAGCAACATGCAGTGCCTCAGGACAGTCACAGCCAGGCTCATCCCCCCCAGGGGGACAGGCTGCCAGTGCTCCCAAATACAAAATGCTTGCAGGTACCTAAGCTGAAACAAAGCACAGTTTTAAATTTCAGAAAGTATTTTTATTACCTCTAAGCAGGTGACAGCCGCTGCAGGTATAAGAACTATCTCCTTTCTTGACTCCAGCCTTCAGCCTTTAACTTTTCTAAGCTTTGAAATGAAGATGTTCTTAATACCAGAGAAAGAGGCTTTGCATATGAAACGAATTATTAAACTCACATGAGATGCATCCATTTTGGAGATGAGGGATTGCATGAAAGAGAGACACACTGTGATCTTTTCCTTCTTGTCACTTTCATATTAAAACAAACGCCATGTCATTATTGGGACCAGTTTGTCCAAGGTCACTCAATTGTTCAGCATTTACAAGCTGGCAGCTCATCACAGGCAGAAGCAGCACATATAATCATTATTGATGCTGGCAGTCTCCAGCCCTCGCTAAAGCTACTTGTTCTGTCAGCCAGTCCCTGGCTTGTCACAGGCAAATGGAATTATTCTTTGAGCTGTGCTCGGATCTGCAGTTCAAGGGAGCTGTTTGATGCTAGACCAAATGGTGTCATGCCTATTTACAGAACATGCCAGGTCAACAGCTACTGTTTAATTAGGCTCCAATCCTCCCATCCACAGCTCAACATGAATGCCATGCCATGTGGTGGGCGTCTCTGAGGGGAAGTACCTCACCTCCTCCCACGTGTGAAACGGCTGAAGAGCTGTCTTCCTGATGCTATTGTAGTCCCCAGAGGGGGCTCTCCCTCGGATGGCATTTATCCCATCTTCTAGCTTCGGGTGAATGACTCAATTACTCAGCTCCCACTGCTACTGTGAGGCAGAACTATATAAGCTATAGGAACTCCTGGCTCTAGAGCCTTACAGAAAATTCCTTCTGCTCTGTAAACTTCAATAACTTTTCCCTCATTTTATTAATCTTCTTCAAAATTTGTCTTTGTACCTGGAACTGCTGAAATTTGACACTATGTAAATGACAATTGTATTTATTAACATGAAACCGGGTATTTGAGTTTTCAGCCCAAAACTTTAACTAAATTTAAAGCATGATGTTTTTGGAGATAAACAAGAATTCTGTTTAAAACTCCAGAGATAAATGCTTTAATAATATTTTTTTAAATTACTGAATGTAGTTTTAATTTATGTGTAGCTTACTAAATATGTCAAAGTGGCAAGCACAGCTGGAATGTCACACACATGATACAGAGACAGAACAAAATATACACTGCTGAACTTCTTTGTTTGTTAGGAACTGCTGTTCCATTAAAAAAAAAAAAATAAATCCCATAAAGTCCACTTCCTAATGTTAGTGGAACACAGAAAAGCTATTGACTACTAACATGTTATAGCTATGCTTTTTTTTAGTACTTTGACAATTCAAAATTAACATTGATCTAAACCGCTTCTTGCTAAGAATCAATACATAAAACATATCTATATAAGTATTGTTTGCTGAGGGAAACACTAAAATCCAATAACAGAGATGAAAGCACTTATTTTGTGAAGATCTGCTGGACTTCTTTTAGCAAGACACTTTTCTATAAAATAATTTGTGAAAGCACATAAGGATATTTATGTAGCTATACATAAGAATTTTAAAGTTTGATGGATAAACAGGAGTGTATTGCAGATAAAGGTTTAATAAGTTTGCTCTAAAATGAAGATATTCTACTTAAAGAAATTACTGCATCAGCACTAGCCTCTTAAATTGCTTGAAAATAAAAACTTCATTAAGACCTCAATCCTAGAAGTAATTAATTAAATATCATTAATAGCTATATGCCTGTAAGAGACTACTTATAGAAAATCCTAGTAAAATCAAATCTATTGGGTTGTCTTGCAATTACTGTGAAAGCCCAGATAGTTTAAGAGAGAATTTTTCCTTTTTAGAGGTTGGAGGCATTTCATGCTTTCATTTGGGATTCTATATCCAGTTCATAATTCTCTTCTAATTGCTAGCGTATGGTTACAAATGTAATAGAAAAGCTTTTATTTTCTATTAAATTCTTGATGGCTTTTTCAAGAAGGACTAAACCCTAAATATTTAAGATTAGTTTCAATAGCCACTTTTTTACTATGCCCATGAAGAGCTTACAGGCTCCATCTTCTTCCCTTGCTACCATTCCCATAGGCGTAGCATAGATGGATTCTTCACTGAATGGTACAATGATCTCATGAACCACAAGAATAACCCACTTCCTGAATCTGTACTCATGGAAATAAATGAGAAATTTTGGTAGTGATTTAAATTATTCCTGAAGCAGATACATTGTCTACATAGCCAATTGCCCATTATTACCCATATGCTGATGCCCTTGTCCAGCTTTTCAGAAATGCTCAGCACAGTCAGGATTAGTGACTGCCAAAATTTGGTTTAACCTGACAAGAAAAGTTCAATTTCAGGTAAAAAAAAAAAAACAGGTTTCAAGGACCACCTTCTTCAAGCTCAGGGGTGGTCCATCCCAGCAAGCAGGAAACATAGTTAAGGCAGCAGACTTTCATGGATGAACAAGGACCTCCCCACTAAACTGAAAGACAAAAAGTAAAAAGGTGAAAACAGGACCAGTGGCCTGGGAGGAACACAGAGCCACAGAGCCATGTCTGTCATGTTCATGTCTGAACATGAATGGATGCAATTAGGAATTTGGTAAGGAATGTAACCGAATGTAACAAGAAGGATTTCTACAACCAGAAGCCCTGTTGAGGAAGGACGCAGAAAAGGGTAAGGGTCTTTATGTCTTCTGTGACTCATTTTTCACTAGTGAGCCTTGCCTTCAGGAATCCCAGGCCCTCAGCTCAGAGGGAAGAGTCCTAGTCCAAGGACAACTTACCATCAGTGGAATAGGATCATGTTATGGAACTCTTAAAATAAACTGGGCATAAACAACTTCATGGGCCCTGATGGGATGCTCTCCCAAGTGCCAGTGGAGCTGGTTGCTGTTGCTTGCAAGGCCAATCCTGATAATCTTTGAAAGGTCATTGTGATTGTGAGAATTTTCCAAAGACTGGGACTGGAGGAAAGTAAATTCCTCCAGTCATTCCTCCAATTCATTCCTACTCTGAAGAAGGGTAAGAAGGAAGATTCAAGGAATTACAGGTGGTCAGCTTCACCCCAGTCTCAGGGAAGGTGATAAAGCATATGAGCCTGGAAACTGTTTTTATACCCAGAGGACAAGAAGATGATCAGGAATAGTCATCATGGAATTACAAAAAATAAAACATGCTTAACCAACCTCATAGCCTTCTTCAATGAGATGATCAGTTTGGCAAATGACAGAAGTACAGTAGACACTGTTTATCTTGACTTTATTACTTTTTGACACTCTATCCCATAAAATCCTCACAGACAATCCCATGAGGTATAGGTTAGATAAGCGGACAATGAAGGGGAACTGAAAAATGGCTTAACTGCCAGGCTTAGAGACCAGCGATCAATGGCACAAAGTCCAGCTGGAAGCTAGTCACTGGTGATGTAGCCCAAGTGTTGATACTGAGTCCTTTGCCATTGAAAAACTTTATTAATGATTTGGACAGTGGGGCAGCATGCACACTCAACAAATTTCCAGATGATACAACTAATGATTGCGCTGCCAACCAGAGGGATCCCAACAAGCTGGAGAATTATAAAGAGGAATTAATGGAGATCAACAAAGAGAAATGCAAAGTCCTGCATTTGGGTAGGAACAAACCCAGTCACCAGTATTGGTCATTGCCTGACTGGCTGGAAAGCAGCTTTGTTAGAAAAGGGTCTGAGTGTCCCAGTGGACAACAAGCTGATCACCTCGTGGCAAAGGAGGTAAATGGTATCCTGAACTGCATTAATTGAGGTTATCCCTCCCCTCTATTCAGCACTGGTGAGTTCACAACTGCAGTGCTGTGTCCAGTCCTGAGCTCCACAGTCCAACACATGGTGGAGTGAGTCAAATGAAGGATTACAAATATGAATTATGGACTAGACTATCTCTAATATGAGGAGAAGCTGAGAGAGATGGAACTGTTCAGTCTGGAGAATAGATATTTCAGGTGGGGATCTTCTTGATGTGGATAAATACCCAAAGGGAAAGTTGTAAAGAAGATGAAGCTAGGCTCTTCTCAGTGGTGCCCAGTGACAGGACAAAAGGCAATGGGCACAAACTGAAAAAGAAGAAATTCCACGTAAACATCAGAAAAAACTTGCTAGAAAACCCTCAACCTTGAACTGGGAGAGCTCTTTTTCTTCATTCTATTGAGTAAAACATTTAGTCCCTCTGTGAGCCTAGAAGAGACATATGGAGTCATTCAAGCAAGAAGGCCTGCCTATTTATGCTGCTAGTTTAGTTTTTCAATGATATATTCATTCTTCTCTTATATGGACACAGTGACTAACAGTTTTAATAACCTGTGAGCAGCCAGACTTGATTATGACTCCCTTCATTTTATTATAAAATTCAGTCTCTTTGAAGGGAAAGCAGGGTTTCTACACAACTGCTCAAGAAATGGAATTCCTGTTATATATGAAATTCTAACATATTAAAAAGTAATTCTGATTTGAATTGCAAATATAAAGTGATGGAATTCCTGTAAAGTGAAAATTTTCAAAACTTGTCAGAGTATGCCCATGAAAAAACATCTTCTCAGTATCTTATAAAGAGGTTTTAAGGAAGTAGTTGCTGAGTTGCTGGAGATGTAGAACTCATTGTCCTAGAGATGTGTCTTTCCACCAAGTACCTTCTGAATGATGTAACTGCAAAACTCACCATGTTGGTTAGTTCTGACTTCTGAAAACTTCTAAAGTTAAAAGACTTATACAAACTAGTATATTTTAAAATATAAGAATGCTTGTAACAAATTAAAATATTTCCACATTTTCTAGGTACAAGATCAATGACATTTCTTTGAAAAGAAAAACAAACCCAACAGTTCAGAAATGGCACATTTCCAAAAAGGGTTTAAACTTCATAAAAATTAAACGTCAGAGAATAATTTGGCTGGTAAATACATTGCTGTACAATACATCTGCAAGCAAAGGCTGTATCAATGTCTTCAAAGAGCTTTGCAGAAGGCTCAGCTCTTTCTAGAGTTACCTTTCTGAGATTTGGTAGACTCTTTGTTGGCCACAACACAGAAACAAAAGGAAAATCAGTTTCAGGATTTAACAGTTGAAGTGAAGGTCTTGCAGTTTCTTGGGAATGTGCCTTATCACAAACCATCATGGGCACTGCTTGAGTGACAGGGAAGACTACTGCCAACTTTTACTTCTAGCTGTAGCCTATGAGGCTCATCAGATAGAAACAAAGCTTGCAAGTGAGCACATAAGGACTTCATATGAACTTTCTGGGAGAAGGGAATCACCAGTGTAGGATACCAGCTCATGACATTTCATGTGGCCCTTGTGAATTTTCCACATTTACTGGAAGTATAGCTTCAGTGCACAGAGGTTGCCTGGACACATGAAATCATTATTGCTGACTTAAAGAGGAAGGTTTATAAACGGTTTTGTGGAGGAAAACATTTGCAGGTCCTGTTAGAGCCAGGCAAAGAAAAATCTGAGACTAATAAAACTTCTTCCCTTATAGAGGAGTCCTCCCCTATGATGAACTATAGTGTAACATATCTACTTCCTGGTAAAACCTTCTCATAAAGATCTGTAAGCTATGGATAAGTGGGTATAAACTATGCTAGCTCCAAGGCTATATAAGTTGCAATAAATCCTGTACAGTCTCAAAATATAGGTGTCTTAATTTCCCATTTGTTCCTTTTTTTTTTTTTTTTACACTTTCACATGCTCTAAATCCAGTATTAAGCACAGGTCACTCAGACTTGGATCAGCCTGAGGTTAGTTATTTATACATTCATTTACTCAAATAAGTAGTAATGTATTCAAAGTATTATGAAACCTTGGTGTTAAGCAGGCTTAATTAAGATTTGAATACCCAATTAGTTTAGCGTTTATTAGGAGGAGGCTGTTATAATTTACCTGCAATAGTGCAGTGTGGTAAATTCAAAACTTCGCCTACCACTAATCAAGTCACATTGATATACTAATAATTAATAAGATGAGAGGGGAAAAAACCCAGTAAGTACAGCCACAACAAATTCTCCATAAAGGTAGTGTCAGAGGTTCCAGCAATAGGAAGATGAATCTCAGCACTTCTCACTGCTTAAAAGTAAATGTCATCCTCTGCTATCAGACAATGGTAACTGAGCCTAGTGTTGCCCTCAGCAACCTCTGCTTGAACATTCTCTCCAAGGTCTTTACAAAATTTAAATATTTATTTTATCACCACTAGCTGATGGACACAGAAAACTAACAAAATCTGCTGAAATATCAATCTACCAATCACAGACTGTTGATGTACATCTCCAAAATATCTGCCCAGTAAAGAACCACATCCACACAGACTAACACAGCACAGGCAATGTTTATTCCTGTTTGTTTTTTTTTTCCCAAACATGCACCATTTCAGCCCCAGAAACACAGGACCTACACAATTATTGAAACTTGCCACTTCATATGCTTTATGCCACTCCTATCTGACCTCTCACAAACATCAGTAGATCCAATCCGGGTATCTCAGACTATATCCATTCCTTTTCGAGGATGCAGAGAAAGCAAGTGATGAGACAGAAATTCAACAACTCATCTGGGAGAAAGAAAACCTGCAGCAACTTAAGGGAACACTTCTGCCAGGTAAGTGGTTTTGGGAAAGTTGGGATAAGGAGTTCAAAGCAGCCCTCTTGTCAGATATATGAACTCACTATTCTTCCCTACTCCTGGTTTGTTGGGGTTTTTATTGGTGTTGTTTTGTTTGGGTTTTTCTGTTTGTTTTGGTTTTGGTTTTTGGGGTTCTTTTAAACTGTGTAGTGTTACACTGGCTTTTAGGTAGAAGGAAAGCACTGATGTTGCCAATCTTTTAATTTTTTTCCTCTTGGCCCCTCAGGCTTCAGCTCCCTTTAAAATTTGAATGCAGGAGAATCTTGCAAAAATTACTTCTAACTTCCTTTTGTTGTGATTATAAGTCACAAACACAAAAAGGTAGTCAAAGATTGTTAACAGAGAGAATGACAAGCAATCTCTAAGTGTCTCTTCAACCCTGTGCTGTAAAGCAGATCTGGATGCTTTCTTTAAATCTCAAGGCATTAACACTGCTTCATAGCCATTCTGCCAGTTTCATTAATTGCACTTCTATTCCAATCATTTCATAAGCGGACTGTACTTATAATCTGGCTATTTATCCTAATGTTTGATGTTTCTGAGTCACATAAATACATTATGTTTGAATGCAGAGAAGTACTTTGCATGACAAATTTGAGATTTCTGCTGGAAACATTTGACTGAAATTTATTTTTGCTATCCATAGGGAATAAGCCTCGGCATTATTTGATTGTTATTCACATTTTGGTAATCGCATTACGAACCTCTACAAAGAAATGAAATGGCAATGTGCCTTTTTTTTTTCCTCTAAGAGCAAACGTCTCTCTCCCCCTTCCAGATGCATAGACCTTGAAAGGCATTAGAAAATTAAAAAGCCAACAGAAATAAAATAATGTATCTGTGTTTGAATATTCATTAAAATACGACATTGCTTAGTCACTGCTTGCCATTTGGATGATGCATGGTGCTTAGGCAAGCTTAATGCAACAATGGGAATTCAGTCTTGTTTTTTACAGGGTGGGTGGAGACTTTAGTGGACAGATTCCTAATGGTGCTCAGCTGTACTAATTCCATTAATATTTTTAGGCCATAAATTACCTTACATCAGTTGGTGATCTGACTTTATGTTGTAAATAATGCTTCAGAGAAATAGTAATAGATCTAATTTCTGGGCTGATATTTCTCATTCTCTCCATCAGCTGCTCTACCTACAATGCTTTATACTAAAGACCACATGTCTGTGTTGTCTAATGGAGTTATTTGTCCTTGATGTTGTTTGCCCTTTGTTACTGTGGTATTACATATGCTCTTCTCTCCCAGAAACTTCTAGCAGCTCCCATACTGGCAAAAATTTACCACACTTTATGTCATTCTGTCTACCCATTATCAAACATCATAAGTACAAGAAAGGATGACATAAAACCATCTTTGGGCTACTAAAACCCATGAGCCAAATTTATTTCTTGTTTCACCTCACAAATCACAGCAATCTGTTAATTGTGTCCCCCACTGCTTTTAGATTTTATAAGCATCAAATAACAGCAAGTTCTTTTTCCTCTGTAATTTGATGAAAAAAATCCAACAAAAAATAGAACAAACAAAACTCTACTCTTACCATTTTTAACATCAATTTTCTATTTGGAATGTCTGATGTATGTCCTGCCCCTAACCATTTGGCAGCATTTCAGAATCTCCTTTGTTCTGTTACACTGCCCTGAAACTCCTACTGCCTGTGCTTCCACCAACTAACTAGCAGGAAACCTCATCTTCTGTACTTGGATAAGACAGGAACATAAGTTGTGGTGGAATGGAGACCCAGGAGAACACACAGCCTCTCGTCCCAAGCACAACTGCTCTGCTGAACCAATTGTGCTTGTGCTCAGGGTGAAGAGGAAGGAACTGCACAACACCATGGGCACCTTTTCAAGTGGTGACCCAGCACCTCAGGCTCAGCCCTACCATAGGACAGCACATGGCAGACAGAGGTCCTTGTAAGACATCGCTTCGCAGTAGTGTCTCACATACTGGTAGAGAAATAAAGGGGGCATATAGGGGTTTATATTATTACACATAAAATAGTGAGGGAGAAACATAACACAAATAATAATTATATCCTTTTATGAGTTTGAGGCCATTGACCTGATCCTTTTATCCCCTAATCAGCTGTCAAATGATGCTCCTTCTCAGCTCTCTCAAACCACATACCCTTCTCACAATACCTTCTGCTAAACATACAGCATGACCTGAGATCTTTCATGTTGGACAGTGAAATAATTTGGAGGCTTATCAAAGCCAGTGCTTTGAAAATTGCCAGTTATATTTTAGCTTGTTGCAATATAAAAGATAAAACATGGTTGCAAATCGCACACAACATAGACACACAAAATTACCTACAGAACTGCCATTTTATAGGAGCAAAAATCTCAGAACATAATGAAAAAGTTATGGTTTCTTCTCATGATGTTGGGTCAAATTGTGCACCCTTTAATGGAGTTGCTCAAGTTACAGTGAGGCTGGTTCTACCTTTTGCATTGTCAGTATGCCATGGATGCACAAAGCTCTCTTGTTTGCTTAGGTGATACATCCTGAAAAAGGTAAGAATTCCTTCCAGACTTGTAACCAATGTAATGTCTACTAGTCATGTAGTGCGTATTAATACTAAAGACAGATAAATGGCTTAGTAATTTAATGAAAGTGATTAATAGAAACATGTCAACCCACTTAAATGGGTAATCATTATCTTTGCATTATGTTTCTCACAATTAAACTTGCACAATCCAAACATCCACATGCATTACCCACATCAAGGGAAAGATATTCTGGAGTTTGAACTTCATTGCTTTCCCTAATAATTGGATGTACCTAGCAGTTTGACTGCCCCGAACAACAGTGCCTTTTGGCTAGCTCAAGGCCCCCTCATCGATCTTTTGCACATATGGTAAATTATTCAGACAAGAGCAGCTTGCAGACCCCAAATCCTTTTAATGCTATTGTTATTATTGAATCAAGTGGCATTGAAACAATTGGATTGTCCTCACAGTTTCTTTTCCTTTTTCCACCCCTTGCTTCTTGAACACTGGTCTAATTCTGCTGGTGACTTTTTTCTAAGAATAGCAAATGCCCTGTGGAACAGCAGGAGCAGGAGGCATTATGGGAATGCTCCAAACATGGCAAATGCTGTGAAAGCAAAGATATGTGGGAAAACAGAGATTTGTGTTCTGCTAAACAGGGTTTTAAGTCCGTAAAAGCTTTCTTTTACTTTTTGTTTTGTTTTGTTTTGTTTTTTGGTTTTTTTTGGTTTTTTTGTTAAGCAGAGCCACATCCCTGAAGGATGCCATTGATTATTTTAGTCTCTGTTTATGTAAGCACTCATTTGTGCTGCTGCTCATTGCTGAGCAACCTCCAACTGTGTGTGGTGGGGAAATCAGGACTTCATTACACATTTTAGATTATAAGAAACATCTAATTTATAGGGTGGCACTTAAGTATCTTCCACATTATTCTCCAAGATAGTACATGGAGCTTCTGTTCTCCACCCATGTTAAAATAAAACTACCAGAGGCTTTATGTCTCTACTGCCTTTGGACCTCACTCATACTTTTTAGCTTCTATTGACATGTAATTCAAGTCTCTGCTTAGCAGCTTCTTTCAGCCTACACAACACTCTGGCTACAAAAAAGGAGACAGAAATGGCAAACTCTGGCACCCACAGCCCTAACAAGGATTGTGAATTTAAGCATTCTGCTGGAGGGTTTAGTGACTTTTATTTGTGGAGACAGAGGTGGATGAAACTTCAGTTAGTAAGCTGGGCTGCCACCTGCCTGAGCTGAGAAGTAGGTATGCTGACTACTCAGCCTCTAGGCATCAACTCTGGCCAAGATTTGGTGGGGGGTGTCTGGAAACAGAAATCTCTTAATCACTTAATCAGCAGTGATGATAGTGATCATGCAAACCAGAGCCTAAGTAAAATCTGAGTCTCATGTCTCTCTAGAAGACCTCATTTATCTGAAAATGAGTAGATAATAAAAGCAATAAAAAGTAGATATTCTCACACAAGATAAAAAGAGTGCAGAAGAAAGAAACTACAACAAAAAAAAATCTAATGATACTTGTTCCAATTGAAATTCAGCTGAAAAAATAATTGAAGACATCTCCATTAACAGACATGATACCATTTCCAAAACCCTATAAAAATGACAACAATAAAACTTCTGCTTTTCAAGAGGAAAAAAGGGAAAAATAAATGAAAAAATTTAAAAAACAGATGCCTGGAAGCACCCTGAAAAGGCACTGGCCTGCTGCTTTCAGTTGCCCACATAACAATTTTTGACATACTTTAGAAAGTAAATTACTCACCCTTGGGCCCTGGCTCTCTACTAATTAGAAGCTGAGTTTCACGGCTTAACATACAGCCACAAGAAGGAAAAATCATTTTTGTAATTATGTGAACTATATTGAAAAAAAAAACCAAAAAACTTTCAAAGCAGAATTCTACCTCTCTTCCAAAACAGGCTCAAACACAAAAGTGTGAGCACCCAGCTCACTCCCAGCTGTTGTCTACTCATTCAACTAGAATCAATCTGCTCCAAATTTTCTTTATACAGTATAGAAGGAAGATAATACCACCGTAGCATGTTGCCAAAATTTAAGAAAACCTATTTATATAAATAAAAACAGCTCAATAATTCTGATCCCCAGCCTCTCTCTCTAATTTCTAGTATGAAGTTCTTTTAAGGTGTGAACTAGCCACGTCCAAGGAGTGAAACAAGCTCAATTGTTACAGGTCTGTACTCTGAAGATATCTGTCAAACCCATCTGTAAATGACAGCTTTTCAAGCAACATCTCCATGATCTTTGCCAAAGATTTAGGGGTAGGTGGCATCAACTACCATGTCTCCACTGAAATCAATAAACTATGACAGTTTATATCATAGAATCATAGAACCATCAAAGTTGGAAAAGGTCTCCAAGATAGAGTCCAACCATTAACCCATCACTTCCAAATCCAGCACCAAATCATGTCCCTAAGCACCACACCAAAGCCTTTTTTAAATACTTCCAGTGACAGTGATTCCAAAATTTCCCTGAGCAAGCTGTTCAAATGTTTGAACATCATTACTGAAACATTGAGTTGGACACTCAGTATTTCTGCTGCTGCTGGACACTCAGAAGCAAATAGGGATTTTTCCTTAAAGGTTTTGTCAGTGTAGCTATAGTAGTAAAGTCCTTCTGACATAAAAATGGTTCACGGCAGCACCTGTGACAATACTCAACCTGGTTTCCTTGTGGAAACAACTAAGAAAAGGAGAAAGGAGAGAGAAACATCCAAAAATATTTTGGCAGCTACTACAGAATTGCAACAATTGCAATTAAAGCAACTTACAAATGGAGATTCATAGCCCAGTAAACTCTTCCTTTCATGGAAAATAGGATGCAAATGAAAATGGGAGAATAGGGGGTGTTATATGGATGAGCAGATGCGTGGATTTCAAATCTGGAATTAGGTAAAGTACACAAAGAGTCCTGAAAGCATAACAGACCTGAAGTGGCATTACAAATGCATATAAACCTAGAGTAATATAAAATGAATGTTTGCAGGAATGTAGCACAAATGCCCAAAGTAGATTCAGTAGGATAAGTAGGTTCAGAGAATAAGGACCTTTTACTTGAATGAAGCCAATCTGAAAAAAATCACTCATCTAAGCATCTCAGAGAAGACCTTTAAATATATTTTACCAGTAGTGATTGTGAGAAAATGTAGCCACTCCAACTGGATGGATGAGATGCTACTTAGTGTCTTAAATCCACAGGTTACCCAAAAATGCAAAGGCTAATTTTAAAATATTAAAGATCTTTTGTTGGGGACATGTAATAAATCATCTCTGTCTTTTCAGTTCTGCTTTTGCACCTCTGCAAGGCTATGCCCACCCCAAGTGGGTCGAGTGTCTGCTGGGGGGTAGAAAGGCTGGACTGCAGAAGAGGCAAAGCTGCCAGGTGTATTTCCAGGAGTTCCTTCAGGGCCTAAGCCCAGGGGGACTTGCTGGTAGCTCTGTTTGTGTGAGTCTTGCTCCACCCTGGCAGCCTCTAAGTGCTTAAACCCCGGCTAGAGCAGATAGCACACAAGAGTTGAACCCGTATGTAGAATGGCTCTACTGAGAGCCATTAACAACTGGGCAAAGGTGACATCTGAGGCAGATCTTTATTGAAAAAATAAACTGTGAGTGTGGAGCAAGCATTAGACATGAAACCAGTCCCTGTAGGCAAAACAGCTCTTCCAATTATATCCTGTGGTTTCCTTCTTTCCATTTTATATTGACTGCCTCGAAATCAATGGATACTGACAATTATTACATGATTTGCAATTAGTCCTGTTCATCTATAATGGATCATAAACTCCTTTTCTCTGATATGCACATTTCTGCTAAAAGTAGCTTGGCAGTTCAACAGGAAGTAACATTAGCAAGAAAACAGGAAAATTTTATTTTGCCTTTACTGATTTTGTATCTGTTGCTATACTACTTAACGCTTCTTCCCAAAAAATAAATTTAATGCTGCAGCACATCTAAAAGCTTCAAAGCAGTCATTTCCATATTAGCAAGTCTCTCCTTCAGGAAATGGCATTGTAGGACCTGAGGAGGACAATGCCAGTTAACAATTTGCCAGTAGATGTCTCTGCTAAACACACTGAAGGGGAAATACTCAAACTTCAGTGAAATGGAAGTGGAAGTTTGCATACTTCAACTGAAGAGCAGGGTAGACCCAACTAGGTCACTAGTCCTTTCTGAAGACTACTTTTACATAGTCACAATAAAAATGGCATTTACTTAAAACTCGGTGACTCCCAATTTAGTTAAATATTGAATTTGTCTCCTGATATTATCTCACTGAGTAAGGAGACTCAAGGAAGGCTAAGCTTATAAATTAACATTCTCGACAGAAATGGTAAGTGTAGAGTCTTCAGAAAACTTATTTTTATCTTTTAAATCCTAACTTTTGTGGAAACAAGCAGTCCTTCCTCCGTTCAACAGAGAACTTCTTTATTAAATATTTTTCGCCTCGAACTAAAAAACCATTATATGCAAAAATAAATTTTAGTTTTATGCATGGTAGAATAATTATGTCTCTGATGGAAAACATTCAAAGGCTCTTATATTTTCTTTACATCTATATGTTATTTGGCAGTGGTCTTATTTGCAAAAGCACAGCATCTAAGAAAGAAACTAATATTAGTTTCTCATAATTGGCACTTGCCATTAACATACAGCATGATTTTCTGATTAATAATGAAAAAAAAATCTCAAAAGGCATAGATCAGCTGGAAAAGCATCTGCTTAAAATACACACACATAATTAGGAGAGGACGTCAAACAGACTTGATTACATATTTCATGGCTATGTGTCAAAGAGTGTATAGCATTTGACTTAACCCCAGGGTGACTTCAAGAGGATTTACTCTGTCTAGTGTTTGTGATTAGCACCATATAATCTGGATCTGCTGAACAAGAAGAGTTTTACATGATATGCAAATTTCATTTTGCTTTAATTTAGCCCCTTTGGATTTAGCATAAAATCTCTGTACTGCATGAAGGGCTGAAACAGCTGGGTCCAGTTAGCTAGGAAATTAAAATTGTACTAAATGAACTAAGGTAATCCTTGCCATGGTAGCCAGCACACACTGGAGTGGGACCCTGAGATCTCTGAGGGATGGCTGAAGGGAGCACTCTTAACACCAGCCAGACCATTTCCACAAATGCCAAAATACTGATCCTTCTCTAGTCCCAGTGTGTTTTAGTTTTGCATAAAACTGAATTGCTTCACCACCATGTCAAAGTTCATTTTTCAGGTGTGGGTTAATAAGAAAATTGTTCACTTTATCAGTAAAGGAAATCAGTACCCACTAGGTAACATTTTATTTCCTTGCTAGTATATCAAGATTTGGCAAAATAATTAGCAATACATTACCCTGTTTAAAGTGTAATGGATTTAATTTATTTGTAATTTTATTCGCCATTTTCCTTCCAGGTTTTAGCTGGAACTATACAGAGATAATTCTTGAATATTTCATATGCATGTTTTAAGAATACAACTAAACGAGAATTTTCCCCCTCCCCCATTTCAAAAGGATGTTCTAAGAATAACAAGGTCCCTCATCTAATCAATCACTTGAGACATCAAAAAGTCATTGGAATATCTGTGCCTAAGCCTAAAAGCTGTTACTTCTGTTCTCCTTTGAAAAAGATGGTTTCATAGGACTCTATCTCCTAGCAGTGATAATGACAACTTTGTAACGAAAATGACAAGTCCTTCAGGTCCTAACTATATCTGACACAGAAAATGATTTTGGGAAAAAGTTATTACAGACAGAAACTGCTTTTTCTCCAAGATATCCTTTGGCCAAATGTAGGCAATGCTGGATCATTGTAGGAATTAGTAGATCTCAGTTTCATTACACTTACTGGTGTTAATATTCCCATGGCCTTTCCTGAGGACTTGGTCTTACAGTCATTGTCTCTCAATGGTGGGCACAACAATTTCTCCTGCTTTATTTCCTGGAAGTGGTGGATTTCACCATGTTACCTGAGGCAGAACTGGGAACAGATTCTGTATCTACAGTATAAAAAGTAGCCTCCATTCATTAATCCAAACTTGCCTTCAAACACATTGTTATGGGCTTGGCTGCACTTCCAGGCAGTTGCACAAGACTGCCTCACCTCCTTGATCACTTGGTAATACTGCCTCTGTAATTGTTTTAATTTCATCCATAGTCATTATTAAATGCATGCTCAGTTGAGCATACTCTTCCTAATAAATAACCACAGTCCCAACAATGGCTTTTTTTGATGCAAAAGAACCAACTGAGCTTTCTTTCCTCCTAATCTGCTGTAATCAGTCATTTGAAAATGAAAACCACCACGGACCTCTGAAATCAGCTGTACACACACATTCTTTATATAAGACACTTTTTTTTTTTTAAACCATAACATGCACATTTTCACCTTGGAGACAGAATTTTTTTGCCTCTTCAGGATAGTTTGCTGTCAGACTGTGAGCCTTTCCCCCCTTGGAGAAAGCAACATCTACCTGAATAAACCTGGATCTGAAGCATGAAATATACGTCGGAAATCAGAAATCACTCCTAGAGTAATGGACAGATAAAGGTTTCACAAATAGAAAACCTCACTTCATGTTCCTCAGGGTTCTTTCAGAACATTTCCTGTTATGCTTTACTGGTTTATCTCTGCCACAGGAAATGTAGAATCTGCCCTGCTCAAAAGAAGCTGCAGATCTAAGGGAAGCAAAAAAATCCAAAACACTATTTCCACCTTAACTAATCTGACAGTTCAGCTTTCTAGTCCCAAAGGGATCATTAGCAGGAAAGTTATATAAATTTAAAGAAATGCCCTATACCACACTAAGCTAATCATCTAAGCTCCTTTGATAGACAAAAAAAAAAAGAGCTGCTATTGCTGGCTGTAACTCCTTTCATTCTAAATTTCAAAAATTCAGAGGGATCAGGCTGGTGAAGTCACTGTCTGTTCCACCCATTCAGTGGGAATCCAAATAGTACCTCAGACATCAGGGCTGACAGCAAGATAAGGTAAATGCCATCCAGAGGTTAAATGCAGATCTGAAAACGTATTTGGTTACCTAACACTCTGTTCCCCTTAAGATTAGTATTTATGTGATTTAATAAATGTCAAGTAAATTTTGTGGCCAAGAAAAAAAACGTCAAGTATCCCAATTCCTTGTCTAGCTCCCAGGCCATTGTATAGACTTTTCATGGCCCCATTGACTTCAATGGAAGCATTCAGCAGAGTCCACATAGATGAGGTCCTCACAGTGAAACAAAACATTTCATATCCGGAAGGGAACAAGAGCAGGTAATTCCCCTTTAGAGGAATTATCCCTACTCATCAGTAGGTCATGGTTTAGTTTTGCAGCAACCATCTGATGTAAGGCAGGAACACCACCTTTCTTATATAGTCCCCCATGTAGAAAGATAGATATGCACACCTGCAAAATATTTAGACCGCACAGTTGGTGTTCACATTAGCAAACACCTAGATCCATTAAAATTATGAATGGAAGCAGCACTAAGGATGAAAGCAGTAAAATACACAAGGATCTCACCCATGGTCCAAGTTTAGGTGATGTGACCAGACAAGTAGGATAAAGCCACAAACTCTACACAAAAGAAATCCCAGTAATCCTTGACAATCTTACTAAGAACATTTTTTTTCCTGGCCCCTAAACTGGATGATTTATATAACCTTGAGCATTTAAACACAACACACACGAGAATCTGTCCAGTACCATTAAATGCAGGCTGCCAAACATCCCTACCAGTCAGGTTTGCATAGAGAAGGGCAAAACACAATAAAAGTTCTAAAGATCAAGTTAAAAAACTAAGTGAGCAACACCATTTAACATCCTTCACTACGCATTTTGCTTTGGCTGTTTTGTGGTACAATTGTTTTTATGAAAGCCAAAATAACCTTTACTCTCCAACAACCAGTCAAGCATCTGGTGAATTTAAAAACAACTTTCAATTCATCAGCCTTAGGAGACTTAGTCTGCATTTTAGAATTTCTTCCTATACATATTATATTTTCTTATGAAGTGAATTAATGTTTCCTGAATAGATATTATAATCAAAGTAAACCTTATAACAATAAGGCACAAATGATGTGCCTTAGTTTCATTTTTAAAGCAGTTGAAAATTTCCTAATAAAAATACATACCATAAACCATAAGTTTAAAAATCATATAGATGTAAGACCTCTGGGAATGGTTTAAATACATATGCACATCACTATGCAATTCTGACAAGAAATATACCTTGTTCTAAATGGAAGCTGAGATAGGTCAAGGATGTATTCAGATGATACCAGAGTCAGGAACTGATCTGTGTGTTTCACAACACTGACTAACACCAAAACTCTGAGTTACCTTCTGTTAGAGATTTCCCTCCCTATCTTCAATAATTACACAAGAAAAATCCAGCTACAGCACATTCCCCAAAGAACTTCAGCAGTGCTTTTATTACACATTAGGACATGATTAATCACATCAACATTTAGTTTATTTTACTTGTTTCTACTCCAGGCTATTTCCAATGCAGAATGAGAATCATTGTTTGTGTTTGGGGAGTGCAAAGCAAACGCTCCAGCAGCTACAGCAAAGTGAGATTCAAAAGTGATTCACATTTGACAGTCCATTTTGCCACTGAAAAGTCTGAGAGTTGAAGTGGAAGAAATATGCATAAAGAGGCTTAAAACAAATCTGCAGTCCTTCTGGATTACGAAGTGCTTCTACAGCACGCAACGGCTTTGTTTTATACACCCAAGTGCTAATAATCTCTGTTCAAAAGGAACACTTTCAACAGAAATTTGACAGAAATTAAATAACCTGCAAAACTCCATGTTGTCAATGACATCCAGGGGAGAAAAAGATGGTGAGAGGAAATGGCAACTGAAAATACCTGAGTCTCTTGTTGCAACAGTTTACCCAGAACATTCAATGCCTACACAAATTGAAGAGCAGGGCCCCTAAAACCTTTATCTCACAGCCAAGACAGAGGAACCAAGAGACCTGATAGGGCTGAGCCACCCTTCACATCAGCTTTGAAAAACTGACCCACAAAAATGCATTTAATGATGGAAAAAATCCAAACATACATGATTGTAGTTGTGCCTTGTTCTACTATCACCTTTGAGTGGCTTTTTTCATTGCCCTTCTATATGATTAAATTCTAATTAACAAAAACACATCACATGGAAATTTTTCTACTTTACATGCACATACATGTAAATATAATCACAAAAGATTAACATGAACATGTCAAAAGTTCCCACTTATCTGGAACAAAAGTTTAATTCATCTTTGGTCACGGATAATGGTCCAGGACCAACTTAACTTTGTGGAAAATTTTTGAATCATGTGGTGATTAAAATCCTTTACAGAATTCCACTTTTTCTTCCACTGTGGATTTTTCCAGTCTCTTATATTTCTAAAGAGGCAGTACTGGCACTTCTGCTTTTCAGTGTGGCACTCCAGAATCTGACTAGAGACTACTAAAGTACCTAGACTATACCAGTAGTGCAGAAGTTTTAAAATTCCAGTGTTTGTCAAAACCATTTTTAAATTTTCTCCTCCATATAGGTTTCTTCTTTTTTGTTCTTTCAGTCTATGTTTTCCTATCTTTCTACATTTTAGCACTGTGGGGAAAAAAAGTTTTAAATTTTAAAATCATAAATATTCTTAAATTTTTGATTTAATTTTTTTATGAAAGAATTGTAAGTATGAAAATTTGAAGCCAATTCACATTTTTGACAATGGGAAGTTCTCAACACATTATTTTTTTCATACTTCTCTTCTAGTGTGTCATCTATTGATATTCACTTCATTGAGATTCAGGCTCTTCCCCTCAGTCAATAATATGAGATTTTTCAATTGTTTAGCTAAAATAGGTACCAATAACAGGTTTAGATGGATGATAAATGCAACAGATGAGGTGCTATCATCCACTCTCACATTGATGGCAGAAAATGCTCCTACACATTAAACCAAAGCCCTCTTTACAAGTGAATGTGTTTGTTTAAGACATTTTTGAGAAGCATTCTGTACTATAAGAACATATACTAAAGGCTGGTTACTGATCCCTGGTCTCCTTGTAGAGCAACATAAAGTAAAACATCCTTACTTGCTGGGCTTAGTCAGACTATTGATGTAGATGAAAACTGCTATTGATTTTCACATGAACAAGACCTGAAGCATCTAACAGAATACGCCTCACAGAAGGCTCGCACTGTAAGGAAGAAGAAACTAGAACCCTTTAGATAAATCATGACAATAAACCTCCACAGACACTAGCTGAAATTACACTAACCTGAAAAGTACATAGCCAATGTCTCTCTGGATTCAGGTGTCTTTTACATCATGATGCACTTTATGGCTTTATATAGGAAATCAAAGAGTGCACAGGAGAAAGGAGGTTCAGACATTATACATTAAGTAATAAACATACCTGATCAAGAAACCAATTTCAGGAATATCCTTTGTTAACCTGCCACATTCCACGTGTGGAAACATCCCATGGTACAAGCCTACTGCACAGCCTGCTGCAAGCCTCCCTGGCCAGGTGTCATCTCCTGCCCTTTTCAGGAGAGTCCCTGACCCATGGCAGCAAACACAGAGAGATTGTGCTTTGGGATGCTGAGCCAGACAAGCAGCAGTCTATCCTGGAGTAAACAGGGGATATGAGTATCACTCTTCACATGCAGCTTCTGGCCTGAAGATCAGCTTGAAGTTTTATTTGGGACTTGAGCGTTAGCTCCACATCAAGGGCTTCAAAGGTTGACTCAAACAGTGTGAGTCACTCAGCTACTTTCTAGTGTTACCTTCCTATTGCATTTTTGAGTGTGAGGCAGATGAGAAGTGCTCCATGTACTCAAGTCTTGCATATCCAGAACAGTCTGGACCCTTTATCTTTTTCTTTCAAACCAGGCCAGAATAATCCAATAGGGAGCATGTGAATAAGCCAGTTACACCTAAGTGTCATCTTCAAAACGATGAATATTGATAGTAAAACTAAAAAGGAAAATTAAGCTAGAGTCATAATAAATATGATCAGACCTGTGCCCTGAGCATAAATCTAGAACTGCAGTGTTCAGTATTAGAGTTATATTAACTGACCTGTGAGTTTTTCCAGAACATCAAATCCATGTTTCAGAGCAATGATATCAAGAAAAGAGACTGTACCATCTTCAAACCTAAAGAACAGAATAAATGTAAATCCAGTAAATACAACATGCAGCTGTGGTATTGATTTTAAATCTATTTTAAGAGTTACTATTTTTATATTCAGTGACTCTAACTTGCAGGGTGGGAACTCTTCCCTTAGGGATTCATCTCCCAGTCTTGTAGTGTCCTGTGAAGGAAAAATACATTCTTCAAAGCAATAGAGGTTCACATGAACAGTTGCACATAGAAAGGTATAACTTTCTCCTACATAGAGTAACTATGCACAAACCTATATTAAAGTAATGGTTAACAGTTATGCGTCAGGAGCTAATGTCACGAGGTTACCTTCTGAGAATTTAAGGAATAGGTGAGAAGACAGGTGGAGGCTTGTGTCCATTCCCTTATCCTCTGATGTAATTACACCTAACACAGCTGAGTTACAAGGCTCCAGTAATCTGGTGTACAGAGGAATCAAAGAGATCACTGACAAATCTCCGTCTATGTGCTTCTCCTGGAAATTAATTTTTAACTGACCTGACAAAAGAGCATTATACAAGGATGGGGGGAGGAGTGCATCCTCTACCATCACCTTTTAAATGAAACACTAAATAGAAGCAAGACTGGATTTTTCAAAACTGAAAACTGTAGCCATTCCCACAGTCCAAGAGGAGAAAGTGAAGCTCGAAGGTGAGAAAGTATTCAGGAATTGATGCACAAAAGTATTCAAGGGACCGGAAGGGACACCAGGGAAGCATCAAAATGCTTCATTTAGGCTTTGTGTGCACCACAGTCCGCAAGAAATTTTAAGGAGAAATAATTCATTTTGCTTCATCACAAAGAAGAATGCAGAATAATGCAACTGATGAAGTCAGAACTCCACAGAATTCAGTACTTTGCAAGGCTGAACGTGGGGTCACAGCAAGTCTCTCAGGAAGGAGCTATACCCAAAACTGTAACAGTTAATGCTGGAAATGAGCCCACCCCAAATCTCCTGGTTCAAGTTAAAATTAAACTCCAATCATGAGGATGAGACCTCCAGAGGGACCTGGTGTTTCTTGGATCTTTCTCAGAAAGATCAGATGATACCTACATTAAAGAATTAGAGGACAAGGTGGAATATAACACACACTCTTGTCAAAAATATTTTAAACACACGTTTTAGACCAGAAAACAGGGGAATTTTTTTTTTCCTGGATGGGTTAATTTTTCATAATGCGTGTTAAAAGCTTTTGGTGCAACAATTAAGTATGTCTTGTTAAAAGGCTCAAAGCTTAAAAATGTCAGCTATCAAATGCTTTTTCTTTAATAAAATAAACATCAATAGAATAACCTAATAGCTCCCACTTGTATCATAATTTTTCTTACTTCCTATTTTATTTTTCTATAGTTATCAAATATTTGCAGCATTGCAAATGACATCACCAGGAGAAGAACATATTAACCTTCCAAAAACTTTGGCAAAGGTCCACATAAAAGAAAAATGCAAGACTATTGTGTATATACGATAATATATTCAGCTGGAATGAAAGAAGATAGAGGCAGCAAATAATAATAAACCAAGTGATAAGAGAAAAGTCAGGTACTGCTATAAGGATAAACGGCCCAAAAGAGACCACTTACGTTCATACATTCTAACATAGCATAGGCCAAAGAATCCATCCTAGAAAATTCTGAATCTTGCCTACTAATTATAATAATTGATCTCAAACTTTAGAGGAGAAATCTTCCTGGTTGTCAGTGATGAAATGTAAAATAGCCATTTGCGATTTGAAAGAGATCTAACACCAGGAATATTTTCACAGAGACCTGTGGACCAGTATCTGAGGGAAGCATTACTCTGTCCAAAATCCATAAAAAATGTAGGAGGATGAGGAAGAAAAGATAAGGCAGAGGCTAACAGTTGGTTTGGAATTGAATACAGAAACCTTTTGCACTGGTTGCAGAAAAGGTCACAGCGGTCCCACATGTCTGCCAAAGAGAGATTAGAGAGAGGATCTGAGAGAGGGAACTGACCTGCTCCGCTCAGTTACTCACAGTGGCCAGCAAAGCAAACAAAACACTGAGAACTGGACCAGAGCAGAGACACTGGCACTGAGCCCATCCAGGAGTCTGCACAATCCCCAACGGTTTTATCACTATCATAGCGACAAAATTGTAGAAAAGCACTTTAAAGGGCAACAAAGGTGCCAGCCTAGGTCGTCAAAGACATATGAGTCCTACCCATAGTAAAAAGGGAGGCAACAATTGTACTTCTGTTTATCAGGTATGATTATTAACTAAGCAGACAACTGCAGTACATCCAATGCTACACAATTGGAGAGATGCATGGACCATGTCACTCTTCTAAGGTCTTAAATATTTTTATAAAAATAGTTCAGATCTTAGGAGTCTTCACACAAAACAAAACAAACCCACAAAACCCAAAAAGGATAAGTAAACAGAGTTGTGGATTTTTGGTCAAACCTTATGCTCTTATAGTTAAGAACCTTTATGTTCTTAAATCAGAACAGCACAATTGTTGTGGCAAGATATGCATCCTGCATTTAGTCTTTCTGTATCACAAAAAAGAAAATTACCTCATGGGAGCTCCATGGCAAGAACCAGAAGCCACTAATGAAATGAAAATAATCTTAAAAATATCTGCTCAAAGATATGGGCAAGTCTCTCTTTCTACAATTTAGACATGGACTATTTTGTAATGTTCTTCTCTTGTATTTTGTTTGTTCATATGACACCCCTCTATTCCTACATTACCAGCTGTCCAGTTCTGATTAATAAAGCAAGAATATTTTGTTATTCTTATAATATATATATACACACATGCTACTCCTGGTGCATCTGACCCTCACATGTATCCTTCAGATTTAGTGAACACCTGGTGTGCAACTTCATGTCAAAATTTTCAGGTATAATGTATAAATTCTGATATTTAGCACACTAAACCTTAAGGGTTATAGCAATAGTGCCATGAAAAAACATGATGCTAGGAAGGGCAGCTATTCTTTGGGACACAAAGAGCTCTCCCTCAGAATATTTAACAGCATTTAAAATTGAGAGGAAACATGCTCCTTGAATAGCAAAACATTGGCTCCAATGACTATTTTTCTGTTTGGTGCAATTGATGTTTCAAATAAACTGTTTCCCCACTTAATGGCAGTTGCAGTGTTAGAATAATCAGTTCAGGAAGGGCATTTGAATGCTGGTCTACAAGCCACTTCCTGATGTAATCAAGATTTTGCAGCTGATGATGTATAAAGGATACTTACAAAGGCTAATACTGCAGAATACCAACCAAAGAAACAAGAAGCTTACCTCTCTTATCTAGTTCTTATTATAATTGATCTCACTTAATCACATCTGGGATGAGCTCAGTTGCTTAGCTGATTGTGTTTGTGAAGTGCTAATAGCATTTCACATCCAATTGCTATCTGACAAACTGGCTAAGCAACTCATGGCACAACAAAGAACAGAGCAGCATGCCTAAAATCTATCCAGGAGTTAGGAAGCTGATGAGCTGCTCTCTCTTTCCAAGTCACGCACAAATTCTGCTTTTAGAAGCAAAAATTTTTGAGTCACAGGAGAAAACTACTGCTTTACAGTGAGCAGTTCTGCCATTAGAATCTTCCTAGGGATGGAGATGGGCTAGTCTTTCTTTGAATCTTTATTCAATAGGTTGTTACAACACTTCTCTGTTACATTTCTGCACATAAATGCTATTTTCTATAGTCACCATCCCACACTTCAGGGCAATGGAAACACAGAAGGAAACTGTGACATCTTGAGCAGTTTCAATTCATCCTGCCCTTAGCCAGGTCACCTTTACACAGAAATATGATGACAAGAATTTTGGTCTTGACAGACGTGATTGGAGATAAAGTGCTGAAGGGCAAAAAAACCCCTTCATGTTTGAAAATAGGACTTAGAGGAAATTTGGTGGAAGGCAAAATATTACCCTGGAGTTGGACAGCACTGACTTAAGTCAAGACTCCAGAAATTCCCTCAAGACCAATCAACCAATGCTGAGGTGGAGAAATAGCTTCCATAATATAAGCTATTCTGCACATAAAAAGTATCCAAGGCATGACTTTTAGGCATTTTGGATAGAAACATCTGCTGCCGGATTGGGAATGCTGACTTGTTTAGCAGGCAGATGAGTGATTGAGTTGTTGGAGGGATTTTTTTTTTTTTTTTTTTTTTTTTTTTTTTAAATTTATTTGTCCAGATAAAGTAAATACAGATATACAGGTATTCTATCTGTGCATAGAATCACAGATTCATAGAATATCATGTTAAAGAGAACCTCAAGAATCAAAGAGAACCTTTCTTGGCATGGTCTAGACAAGATGGCACAAGATCTTGTGCAGCTTAATCTTAAAAGCGTGCAATGTTGGGGAATCTGCCACATCCCTGAGGAGATTATTCCAATGGCTGATTGTTTTCTTTGGGAACATCCAGTCAGAATCACCTCAGGAGTTACTTGTACCCATTAACCCCGTATTTCCCATGTGACTTCTTGAAAAACAGGGAGTTTCCATCTTTGTAGCTGGAATATGGTGATAAGGTTTCCCTTCTAAAATCTAAGCTATTTGTCTTACTATACACCTTCAGCATGCTCAGCAGGATGCCAAGCTCCACAATATTGTGATCACTGCAGACAAAGCCATTGCTAACCAAAATATAAATGAAAGAAGTTTTTCTTGGTTTGCATGTAACAAATCCAGCAGTGCCTTTTTCCTGGCTGGCACAGTTAACACACATATAAGGAAGTGGTTCTCCGCACATTTCCAAAACTTGACAGATGATATGCTGGCTATTGTTTGTTCTAATAATGTTTAGGTGGTTGAAGTCACCCATAAGAACAGGGGTTTGGTGATTTGAAGCTTGCTGAGATGTCCCAAATATTGCTTTTTTGGCCTTACTATCTTGGTTTGGAGGTCAGTAGCAGATGCCTCCTGTAAGATCCTCCTTGGAGATGACTCCTGTGATCTTGAGCCAGAGGCATAAATAAGGCTTTCATAATCCCTGTACTTGACTTCTGTCCATTCAAGGCTCTCTTTAATTTAGTGTGACTCCTCTTTCTCTTCTTCTCTGCCTGTCTTTACAAAAAAGCCTTTAACTGCCCATTAAAATCCTCCAGTCATGCCAGCTGTCCCACCATATTTAAGTTATTTCTACAATATAACATTCTGACTAGGCATAGAGCTCCAGCTCCTCCTGTCTGTTTCCCAGGATGCACGCACTGATATGCATACACTTAAGGTAGTTGGTGCTCTAGTTCTCACCTTGGGAGGCAGCTAAGGAACATTTCCACAAGTGCAATTTCTATCCAGAACACAGGCCAGAGCACTGAAACTTTGATAAAAATCCTGTCACAAGGTCAAAAATAATCCTGCTCATTTGAGAGCATTGCTGAGTCAATGTAAAGTGCAACAAGGGAGTGCGGGGAGAACATCACTGTCAGCCAGCTGCCACTCTCCCTTACACCAGGGTGATGACTCCATTTAGGTCAAATGAACAGAAGTCATTCCTGAGTTTCTAAAGCAGGTAAATGAGAAAGCAAATCCACAGAGTGCATATTTTTTGAATAAACTGCTTATCTATTTTCTTTTTTTTTTTTTTCTTTAAGCACTCCTCAAGAGTGAAGCTGCCCTTTGAAGTGAGATGTTACATGAGTTTCTTTCATCTTTTCAATTCATTTATTTTCATCTAATTAAAAAGTACAACAATACAGAGAGGTTCTTGGTATTCATTTAAAAGTAGTTCATTCAGATCCTGTTTTTCAGCTCTTAGAGATACTCCATGTTACCACCACATGAAACATCTGTCCTGGCAAATTCAATTTTTACATTTTATACATTTGCGTGTTTATTCTACAGTGACATTTTCTGGAATTATAACAGCACCAAGGGTATACAGTATAAAGCTCATGGCTGTAGAAACAGACTGCTTTCAGTCATATTCATGTTCTTAGGTTAGTAATTGCCATCACTGATATTAGCAGGGGAACAGATTTTAATTGGTCTCACTGCTTTCCAACATCAAAACCCAACATTTGCACAAGTAGTTATATTTGTTTTGCTCTTCTTTAATTCAAAATATATCATTACTAGGCTACAAAACCTTTAGAGCCCTGCTCTGCTCTTTATAACTTTTATCAACTCCTCCTGAGACAAAGTTCTCAGGTACTTTTCCAAGGTATTTGTGTGTCTCCAGAGGACATGATTCCCTTTGTCTGTCTTTGTCTCTCAAAGGTGATACTCTTCATTTTTAGCAATTTGCTAGTTGACCATATTAGTCACTTTCTTAACTGGGGGAAATCCTGGTCACATTAACACCAAGAGCTGAACCTTAAGGTGGCACCTCCCAAGACCAAGCATTTGTCTGTGGGTTTTTTGATCCTCTACTAGCAAAATCTTTGGAACACAGACAACTAACCTCAGGCACACACTCCGTTTTGACTAAAATCTTTGTTTCACACAGTGAGTGCCATTGAAGCAAGTAAATAAAATTAGGAGATAGCTTGTTATAACAGATACATATGCTACCATTAAACCATTATTTTATAATTATCTAACATTTGTGTAATTGCCTGTACAGGAGCATATTACAGTAAGCCAAGAATTTAAATGGTAGGAGGGTAGTAACAAAGTTCAGAGTTGGACCTCTGAATAATACACCTACTCTCAGCACTTCAGCAACTCCTTTTCACCTGTGTTAGGGGCACATTGCACAATCATGTACAGTGGTTGCTTCTCATACAATGCAAGGGGATCCAGTGCCCTAAAACCAGCCATTTGTGGAGAAGAAAATTGATTTAATAAATCAATCCATTTTTATTTCTCAAATGCCTCTGCATCTCTCCCTTATGTACAATTTGATGAACTCCTAGCTGGGAACCTTGATCACCATATATATCTAGAAAAATCTTCACCATTTGCACTGAAAAGATTAGCAAACCTTAAATTTGTTACTCAAATTAGTCTGAATGACATGTTATTTTGTAGATTATCAGTTCCTCAGAGCTCTGAAACAGTGAATAAATTATATCTCATGGATAACATACTCCCTCTGTCAACCCCTACAAGGACCCTCCAAAGTAAAATAATGACAAAACTACTTTTTTTTCCTCCCCACTATAAGTCATTGGTCACAAAACAACCAATGCACTGCATGTCAGTGGCCAAAAGTTCCCTTCTAAATTCACAAAACAAACCAATATATTTTCATGGCGTTGCTGTGGCAGAGAGGGAGAAACAAAAATAACCTTTCTCTTTTAAATTCCATTATACAAAGTGATATTTCCTTAAGGTATATTAAATTTAAGTCTTTAGGAACATGAGGCTTGCTGGTTAACTACCCTCAAAGAATAATATGTTCAACTATCAGCCAGTTAGCTAGCAATTTATATTCATTCATCTTAACTTGTAACTTATTAATGTCAACAAGAACCCCATTAAGGCGCAATTCAGTGTGAGCGGGTGTATTGCAAATGATTTCTGTATCTGTCTGAGTGTTTAACGTTTGATATGCATTATACTCCCATGATTATATATCAATAATCCAAATGTTCACACCTCTGCTTCCCATGGGAAAGTAATATCCAGATATAACCCTAAGTAATAGTTAAAGTGAGCAATTTGCAAAGTGTATTTGCATAAACTGTTCACTGATCAGCTACGAGTAATAAATCATTAATAAAAATTCAAAGCCCTTTCTTTGATTTTCTCCTTAGGAGGAAGGAAAAGATGAAAGGCATTCTGGAAGTAAATTTTTCATAGACAAGAATCTGACCAGCTGTAATAATTTTTCTGTGTTCAGTATAAACAGATTTGTTTATTTCCTATGAAGATTGAGATATAATCTTTCATCCTTAAGCAGGTACATTTGGGGACAAAGAATAACTTCGTAATTAACTGCTAAAGACTTAAATTGAAATATCAGTTTAGAAACTGGCAGACAAAAACCAATTCACTTCAACATGAATTCAGCCTTAAAAACCTACCCCTAAAAATACCACTGTCTAATCATGTGTGCCAGTAAGGCAGGCCCAGAGCAGCGAACTTGGATAAGGTTAGCAATAATTTATCATCATATAATGGAGAAAAATCCCTATGAGTGCTTTCCAATGGGTGGTCTCTGTTCTGTACAAAGGTCTGTGCCTTGAAGAAGGGGTTGCTGCAATGCACAAGCTTTATTTCTGCTACAGATAAAAGTGAATTCAGCAAGACTTCTGAGCATTTTATTTCCTCAGTTGGGGGATGGTGTGTGTGTGTGTATGTGAAAAGACTTCTCTGATGTCATCCAAAAAGCTTCTTTCTCTAGAAAAAAAAAATTCTTTCCAGAGGTAATTTTCAGAGGCAATGTATACCCAAGATTAGCAGAATGCATTGGGAGCTGTGAATCAGGGCCATCATGTTAAATGACTCTGTGTTGAGCCACCATTTGAGAAAGATGTGCTCCTCTTTCATGGCAACCCAAAAACTAACTTAAAGAACTTCAAATGCTGTTACTGTCTGTAAGACAGAGGCCCAGTGTGTGCTCATGAACTCACTGGACAGGCCAATTGTATAAGATTAAATAGGATGAAATGCTGAGTCCCATGCTTGAGTCACAACAAACCCAGGCAGTGCTACACGTTGAAGGCAGAGTGGCTGGAAAGCTGCCCACTGGAAAAGGGAGGGAGCTGGAATTGTTCAGCATGGAGAAAAGGAGGTTTTGGGGGAACCTTATTGCTCTTTACAACTTATCTGAAAGGAGGTTGTGGACAGGTGGAGGTCAGTCTCTTCTCCCCGGTAACAAACAACAGGACAAGAGGCAACAGCCACCATTTGCACAATGGGAGTTTTAGATTGGATATTAGGAAAAATCTCCTCACTGAATATGTTGTCAAGCTTTGGCACAGGCTGCTCAGGGAAGTAGTGGAGCCACTACCCTTGGTATTTAAAAGCTGTGTAGATGCAGCACTGAGTGACATGGCTCAGTGGTGGACTTGGAGGTGTCGGACTAACTCAGACAAAGTACACTCATTTTTATAAAATGGAATGAGTGTTAAGTGGATTTCAGAAGCTTTCATGCATGTGCTGAATATTTCATAGATGTCAGCAAGAATATAATGTTATCAGTGTTTTTGTCTTTTACTTCTAAGGTGAATGTGCATGTATGTGAAACTATTATGGTTGGTGGCATATACCAGCTGCAAGTAGTAATAAATGAGCACTTAGCAGCTAAATTCAGTTTAATGCATGATATATGTAGAAACAACACTGTGTATGCAGAAAGGCTGGCAGCTTGACAGAACTGGCATTATTAAATTACTGCTATGAAACAGCTTCGGTTCAGAATACAGTCTTATTAACTAGTATGCATGTTGAGACCTTTGTGATAACAGTAAAATCATCAAAGAAGAATGGGACAAGACAAATACAAGGAAGATTTCAGCTAATAAAACATTCTAAGGTATTTTTATTCCTAGGGGATACAATCAACTGAGACTTTAACAAGGAAAAATCCTTACTGCTTCTGCACCTCTCTCATACTCAAAAAAAAAAAAAAAATTAAAATGTATATCAAGGTCTGCTACACCAAATCAGGTGCATCCTGGTAACTACCTGGTTTACAACAAGCCATTTTTCCACCTTGGGACTATAACATGCAGATTTCTTCCAAGTTTTTTTATTTTTCAGCATTGTTGTGAGGCTTGCTAATACTTCATGCTACCTTGTGAGGTCAACAGGTAATACCTCAGTGATGAAGACTGAGAAGTTGAAGAAGTAAGCAACTTTTCTTTCAAAGGACCAACTCTAACTGATTTTCCAAGCATTGACTGGGTACCAGGAGCTACCAAATTTCCAGAAAATTGAATTTACAGCACGATACTGAATTAGTAAGTACTCCTAATTTCTCACTGTTTCAAGTAGTTTGCAGCTTATACTGCAGAAACCCAAGAACCCTTTCCATGCAACTGCCTCTCCTCTTCAACAGAAGTGCAGTGATGCAGACCCCAGGAATTTCATGTGGTCATATAATCAAAGTTTTCCCAGATCTACATTAATGATGTCAGTAACTGGAGGAAGTTCTGGATATTCCTCCAGTCATCCTAATCCAGAAGAAAGGATCATCTGAATTAAAAATTTCTTTAAGTCAGGAAAATTCTGGCATGTTACCAAGCATTGTTGATGCTTGAAGTAAGGAGCACAGGGAGATGACTCCTGTCCCTGGCTTTGACAGAAAAGAGTATGAGTCATGTAGCTGAGGAAACAACAGGGTAAAGGAACAGCAGAGGGTTAGGAGTGTGTGCATCAACAGAGAAATAAAAAAACTTAATATTCATAGAATCATTTGTTATGTAAGCAATATTATCCCAGCTATCACTCAAATAGAAAACAGAATAACAAGTGGGTGAAAAAAGCAGAGAAGTTTATATGCTAAGACAAAGTACGTAGGCTACAAATTGGAGGGATTAGAGCCACTCTAGGACACTACCTTATTAATATGTGGTAGAAAAACAATCGCAAAAAGAAATCATGCTAAAGAAAACATAAATATAGGAGAGACAGTGGTGAAGAAAATTGAAATGTTTTGAATTTAAATGCCTTAGGTGAGATGTTCAAAACAAGAAGGACTAGGACTAGTTGCTAAGATTCTGCTATAGGCTATGTAGCTATGTAGGGGAAAAAAAAAAAAAAAGGTTTTGGGTCCAACAGGTGCTTTTCTATCACTCTCACAGAAATAAATATAGCTTTAACTTTTCTTCGGGCAAAGCCAAGATAACAGAAATGGTTGGGTTCAATTTTTACTTAATATTGGAGCCAAACCAAAAGAAACCTGCTACAAATAAAATAATTACCTGAAAAACAGCTTTTACAAACAGTTATATAATACACAATGGGAGACTTTGATTGATTGAAACCCTGGTCAGAGGAATTACAAGTTTACGTGTCACAGATGGATAAGCAACCTCAAATGAGATTTTGAATGTGACTGGGGCAAAATGAGACATTAATGAAGTTACTTGGCCAGGAACACTGAACTGAAATAATCACATACTTAGATGAAGAGAAGACTTATAGTTACTTGAAGTTGAGATTAAAAAATATATGGAATTTGCATCCCAAAAGTATGAAAGAAATAAAGAAAATGAGAAAACCTCCAGTAATAACTTGCTCTAAAAAAAACCCCTTCATATGAGAAATTTTAGTACTATTTATTAATGATGACATGAAATCAGAAAAAGTGCTCTCAGGGAAGGAAGCAACTGATGGAAAGACAGAAAGTACAATGATAAAGTGAGAATTCCCAGGAGCCAAGCCCTGACAAAACAAATCAAACTGAACAATAAACTATTCTTTATATACAAACAATGGAATATAAGGATATAGAATAACATAAATATTACAAAAAAGGAATATAAATAAAAAGAAAAGTATTATGATTGTTATTCAAGAAGCAAAGAGCTGGTGGAAAAGTCTAAAAACTACTTGAATACTTGGACTCAGATTTTAAGAAGGACTGATGAAAGAAAAAGGTCAGGAGAGGGTGACTCATGGCTGAAGGTGTGTGGAAAGTATCAAAACTGAAGTTATTGCAACCAGTGTGGAAACTCACTTCAAAGGTTTTAATGCAGTTGAACACCAGCAGACAGATGAACTATGTCCCAGCATTGTAAGAAATTGGCACGAAAAACTCCCTAAGCCAAACAACACAGGCTAGTAAGCAAATTTTTCAAATCAGGAGTGAAAAACAAAAAACACAGTGTTTCTACTGAAGAAAGGCAAACAGTAATCCAGGGAACAACACATCTGTTAGCTTGACCTCAGTGTTACGTACGTTCTGAAAACAAGTTCTGAATGAAAGCACAATTAAATGAGTAAATAAAAGCATGTTCAAATGCACCATGGATTATGCCAATGGAAAATCAATCCCAGAGAGGCTGCCATTTTAAAAGCACGTTATTTTTCTAGGCAAAGGAAATGCAGAACTAATTTATCTGGATTTCAGTAAAACATTACCTCCAGTGTTATATGAAGAATTATTATAGAACAAAGAATACTACTAGAATGTTACAGCAGGCCAAGCAATTGTGCTGAAAAGGGAACTATTTTGCTAGGAAAAGGTTTCCCATTTTATTCCTTAAGCACTGACTTTAGGACAAGTATCTCTTTTAATAGTCTCAGTAATGATCCTGGCATATAAGGTAGGAATGAGAAGATAAAATGGGCTGCAGAAGTGAAATCCAGAGACTGCCAGTGCAGGAGATGGAGCTGTATAATGTGTGCAGTAAGAAACAGATAATGTTGAAAACCCTAAAAACAGAAACGAGATTAAATGTATAATGTGCTATAATGTATGATAAGTACATCACCATGCATAAACCCTATTATGCACTTAGGGATTACTGACATTAACTTCTGCCATTAACTGGAAGACTGTCATCCAAAATACTAGATTTGCCAGTCTATGAGATCAACTATCAGCCATCAGGATGACAAACAGGAAAACATGCTAGGACTTACAGATAGAAAAGTAAGAACACCATTAATAAAGGTTTGGTAAGATTTTCTGTGGCAGGCTGTACATGATGAACAGAAAAAAGGAAGGAGCATCTTAAAGAAGTGTTCAGTTCACTTAGTATGGAAATTCAAAGCTAAATAGAAATTCAAAGCTTGGTAGATCTAAAGATTGAAAAGTTGGGCAATGACCAGGAAGGAGAAACAGCTACAGGACAAAAATGCAGATAAATTACCAAACTGACCACAAGGTAGTATAGACTGCCTAGAAACTTTGTGAACATCCAGGACATGAAATTATAGAACCATTCAGTATAAAGAGGGGATTATATAGTGTGGGTGTCTTTGACCACAAATAGGTTGATTACATGACCCAAAAGGTTTTTGCCCTCCTCCTCCTCCTCCTCCTCCTCCTCCTCCTCCTCCTCCTCCTCCAAAAAAAAAAAAAAAAAAAAAAAAAAGCCAAAATAGCCAAAATAGCAACTCCTTTTACTTTCTGAAACTGCATATGAAAATAACACAAATGCACAAGTTTGTTGCTTTGAGAACCTCTGAAATCCCTGGAGTCATCCCTCTTGATGATTTTCCTGTGACCAAGTCAGTTCCATCTGACATGAAATTAGGGTGACAGCATCTTGTTCAACATCAGTTGTATAAGAGTACTGAGACAAGAGGAAAATAACTGCATGTACTGACAAGGGGTTTTTTTCTTATAAATTTGTGTGCAGATTCTGCCAGCCTGAGAGTATAACATATTGACTAGTTCCCTTTGCTTCCGTAAGGAGGGTCTCTCTCTAGTCATGGTGGTGAGGAATAAATAGATAAATTTATTTAGATTGATCATCACAGAAGTAAAAGGTGATCTTGACAGCTGTATATTTTATAAGATGATGTTAACACATTAAACATGGAAATACCCACCTTCATTATTTTTTTTCCGCTTAGGAGTACAGGAAATCTCTCTGCCTCAATCATACTAGACACAAAAGAAAAATCATACAGTAACATTGTAATACAAAACACTCATTTCAAAAACTCAACATGCACCAATACAGTAAGTCATCTATTTCCTCTTATGAATAGAAGCACTTTCAAAGTTCAGCCCTCAATGAGTCTACAATTCTCCTGGACAAAAATAAATTGAGTCTTTGTAAATGCTATAGACAGTGTTGCAATAAGTGTAAGAGAAAATGTTTGCACACAAGTTTCACCAAATTGCACCTGCCACAAGAGAAAAATAGGTATGTTTTCTGTAAAAATACCACTGTTAAAAAACCTTCTCATGGTTCATTTACAACCAAAGACTACATAGGGCTGAAATTAACCTACTTTCTCTTCCAATAGTTTTATTTTTCAGGTACAGCATATAGATATTTCAAGGACACACAGCCAGGTTACTGATGCTTATAAAATAATAGGCAGTGAAGATACCTGGCATGAGTAGAAATATCCAATAGGAGAACCAGGACACATTGCTCCAAATAGAGTACATATAGTTGACAAAATGTACGTATCTTCTCTTCAGACTTGTTAACCACTGGAAAGGGTAGAAAGCAGGTAGCTTTGTATGCAGGGAATTCACAATATACAGAAGAAAGTATAATCACACTTGAAAGTATGCTTAGTACTACACAAGCAATAAAGTACTTTGCTAAAACAGTCATAAGAAGACAGCAAAGAGAGCAATAATTCATTCTTGGGTTGCCATGAGCTCTGACTGGGCCAATAGGGTGCTGTGGTGTTGCACCACTGCACAATGGGAAGCAGCACAAAGCATTGCTGCCCTCAGCTTGGCTACCAGACTCCCAGATGCCCCAGCACAAAGGAAAAGAGTTTGCACCAGCAGAACAACAGCTCCCCAAAAGCAGAAAGTTCCACAGTGGCAAATAAATGTGAATTTGGAGACAAAAGGTGTGTAGTGTTGCCATTCAAAAATGGCAATTTTTAGGGAAAAATGACAATTTTTAGGGAAATATAGGAAACTTAGTAGTCTGAAGGCTGAAATAGCACCCAGACAGCATTTTGGTGGTCAGAAGGATCCCTGATTTTAAATTTACTTCAGTCCTAGTCTTCTATGTAAGACTGCAGAAATCTGGAATGTCATATGCCACCTTAAAATGACATAACCAGTAGGCCTCTGAAAAGTTTTGCCTTCAAAATGATTACTCACATAATGAATTCTAAATGTATTTCAGATTTTTAATCTCTTAATATATGTAGAAAGCCCCATATAAAACCTAATAAGACTGTCAGCCCATTCAGTATTTTGATATATCAGCTATGCTTTCAGAAGACTTCTTTCCTTCACCCTCCCTTTCCCATCCGTGTATGTTAATGTTTGCTTTACTGGTTATAATCACTGAAAAAAATCCAGTTGAGATTAGATTTCAGTTATAATTAATGATGAATGTGTCAAAGTATTATGATGTTGTTTATCACACTGCTTGCAATGTAATTTAGTGCAATAATACTAAGGCTTGCAATGTGACAGTTATTTAGCATTTAATTCTTCTTAAGATGCTCTGCAGAGTATCCTGAATGTTAACTATGAAAAGATTATTTTATACAAAAGCAGCTTCAGGCAAAATATAGCAACAACTTGCTAGAGCCCAGCAAAAGCTCTTAAATCTTATGTCATCTACGAGCTGAAACATAATAATTAAATAATCTAGACATGTTGTAAAGCTAATGAGAAATCCAAAGGATAAAATTAAAAATTGACATTAATAGGGCAGCTTAACCATATGAGGGAATAAACAGTCTTTGTTCTTTCTGGTACAATTTCTGAAGAGATATCTTCCTTTTCAACGTGCACATACACACAAAAGATTGAAACTCCAGATCCTGGGGGGGGAAAAAATTAATAACTTTGGATGCCGTAGACAGACAGCTCTGGGTATTTTAAGGTAAGTCTTAGCTGTCCTAGTTTGTTGTGTTGGGGTTTTTTTGTTGGTTTGTTTTTGGTTGTTTTTTTTGTTTTGTTTTGTTTTCGTTGTAGCCACTAAATTAATTTTCTTTTCACCTCAGACGTAGCCCTAAAATTTTTATTCTGTCAGGAGGCCTCTGTTGTGTGTTTTCCTGAATGCTTGTGAATCCTGTCACTGGCCTGGGGCCTTTTTCTGCAATGAATGTGCAAGTTTGGAGGATCTGTGTCCCAGCACAGCATAGACCTGCTGACATGACCTCAGATTGAAAAGGAAAGCAGTAGTTTTACATATATTGCCTGTGATACTAGACAGAGATAACTAATTGCTTCAAAATATCAGGCATGGCAGGAAACAAGAATATGTTAATTATTTTTGTAGTTAGCATAGTTAAAAAGTTTTAACATTCAGTCCAAATCTAGATGCAAGGTCTAGTTTAAGAAAACCTGTACCTACATAGAAAATCAGTTCACTTGGAAATATTGTTTTCAAGTTGCAGAATGCTGAAAACATATATAAAGTTCAAATTCTCAACAGAATTTGATTATTTTGCTGTGGTTTTTCACTACGTCATATAGCATTCTGTGCATGTGTGACAACACATATAAAATTTACTAACACATTGTAATCTCATCCTCCTAAACCCAAACACACTTGAGGGACACAATTCTAGACGCTGATTAAAAAGCAGAATTCTCCACAAACTCTTCTGAAAACAAACCTAATGCTAAAAGTGCTGCCATTCTTGTAGAAAGAAATCTAAACCATCATTGCTTTACTATAAACCTACAAATAAATATTACTAATGTATTGCTGATATATGTGGACTGCAAAAAATCTAAAATTTGACTTGCAACCTATGAAAATAACTGCTTTTTCATAGCAAGCATATTCTCTAGTTTTTATGGTATCTAGCAAACTAGTGCTCTTAAGGGTATTTTCTGGTTAATATTTTATATTCTTGGGGGAAGCGATGTATCTGATAATGCACTGTTAAGAACATTATACCTTATTCAATTTTGCATTCACTAATGTTTTTAAAGCTACATTTGTTATTGGAATTCAGCTCTGCAGATATGATGTTTAATACAATTTGACCAATGTATTTGTTCAATTAACCAACATATCATCTATTAAAATTCTGGTGTTCAAACTCACTGGAGCCATTTCAAAGGCTCCTTTGAGAAAATCAGAATAAATTAGTGAGATAAGTTGAAGATTTTTGAGAGGTACAAAGTTTGATATTGGCATTTTATCATCAAAACAAAACTTGGGAAATTTTAGGCTATGCACAAAGAATCAGCATTTTTTACCACCTTCTGTTACTATAATAACAAATATCACTGATGGAACTGAGTGAAGATAACACTGACTACTCTTAGAGATGGATATTAATTAGCAAAAGAGATCCTGGTAAAATTCAACTCAAAAAGCACTTGGCCACAGGCCTGGACAGTCTGGCTACTAATCTAAAGTTGAACGTCAGAGCTTTTGAATTTTTTGGACACTCCTGCTAGTAGCAACAAGTTCCATGGACAAATTTATCATGGACTCTAATAAGAATTTGTGAATCTTTTTCCCTTACTTCCTCCCTCTGCACATGGGTGGATGTCACCAAGAAGATTGTTTGTGCAGCTAAGTTGAGAAAGAGTACCATGCTGCCCTATTCTGCTTATAACACTCATCTCCACAGAGGGAGAAGGTGCCTGGGGAATTTTCTGGAGAGACTGGCAGAGACACACATTTCTGGCTACCACAATGAGACATTCTCATGGAGTACTGGTGCCTGTATCAAGTTCACTGTCCTTTAGAACCTGCACTTTCACTTGGTCTAACAGGTGCCATCTGCTATGCTGCTCTTACTTGCACTTTTTCCTCCAAAAGATTGAAGCAATTTTTTAGTTTAAAAAAAGTAACATTAAAAATGAAGGTTTTCATTAAAGGTATGGCAGTCATCTTGACTTCCCTGCTTTTGGGCAGATAGATCGTACTTAGTTCAATTTCCAACCAAGTTAAATTGTGCAAGTTGTCCATTGATGTGAGAAAATGTGAGTTGAGTAATTTCAGATTCCTTTCCTATATATCTGTGAGATGTAAATCATCAATGTTCATCCTGATTAGGATAAATTAGGCACTTTCCAAACAATTGCTCACCAGCACCTTCTCAGAAACACATTCAACCATTCAGCTTGTCCAGCCACCTCACACCACTCTGCACGGTGGGTCAGCTCAGTGCTAACCACTGTGAGCAGGTTGTAAATTAATACCTTGTCCTTCCACAGATCTCTTTCCCACTGTCTTAGGCTGCAATGCAAGATGTAACTAAAAGTATGAATCCTATTACCATCTGTTAAAACCAGGTAGGGCAGTGTTTCTTTATCTCTTCCACAACCCATCCTCCCTCCAGGGGGATCTTCTGTTAATGGGCCATTGAGGCTCACTGCATCACTGCATATGATATGATTTTATCATCCCATTGTGAGATGCTCCATCCAAGGGGAGAAGCCAAGTATTCCTATCTGGATAAAAATCTGAGATTCAGAACACTAGAGCAGCCTGTTTCCACTGGATACCCAGAGGAAAACCACACTCATCTACACCACTACTGGATCTTCAGAGGAAAACTACACCCATCTGCAGGATCATTGCTTCAACAGAACTGTCACTCCAAGAGGACTGCAGCCACGATTTTAACTAGACTGCTACCAACACCCTGACCAACAGGGCGCCAGGTTGTATTTTGACTCTGCCAGTGTTTTTTTTGTTTGTTTGCTTTTATTGTACTACAACGCTTCTATTTTAATTTTCCTCGTAAAGAACTGTTAATCCTATTCCCATATCTTTGCCTGAGAGCCCCTTAATTTCAAAATTATAGTAATTTGGAGGGAGGGGGTTTACATTCTCCATTCCAAGGGAGGCTCCTGCCTCCCTTAGCAGACACCTGTCTTTCCCAACCAAGACACCCATAGAGAGATGCTAATGAAATACAAGCAATGTACACTAACCAAAATGCTACTCTAAGTTTATCTTAATCTAAGTTTAACCCTATTTTAACCAGCAAAGATACATATCCTAAATTAAAACAAAAAAAATGTATGGAAATTGAAAAATAGAGATGAGCCTATATATACAAATCAATTCTAATGATTTTCTTTAGTCACAAAATGATAGAATCATAAAGGTTGGAAAAGATGTCTAAGATCATCATGTCCAATTGCTAATCCAGCACTGCCATGTTCACCACTAAAACATACTCCCAAGTGTCACATCTACACGTCTCTTGAACACTGCCAGGGCTGGTGATCCACCACTTCCCCTGGGCAGCCTATCTCAATGCCTGGCCAACATTTCAGTGAAGAAATTTTTCCCAATTATTAATCTAAACCTCTCCTGGAGCAACTTGAGGCCATTTCCTCTCATCCTGTTACTTGTTACCTGGGAGAAAGAGACTGAATCATAGGCTATTACTCCTTTAAGGAGTCAGTACACCGGCAGATTGCAGGCTGAATAACGAAGAGCAAGCAATCAGTATTGTGTATATCTAAGACACAAAGCTGCACAGAGCAACTGTTTAAAAACAGAATGTCATCTGGAATAGGACAAGAAGTCCCTAAAGTGAGTAGAGAAATGAAAATATTTAGTCTCAGAGCCTCTGAAAAGCACAAATTAACACGACTGCCTAACATATGCGAGGAATGCTTAAAGTATCGAGGGACTATTTGAAGGCAACATGAAGAAGATACCAAAAAAATGCATTATAAACAACAATAGCACCGTACAGACTCTGCTGTATGTAGCCTCTTTTGCCAGCAAAATGGTACCATTTGAGAGACATGTGACCAGGTAACATGGTCTTGTTAATATAATTTGAGTACTTTGAGTCAGAAGCAGTAGCAGTGGAGGACCACAGAGCACTTCTTGACATAAAGTGAAAAAGTAAACAATCCTCTTTTTTCTAGTCACTTGTCCTCTTTTTCTTTTCAGAAATGAATCCTTCCAAAGCAAGACAGTATAGGTACAGCTCTCAAGAACAGCAGGTATGTACACACTTGCTCTTAGCAAACAAAGCAAGCTGGCACGTCTAAGCTGTTCTATCTCCTCAGGTGTCTCGGTACATACTGATTAGCCTAAGGCTAATATTTATGCTAAATAAGGGCATAATGCTAAGTAAGTCTCTGCGCTGCTCCCTCTTAGAGACAATGAGTCCTCACTCAACGTTCTGGAAGACTGTGCATCTCTGGAAAAGCATCCATTGTGTTTAGTCAATCCAGCAACTATAAATCTCTCTTACTGCACAAGTACAAATTAACTATGCTTGCCCAGTATAAGTAATTCATATTTAAGGAAGCAGCATTTTAAGGAGCAAACAATCTTTCTAACTTAATGAAGGATAAAGTCCACACATACACACACAAAATTTTCATCTAGGAGGCTGCTTTGAAGGTGAACCATCTAAACTGTATTATATTCTGGTGATAAAATTCTTCTTTCAAAAAAACTACATTGTAATTGACAGAAAAATCCATGTTTACTTCCAACATAGTCAGCTAAAATCTCATTCTTCAACAATGAACACATTATGGCAAGAGGAGGTTAGAGATAAACTAAATTGAATATAGTGTAATTATATATAATTGTAATGGTAATTATTTTTCTTAATTTGTGTCTTTATCAAATGGCTGAGGAAATATTTATAATGTAATTGTTATGCACACTGGCAGAATCATAATTCACACTGTAAATACAGAGCATTCTCTGAAGCTTTTCTTAAGAGTGAAGTATAATCAGGGGATTGCAAAACAAAACCAGAAAAAACAATAGAGTGAAACACAGAATAATGAGTCAACAGTTCCTTAGAATAATCTTACAAGGAAGATCATAAAAATGTAATTTATAAAAAAAACCCTGCAAAACAGTCACACTTAGTCTGAATGTTGACATTTTCTACCCATGCAGGGTTTCTGCAAACAGGATTATTACTGATGAATCTCATATATGCCAAGGAGGTCTTATTCTCTTAGGATGCTGCTATAAGGCAATGCTGAAAGGGAGAAGACAAACTTTGAACTTTTCAGTCATAAAGAAATCCTCATTTTAAATGGTAATCAAATTGCCAGGATCAAAAGGATTCAGGGTTTTATCACTCCATTGACTATATTTTTCCTGCAACCGGGGGAGTAATTGAAATAAAAATATTAAGACAGAATGTTGGAAATAGTACAAGGTAACACTGTCTTCTTGGATCTGCTGAGACACTGCAAGAAGACCCAGGAGGGACCTCAGCTTCCAAATCTAATTGGGGCTGTAGATACATACATCATTAAACAAATAAAGAAAACACGATAGACACCGTGCCTCACTGATTTTTAGTTGCCTGAGGTTGCAGAGCCAAGTTCATCTTTTAACATTAGATGGTGTCTAAAAATCAAAGTATATGGAAACTAAAAAACCCAAAAATCATAGATCTAAATACTACTAACTATTTTTATTTTTATTCTTCTTTTTAGGATTAGGGCTTTTTTCAGCAGTATCCTATAAAGGAGATTGTCTTTCTTTTACTGAGCAATTTACCTTAAGTCATGCAAAGAGTGTTTAAAAGGATATTTTTCCTTTTTTTTCTGCAAACTGAAACAGAGGCCAAAGATATTTCTCCTATGGAAATCTGAAAAATGGTACTGTCATTGCTTTACCTTTTTCCTGCAGATCAGTAATTCACATAGTGATTATATCACTGTGGGTTATCAAACCACTGTGGTATATAAAGCCATGAAGTCTCTGTTGCAATTGATAACTGTATGTTCCAGTACAAATGAAGGTATACTGTTTCCTTCAAATTTAAGAACCAGATTTCATCCCCTTCAAGAAGGCTGTTCCCTAGAAATTAAACATAGTTAGAGGTCTGGTTTTGACTCAGATGTGGACAAGGAACAGAGGATAAGCATCTGTATTTTCTGTGGAGCAACAGCTAACATTGATTTAAAGGCATATAAAACTTGTAATGCAAGTTTTATAAAAAGAGGTAAACAGATTTCCCAGCTGTAGTGGCTGGTCCTATAGATAAGGTTACTCCAACTCATGAGCCTTCACTCACTTGCATTTTAGAAACTGTGACTACAACTCCCACATCCTTGGAATCTCAGGGGCAAGAATTTGGCTGAACACTTCTGATTACAGCACTATGCACTACCTGGACCACAGAAGCATGCTTAAAACCTGTTCCTCCACTTGCAAAATGGAAAGAGAGGTGCTCAGTGTTTGAGTTTTCCCTCTTTACTAAATGAAAACTTTGTATTAGAGGATTTTTCATGTATTTAGCTTTAGAATAGAAACTGAACAGATACAAGAACAATCCTGCATTGATGTTTAAATAATCTCATATTAATGCTCAAAAAAAAAGCAGTGTATGCCTGGAAAGTTAGTAGTTTGAAATGAAGTGATTAATCAGCTATTACTACAGACATAGTTAAGATTCACAAAATTTATTCTTCAGGGCAGCATCACTCAGAGTTCCTGGATCACAAAGAGCCCTAAAAGCATCAGGCTACAACCAGTTTACAGAGTTGATATGCTGATCGTTTCTTTAACATCAAGTTCTTCTGACATTTTCAAACCTTTATTCTGTAGCTACAATTAACAGGTACCTCAGCACAGCCCAGAGAAAAAGTGAGTAAGAGACTTAGCTTCTGTTTTTACTTTCTTTACAATTACTTTACTTTACTTTACAGTTAAGCCTACAGACACACCAACAGCAAGGCAGGGTGAATCATCCAACAAGATTAGAAATAGTTAGGAAGAGACTATTGTAGCTATTGTTCATCCTTTGATGGTGCACACTGATCAGTCTTGTTTGCCAGGTCAATGCCTCAGACACAGTTTGGCCAGACAGAATTTAAAGGCAAAGGATGTAAGGTAAAGCTTACTCACAGAACCATGGGGAATTGGGAAATTAACTTGCAACAAGACAGAGGGTCCCACTTCTCTGTTACTCTGTGTATTAGTTACAGTCTTGGCTCTGTGGCAGTCTTGGAAGAAGAATGAGTTCTGAAGGCAAGATGGATAAGAAATATTTGTCGTGCAATATGCTGCATCCATCCCTATGGCTTAAACTTTCTTTGGCAAGTAGTTCCATGAAAAAGCTTGTGGCATGATCTCCTTGTTTGTCCATATATCGTTTTCCTTTCCATACGTGTCATTTGCACCTGGAAAATGAGTTGATGGTGCAATTTGCAGACATAAATACGGTGAATATTTTTGATATGCCACTATAGATTAAAAAAGTCTCTGAATGAACCTCACACAATATGTAATGATGGTTGGGCTTTCCTTGATAAATTCTTTGTGTACCCAAGGAAAAAAAAATCAGGAATGTTAAAGTAATGAATTGTTAGCTTGGGAAAGTAGCAGAGATAAGAAAAGTTTACTTAATTAAGAAGTTCTGCTGAGAATTCTTATGATTGTATAAATTTTTAACATTCCTGCAGCCATTTAAACAGCTGAAAGTAGATCTCCTTGGTTGTTATTACTGCTTCATTAACTACAAAACGTCTTCAAGATTCACATTCACACCTTTAGATCATAATTTAAATAAACCAGGCTAGGATAAGAAATCTTTATCTTTGACTCACAATTCTGATTGCCAAGCATTTGTGTTCATTAGACAGGAAGGGAGATTAAATGAGACCTTATTCCATACACCCTGCATGAGAGAAGTATTACATTTTCTCGCATATGGAAAACTGAAATAAACCCTATATTTGCTATAATTTAACCTTAGTTATACTCTAAGTTTGATTTGTCAAATAATCTGAATTTCTGAAAACTCCATATAGTTCATCTTAAAAGGTGCACATCCACTAAGGTGCACACAGTATCACATTAAGGATTTGGTGATAATGTTAATAGTGTGAAGATATTAGAGAAATTTTTAGGGAAAACAAAATTCATATATCTACATTCCTAAGCATAGTTAAATGCAGGTGTGTTTATGCTGTGGACATTAATCTTCATATACTTTATTCCATAATAGAAGGATTTACAGAAAATATTTAGGATGTCTGCTACAAACTGGCACACTAACAATTTCAGAGACCATTCTACTTTACCAAGAGAATAGTCCAATTTGGTTAACATTTTTTATAGAAGGCGAACACGTTCATACACCTTCTCACACAACTTCTTGGCTGAAGGTAAAATTTTGCAACAGCTTTATTCATTATGTTTACCTGTGCTCTGCTGTGGACTTATATAAGCAACACAGGATAAAGAATACAAACGAGAAAACGATGAAGGAACTCAACATTCTTGAAAATGCAATCATGTTATATCTTATTGTTTTAAAGATTTTGCATGCCATGTCCCTCACCAAGTTTTGCTAAGCAAGAACACAGCATCTAGTCCCCATTAAACTTAAAATTGCACCTTGCACTTCTGTGTGTAAAACCCCTTGTAAATCCCACCAGTTGTTATCAGAGAACACAAAGAGTTATAGCTGCATGAATTTTTTCCATGTAGAACATACACTTACATGCAGTCAAAGTTTGGAGGGAGGAATTCTTCCATGATTATTTGTCTACTGGTGCGTCTACTATGGTTTTTATATACATATATGTATGCCCTTACATATATATATATATATATACATAAAATGACAAATTCTTCAGAAAAATCAGGTGCATAGTCCTGCTTATTTTGGTTCTAATTTAAATATCCCATTAAATGCCAAGAGCATAATTCTTATGAACAGTTAGAGAGGTGATCTTTCTGTTCATCACCAAATCTGCAGCAACCTGCCTAGGAAAATCATCTAGAAATGTCTTAGATAGAGAATCAGTGAGATGCATGTACTTTTAAAAAAATCTATTCACTTTATTAAAATTGATTAAATTCGGCATAAGGAATATAAACAAAGGTCTCTTGTTGAATTGGGTCAACAGGCCTCTCTACACAGCAGTTCTGCCACTCTCCTCCCAGAGACCTTATGCTATTCACATTTACTGTGTCATGTTTTTAAATGCAATAGGCCTGCAAAGGCTCTTCCAAGGCTTTTAGCACAACCATGATAGGACACTACATGTAGTCACAGAAAAGAGCCATACTAAAGTATCTGATGTATAAAACCTTATTTTGAAAGATTTCTGACACACAGAGATATGATTTGAACTCTACTAGAAAAATGTTACTAATGTTTATTATTAAAATGGTTAGAGATCGCTTGGTGTCTACATACTGGTATTTGGCAGCGAAGGATGGGTTATGCAGGATTCTGTTTTAGGCCCTATGCTCTTCAATGTCTTTATAAATTACTTGGATGAAGGACTGGAAGGGATACTAAGCAAGTTCACAAATGACACAAAATTGGGAGGAGCTGTTGACTCCCATGAAGGCAGGTCCTGAGAGAGATCTCAGCAAATTACAGGACTGGGCAATCACCAACTTTATGAAGTTCAAAAATCCAGGAAAGTGCTATTTGGCATGGGACAACTCTGGATGTACACTGGGAAAGGAGATGCTGGGAAGCAGTGCCATGGAAAGGCACCTCGGGGTCTTGGTCAATGACAAGCTGAGTCAGCAGTGCCCTGGCAGCCAGGAGGGCCCAGTGTCCTGGAGGGCATCAGGCACAGCATGGCCAGTGGGGACAGGGAGGGGACTGTCCTGCTCTGCTCTGAGCTGGGGCAGCCTCACACTGAATTCTGTGTACAGATTTGCGTGCCACAATATAAAATAAAAGTCCTTCAAAATTAACCCATCATGATAAAACACAGAAAAATGTATATACAGAAAACTCGAGACCAAAATATGGTATGACATGAACAGCACTCTTTTTTAATACTGATGAAAGTTTCAAAGCAGTTGCCTTCATTCATATACTGACAGCAGAAGAATCAAAAAAATATACTTTAGATATTTATTTCCTAGGAAGGATTAACTGGGTTCCTGTTACTTGGTATCAATTCATTGATTTGCTTAAGAGGACAGATTTTGCCAGATTTGTCATTGACAAAACCATTACACCATTTTTCCCACTTAAACTGGATATATATTAGTGTAGCTAACTTAAGATCAATAAAGACACTTCTAATATAAAGCCAAAATGAGTGATAAGAAGAGTGAGATTCATACTAACCACTTTTTAGCAGTGAATGTTATGGAGAAAATCCATGCAATCTATAGTGTTGAACTTAAGACTGTTGGCATCAGCAACGATTAAAAAAGAAAAAAAGGGCCACTTCAGAGTGCAACCTGAAAACATAATGGCAAAATGTCTGCCATAAAGTATGAAATAAGAGATGCAATCCTTTCAGCATACTCTCCCCTGCTGTAATTCTAAAACTTCTTATCATTAAATTCACTAAAAATAAAGCTGTTACAATCATTTGACACAGTTATTAAGCCATAGCAGATGTTACTTGATAATATAAATGCCTAGATATTAAAAAGTAGATTATTATAATGCTAGAGAATCCCTCTGAATTTTTTAATTGAACATGAACAGACACAAATGTGACAGCCAAGTGTTTAATCAAATCTGTGCATTTCCATTTTTGGAAACCGTTGCTTATATGTGAAAGTTAAAGAAGACTGTAAAACCCCTTTTTCTCAAGAGCATCAATATTTTCCTTTTCCTTCTAAATTAAATCTGTTTGAGAAGCCTGTAGATGTTTCTTTCACGGGTTCCCAAGAGCACAACTGCCAGATGCACTCTTGCATATATTAGACTAGTAAGAAGACGAAAAAAAAAAGAGCCTAGACCAAACCCATGCTTGTATTTGTTATTTTCAAATACAAGGTTGAGTGGTGTCATGCCAACAGGTAAACTACTCTTTTTCTGTATATATGCTTTTATCACTAGGAAGGTAGTGAACACTAAGCTTTTTTAAAAAAAGTAGCTGCCTCTAGCTCAGCTATAAATAAAATATAAAATAATATGGGTATCAAATAAGCCACATACTCTGAGTCACTAAATTTAAGATCGTTCTGTAGGTCAACTGCTATAAACAGGCAAACCTTTATGGCATTTCAGCTTGCTCTCTTGCATTCTGATGTCATTTAGACTGGAAAAGCATATCCTTTTCTTAAAGGATAAGACATCTCTGATGATACTGACAAGTGTAAATCTGATTAAGAATACCATTCCAAAAAGATTTTAGAAACATAATTCTGAGTGGAAAGAAGTAAATAAACTAGGAAAAAAAAATAAAATCAGTGAAGGTGAAGATCTCTTTAAAAAGATCGTATCTGCAATTGCCACATGATAAGCCACATGGAGGTATCTCCGTCTCATTTGCTGGAGCCTCTACAGTGAGTTCATGGATCTCAAGGGATCCATGCACATCATGCTGAAACCCACTGACTTTTAGTCTCTTCGTGCTGGGCAAGCAAGAAATGGGCAAATAAAAGTAAGCAAGAATGATTAACATCAGTTCATGACAGTACAATGTATTAGTACATTATAGTAGATGTTTCATCATTCATGGTCAGGCACTTCCTGACATAACCTGAGCAGCAGTTTCTATTAGAGGTGTATACTTCTTCATTGTATAATGATTTTTTCCATCAAGGACAAGATGTTAAAGGAAACTACCTAGTCCCATCCCATTTTGGAGAAACTAAATTTGGATGGCATTCAGCCAGTGATTTGAACTGTCAGGCACTTTACCATGCCTTCATCTGCCCATTGTCCACAAAAAAGAATGAACTAAATCCATACAGATAGTATGGGGACAGGAACTGCTGTGAGAAAGCAGAATATAAGTATTTCCTAAAAATTTTGCTTCCAAATGGATCCATACAGAAATACACCAAAGAAATTAGCATAAACTTATTTGACTTAAAGTACAAGCTGACATCCCTGCTAAAGCTCAAAAAGTTTCTTAACCAGAGACTGACTGAAATACATATACTTCAATCCTTTCTGAATTGGAGAACAGATTCTCCTCCCCACAATTTTCACTGCTGTGCATTACTCTTTTTAAAACCCAACATAGTACTATTTCCTAAACCTGAGTTGTTTCAACAGGAAAGGTTTCAACAGAAAAATGACAAAACTGTTGAAACCAAGAGGACTCAAATGCAGGGTTTGTGCAGCCAGACAACCTTGCTCCTCGAGTGTGTGTCTCTGGAGAGGCACCCCTAGCTTGTCACGGAGCTGTACTTGCAAAGGCACCAGCTCACCATCAGCCCTAACAAATGGATTGGTGTGGGGGTCACAGTCTTGGTTACTTTGCTCTTTCTGGACACTGAGAGAGCCATGTGGCATTCAGCTCTCATCTACACATTAGATTAAACTAACTAAATTTAGAAATTAAACTACATCTTCACAGCTGTGAGCATGCACATGCATGAGTCTTGAACCCACATATGGACCTGGGTGTCCATTCTGCAGTGCAAGACTTTGCAGTGCAAAGTCCACCCAGCCATCAGAAGGACTGTGTGGCACGGCAGCCATGCACAGCAGGATCCTGAAGTGTGGACTCATTTACTCACCAAAACAGGAAATATGTGCCAGCAGCCAACTCGGAACAATTTCAGCATCACTTTGGAAAGTATTTAAGCACGCGCACACATGCCAGAGGATTCAGAGCACATAAAAAACTAGGTTAAAATAATGTTAAATATCTAAATTGACCCCCTGATAGTAGTTACAGCTCTTCCATATGTCTGCTTTAGCTTATGCTTTTGTCTCTGAGACTTCAGGAGTCAAATAAAGAACATTATACTGATTATATACTATGCCGTGGAGTATTTACAGCAATTCCTGTTACGAAGAACTGCCTGAGGTAAAAACAGAGAGAAAAAGCTTTAATTCCTGCACTTTGAAGTAAATCAATCCCTTAACATTAATTCAATAGAACTTGTATATTGTAAATACTGTCTGGGTCAAAAAGCCAGTCTCACCCTTTTATATCCAATATCACAACATTTTAAGTATACAGTACAAACGGTGAAGAAAAAAATGCAATTTTTATGCCAAACAAGTTACCATTATTTTTCCTCCTATCTCAAGCAGGTTAATCAATCATAAATTTAAAATCTATGCAACATAATTAAAAATGTGCCATAAATTTATCAGCAGAAAATCAATTCTGTAAAGTCATAATAGCCGGTGGTAGAAATTCACAAAGCCTTTTAGAGAAGTATTAGAGAAAAAATTTGATTCTAAGTTTGAGCACAAGAACTCCATAGGGTAAAACTATGTTATGTTACCTTGTTAGCCACAATGACTGCAAAGATACATCCTGGTTCAAGCAAAATTTTTATTGTATTTGATCAAAGGCAAAATCAAATCCTGATATAAACCAGAATTGCTTTATTTCTTGCTATCATCTCAAAACACTTTATATTTTAAGAAAAATGCATTTTACAATGACCTCTATATTTTTCTTTTTAAAAAATGAATGTTACTTATCAGGGGCAAGGTCACCTGTATTCCCTTCTCCTACATCAGGCATGTGGCTACACTGGGCCCATGATTTCTACTGGCTTTCAGTGGCATTGCAAAACAAAAGAGGAAACATGGTTAGTTGGATCAGCTTACTTCCAAGTAAGACAACCCACAGTACAATTAAAAAATCCTTAGCATTTCTGGGTTTAATTGATTTCATTATGCTGAACAAAAAGTGTGCAAGATCCACTCCCTTCCCTGCCTGAGGAAAATACCTCCTTATGTATTTATTTCTGTACTGTAGATTACATGCTGGTCTTTGGACACTCCAGGAGTGTGCAAATGAATAGAGGTGGAGCTGGCTGACTAACAGGAGCCATCTCTGCCAACTGTATTGCCTCTTCAAAATTTTACCTATATTATTAGTTCTATTTGGGTGACTACCCACTAATCCAAGTTAACAAACATGTTTTCAAGTGTCTGGTTGTGTTCTACAAGAATTTATCAGGTGCACCACTTTCAGTTTATCCCAGATTCAGCAATTTAAGGTGAATCCCATGGTGAATGAAGATCAAAAGTGATCCCCTCAGGATACCATTTGGGTCACTTATGTACAATTTTCAGTTTGTTCTGACTATGCTGGAGAAAGAAACAACTTCACTATTAAAAAAAAAAATCCCCTGGAGGATTAGACTGCAAAATGATACACTAATACCTTCTTAATGGTGGGACTTGAAACAAAAAAATGAGCAAAACTCCTTTGCATCAAATACTGAAGAATTTGGCTGGCTGCAGTGATGGCTGGCAGAAAAACACAGCAAATGTCAACTGCCACCTTGGATGTCCTGAGAGGCAGCAAAACAGACTGCATGAAGCTTGCCAGCAGATACTTAACACTTCAGCAGAGAAGGTAAAGAGTAACTGGTTACTTGAACCTTTTTACATTTACCCTTTCATTTTTCCACAGCTCTACAAGTTGTCAGGATTAAGTTCTATCAGTTACATGAAAGGACTTTGCCTTTCATACACAGGGAACAGCTGAGTGAAAGTCCTACACAGTTTTTTCTCAATGACCTTTGACCTCTCATCTCTGCAGGGCAGGATGGCACTGGGAGCTGAGAGGAAGGAAAAGACTTGTTCACTGCCTTGTTCCCTGTTTAGGCTTACAAGTTCCTGTCAGTGGCTGCAACAGGTCTTCTAGGTGCAGAAGCCCTTCTCATGATGCAAACACCCATTAGAAATTAGATGAAGACCCCTGTCACTTCCCAAGTATCTAATCTGAAATCTTTCACTGCCTTTTTAAGGATATTTACAGATTTGGAAATTCTCCCATAAATGGCCCTGTTTGGAGTTCTCTAAGCATCACAAAAATGCCAGAAAGCAGCATAGCAAAATGCTTAAACAGAATGTGTTTTTTGACAGGGTAATACTTAAGTCCACTTACCACATTAAAGTAATCATGGGCAGATGGCCAGAGTCCTTGTGTGTGGAGCCAATGAGCATATGCCAGACTACAAGGTGAGCTTGCACAGAAAGACTGTGCTCTTCTCAGCACAGTCCAGGCCCTAGGTCATTTCTCCACACTAAGAAGACCTTCTATGGAATAAGCCAGCACCTGTCATTGTATTCTTTCTTTCTGTGCTGACAGAATTATGCTAAAGAGATTGCTTCAAGCAGATCAGGTTTATTTGCCAAAGGATTCTCAAGCTGCTGCATACCCACCACCCAGCCTCAGGATTTTGTCTCAGCTCCAGCTCTTAGGATCCTAGTTTTCATCCTTTTCTTTCTACCTCTATTTTCCTTTCCTTGCTTCCTTCCCTTCCCCTCAGCACACACAAACCCAGAATGCAACTGAGGCCCCAAACCATGTTAGCATACTCTGCATAAGCACGCACAGAGTTGTCCCAGGGATCTCTAGCATGAAGAATAAAGAAACCTGCTGTGGCTAAGTGCAATGCATAATAAACTACAAAAGTGTGGGTGCTCCTTTGGGATTGTCAAATTATTCAAGCAGTAGAGGCAAGAGTCACTTAAACTCGTCAGGGACAAAGTCATGTCTTCTGGATTTCCAAAGCTTTTGAAAATGCATTTAGAAATGAACAACACACAACAGCAGATACCCAATTTACAGATAACACAACAGCTCCTTTTCCCTTAGTCATAAATTCCAGGATGATCAGATTCTGAATAGCACTCCCAGATACAAGAGAAAAATAGGGCAGATGATGAATATTTTATCTCTGAATTCTTGCTATCCATAATCATATTATTTTATTATCTCATACTGTGCAGGAAAAAAAAAACATGGGAAATGAGGCTAGATTTGTGAATGATAATAGTAATTTGTCAAGCTGTTTGATACAAGGGTAAAAATACAATAAACATGATTTTAGAACTTGAGATGGGAAGATTGGCTACTGACATGAAATGGGAAAATGTGGAAGTGATTTAAGGATATTAAAGAAATGTAAAAGAGACTGCAGTACATTAATTTATATAGCAGGAACAACAAAATAAAGTAAAAGAAACACTAGCAAAAGCTGTATCTATTAAGAAAAATGGCAACCATTTTGACAGTCCTGGGCAGGAAAGATGGATAAACTGTATCTTGTTACACATTTCCACTTAAGTTTCACCTTGATTCCAAAAAAGCTATTTTCTTAGTACACGGCTCTTGGATTATGTGTGATGGGGAATACCTTCTGCTAGTGGTACTCAGACATATATATTCAAATCCCCTTTTCCAATGACATTTAGAGTTAGTCTAAACGCTAAAGTTTAAGTTTCCTAATGAATTACCACAAGAAATGACATGTTTCAGTGTATTCAAGCTGAATACTAATCCCACACTGTAAAGAAGCATTTTTTTTTTTTTAAAGAAGAAAATTAAAAATAAAACCTTTTGGAATTACAAAGACACGTCTGAAGAGACAATGCAGATGGAGCTTGGGAGAGGTGCACAAAATCAATCGTGGAAGCACAGAGACCGGAAAGGACCCCTGGGAATCTCAATTCCAACCTCCGGCATAAAGTATGTCCAGCTGGAGCAGGTTACTCAGGGCCTTTGCCAATTGGATTTGGATGCCTAAAAGGATGGAGGTTCCTTGCAATATGGCAGGGATAAAACCTGACTAGAGCAGCTGTTCATGTGACAAATAATAACAACCCAGGTGTTTCAGCCACTAACAAAGAAATGGAAACCACAGATAAGGTAATTGTATTAACTCTGGTCATGGTGCCCTGGCATTTCATTTGAAGGATAGTAGTTCTGTTCCTAACTGCTCTGCCTGTATTTTATTATCGGGAAAGCACCTTAAAAACATAACAAAGCAAAACCTGTAGCAGCTGAGGAAAAAAAAAAAAAGTTTATTTAGCTTGAATCACATTGATTGAGAATGTCAATGCAACACGTTGTTTTTACTTTTCAAGGAAGTTATCCTCATTCCTGACCTATTTTTGAAAACTTCAAGCCTCTCTAGGCAGACCTTTAAGTCTCCACAGTTCATGAGAAATTACAGACTGCATCAGTAATGCTCTAAACATGGACTTTTAAATATTGGCTTTCCAAAAACAACCAAAGGATCAGATGAGGCCAAGTGTAAATATTGACCTATGAACAATGACTTAGACTGTCTGCATGACACTTTGGTGTTTAATGGGAACTAGCATCCAGCTGTCAGTTTTGATTATTTTAGTTTTAATCCCTCATACCAACATTACACATTGTGTACCCAGCCTTAGAAGTCAATTTCCTTTGTTTCTAACTCTGTAGTGGAAGAGGGTTAAAGCAGGCCCTTCTTCTGAACTTAGTAAAAAAAGCCCTTGAAACAGTGAGAGCCTCAGATACCTGAAAGGTTTATAATTAGTTAACTTCTGAAAACTCTTGAAAAAGATACCAGAAATAGAGTACCCCTCCAGGTTCCCACATACCTTTCTCTTCTTAATTAAAGAAAGTATAAAAGCACAACTGAGATCTAAAGTACATTTCAGATATTTTTATCTGCTATGGAATCTCAGGAGTCATGTATCAATTACCTCTAGAAAAGCTGCTTGGAAGCTAGAGACTGGCCAGGTGAAATTAAAAGGGAGTTTTATCCTTGGCTCGCAGATGATGCAGGAGCACCATGGGATCGCATGATTTCTATGCCCTGTCATCCTGAATTTCAGTGAGAGTTGCACTTCAAAGCCTTTTTGGTTTGAAAAATCAGAAACAGAGGTCTGAATGACAATGTTTCCCTGTTCTTTTTATTTCTTATTAAAAGATTAACTGGACATTCACTGTACCAACATCCAATTCAGAAATAATGCATGGTCTCATATGGCAGGAGTCAGGTGAATGCAGCCAGCCTCTGCATTTATCAGTCCAGAACCAGAAACCCCCCAGCAGCATTCAGAGCACACACCCAGAAGAGGTACAAACACATGCAGCATCTTTCTGCATACAGTGAAAGGTCAGACATTCACATCATGGGAGATGCAGGACATCATGCTTCTGAATACACAACCATAAACAATTGAAAGGAATTTTTTACCATTTCCCCTTTCCACCTCTAGCCTTTCCTTTTATTAAAGGGATATATATATATATATATATATATATGTATTTCGTATTATTTTAGAATACTATGAGATAAAGCCCTGGCAGGATGAGTGAGGCAAGAGAGCTGGTTAAGATTCAAGGGTCATCTATTACAAGCCTAGGAATGATGCATCTTAATAAAGAGGAAGTCAGGCAAAAATGCCAGGAGGCCTGCATGGATAACAAGGGTTATCTGAACAAACCAAAACACAGAAAGGAAGCCTGCAGGGGGTGCAAGCAAAAACAGGTAGCCTGGGAGGAACACAGAGGGGTTGTCTGAGATGCTAGGCATCAGGTTAGGAAAGGTAGAGCCCTGAGAGAGTTAAATCTGGACAGGGACATCAAAGGAAACAGGAAAAATTGTACATCATTAGTAAAAGGAAGACTAGGAACAATGTGGGCTCTCTACAGAAGGGATCCTGGTTACCCAGGATATGGAGAAGGCTGAAGTATTCAATAACTTCTCTGCCTCTGTCTTGACCAGCAAGTGCTCCAAGCACACTGCCCAAGTCACAGAATAGAAAGGCAAGAACTGGAAGAATGGTGAATAGACCGCTGTAGGAAAAGGACAGGTTTGAGACCATCCAAGAAACCTGAAGGTGACCAAGTCCATGGGATCTGATGAGATGCATCTGTGGGTCATGAGGGAACTGGTGGATGAAGTGGCTAAGCAACTTCCTATTGTATTTGAGAAGTCATGGCAGTTAGTTAAAGTTCCCACTGACTGGAACTCCCATTTTTAAAAAGGGAGGAAAGGAAGACCTGAGGAACTACATGTTGATTAGTTTCACCTTGGTGCCCAGCCAGAATATGGAGCAATCATCCTGGAAATTATGCCAAGGCACATGTTAAATGGTGATTTCTGCCAGTCACATGGTTTCACTAAGGGCAAACCATGTCTGACATATTTGGTGGCTTATTATGATGGCACCACAGCATTGGTGGATAAGGGACGAGCAAGTGACACAATCTACCTGGACTTGTGGAAAGGACTTGACACTGTCTTGCATGCCACCCTTACTCCTAAACTGAACAGGCATGGGTTTGACAAATGGACCACCCAGTGAATGACTGGATGGATTGACTGGATGATGACATCCAAAGAGCTGCCACCAATGGCTCGATGTCCAAGTGGGGACCAGTGACAGGAAGTGTTCCTCAGGGGCTGATATTGGGACTGATGTTGTTCAACATCTCTGTCAGCAATGTAGGCAGTGCAATTGAGGGAACTCAGCAAGTTTACCACTGCCATCAACCTGTGTGTTACAGCTGACACACTGGAGGGAAGTGATGCCAGAGGGCCCTTGGCAGGCTTGAGAGGTGGACCTGTGTGAACATCACAAATCTCAACAATGCCAAGTATGGGTCAAGGCAATCCCTAATGCAAATATAGGCTGAGTGAAGAATGAACTGACATCAGCCCTGGGGAGAACTGGAGAGAGACTTTTTACAAGGGTAAATATCAACAAGACAAAGGGAAATTCAAATGGAAAGGGGGAAGGTTTAGATTAGATATGAGGAAGAACTTTTTTAATGTGATGGTGGTGAGGCACTGGAAAAGGCTGCTCAGAGAAGTTCCTCAATGCCTCATCCTTGTAAGTGTTCAAGGCCAGGCTGGATGGGGCTCTGAGTAACCTGGTCTAGTGGAAGGTGTCTAGGCTCATAGCAGGGGGCTTGCAACTAGACAATCTTTAAGGTTCCTTCAAACTCAAACTGCTCTATGATACTGTGATGAAATGCTGATCTCTAGCACTTCCTTTGTGTAGATGTGAGACAGGAAGAAAGACTCTTTATTGTAGTATGCAAGTTGTTGTTGACATAAAGAGAGGGACAGAGAGACCAAGTATCACTAAGAGTGGCACTTCAATGTGTTCAGAAACTGGTGAAGCTTACCTTATTGCCCTGAATTTTCTTATGTGTGTATGTTTGGCCTCCTTTAGGTGTCCTCTATTTTCTGTAGGAGAGCTTCAGAGCTACTTCAGAACCTCAGTCAAGGAATAAGAACACCTCAAGTATTTGTTGCAGATAGTGTATTTTATTAAAGTTGTTATTCTGATCAAGCTTGTCTTGAGGGCAAAGCATTGCACATTTCTAGTGAGCTACATAGACCTAACTTTGCAATTTCACTGAGGGTAGTTACACTGTGTGATCAACCTTGCTCTGGCTGCTTTGGGTGCAGAGTTTCAAAAACAAATCAAGTTTCCACTGAGGCACCTTAAATACAAATTAAAGTATGCATGATTGATCTTTATGTTACTGAATGAAGCCTTACATTTTTAGCAGTTTTGGCAAACTAGATCAGGAAAGGACAGTAGCTATTTAAGATGATGTTTTTTAGATAGGAAAAAAGGAAAAATAAGACAAACTGAGTTAGATGTGAAATACCTATTCTCCAACTGCATAAAAAACACATGCATCACAGCCTAGTGCATACGCCAAGGCTGAGACATTTGTCTGATGCAAACAGTATCAGCAAAAAATCCCGTGTTGTTAAACAAAGTCTTACCTTTCTGCTATGGATTTCCTTGGGAAATAAAAATCCTCCCCTGCGAGGTAAGCAGCTGCAGTTCCACCTCCAAAATAGGTTTTCCTCAAGAGGGGAGCAATCCTGTTGTTTACCAATAATGCTCCTAAACCAGTAGGAAATCCAAAGATTTTATAGAATGAGATGGGGATAAAGTCAGCTTGGTGAACTCCCAGGTCTAATGGAGAACTGCTTACGTACGAAGCTGCATCTAGTAGAACAAACCACTTCCCTGGTATTTTGATGGGGCAGAGTTTCCCAGATTTTATGTCCTGTATCCATGAAAGGGGATATTTGGTACCACAAAAATTGCTCTGAGCTGGGTAAGAGAATAGATGAGGTGTTGTGCAGTTTTGTTCTTCAGCTGGTAACCTGCTTTTTGCTAACAAAATTTCCTTTGGTTTTATAGGAACTGACAAGACATTCATTGAAGCAGTTATGCCCCTCATACCAACCACAGATGTGTGGCTGTCAGTTAGGTAACAAAATCGACTGCTGGGTTGCTTTGTGCCTTCAGGTATCCAAGGGAATGATTCTGCTATCAGTTTAAGTGCAGCTGTGCATCCAGATGTGAAAATGACGGTATAATCCTCAGCAGTAGTGTGAAAGTGTTGCAATATTCTGAAAAATAAGAAAACAAAAATATCCATTTATTTTCTGATTTTTCTCTTTTATTGCTGTGTGATATATTTTGGTTTTCCTCACCATAAGTTCTACTGTGACATCAGATATGAATAGAAGTAGACAAATTTTGCCAAACAGTACAATAAACTTTAACAAGGGAACCTGAATCATTTTGCCCACAAGAGACTCTTTTCAGTGTTGAAGTGAAATGTGTTTTTAAGAAGCCAATTTGCCTGGCTCCAAATAGAGTGGCCAGTCTGGTCCCTCAGTGGGATCAGAATCAAGCCTGCATATAATTAAAATTACACTGTCCTTCAGAGAGGCCAGTTTTATTTGCAAACTATGAGGGTTTTCAGTTTACAAAATATTTAGAGCAGACAGAATATGTTTCAGTTAAGATAATCTACTTAAATAGTGGGCATCCAAATTAAGGGTCACAGTATTCAACAGGGAAATCTTAGCAAACAGCTTTGCTCCTTGCTTGTTATTAACAATAGAAACAGAAGGCAGTAAGAAGCAACACACATTTTCATGGGCCTTATGCACATAAGGCTGTAATCTCTGTACTCCACAAAGATAGCCCAAACCAGAAGAAATTTAATGTTTTCCAATGAGCCAGACTATGAAAAGCAAACTAGTCTCTGGAGGCATGTCTGTTCTACACGTTCTTTGATGTCTTGACAGCACCTTGTTGGCTCTAAACTACCTTTTGTGAACACCCTCTAACACAAGTTGTGGTACCCATGCTAGGTTGTGCATCTACTGCAGTTTTGCAATGTGCAAGATGAGTCTTTTCAGAGGCTGAGGAATAGCTTCAGTTCAGCCACCTTTCTTACCTTTTTCACCTGATCGACTTTCTCTGAATTAACTTTATATAAACTCCTACTAATATAAACAGAAAATGTAACAAATATCTGAGAGACATCAGCTTCAGTGAATGGAGCAGAGCAAAGAAAATTGAACCAGAGCATACACCTTACTGCTCAGAAATGCTCTCCAAGCAGCTGGCATTCCTAATCTGTGGAATTCCAAGATACAGATCAGCATTGAGAGTCTATGAACTCTGGTTTCCAATGTGTCTCATTAAAAGTTTGTATGTTTTATACAACAGGATATTCCCTTGCCAGAAAAGCATAAAATGAAGATAGAGGTGCATTTAAATATAAGTTGCACAAAAGATTATGTGATAAAGTCAAGCTAAAAGTCCTGAAACATAGGACAGTGGGGAAATTCCTTAAAATTTTATTCATCTAGTCTGAAACACAAATGCTACAGGCAAAGGGTTTTAGAGCTGGGTGGTTGGTGCAGCAGTCAAATATTGAACACTGAAAATGAAACAATTGCAATGGCTTTGATGATTTGCAATAAAAACCTACCCTAAAAAGGCCCATTGAAATTATATAATGAATTGTTTTCTCACTTGAACAAAACTCTTATGGCTTTGGAAATACAGAATGCAACAGATGGATTCAGAGGTCCAAATGAGCCTTGACTTTCTTCAGAACTTAAATTTTTGAAAGCTGATGCAAATAGTAGGTATTTTATGTCTTCTGTAATTTAAGAAAGAACTGCAACTCTTATGATTAAGTAGGTCATGGATTTAAGCTTTAAACATTCCAAGAAAATATTTGAAAGAATTCATAAGCATCTTTCTGAAACAGACTTTCCAGGGGATAGTTGCTGCAAGCATATACAGCTCCGGACATAATTTTTAAAGACCATCTTCACAAACTTTTCCATTAGAGTTTAGAAACCCTGTTAGGGCTGAAGATAGGAACAATCACAGATGTTTTTGTATTGGGTATTGAGCTGACAACCTGCCTCATCCATGGCCGTGACCTGCTCTCTCTGATCACTGAATCACTCCTATTTCCCCTGCACAGAGCTGTGCAGCCTTTCCTTCCACCGCCTGCTTTACATCCTGAAACACGTGTTTGTGTCTTATAGGACGCCTGAGTGAAGGAATCTGAAACCCTTAACCCAGCTGGCTCCAGGGTTAACACTCAGAACCATGCCCTGAATTTCAGTCCTGATATCATTCTGACTTTATTCTTTCCTTGCATTTACCTAGACGCAGAGTGGTGGAAAGCAGAAAAAGCAAGAGTCCTAATTTCATCTTCAGGGACAGAGAAGGAAAGCATTATACCTCTGTTTCTAGGGGAAAGGAATGGTGGAAAGTGGATTAGAAAGGAGGATGGGTCTTTGTGGTTATAGGCATAATTTTTGTATGCTCTACAGTCATATAGGATAGATTTTGATACAAACAAAATTGCAAAAAGGTTCAATTTCAAGAAAAAGCAACAACAATAAAGTATCCAAATCGGTCTATTTTTCCTCTGTGAGCTGTAGGACAAGCTACATATTCACATGTATATGCACGCACAGAATATATCTTGAGCTAAAAAATTTGGTGATAGGAGCAAATTCTTAATATATAACATCTTTTCATATGAGTGAGCTGACAAGAGCAACAACAAAAAGCAAGCCGAAAGCTATTATCAACTCTGCTCCTTTTTTACTCTCTATAATTTCTTTGTTCTCCTCCCCACTCAGCCTCTTTGTGCCACACAGTCTCAGTGCAAGGTGAGATACACTGGGTAAAAACCAAACTTTTGGATAAGAATAGCACCTGGAGTTCTCCATTGGAATTGTACTTGCTTACCACAGTATTTAATTTGACCAAAAGACACTGTTAAATGACTATAACTGGAATGCAAAAATGGTGGAATGGGATTTAATAATGGGATGCTGTCATCCAACCATGAATATCAGAGCCAGTGAGTATTTTTATTAAACATTTTTAGAATTCTACAAAACAATAAATACTATTTTGGATTGTTTAGGCTCACAAATAGTGACGGCTCTATGTTTAATTCATAAATGAGTGAGACAAAGCTCATTGGTATTTTAACTGCATTTAATTTTAATTCATTCAAATTCAGAAATAGCAGAACAGTTCTGAAATAAAATCTCTGACACAACACTGATGTATTATCTATTCAGTTCAGCACCAGAAACTGACTTTCACATAAAAACCCCAAGCTTTATGGTTAATTTTCAGAAGACTCCAAATAAATTAGTGGCCTTTTTTTGAAGCCATTGAAGTTTGTAGAGCTAGAGAAACAACCAACTTATATTCCTAATTTACTTAGATAGGAAATAGATTCTTTTGTGAGTCAAATTAGCTACCTATTGCATTTTGAGTCTCCAAACACCTTTTAAAATTGCTATGACTCCAGTCCTTGAAAAAGAGGTGGAATTTTTAAGGTCAGTCTTACATTTTGGTTGAACTATTTCTAACCTTGAAAAGGAAAATAAATAAATCAAGCAATAGCCACTGATTTCAGGGAATTTTCTTCTCCAGAATAAGGTTTATGATAGAATACCAGAAACTCCTGAACTAGAGCAGCACTGCCATAAAAAAATCGGAGTACTTAGGGATAGAAAACAGCAATACATCTCAATGACTTCTGCAGCCCACAGCCCTACATCCTCTGTTTTGACATGGACATTCCAAAGCACTGACTATTACACACAAATTCCTAACGCTGTCTGTCTTTGTGCAAGACATACCCCATTACAGTGAAATGCAGCACACCTTTATTACACTCCAGGAAGATTTATAGCCATATATAAGGTCGCCATTGGCAGCAGGACTAAAGACTTGCAGTAGAAAACTGATAACTTGATCTACTACAGCTGACAGCTACAAAGAGCGGTAGCATTTTATAGTATTACAAATTCTCACTTCTCAAAGGACTCTTTAGAAGAAAGGACTCAGAGGGTAATTGTTTCATTAAACATATGGATACAACTGTGCCATCACTTGCAAGGTGGGAGAAAGGCTGAGGAACCAGTTCCTTTCAGTCAGGCTTGCAAGGTGAGGGAGGAAGCTGCAAGCTGCATCCTTGCAGGACACTGAAGGCCTGCCACGAGCAGCCACCTCTTCTCCTTGTCCTCTCAACATCCCCAGGAGCACAGATCATGACATGGATCATGCAACCTTTTCAGAGAGAAGGCACTGAAAATGCCCTCACTTGACCACATTTCCTTGTGCATGTTTGTATACTGAGACCTCTCTGTTAGCTGGTGTTTAATCATTTTTATAAGTTGCCAGGAGACTTTTGTATCTTTGTGACAACAGCTGAGCAAAATGCCTTTCCACTTCAAAGTTAACACTGGCAAAGAAAGTCAATTTTCAACCCAACCAAGCCTGCTGTCTCATTTTATACACTTAATACACACAAAATTAGTAATGAGTTTTATACATAAAGATTTCTATAATCAAGTCATATATTTAGAGGGAACAGTCACATTATCTAACTTACCCAATCCAAAAGCTTGAACTAATAGTTTAATTGGAACTATCACTCTACAGTGCCTCTCTGCAGAAGGTAAAGGATATTATCTATTTGTTCAGCTACCTTAGGGATACTGTGACACCCAAAGTTGGAGAAAGTTTGGAGAGAGATGCTCTCCAAAGCTGCTGCCTGGCTGCCCTTCCCTCATGCAAGAAGCCCCATGTTCCTCCTTTCCATCAGCTCTTTGCACCTCTCAGCAGATCAGTAGCAAACAGACTTACTCCCATACCACTTCCATTACAGCCTTTCAAAATTCAGCTGATTGACATAGCTTTTCTTCCATGCTGCTAGGCTTAAAATGCTTCAAAATATGTTTTACATCAATTTCTTTCTATTCAATTCTATTCTGCTTTTACCTGTTTTACCTTTTGAAATCAGCTGTAAAATGCTGAAAAGCAACTTATATTGCTAGGTTTTCTTTCCTCCATACTTTAATTTCAATTGGTGCAAACATTTCTGCGTCTAGTTGGAAAGACCAAAATATGGTCAAGGAGTTTGTAGTTTATATGCTTTATATCCGTATTCACAATTTTACTTAGATTGTATGAGTTTTCATAAATATCATGAGTACAGTGATTCTCCAGTCAGTAGCTGATCTATATAAAAAACCCTTATAAAAATTGAAGTATGGCCATTGTTACAGGAGATTCAGATTCAAAGACAGAAACATAGTTACCTATTCAAGTTTAGGTAGCACTTCATAAGGGAAACTTTTCAGAGGCACATTTCCATCTAATTTTTTTTTTATTTTACCATTTTTTCAGTGTCAGGCTGCCCAGATTTACAAATCCAGTTTTACACTTGTATTGAGAGCCTTAGAAATACCACATAGTTTTTGGGAACTCTGAAAAGATGTACCATGCTGTTGTTTAATGAATAGGTTTTGTAAGAATGAAATTAAAAATTACTTCAGAGTCAGAAAATATTTTACTTTTGTTTAATTTTGTTTAAATGTAACTTTTTTTAAAAAAATTAAATTCTGCAACTGGCATTTTAATCCTTTCTGCACAGAAGTGCAAGTCAAAGTAGAAACAGTGGCTGAATCTACATTTCTGGGTAACAGTGTTATAACATTTTCCACTTATTAATCAAGAGTCAGATCCAGCTATCCAAGCAACCAATGGAAAAACTCCCACCAACTTTAGTGTGAGTTCCTAAGGTCTTGTAAACTGCTGTGGCTGTTACAGAGCAGGGCCCACCCCTGCTTTCAGGCATAACTTCATGTGCAGCAGCAGTTCTAAACACGTTTTTCTCTCCACATATACAGAGAGAAAAGGAAAAGAAGATGTGGCTATCCTCATTCAAGCCAGCACAGAAAGATACCATAGAAAAGGGTATACTTCTTAACATATGACCCAAATTTTCTTTAATTTCTGTTGATGAGAGAAGTGACATATTACATCTATATCCATGAAGGGAATGTTCCAGTTTACAAATTAAAAAGACAGGCTTTCTGTGTATGAAATATTTTATATCTTATTTCATAAAGACAAGGTCTATTCAATCTAGTATGTCACAGCACTGAGTTATATTCTCATTGTCAATTCCCAATTCAAACAAAAGCAAACTAAAACCTATAAATGCTTTAAAGAATCAAATATATTCAAGCAAGAAAAAATTTACCTAACCTGTCTCCCTTCAGCAAAACATAACTAAATGAAAAAAGGCCCTTGTAAAGTTTTATTTTGGGGGTTTTTGTTTGGTTTGTTTCTTTTTTTTTCTTAATGCAATGTTTCCATCAGAAATATATATCATCTCATCTCCAACCTGGGCAGCTAATCCAGTGGAGATCCACCAGATTGAAGGATTTGCCCATGGATTAATACCAGCATGAGAAAGAGTGGGATAAATAATCTTTTACAGTTCTCTTTCAAAGTTTCCTCAGTCAGTCCCCTTTTCTGTTTCTGTGTCCTTTCTCATACTGACAATGCACAAATTTAAATTTTTCAGAGCACATGCTAACTGTGAAACAGCTGCACACTGCCTTGTTTATCCTCAGTAGTTACATACACATAAACTTCTTTTCTGACCATTTTACTTGAAAGGCACTCATTCTGAATGCAGTTTCTTTCCATTACTGCTTGCACAAGAGTGATTAGGATCTTACCCATTGACATGACTGTTGTTTATTTGCTCCCTGGAGACAAAATAAATGATTAGATGGAATGCACCTCTTAAGTTCCACTTGGCACGAGCAGGTAATGGAAAAATCCCCCTCTTCTATGGGAAAGCATTACTTTCCTTGGGCATTCCCACTTACCATCTGAATTGAAGCATTATAATCCCTTACACTTATTCCCCTGCCCAGTTCACTGGAGACACACTGTGGAAATGCCCATTTGTTTACAAAGGGTCACTGTCAGTCCTCACCAAACAAATCCCCTCTCCAGCTCCGCCAAGCTGGCAGCTCAGCAGAATGCCTGGAGTTTCCCTTGCACAACAGCTTTAGAGGAGCAGAGGCTCTTTAATGGCCACAAAACATCTTCCTGCAGGAAAAGATGCTTTGATGAACAAAGCCTAGGAGGAGCACACACCCTGACTGAGAGGTGTTGACCCTCATTACTCATTTCAAAGTGAACATCCAGAAGGTGTTCAGTGTCACACCTGGCACACTGGCAGATACAAATAAAGGTGGTATTATGGCTCTGCATGTAATCAAAAGAGCAAAACAGTCAGGAGGACTCTTAAAATCCACAAAATCCAATGCTGCAAGCATCCTGTTGGTACAGTTTGTTCTAACATACAACTATAACTCCTCTCACTGACAGAAGTCTCTAATGCCTGTAACTTTCTCAATGTGGCAGAAACCCCTGGGTAACGGTTTTCTTTGAAATTAACTGTTATTTTTCCGTGTAGAGAGGGACGATCAATAGCTACATGATTTTAAAACCACTTTGTGGATATTTTTTCTGAGTAAGATCAGCCAGATCTGTTTACTTCAGTACTTGAACAAGTGCCAAAGATTTGTAAAAACACCCATGAAAACCTAGTGTTTTATCAGTTATAACACAAATGATTCTGAAAATTTATATCATAGGTTCTTTAAAGGAAAATTCACCACCTAGTATTCAAGTAATCAGGAAAGAAATGTAAAAAAAAACCCCATATTTTAGGCAACCATTTAAGAACTAGCCATAAACATCAAGCAGGTCTTGAAAGAAACATTTCAAACTGTATCTGCAAAAACTAATTAACAAATTGAAAAACTAGAAATTAAAACAAATCAGTTTTTAAAGCATTCACGTCTTAAAACTCAAGCTATTTCTGCAGCAATTCTTAGGAGTCACTAGGAGGAAGCAAAGTTAAAAACAAACATGGGAAGGTTTTGGGCACGGACTAGCATATCACCTCAGTTGGTGCCTAGGCAATTCCAGCACAAGATGTTTTCAATATAGTATTTTCCACATAAGTTACACTAAACACCTAAAGTCACTGTATTTTCCTCTTACCTAGCACAGACTGTAAGTTTTACATTTAGGCATCCCCTGAATAGAAATGAACAGAACAAGATTTGCTTCAAGGGTGAACACTTGAGACAGCACCATACCAGCCAGAAGTGTCCTTTCTACCATGAGTATGTGCAATCCTATTCACAGGCTACAGGAACAAATTAAAGTGTATGAATAAGGAAATTCGTATCACCCTGAGGCATCTACACTGGTGGACACCAGGGCAAATCCCTCTTTAGAGCCACCCAAAGACCACAGGCTCTGCATCAAGAAGCTCACCTGACCTAAGCAAGAGTTCTGCTTTAGGCTAAGGCATCTCACTCCAGACATGTCCAAATCCTTCCACTGCATGCCAAAGGCGTCCAAATACCTTGTGCACTACACACAGCTATGCTCATCCAGCTTAACCTCAGCATCTTTGGAGTGCAAACATCCCTCTTCCCAATCTTACTTAGCAAGTTCTGATCTCTGACCTTTCCACATGTTCTGAGCTCCTGCTGGGAGACTCAGTGTTGCAGTGTCAAATTAATGCTGCTATAATGCCAGCAAGCATCACTGCCATGAGGCCTGCCTACATGCCACAGAGATATCTGCTGGTAACTGGTCAGAAGTTACTACACATTTTCTTTTCTGATTCTCAGAAACTGGAGCATAACACTTGGGTATTTTCAGCAGCATAACAAATAAAAATTTGTAAAGGTTGTTCCAGAAAAAAAAAGAAATCCCACTTAGGTGTTCTGATGGCTCCACACTCTCAAGTTTTTACAGTGACTAACCTTTTAAGCAACATCAGATAGGAAATGAAATATTCCTTATGGTGCTAAGAAAACTTAATAAGCTAGCCTTTTTTTTTTCCTTAAATAACATACCATTGCTCCCAATTTTTTTAAACATTATTCTTTGTTTAACTTTTATTTAGTGGAATTTGTTTCCAGATGAGATTTGGCCTTTAAACTGTGTACTTCTGTGATCTTTTCAGCCATGGTGGCTTGTTTTATCTTTTGTAGTAGTTTTGTAGCCATTTAAAAAACTACAGCAATTTTTTTCCTGAAACAGTGTCACATACCCTAGAAACTGACACTGGCCAATCCCTTTTCCCTGTAGGTACCAGAGAATGGACATGTGACAACGAGTCCATAACCTGTTTACAAAATGGATTTCCTATCAAGTAAGCTTGACTTATTTTAGACTGTAAGGCATGTGTAACAAAGTATAGCTGCAAAAGCAAATCCCAGCAGCTCTCACACCCTCCAGCAACAGTTAGGTTTATTCTCTGGTGTGGGACTCCAGCACAGACATACGATCACTGAATCTGCCATAACTTATTTAGTCTTTTTGGGGTGGTATTGTCAGGGACTAAGAAAGGTTTGAAAGGCAGGAGGAGAGCAATTGTATAGACAAGCCTGTGCAACTCCCATGTACCAGGGCTTCTCTACACCTGCTCCAAGCAAGTCCATCCCTGAGCCATCCTGAGTGCCAGGGATCTAAGCACAACAGTTGTGACAAGGTGTGTGGGTCCCAAGCACTCTCACATGGCTAACAACCTTCTTCCACCATCTTCCTTTGGAAGGTTGAGGAGTCAATCACTCTGACTCGTGGTTATCAGAAAATGGATATGCTTGAGTCTGTAGACTGTGAGGAATATAGCTGACTACATCCCTGGCAGGATGTGCCACCTGGAAGACATCTTCCTGAGATGAGATCTATCTAATGGTTTCTACTCCAATTCCTGTTCCAAAACAAGGCCTTGATCATAATCTTGAAACATATCAACTGCAAATAAAGTATGATCACATCAGGGGTCACACATGCATTGCCACTTCTTTAATTTTAATATGTTTCTCTGAAGTAATTGCAAAACACAAGCTGAAAGGAAACAAAGATAAAATATTTTCATGCCCAAATGAGTCAACTACATAGAATGTACCCACAGTGGTGATAAAGTACTCTGATTCCAAATATCCAGAAGCTCAAAAACTGACTGTTTCCAGTACAACCTCTTGGAACCACCTCTACTGACTACAAAAAATCATCAGACCCCCTGTCAGGGCCTTCTTGCTCAAAAGGAAAAACGGAATTATGAAGAAAGGATAATTTTTTGCAATTCATAAAAGGCCTCTACAGTGAGTTCACATTTACTTGCAAAATACTTAGGCCCAGAACTTTGGAGGTACTCAGGTACTTAAGAGGGAATTATATGATTTTGTGAATCTGGGTCTCAGTTACTATGTTGACAGGAAGCATGGTAAATGCTCACACACATATAGGCCTTATTTCATCAAGGGTAGCTTTTCAAGTACTGTGCTTTTGTCTGGAAATTACTTTAGATCAATATGTTAATCTGAAACCACCCCAGTCTGCTTTCAAAATCCAGAGGACTTACCTAAATCTATTTATGTATTTCATCAGTATTTTACTTTACATGGCATAGGTATCCCAGCAAATCAGACAAATCCTCAAAAGCAGTCTGTAGTTCACTTTGTTGTGGGGGAAAAGCCACAAGAGTGAAGCCTGGAAGATAGCTGGGCACCATTTATTTGCCATTAGTTTTTCATGTGCTCTGATGTCCCACTTCAACAGCGTAGCTCTGATTCTGCTTCCTAGGAAGAGTGTTGAAGCATTTTACACAAGGCTGCAAAAACTTCCTTAAGGGCAGTGACAATAATATGAAGAGCACAGACAGCAAGTCTTGGCACATGAACTCCTGAAACCTGCAAGGCTCACACTTTGGTAAAACACCGGACTATCTAATCACTTGTGAGTTAGAAATAACACAGAATCACAAATTCTTAATGGAACCATCTTGGTGACCATAATTACAGAAATGCTCAAGAGTGAAAGACTTTTTTCTGCTTTTTTGTTGAGCTGACCAAAGGATTCTTGATCTTAGCGTGCCCTTGCTGTATGCTGTTGCTACTGAACCACATTCTTGTGTTGGCTCAGACAGCCCCAAGATTTCCCAGAAACTATGAATGGATGTTTTTTCATATGGGAAACATAATTTCTGCCTGTCAAGGCTCTCTTCATTCACCTTAAATCCTGACAATTGAGCTTCCAGTGCTCCTGGCAGCTGACAGAGAAACTGTTTGACACATGATGGATGCAACAAGGCATAAATGGCTGTTGAGGGATAGCCTTAAAACAAAGCTGGTGGCAATCTACAACATCAGGAGAAAAGGAACAATAAACGTATTTTAAGGAGCTCACAAGTGACATTTTTAGAATCATAAAATGAAAGCAGCTTACAGGAAACTTAAAACCCATAGGATCATAAAACCTCCATATAAAAGCCATTGCTTTATTAATTGAAGAGAAATTATGAATAAAGCTCAGGAAACAGATGTTGCATATGTGAGAGAGAGCTAAGAGAAGTATTTTGTGACTTGCTGCAATTCTTCCCATCTTTTCTGAGGATCATTCTGTTAAAACCAAGATGGACATGACAATTCTAAACTGAAACTAATGCTGTTGGAAGTGTCCCATTAGCTGATCCTGATATAAATTAAAGACACTATTGATTAGAAAATTAATGCCAGAAGATGCATATGAAATAACCCTTCCTTTTTGAAAATCTCAATAAATAAAAAGTGACTAAAAACAAGTACTAACAGCCACAATTTCATATAATCCTTCTACATTTCAATCTCATCTTGTAGAGCTTCTAAGCAGAAAATCTGAGTCAGAAAATGTAGTGGCTGCCCTGAATTTCTCTTATTTGTCACTATCTAGCCTCTAGGAGGTAGAAACATGACCCAGGAGGCCAGGAAATCGAGATGCGAGATGGTCGATTCATACATGGAAATACACATCCCATGTTGCCTATATTCTGGAAACATTCTGAAATCAAATTCATCACTGCAACCCCAGTGGAGCCACTTATAACAAGGAGTAATACTTAGGAACCTATTTATGGCATTCAAAGTGTGCCACCCTACATAGCAAAGCCACCAAAAAAAAAAAAAGAAAAAAAAAGAAAAAAAAAAAAAAAAAAAAAAAAAAATCAAACAGGTCAGGGAGAGATTCCCAAAATGAGCAGAGGACTACTCATGCACATGGGATATTGCCATGCACAAGATGACACACCATGCTCAGCTAAAACAAAACACTCGGCATCTTGTGGGAAAAGAGCCACAGATCACACCTTCAGAACAGTGATTAAGTTGATTTTTTAAGTTCAAGCTTCTTTACAGAACAAAAGCAGAAAAAACTCAACAACACCAGATGGGAAAACGTCAGCATGTTTGACTTCTTTTAAGTGCTATTTTAAATGGGATGATTAAAAGTTTAGAACATTTGCAAAAATTCCTCTTTCCTATTCCAGGTATCAGTAACCTTTAAAAAAATCCAAAGTAAAGTAATGTGTTGCAGCTGGCAACTGAAATCTGCACTGTATCCTTTCACCACTCGAGCTGACACCATGTGTTGAGCTAGAAAAGCAGAAATACCCATTCTTAAATACATGCAGATACACTGAAACTGTCTTATTCAAATTTGGATAATTTCACAGTACTGCCCATGTTCATGCACTGCCAAGAGATTTGTTCCTCACTACATGATTTCCTAGTTTTGTTGTTGTTCAAGGAAGGGATTAATTATTCTTATTTTCATCAGTAAATGTCATTTTAGCAGAATTAATGGTTGTAACAATGATAAAATTCTTGTCAATGTATGCAGGTGTAGGGCCATGTGCTGTTACATGCTCACAGTTGCATAAAAGGAAGCCCTCTACCCTTGATTACATTTCAAGGTAAAGTATGGTCTAGAGTTATTGCTACTGGGATCCAAAAGTTCTGAAAGTATACTGTCCTGGGTTGACAGTGCTCTCTATCCCATAATCCCATATCGTGGACACCCTTGTTATGTCTAAGACGGTGTTCCGTCCCCTTTAGGGGGGGCGGGCACTGGCCTGCTGGGCTGGCTCCGCTTTGCTTGGCTTTGGCTTCTGCTTCTAGGCGCTCGCTGTCTTGCAATTTTCTGCTAGTTTCTTGCCCTTTCGTTCTTTTGTTTTTTCTTCCTTTCTTTCTGCCGCCTCTGTGCTCTGTTTGTTTTTTTTTTCCCTTTTCCTCTTCTTCCTTTCCCCCCCCCCCCCCCCCCTTTAAGATTTAGGACCGGCACCCGGAGCTGATCTGGCTGGAGGAGTCCGAGGAAGATCGCCGGGGCTTGTAAGAGAAGCTGCGCGCCCCTCCCCTCACAGTAACCTGAGCTTTTTCTGTTCTTTTTTTTTTTCCCTTGTGTCGGGGGGTGTTTATTCATTTGTTAATAAACCGGTTTTTTCCACTTTGTGTTCAAGAGACTCCTTCCCAAACCCAGGGTTGGGGGGAGGGGTGGTAGAGGTTTTGTTATTAGGGGATTCCTTGGAGGTTTTCCCCTAATTCAACCCAAACCAGAACATATTTTGGTGCGTTGGCCCGGGAACCCGAGTCAAAGAAAGTGGAAAAAACCTTAATAATAATACTGGTGATTCTAATTGTTTGGTGGGTGTATCAGGATGCTTTTTTCTGGACTCGTAATGGCAGTCGGGGTGAAAGCCTGTCAATATTTCTGGTCTCTAGGGTTTTTTGAGGTTTTATTACCTCTGTGGTGTCTAGGGTTATTTCCTTACCCGGAGATAGCTTTAGCATTTCTTCTTATACGTAACTTATGTTGCCGTGGGGCACTAACCAGAATATTGACCGGGCTCGGATTGTTTGTGATTGTTTACAAGAAGGTTGTAAATATGTTTGATGATTCGTTGTTATGGTTGGGCACTCAGTTTGTTAGGGGAGAAGCAGGGGAAGAGGTTTTTCAGCCTCTGTTTTCCCTCTTCTCCTTTGAATTGTTTATATCTTTATTAGGAAATGTTCAGTTTCCCCTGAGTGTCAAAGAGACCATCTTTCTGACATTTAATTTAATAAGCATTCTCTATATTGTCTGCAGTTTATATAAATTGAAAGCTGAGATTTCCAAAGGGGCTAATGAGACTTCTGAGTTACCAGCAAACCCAAGTAGGAGAAATCTTGAGTGGAGTGGGAAATGGGAAGATATGGGCCAAATTTTAAAGGAATTTTCTGACCCTATAGCCTGGGACTTTCCATCTGAACAAATTCAGAACCCAGCTGAGGTGGCTAAGTATTTGAAAGAGAGGTGCCAGGGTAATACCAAGGAGAAAAGGATTATTACAGTGAGCTGGGCCCTGGCATATGTTTATCGCACTCTCTTAGATACTGAAGGGCAGCAGACAGAAAACAGGGAACAGGGAGATAAGCTAGTTACTATCCCAATTACTCAGGCTGCAGCTAGTATCCCAGGCCCCAGGCCAGTAGTCGAATCAGACAGCAGGGCTCAACCGAGGGCTGTTGCTGCTAATAGAAGAGGCGGAAAGTGTACAACTAAGACAGATCGCAAGGTGGAGGATGATGATGATAATCCAGGAGAAGGACCTTCACCAAAATCAGAAACTACATCGAGGGGTGTAGATTCTGGAGCCAATATTGATTCATTTTCCCTAAAGGACCTTCGAGGCCTGAGAAAAGATTACAGACGACAACCTGACGAATCTATAATAAGTTGGTTAGTCCGCCTTTGGGATGCTGCAGGGGAGGCTACAGTTCTGGATGGCACGGAAGCGAGGCATTTGGGATCTCTGTCGCTAGACCCTGTTATTGATCAGGGCATGATGAGGGAGGCTAGCCCTCACAGCCTCTGGGAACGGATTCTGGACGGTGTAGCACAAAGATACCTGTGTGCAGATGATCTTTATTTGCAGCAGACACAGTGGAGGACCATAGAACAGGGGATCCAACGTCTGAGAGAGATGGCAGTAGCAGAGCTTATTTTTTCAGATGACGTAACAACTAGGAATCCAGACCTGGTAGCATGTACCCCTGTAATGTGGAGGAAACTTGTGCGACTTGGGCCATCTGAATACGCCTCTGCCCTAGCAATAATGAAGCGAGAGGAGACAGATGAGACTGTGCTCGATATGGCGAAAAAGCTTCGAGCATATGCTGATGCTGTACATGGCCCAACTCATGCCAGAATTGCAGCTGTGGAAACACGACTGCAGAAATTAGAGGACAAGATAGAGGAGAATCATAGGAAACTCAGGGAAGAGATTAAGGAGGACTTCCTCCAAATCTCGGCTGTGCAAATTAGAGGCCCTGGTATCCAACGCAGGCGCTCCTTTGATGGGGAGAGAAGGTACACCCCACGAGCTGAGTTGTGGTTCTTCTTGCGTGAATCTGGAGAAAACATGAGGAGATGGGATGGAAAGCCCACTGCTGCTCTGGCACAACGGGTACGTAATTTGAAGGAAGGTAGGATTCAAAGAGGAAGTCTCACTAAACAGAGAGCAGCTCCAGTTATTCGCAGCCAGGATGTCAAGTATGATGTCGATGATGACATGTCCGATCCCCTTGAAGGAACCTCTAAGACATATACCCCAGGGAAGAAGGATAACCATGCTTAGAGGGGCCCTGCCTCTAGCCAGGTAGAGGTTAGGGAAAATCGTGTGTTTTGGACTGTGTGGGTTCGTTGGCCTGGCACATTGAAGCCACAAGACTATAAGGCTTTGGTTGACACTGGCTCGCAGTGTACCTTGATCCCCTCGAGATGTGTAGGGGCAGAATCGATTTCTATTGCTGGTGTGACTGGGGGATCACAGGACTATACATTAGTGGAGGCAGATGTGAGCCTGACTAAGAATGAGTGGAAGAAACACCCTATTGCGACCGGCCCAGAGGCCCCATGCATCTTGGGCATAGATTACCTCCGGAGTGGGTATTTTAAAGACCCGAAAGGGTTCAGGTGGGCCTTTGGAGTAGCGACTGTGATGGCAGAAAGTATTCGACAGTTGAACACCTTGCCTGGACTGTCCGAGAACCCAATCACCGTAGGACTTATGAAGGGAGAAGAACAAGTAGTACCAATTGCCACTTCAATAGTGCATCGGCGGCAATATAGAACCACTCGAGATGCTGTGATTCCCATCCATAAGATGATTCGAGAGCTGGAAAGCCAAGGGGTGGTCAGCAAAACCCACTCACCCTTTAATAGCCCCATCTGGCCGGTGCGGAAATCTGATGGAGAATGGAGATTGACTGTGGATTATCGTGCCTTGAATGAAGTGACCCCACCTCTGAGTGCAGCCGTACCAGACATGCTGGAACTGCAGTATGAGCTGGAGTCCAAGGCAGCGAAGTGGTACGCCACTATCGATATTGCAAACGCATTCTTCTCTATTCCTCTGGCAGCCGAATGCCGGCCTCAGTTCGCCTTCACATGGAGGGGAGTGCAGTACACCTGGAACAGACTGCCCCAGGGGTGGAAACACAGCCCCACCATCTGCCATGGGCTGATCCAGGCCACACTAGAAAAGGATAAGGCCCCAGAACATCTACAATATATTGATGATATCATTGTGTGGGGAGACACAGCAACAGAAGTGTTCGAAAAGGGAGAGAAAATCATCCAAATTCTCCTGGAAGCCGGCTTTGCTGTTAAGAAAAGTAAAGTTAAGGGACCTGCTCGAGAGATCCAGTTCCTAGGAGTGAAGTGGCAAGATGGACGGCGTCAGATTCCTACGGACGTTATTAACAAAATTACAGCTATGTCCCCTCCAACGGATAAGAAGGAAACACAAGCTTTCTTAGGTGCCATAGGTTTCTGGAGGATGCACATTCCGGAATACAGTCAGATTGTGAGGCCCCTTCATCTGGTTACCCGCAAGAAGAACGATTTCTATTGGGGTCCTGAGCAGCAGCAAGCTTTCACCCAGATCAAGCAGGAGATTGCTCATGCTGTAGCCCTCGGCCCAGTCAGAACGGGACCAGATGTGAAGAATGTGCTCTACTCTGCAGCTGGGAGTCATGGTCTGTCCTGGAGCCTTTGGCAAAAGGTACCTGGTGAGACCCGAGGCCGACCACTGGGATTTTGGAGTCGGAGCTACAGGGGGTCTGAAGATAACTACACCCCAACGGAAAAGGAAATCTTGGCCGCCTATGAGGGAATCCAAGCTGCTTCAGAGGTGATCGGTACGGAAGCACCACTGCTCCTGGCACCCCGACTACCAGTGCTAGGGTGGATGTTTAGAGGAAAGGTTCCCTCCACCCACCATGCCACCAGTGCTACCTGGAGCAAGTGGATTGCCCTCATTACACAACGTGCCCGAGTTGGGAAACTGAATCGCCCTGGAATTTTGGAAGTAATCACGAACTGGCCTGAAGGTGAAAGTTTCAGCGTCGCAGATGAAGAACAAGAACCAGTGACTCGGGTTGAGGAAGCTCCGCCATACAACCAGCTGCCGGCAGAGGAAGCACGTTATGCTTTATTCACCGATGGTTCCTGCCGCGTCATAGGGATGAGTCGGAGGTGGAAAGCAGCTGTATGGAGCCCCACACGACTGGTCGCAGAGGCCACTGAAGGAGAGGGTGGATCCAGTCAATTTGCTGAACTCAAAGCCATTCAACTGGCCCTAGATATTGCAGAAAGAGAGAAATGGCCAAGGCTCTATCTGTATACTGATTCTTGGATGGTAGCCAACACTCTGTGGGGATGGCTGAAGAAATGGAAAGAGGCCAACTGGCAGCGTAGAGGAAAACCCATTTGGGCTGCTGACGAGTGGAAAGATATTGCTGCCCGGTTAGAGAAACTACCGGTGAAGATTCGCCATGTAGATGCCCATGTCCCCAGAAGTAAAGCTAATGAGGAGCAGCAAAACAATCAGCGGGTAGATCAAGCTGCAAAAATAGGAGAGTTGAAGATAGACCTAGACTGGGAGCACAAGGGAGAGTTGTTCCTAGCACGATGGGCCCATGATGCCTCAGGTCACCAAGGTAGGGATGCCACCTATAAGTGGGCACGAGACCGAGGGGTGGATCTAACCATGGACAGCATTTCTCAGGTTATCCATGACTGTGAGACGTGCGCTGCCATTAAACAAGCCAAGCGGATGAAGCCCCTCTGGTATGGAGGGCGGTGGTCTAAGTACAAGTATGGGGAGGCCTGGCAGATTGATTACATCACACTGCCTCAAACCCGCCAAGGCAAGCGCCATGTGCTGACCATGGTAGAAGCCACCACGGGATGGTTGGAAACCTACCCTGTGTCTCATGCTACAGCCCGCAATACTATTCTGGGCCTTGAAAAGCAGGTCCTTTGGAGGCACGGTACTCCCGAGAGAATTGAGTCAGACAACGGGACTCATTTTAAAAATAATCTTATTAAAACCTGGGCGAGGGAACATGGCATTGAATGGGTGTACCATATCCCCTACCATGCACCAGCTGCAGGTAAAGTGGAGAGGTACAATGGGTTGTTAAAAACCACCCTGAAAGCATTGGGTGGGGGGTCCTTAAAAAACTGGGAACAGCATTTAGCGAAGGCCACCTGGCTAGTTAACACCCGAGGTTCTACCAACCGAGCGGGTCCTGCTCAGTCCCAACTCCTTAATATAGTAGATGGAGATAAAGCTCCAGTGGCCCATGTTAGAGGTTTGTTGGGAAAGACAGTATGGATCAACCCTGCCTCGAGTACAGACAAACCCATCCGTGGAATTGTCTCTGCTCAAGGACCAGGTTATACGTGGTGGATAATGCAGAAAGATGGAACAACACGATGTGTACCTCAGGGAGACCTGAATGTGGGGTGAAACAGAAGGAAACGTGTAAGTGTCAAAGGTTTGAGCAAGTAAGATGAATGGAAATGTGTAAGTGTCAAGGGTCTGAGTAAGTGAGATGGAAGTTTTTTATTGTGTGTCCACGATATGGGATAAGGGGTGGAATGTCCTGGGTTGACAGTGCTCTCTATCCCATAATCCCATATCGTGGACACCCTTGTTATGTCTAAGACGGTGTTCCGTCCCCTTTAGGGGGGGCGGGCACTGGCCTGCTGGGCTGGCTCCGCTTTGCTTGGCTTTGGCTTCTGCTTCTAGGCGCTCGCTGTCTTGCAATTTTCTGCTAGTTTCTTGCCCTTTCGTTCTTTTGTTTTTTCTTCCTTTCTTTCTGCCGCCTCTGTGCTCTGTTTGTTTTTTTTTTCCCTTTTCCTCTTCTTCCTTTCCCCCCCCCCCCCCCCCCTTTAAGATTTAGGACCGGCACCCGGAGCTGATCTGGCTGGAGGAGTCCGAGGAAGATCGCCGGGGCTTGTAAGAGAAGCTGCGCGCCCCTCCCCTCACAGTAACCTGAGCTTTTTCTGTTCTTTTTTTTTTTCCCTTGTGTCGGGGGGTGTTTATTCATTTGTTAATAAACCGGTTTTTTCCACTTTGTGTTCAAGAGACTCCTTCCCAAACCCAGGGTTGGGGGGAGGGGTGGTAGAGGTTTTGTTATTAGGGGATTCCTTGGAGGTTTTCCCCTAATTCAACCCAAACCAGAACATATACTCAAGCTAAAAAAAAAGTCTGGGTACATTCATGTATCATCTTATATAGTGATGAAACCCTTTTGGGAAAAATGTAATTAAGTGGATAAATCTAGACATAGATTTAACCTATGACCCTCTTGCATTAGGGAATATAGGCATACTATAAATTCAACAAAATTGAAAAGCTTTGTTAATGGCTGAAAAAAACACATTCTACAACAACTAGAAATTGCAACAGCCTCTGTGTTACCCTGCAGCACCACATTACAATAGGTTAGTTCTTGTGAAAGCGATCTATTCTCAAATACAAACCAGAAGGGATGTGAGCAGTAAGATCTGATCAGAGTTTTAGAGATCTACTAATGATGTTCTGCACGGCCCTCAGCTCAAATTCCAACAGGATCAAGTCACATTTCATATGCATGAAGCAGAAGAACAGAATTCCAAGTTCTTTATTAAGTTTTTTTTTCAGTTAAAATCTACTCTCTTTCTGGCCTGTACTTTTAAACTCTCCCTATCATAATTTTAATAACATTTTCGAAGATTTGTCACACCTTTGATGCTTTGATATTAGTTTTGGTAAAATCTAATATCACGAGGAGCAGAATGAAAGTGAATATATTTGATGAATATTTATTCAAAGTTCTAAGGATGCTCATGGTGTGTATATCTGTGCCCTTTGTACATTGCCTTCTGCAAACATTCCAGCAAATGTACATCAAGTATAAATGATTACAGAATGTTCTAGAAAGGTAAATACTGAACTTGTAATTGTACACTGGAAATCTGATTCTAAGAGCTATGTTCTAAAGGCCAAAGGCAGAAACTTAACACACATGCTGTATCTCATTAAAAGGTTCAAGTTTTGAATTACAAGATCTCAAAATTAATTTCTGGCAAGGACCCCCTTTAACAAGGTTGTCAGCAAACTATGTGGTGAGTAACAAATCATGCTGAAGAAGAGTCTTATTTTTATGGACAATTTCCAGAATAATTGATACAAAATTCCCAACACAGAATAAATAATTATGTTCTTTGCCCAGCTCATGGTCATCAGCTCACTAGGAATTTGTCCAGAAATAGAATCAAAAGGCAAACCTTTTTTCAGAAGCCATATTTAAAGACAATTAAATCCCAGAAGGATGAATGAAAGTCCATTGTACTGCAGTATATATTTTTAGCTATTACACTTCAGATTTCATTAAGTGTTTGTGCAATGTGACAGAGCAGCAGGAGGCAAGTGCTCTGGTGTATCATTTCATACTTTTTAATCATCTGTCTAGACCATCTGGCTGCAACTCAAAACTGCATGTCCCTAAAACAAAGGTAGATGCATGAATTGTCAAGAGATGCCATCAGAGTAAGTCACCTATGAGTATTAGCAGAAGAAGTCAGAAACAGTAAGTGGTCTGCTATAAAAAGCAGAAGGGCTCATTCCAAATGTACTTTGCTTGTGATTCAAAGACAATTAAATGTGAAGGGTACAAGATACTTTATGTGTTGCTGCTAATTTACATTATAGTTCTATTGGGCTCTTTTTTCATTATGCATAATTTTTCAATGAAGAAAAGGGCAAGAATTGCATAGATATTTTTAAACTTACAGTTTGATTGTTTTGAAACTGACATTCCTCTATGTACCAATATTTTCATAGCTATGTAAAAAAAAAGGTATAGTTACAGCCTGTTGTACAAAACCTTCAAGAAAGTAAATTTGATCAAATTATTAGGCAAAACCTTGTTCTGTTAAGATTGGGCAGCTATCTATCAGGTTTTTATTCAAGATGTGTAGATGTTTGCTATGCCAGAGCTCATTACGGTATGTCTGACACTGCATGTATTGCTACATATTTGAACAGGCTGGGTCAATGGACTGGGGACAACAGTATGAGATTCAGCAAAGTGAAGTGCCAAGTCCTGCACTTCAGTCACAAAACCCCCCTGCAATGCTATGGGCTGGGGACAGAATGACTGGAAAACTTCCCAGTGGAAAAGAACTTGGGAGTTCTGGTCAACAGAACGTGAGTCACTGTGTGCCCAGAGGGCCCAGAAGGCCAATGGCATCCTGGCCTGGATCAAAATCAGCGTGGCCAGCAAGTCAAGGGCAGTGACTGTCCCCCTGTACACAGGTGAGGTCACACCTCAAGTCCTGTGTCCAGTTCTGGGCCAAAGATGCTGAGGTGCTGGAACATGTCCAGAGAAAGGCAAAGGTCTAGAGAGTAAATCACATGAAAAATGGTTGAGGGAGCTGGCTTTGTTTAGCCTGGAGAGAAGGAAGTTCAAGGGTGACCTTACAGCTCTCTACAACCACCAGAAAGGAGGTTGTAGCCAGATCAGCCAAGAGAGGTTCTGGTTGGACATCAGGAAGAATTTCCTCACTGAAAGATGCTTGAGATTGGCATAGGCTGTGCAGGGAGGTGGTGGAGTCACCATCTCTGAAAGTGTTCAAGAAATGACTGGATGTGCAACTTAGTGTTATGGTTTAGTTGACAAGGTGGTTTTCAGTCAAAGGTTGGACCTGATGATCTTGGAGGTCTCTTCCATCCTTAATGCTTCTGTGACTCTGTAAGTCTGTATGGCTCAGAGAAGCTTTGGCCACTTCTGGTGCTCAACTCTTGCTACTCATTAGAGAGCTGCTATCAAGCTCACCAGCAAATGGGCATCAGCACTCAGTGATTCATTCATCTGTCTTACCATTTTGTTTAGACCTCTGTCCCTATAGAAATACACATTCTGGTTGGGTTCCTACAGTTAGAGGCAGGAAGCTAAGAGCCCGTGCTCTGTATCCCCAAAATCTCCTATTCTAAAAGATCCTGGCTGTGTTTTTGTTCACCCTGTCTTTCCCACTAGACAAAATCTATAGTTACCTTTACAACAAAACAGCCAAAACCAGAAAGAGTGGGATGCACTTGGTGGACAGTCCTGTTCCAAGGTGTTGCACTTCCCAGGGAGCTCCTGAGGTTAAAAAGGTGTTTCTGCACACTATAATGAACTGAGCAATTTCTGTACTCTACTGAGACCTCCCTCTCAACCATTTACTCCTTGCTGAAATAACCACTACCATTTCCAGTGTACTCACTGCCCATTTTGGCTAGGGGTCTGGCAGTGTCAATGTGTCACATTGCTTGTAGTAATCCACAAACAAGTTTGTTACAGAAGAATATGAAAAACATAAAGCTCTGCTGATATTTATTGACTCTTCAGTGACTCTTGAGTTACTGCTTCATATAAGTAGGGGCACATTGCCACTGACACACCACCTTTGTACCATATTAAGAACTTCAAAGAGCTCTTGGAATACACTTCTGAAGGCAAAACACCCACAATGGTTGGCAATAAAGCAGGTTCTGCTGCAGCATGTCAGTTTTTGTCTGACAGATGTTGGGCAGGTTCTCCAATTCCCTGCATAGAGCTACTGATTGATTTGTTTCTTTTCTTGAAGCAGGAAGGTTACTGCTTCCTCTGCTGCTGTCCTCCCTCCCATTTGGCAGCTATTACAGAAAACTCCTGCAGCAACAGCTATCACTTCAAATCTTGTCTATTTTTCACTGGAAGCAGCAGATGTACCCATAACACTTCACTAAAGTTAGAAAGGGAGGGTTGACATGACATATCTGTAACACAAGTGCACTGCAAGTTTATTGGGTGCTTAAGCCTTGGTAAGGAGAGTATTTAAGCATGTCTTTAACTCTCAATGGTTTATCCATTGTTTTAAATTTGTCTGCAACTACACACATACCTAAAAACTTTCTTGAACGGAGATATTACACAATAAATTTTTCACATTCATCCTCCTTCCTCAACCCCCACAAATTATTCAAATGGCATAAATGTCATAACAACTTTATAAGTAATTCAACAGTTCTTTACTCAATGTTGAGCCATACTGACTATTTTTGTTTAACCACAGAGTCAAGCAGCAAATGAAAGTAGAATGTCCTCTTACTGCTTGTAGGCTGGCAGAAGAGGGGGAGATGTTGAGCAGACTCATAATGGATTTTAGTACAGCCTTTTTTCACATGAATGTTGTGTTCTGGAGGTCTCTAAGGAAGAGATTCTAGGTAAATAAAGTTATTTTGTTTATAATATTCCATCAAGCTGCAGTGCAGATGTCTTCAAATATGGCTACACATTTCTTTAAATGTAAGTGCCAAGGTTAATATTTAGCAAAATAACTCCACATACTAAATAATAATGACAATGATAATAATAGTTATTATTATTTTATCAGTAACAAAATGTTTCAATAAATATGTTTCATATTATTGCTCTTTTAGTGCAAATTTTAGCAAATCTGTAACTGTTTCCATTGCCTTCATGCTTCACCTAATGTGAGATGGTGAGATAAAAAGATAAGGACTGAGCTTTAAAAAAAAAAATCCCAACACCATTTCCCAGAATCTCAGTTCCTCTTCCCATGAACTTGGAGTACAGACAGACACTTGGTCATTGTTGTTGTTTAATTATTTGCATTCTGTTACTACACAAGAAGCTCTGCTCACCCACAGGATGCCACTGTAAGAGATGCTGTATTCGCACAGAACAAACTAAATTCCCCAAGGAACTTCAGGATAGCTCTGATTGCCTTCTGAAAGCTTGTGTGTGCTGCAGAATTGGCAAGGTTTACAGCACAGCCTTGAAAAACACTTTAAAGCAGGCAGACTGCACAAAGCAAAATCAAACACAAATTTTGTTTTGCTTAGATACACATCTGTGTGTATGCAGAGACAAAAAAAACCCTTTAAGCTAGGGAAAAATACATGTAAATAAAAAGAAAATCACTTCAGAATAGTTGTAAAGCTTTACAAGATCTTAAAAGCTGTGCAAAGGAATGGAGCTTCTATGTGCTCCCCAGACAAAGCTAATTGACTGTCTGTTTAAGAGAAAGAAAAAGCCATACAGTCTAGTTATATCTACTTTATTCAGTGCATAAGACTTCATATGGACATATGGAGACCATTTGTGACTTTATTGTCCCTATTGTTCTCATGAGGATTAAGCTTTCTGTGATTCTCAGATATTTCTCAGCCTTATTACACAGGAAGAAAAAAAATATACGATTGTCACAAGGTTGCATTCGTTTATGATCAACAGAGGTACTGTTATTTTACTCTGAACGAGAAACCAAAGAGAAGTTTGCTTTTAAAGTCATGATACGTAGGTGCTAAAAAGGTTTATATTTTGTACAATAACCCAATAAGCATTTTTTACTTATTATATTGAGTAACAACTGAGCCATCAGAGAATTCAAAAACTTAGGAGATTTTTTCCTCCCCTTGATCTCTCTTTTCCCTTTATGATTTTGCAGAATACTTGGTATCTGATGCTCAGAAACCCAGGTCAGAAAAGCACAAGCATTGCAATGTTCTTGTACATATCCTGTTGCTCTTGTGCAACCACTGCTTTGTGCAGCAATCGAGGTACGCAGCACTTTGATCCTTTGGTATTCTTGGAAAGCTAGAGGCTGAGGCCCTGACACAGGCTGAACTCTTTGCCATTTTTCTGTGTGGCTTGTAACATTCAGACATTTACGTGATTAAGTGTCATATCTCAAATGTTAACAAACTGACATTCTTGTCAGCAATTCCACTAAATTTTTGCTAAATAAAGACTGCTTAGATAAGGAAATGTTGACAAGTGTGAACATTTATTTCTCTAAGGCTTCTCTTACCTTTCTCTAAGGTAATATGCCTTAAACAGTATTATTTAATTTCAACATTATTTAACCTAAATATTTATTTCAATAAAGTGTTTCAAAGACAAATAAATAAATAATTCACCACTTTGAATCCCTCAGAGCTTTAGCTAAACTACACTTACACTACCATCTATAATTTCTCAAGGCATGCTCTCTCTCACATGCATCCATGTGTCCACAAGGAGAAAATATCTAATGTAAATAATTTCCCTTAGCATTCTCTTCTCTGCCTTGGACATCACACCCTTCTCCCATTCCCTGCTAGTTCAAATCCTACTGCAAGAAACAATTTCTCCCTTTGGCACTTTTACCAACTCACTGTTCCCAAGTAGCTCTCCCCATCTCAACTGAAACAGAAAGGGAATTTTGTTCTCCATTGCCAAGGTTTTGACTCTCTGCCACAAACCTCACCACTTCTGCATTTTCAAACAGTCCCATTTCTACTCTTGTAGGAAGCACCTACTAGCTTGTAGCAAGCATCCAGTAGCAGAATACCTATTTATGGATATGTGATTACAAGTGTCCCTTGTTGCCTTCCAACCCTGCTACTCCCCAGAATAAATTTTCTTTCAACAAGTGGAGCACTACCACTGTGACTTCCTGTGTTGAGCTCTCTTGTCTGCTGGGGTTACTATGCTCCCTTAAACATCTGTGCCCACCTGCAGTTCCTGCTCTTAAACCTAGATAATAAATTTTTCAGGAAAGAGACTATCTTCCCCAGACGCTACCTAACACATCAAGTACCTCAGTATGCATCAGGTATTTTCTGCACTATCAGAGCACAACGAAAAGGAGATGCATGGTAAACATTTGTACCATAACTGTATGAATGCAATCCAAAATGCATACAAAACATGAAGATTTTGGATGCCTGATTTAGTAGCACTTCTGAAAGTTAAGCTTAAATAACAGACCTATGGCACCTACTAATGTTGGTAACAGTTTGTCACATACAACTGGCTTTTAATTAATAACTGACTATATTTTAAACTGATTGTACTTTAGCTGATCATTTTATTGAAATTATTCACTCAAGAAATCAGACAGAGGATGTGTGAAAATGTAGAGACCTCCTCTCTTCAAATTACTACATAAAGCCGACTTCCATCAGCAGTACAATCTGAAATGTTTCCCAATCAACATGATACTAAACAAGTACTTATTTGTACCCACAAAGAAAATAAAACATTTTTATGTGAAAGTCACCTGGAGACCCATTTTTTAAACCATGGAACTTAGCTACATCTCTGCTCTCAATGTCAGAAAGCAAGAGAGCATACAAATGGGCCCAGCCAGAAACTATTATGATAAAATATTTTGAAAGAATTCAGCATCAATAAAACATGAGTAACTGACCAAAAATCACACACAGACACACAGAAAGGAAAATGTTCGCTAAAGAAGCTTCTTTTTGAGATTATGCTATAGTGCTTTCAAGTGATGTATTATTTTCTTTGGAAGCAACAAATTGTACTGCTAAAATGAAACATCCACAGGGATAAAGAATCTTACTAATGATAAATTATTTTTATATAAAAGCAACAAGATTAAAAGAATACTCTGTTAAAAGATACACTTTCTTTTTCCTGCTAAGACAAAAATACCATCAGAATAAACATTCTGCAGTACAGAAAACTCCATTTCTTCCAAGAAGCCTCTGAAATGCTAAACTATTATTTCTAGAGATCAGACATAATTAGAGTACAACCACTTTAAGTGCAGTCTAAGCTGGATTAATCAATAATGCATCAACTCCATGCTCAAAATAGCAGGTCACTGTCACCAGGGATTAGCAGGTATCACATCTGGGAAAATGTGCACACAGAACATTTACAAGTCACCAAATATATGACAGGCCAAAGCACACATCCTGTACAGATCTCGGGATCAGCTACATCTAGTAGGAGAATAACAGCGCACCTTGTGGATGAGTGAGGCCAAGCAATTCTGCCTGCAAAGTGTAAGTAGTTAACCAGCTCCTGCCAGCAGCCTTGGTTAGCTCTATAAAGTTTTAGTAATTTAGTAACATTCCCTTTCAGATAAAGATATACATCCACAAAAGGGAATATGGGCCTGACAGCCAAGAAGGCAAGCAGCATCCTGGGCTGGATTACCTAAAGCATAGCCCACCATCCTCCTCTGTGAAGCAATCATCAGGAGCACAACAGATTCAGGCCTCCAGCACAGGAAAGACAATGATCAAGTGCAGCTAATTCAGTGGAGAAACATCAAGGCTGAGCACATGACCTGCAGGGGTTTTAGCCTCTGAAAGTGAAGCCTTCAGGGAGATCTAACAGCAGCCTTCCCTTACCTGTGAGGAGGTCATTAAGGTGAGAGACAGGCTCTTCACAGTGGTGCAGCGTGAGGATGTGGGGCAAAAGATACTAAATGAAATGAGAGAGGATCAAATTGGAAAGAAGAGAAAGCTTTTGCCCTATGGGGACAGCAAAGCAATGAAACTTTGCCAAGAAGTATTATACAGACTGGGGTTCTTGTAGGTTTACAAATGGGTGTGGCTTTCAAGAACTGTATGGCTGTCACCAATTACCAAACACTCCTCCTCCTTCCATTCCTGAGGTTCTCCACATTTAAAGCACAAGGGATGACTGATATTTTTGGCTGTTTTCTTTTGCACTTTACAGAAACAAGAAAGTCAGAAGTAGAGCAAAAATGCCACCAAAAGTAGATACTGCTTTCGTCTTTGCAAGTGTGAAAATGGATTTGATATATGTCACACAACAAGAAAAATAAAAATAGTTAAGTCTTAAATAATTAAGAACTTGAAGTCTGGCTGCTAACTACAACTGGATGTGCTGCTGTTTTGGTTTTCTTTCAAAGCTGACAGTGCAAACCACTTGTCTAAAAATATTTAGTTTACAAGAACATAAAATGAGCCAGAAATTAAATACAACACCAAAACCCAAACACCCCCATGCTGTTCTTCTTTTTGCTCCTCTAATTAAAAATAAAGCCTGCTAATAAAAAGCTCTGTTCTGAACAGCAGTTAAGCACACACCTAGTTTTTAAATGTGGGCATGTGTCCCAATGGAGACTTGAGATTTTAATGGATGATTATGTGTTAGTCCAGACAGTAAAAGATAAATGGAATTATCTTCTGGAGTGAAGGCCTGACATTGTTTACCAGAAAGGAAGTCTAAGTTGGCTAAGAGCAGGTTATTAAAACCTGTCCATGTCTGTGTGGTTCTTTCTGGCTTCTACCACCAGAGATATCTGCAAGTCCTACATGAGAAAAGACAAGGCAGCAAAAAGGCCAGTGGGTCTAGATTTCCAAACCAAAGCATTTCAAATCATAATTTACTTTTTGTTTACCTCTTTCCTTTCTGATTGCTTCAGCTCTGTCTCCCAAACACAACATTCAAGGCAAAGGGTTTTCTATGGCCTGAGGTTCATGTGTGAGTATATAATTCTTCCTCTGTCAGTCTTTGAGGAAATATTGTTTTGAACATATAAAACAATTAAGAAAATATGCAAGGAAGAAAAATATGCAATGAAGAAAAAATTTCATATTTTGTACAATAGCTCTTTAGTGTATTTTTTTCTTAGTTTCCCAGATTTCTTTGTATCACCTTGGTATATGAATATCGTAAAAATTTGAATGTACACAATGTGTGGTAGTTTTTGCATGTGCAAGATGAGGAGTTCTGATAGCAAATGAATTTTTAAATAACGACCATTACGGATTTGCAGAAGCCAGAAGAACTTGTCACTTAGTGTAGCTTGCAGGCATTAAAATTTCACATCCTAATCAGTCTCTGAAATACAATTTTTACAGTTTTTAACCATTTTCCAAGGGAAAAAATGGATGTCTTTACTGCACTTTGCATAGCTTCCTGTGAAACAGCTTACCAGTAGGCATGATTAACTGAATTGGCTTGTTGCTGCTTAAACAAACAGAAGATGAACTTGGCTGATTTTAACTTCTAATACCACTCAAAAATGTCCTGGCTAATTATAGTTTTGCAAATGTAGAAAACCCTCATGCAGAGTTCTAAAGACACTAAGTTGAAGTCTTATAGCACTGATGGTTTATTGATTAGGCAAATGTCTTACACAAAAAAATAAATCTATATGTAAGAGAGTCTTACAGGAAATATTGTATGTTCTTTTAATATAAATAGGAGGGAAGCAGCCAAGAAAATAGCAAGTTATATGAAGAAAAATTATACAAGACATGACACACAAAAAGATTTTTGTTTTAAAATGCCTTGAGCAAATACCATGTATTATTAATCCCCAAGTTACCTCCAGTTTACTGACTGTTATATGATCACTGGAAAAAAAGCACTTCAATTAAGAAACGTACTTTTTATTTAAGGGATTCAACCAATGAAGTATTTACATGTGATTATGCATGTCATTTTTCAGACTCATAAATTTTACCTAAGGTCAGGACCACTCTTGATGGAAATCATGCAGGTCCAGTCTCCAGACCCAGCAAGTTAAGCACAAGTTATTAGAAACAAGCCTCACCAAAAATTGGCCCTGATATCATTTGAGGATGTGGCTTTGGTTTGCACAGGCAAGCAAGAGGCTGAGGTATTTTGCAAGCATCCTCATTATGAGGAAGATTTATGAAACAATCCCGTTAGCACAAGGTAAGCTGTGTCTTCTGAGTTTCAAGGAGGTTTGATAGCTAGGAAGTTAAGGAACAAGACAGTTTAGCTGTACATATTTTAACATTTGGATCATATTATTTGCTTTTCATTAAGTAAAAAAAGCACTTATAGAGACATCTTGACATAGCAATAAATTCCAAACTAGTAAAAGTCTCCCTTGATTTCACCTTGAGATGGAGTGGGGTATTTCACTAAGTATATCACATAGGGCTTTGGCAGCTGGACTTGCTGGGATACACAAAAATACAGGATCCCACAGAAAAATTCAGCACAGAGAGACAACATTTCTTTCTTTGACAACTTTGGCTGTGTAGTGAATATCAACGGTGTGTGTTTATTTAAAAAGGTTGTGTTAATGCATCAAAAGTTTTTATTAACAGTAACATGGCTTGGAAAGTAACATATTAAAAAAATTAAAATTATTTCACTGTTTTCTTCTGTGGCTTACCTATAATCAGTACTGCTATTTACCCATGTTTAACCAATTGGTAGTCCTATTCAGAAATGTCAACAAGAAATATGATTACTTGAAAGGAATCACATTTGTATAGCATTAAATCAACAGCTAATTAATGTAGCAAATAACCACTGATTTTTATTATAATCATGTAATCATTCTAAGTGCAATAGTTACAGCAACAGTAAATTTTATTACACAGATATATCTCTGTTTTGATAATGTTGTTAAAACATAACCGGCTGGCGGTTTCATGTATTAGAATATGCCAAAGCCTAATATCGTGTTCTTCCACCTGTTTGGGTTTTGATATTAATTTGTTTGAGCTTTAAGAGGCACCCCTGAAATTATCATGAACATTAGCTGATAAAGAAAGAGAACAAGACATATTAATGGAAGACACAGTAATGCAGTACCACAGCATGCTCATGCATAATGCAAACAGCTATTTATTTCCTTCAAGTAATAATAAAAAGGTTCATAAAGATGCTAAGCTTTGCTGCTGTGCTGTTAGAGCCCATTTTAGCAAATCTATATGTAGCCAAGAGGCAATGACAACCTCCAGAGCAACCAAACAGCACAAATAACTGAGTCCTAGAGATAAACACTGTATCATGTGCAGGCCATCTTCTCCAAAAGAACAAGGTAAGGACTTGTCTCCCTATGGTACTGACCAGCACTGAGACCCACTGCACTCCGAGGTAAACCTCTAAAACATCAGGAATATCTAAACTCATATCAAAACATCTCCATATCTCCAAGGTGCTCAGAACTGTGGGCATCTATCCTTTACCCTGTCCACATCCAGAGGTATATACCATCCTCCTACTACTGACAGTGGTATTACACACAATGGACTCCCAAGAAAGAAAGAAAATGCAAATCATAATTTCAGTCAGCCCATGTCTAGGAGCTAGAAGAAAAGAGGGTTAATTTGTATATCTCAAACACCAATGGCAAGATACTTGTGGAGCCAACCAAAGACTATTGATAATAACACAATGTGAGAAAGAACAGGATGTGACTAGAGAGGGGGAACCATATGGAGGTAGGGCTGCACTTCTCTGATACAAACATCCTTGTTCTGGCTTCTGGACATAAGCACAGTGCACCAAATGCAAGTGCAGGAATGAAGGTTGAGAAGCAGGCATGGACTGTTGACCAAAAGCTGACCCAGTAGGGAGGAATCAAGATCAATGAAGAGCCCTGAGCCCCCCCAACCCATTTCCAGAAAGGTCTAGAGGAATGGACAGTGCATGATAGCTAATCTGCATAGGAAGCAAGACACTAATCTCCAGTTGAGTGTGTGCAACCAGTGCACTTGTGTGTAATTCCAGCCATTTGCTGCACAGTACTCTTAATAGCATGGATAGCAGGTCCAGTGGTTATTCCTACTGCCCAGCACTCAAAGGATGTTTGGATTACTGTGTTCAGTTTTGTGTCTTCAGTTTTCATGAACTGCATTGAGTTCAACAGTGGCCCACCATAATGGTCAGGAAGTTGAAGGACATGTCCTATATAGAGAGACTGAAAGATGGTGCTCTCAGTCTGGAGAGGAGAAGGGAGGCTTTGGGAGACCTTATTACTGCCTTCATTAATTAAAGAGAGGGGCGTTATAGACAAAACAAAGCCAGACTCTTTTCAGATATACACAGTACAGGATAAGAGGCAACAATCACAGATGCAGCAAGGAAAATTCTGATCAAACATAAAGAAGAAAGCCTTCCCCATGAGGGCTGCCAATCACTACAACAGGTTTCTCAGAGGAGTTGTGTCACCTCCATCCTTGAGGAGAACTCAAAACTAGACTGGATACAGTCCTGAACAGCCTAATCAAGGCAGCCCTGTTTGGTGACACAAGCCACTCCAGAGATCCCTTGTAACCTGAATTTCATAAGGGAAATGGGCAAAATCATTACAAAATGCTGTAAGGTGGGACATGGCTGCTTCTTTGTAGAAGAACAACTAAAACTAAACTGATGCTGGGGAGAAGAAGAGAAGGGTGTGTCAAAAATCTGGATTCATACAACATTGTTTAAAAAGTGACAGGATAAAAACTGCAGAGATGTTTGAGAATAAATAAGTTACCAAACCACTGTGGCCACAACAACAGAATTCCTGCCAACAAACAACCTCTGACTAGGAAAAAAAACTGAGAAGACTCAAGAGCCAAAGGAATTGGGGAGGCTTACAGAAGATCAGCTCCCACTATGGTAAGGGCTTTAAAAGCCAGTGGAGTCAGTTTAAAATTGATCCATTGTCACTTTATAGGCAGCAAGTGAAAAGAGCACTGGGTGGAGGTAATGTGATCACAGCCACTCAGTCCCATGAGCAGCATGAGGCTGCACTCTGCTACGGCTGGGAGCAGCAGGCAGCCTCTTGCTGGAAGCCCTACTAAGAGAAAATTGTCACTGTTGATCCTCATGCTGCTGTTCAATTTGATGGGAATTTTTACTGCATAAATGACTGCAGGATCATAGCCTACATTAAAACAGCATAAACATAAAAAACATGCTTTAACTTCACAAGCATATGGCTCCCACTGGTTTATAACCAACAGGATATCTGTGTCAAAGGGCAAATTTGGCTCCCAGCTTACTGTTGCATTACCTAATTGTTCTTATAAAAATGAGGAAACAAAGGAAAAAAGGAAAAAGATGTATACAATCATGGATACATTTCCATTTCTGACTTGGAGATGACCTTTTATTCTGATAAATTTCTGGGCTTTCAAATATTGGAAACATTGTATTTATCACACAGAAACTGATGTGTTCGCAACATCCTTTTAAAAAACCTCTGTGCCAGCCAAATGTCAAAGTCTGTTATTTCATGTTAAATGGATTTATTCGATTCTCTTGCAAGTCAGTGCACAGCCTGACCTTAGGTAGCAACTGCAATAAGGAAGCCTGTGCAAGGAAGTAATCTGTGTTACATAACTAGTCTAGTACCAAAGGTACAATAACTTCATAACTAACCTTCACAACACATGCATGTTGATAATTCTCTAATGAATATTCTACTAATATCCTACTTTAGTGAAAATTCTAGGGAGTAAAGCACCTTCTTGCTGCTTTTCTTGTATGCAGCAATGGGAAGGAGAAAACAATAAATGCTGGCACATACAATTCTCCCCTTGAAGGCAGCTCAACTACACGCAGTGTGTTGAGCTGTGCTGAGCTTCCCTTGATAGATCTAGTCATCTAAGTTTTGGGAACATTTCCTCTCATCCTGCATAGAAATTTAAAAATTAGCTGTTTTCTTGGGTGCCGTTACAATATCAAAGAAGGTGACAGATCTTGTCACACTTCTTTAGACATTGTTCTGACATTGGGAGTAGAAGGAAAAAGAAGAAATGAGAGATTTTGCTGTTCATTAGATTTTTTTTTTTTGCCCCCTCTGGTGCCTCTGTTCCATCACTACCCCTGAGGGAAAACATCTGTTACCTAACTAAGAATTTGCCTTCATTCTTAGATCTGCTTTCCTCTGAAATATTCTTAATTTTGCTGCACTGGCATTTTAGATGTCCTTTATTCTTTCCTTTCAATATGCTTAGGTTTTAACCTGCACAACTTTATTTTTCACCTTCATTCTAAAAAAAAAAAATACAAACCAAAAAGCCGTGAAATGTCTTCTTAGGGGCAAGAACTACTTTTTTTTTTTTTTTTTTTTTTTTTTTTTTTTTTTTTTTTTTTTTTTCCCTAGTCAGCTGAAAGATTTCTATCTCTGTCTAGAGAGTTTTTATGCAAGGTCTGCATGTACATACATGGCATGCAAGTTGTACATGTCTTGTTGTAAAAAAGCTCACTTAACTTTTTACCTGGGCATATATTCACAGATACTTCACTCTGTTTTTACACCAAGCTTAAAATCTCCTCCACCAATAATCACAAAGTGATTATTATTGGTGGAGGAGATAACAAGGGACAAAACTTTAAGACTGTTTTTCATATCCAAAATAGAGGGAAGATATATATATGTGAACAAGCACTGATAACCAAGAACAACCTCTGATAACCAAGAATTTGGGACAGAAGATTGAAAAAGCAAACCCCCAACAATTTTTGACACTTATGATGAATTTTAATTCCAAGCTACAGTTGTATCACGTCCTTTAAAGTTATTAAAAGTTGTTCCTCCCAATCAAAAATATTAATTTATTAATTATATTTTGCCACCAGCATTGATAGCTATCCTAGCCAAATCTAAAGGCTCAGTCATTTTGCTTCAAAGCTGTAAGGTTCTTATATTGTGTAATCAATTTGACTTGCTTGTAGATAATTAAATAGTAGCAAGTGACATAAACTAGACAAGATGTATCGATTCAATAGGATAAAAACTCAGCCATGTTCTCTATGATTGTTCAATATACAAAAACCTCTCACAGGCCCACTATCATTTTGGAGCTTGAAAATTATGGTAAATGTTAAAATGAGGTCAGGATGATATATACATCAAGCCTTCTATCTTTAGAAAAAGACTGTAGTCCTATAAATAGTTCCAAGGACACCTGTAACTATTAAATGGGTAAGGATGGTGGCACGGACTTCAGCCCAAGTGCCAGATTTAAAAATCACAAAAGTTCATGGCACTAACAACAGGTAGTTTTTATTAACTCCAAATTAATAAAATATCTCAGTCCCTTTGGATTATTCTGAAAAGTGAGCAAAGTGTCTTGACAGTCATTTTAAGTCTGCGTGGCAAAACTAAGTCACTGGAAATGTCACCTGCCACTCTGAACTCTTATCGACATCTCTGTAAGAATAATACAGAATTTTTCAATATCCAGTACTCCTATCACCAGCAATTAGACTTCAGTGTTCCATGAAGATGCAGATGTATCTGTTCCTTGCAGAAAAAGATCACTGCACACTTCTAAATAAATACGAAAATGTTGATACACATAAAATATAATCTCATTACATGGGCAAATCCTAAAGTTAGGTCTTCAAATTTCAAACATATTTTATCTTTTCTTTGTTACATAGACAATGAATCATATGGATACTGGTTATGACTGAACATGGACTTCAAAATCACTATTCCCAAATACAGCAGAACTAAAAATTCCTCAAGGAAATGGAAGTCCTGTGTCATTCTAAGTGGACATGTCCATATAGTGATTCAAAGATGTTTTTAATTACAGTTGAGCTAACAGGGAATCCTTCTCAGGTATCAAAAGACACTGACTACTTACAGCTCCTGATGCAATAGGAAAAAAATATGATTTTCATGACATGTAACTTGGACATGACATAAGGTGTAACTTATAAACCCCATCTCATGTAAACAGACCTTATTAGGAAACAGAAACATTTTAATGGATATGGAACATCTTCATTTGCAAAGATGAGAACTTCTAACCTTTCTGCTCAAAGCCACTAAAAGTAAATTGTACTGAAATTCAAACAATTCCCCTATCCCAGCCCATGTCTTCTTTCTGCCCTGAATAATTCCACTATGCTACCCAGAGAGACACTTCCAGCTGTTTGTTAAAAATGAAACAAGAGAAAATCCTACTGATCATAACTGGTTAAGAGGGAAAATATTTCCTAAGAATGCACCGTGACCTGTCACCTTCCATGCAAAGGGAAGAGTTATGGTATTCTTGGGACCTTAAACAATGGTTTCAGGGTGTCATTTGAAGCTGATATTTCCCCAGTTATTTACTTTTCTATTAAAAATTGTGTCAGGTCAAGCCTCAAGTCTCTCAAAGGTACATTGTTTCAGAGTAGAAAAGTTGCCACAACCTCGAAGGCATTAAGAAAAAACTACTTGTCACTTGCCACAGAATGCTACAGGGCTTTCATTGGTCACCAATTAATTTTTTCTTCTGTCAACAGCCATCTGCAGATGGTCTTACTAAATCCAGAAGCTTTCCTTAACTTTCAGAAAATATCAATCATTCCGCAACAGATAGAGAGTATCTTTCCTGGTGAAAAAGATTTTTTGTTGAAGCCCATGTGAGAACGCTATTGATTTCCAGCTGAATTCCTACAAATCTATGAGACTTGATGGGATTCATCCGAGAATCCTCAAATAAGTGGTTGATGCCACCACAAAGCCTCTCTCAATGATTTTTGAGCAGTCTTGGGAATCCAGAGTGGTCCCAGCTTACTGAAACAGCTTGTAAATGTTGTCCCAGTTTTCAAGAAGGGCAAAAGTGAGGACGCTGGAAACTACAAGTCTGTCAGTTGCACTTCACTGCAATCCAGAGATTATTCTGGAACATACTGAAAAATACCAGTCATTGGTCACAGCCAGCATGGATTCATGAGAGAAAGTTCCGCTTATCAAACCTGATTTCTTTTTATGACAGGATAATCTACCTAGTTGATCAATGGAAGCCAGTTGGTGTAAGCTTTCTGGATTTCTGCAAAGCTTTTGATATAATCTCTCATGGTATCCTCCAGGATACACAGCACACATCTGGATAAACATGTCATGCAGTGGATGAACAACTGGTCCATGGGTTGGGCTCAAAGGGTCATAGCGAATGGGTCAGATCATGCTGGTGACCTGTCACTAGCGGGCTTTCACAGAGCTCCCACTTAGGTCCTGTGCTCTTCAACATCTTCATAAATGACTTGGACACAGGATTGTAAGGGAAGGCTGAGCAAGGCTGGAGACAGTACCAAACTGGGAGGAGCTCCTAATCCCCTGGGAGGCAGGGAGACCCTGCAAAGAGGCCCTGACAAATTCAGAGGGCTGGGCCACCACCAACTGTATGAAGTACAATAAGGGAACATGTCAGATTCTGCACCTGGGATGGAGCAACCCTGGATGTATGGACACACTGGGGAAGGAGATGCTGGGAAGCAGTGCCATGGAAAGGGACCTGCCTGAGGGTCCTGGTGAATGGCAAGTTGAACATGAGTCAGCAGTGCCCTGGCAGCCAGGAGGGACAAGCATGTCCTGGGGGGGGCATCAGGCACAGCATCACCAGCTGGGAAAGGGAGGGGATTGTCCTGCTCTGCTCTGAGCTGGGGCAGCCTCACACTGAATTCTGTGTGCAGTTTTGGGTGCCACAATATAAAAAAAGATATTAAGCTGTCAGAGAGCATCCAAAGGAGGGTAACAAAGATGGTGAAGGGCCATGGGGGAAAGCCGAATGAGGAGCAGCTGAGGTCACTTGGTCTGTTCAGCCTGGAGGAGACTGAGGGAAGACCTCATCACAGTTACAAATTCCTTGTGAGGCAAAGAGGAGGGGCAGGCACTCATCTCTTCTCTGTGGTGACCGGTGGCAGACATAAGGGAATGGCCTGAAGTTGTGTCGGGGGAGGTTTACGTTGGATATAAGCAAAAGTTTCTTCACTCATAGGGTGGTTGGGCACTGGAACAAGCTATCCAGGCTGTTATTAGTCACAGCACCAAGCCTGAGAGAGTTCAAGAGAAGCATTTGGACAACACTTTCAGGCACATGGTGTGATTCTTGGGGATGGTCCTGTGCAGGGCTGAGTTGAACTTGATGATCTTTGTGGGTCCTTTCTAATTCAGAATATGTGGTGATTCTGTGTTTCTGCAATTAATTTCAGAGGACTGGCTTTCAGCAGTATATTTCTATATACACTACTTATTGTAATTCAAAGAAAAATATTAGAAAAATTGAATTATTTTAAGGCTTCTTTTGATAAGAGGCTTAAGTAGGTGATTTGAGATTTTGACTTTTTCAGTAAATTTACAAACAAGCTTTGCATATTTCACTGTTTGATGTGATAAATTTTTTATATGGTGTAGATTAAGCTTAAACTGAACATTATCTTTCTTCATATGCATTTTCCTTGATCTCCGTGGGAACCAAAATCCACGGAATTCCACTGTTAGAGTAAGAACACAGTAAAAAACAAGTCAGGGTCTCTAAGGTGCCTTCCCATATCAGAAAATGTTTTCATAAACGTGTGTGTTCTATGTGAGTGTCTTCACTAGTCACAAAAGTTTTAACATATTTTAGTCCATAGTTCCTTTGCCTCTCAGATACTGTCTCAGACTGTAAACTCAACTTCCTTCTTGCTATTTAAGTGTCTACAGTGAAAACAAACAAAAAAGTAGTCTATAATTTTTCTCAATTCATCTTTTCATTCTGGTACATGCACATGTCAGTTTTCCTCAACTGGCTGAACAATCTCTTTTGACTAAAATTCCCCCTGTTTATTTATGCTAGCAGCAGAAGTGCAGCATATGCCAGTTATATCCATGCATCTCAAGCCTTTTTGAATCACTCATTCCAAATTACGGATCTTTATTCTGTAGAAAGAAAATCTGCTTTTCGTGTCTTGCTGCAGAACCTTTAAAACATAAATAAAAACAAGAAAAATCTGTGCAGTGCTAAGTCAAATGCCTATCAAAAGATCTCATATGTCAAGAGCGCTTTCTCCCAATTAAATTTGGAAAATCATCTCAAGCAAACAAGATTTGTTCTCCATGAGTTTGATTTGCATAAAGATTTGCATTAAGAAAGCTGCTACCCTTTAATATTTTACTGATTGAATCTTTCAGATAGATATCAGAAGAGATGTCAAGCTCATGGGTATAAAGTTGCTTAAGCCTCACGTGAGAACAAACACTTCTGAACAGAACCTGGGCACTGCAAATGATATATTGGAGTCCCCCAGCAAGTTATATAAATGGTAGGATGGTTCTGTACATGTTTTCCTCTTCAATAAGTTAGTTATTAGGTTCACTCTTTATCTATCCAAGCCATCTGTGAGTTGAAGAATGTAGTTCCAAATGTGTGTAATTTGAAATCCATCATTTTTCACAATGTGTGCAATCAGACTTGAATTTTTTAGAAATTATCAATGCAAGCTGCCTCAATCCTTTGAAGGGTAAGAACATGAAAGGAGAAGAAAGTATATGCAATCAGTGGACTAAGTGAAATCAAGGTACATGAGGTCATGGTGACAAAACACTGACCTCATCTCATTGCCAAGACCAGAAAGTCCAGGTCACAGAGGCAGTGGAAATTAGCTAACAAAAAAGCCATTGTTATCTACCTTGTGGTTGTCAATTATTAACTTGAATCACTCTTCATAACCCTAAGTTTTCAGATACTTCCCAACTAAATGTGTGCCCTTCCCCCCACTGTGTAAGAGGGGGAAAAAAGAACAAAAAGTTTTAAAAAAGGCCTATTGTAAACTGGGGTTTTTACCCTCCTAACAGCTACAAAAAATATGTAATGCATTTCAGCAGCACAAATAACAAGAATGATCCTCCCAGTAAGCATCACTGTAAACTAGAAAACTCCATAAAGGCAAATAGTTTATACATATACAGGACAGTGGGAATAAATTTCAGTAAGGAAAAAAGAAAAACCAACACCATCAACACTTTGCATATCTTGTCCTGCTCAAAAGTATGCAGGTTTAAATATAGTTATTTTAAAGGTTTAATTAAAATAGAGTAAAACCTGTATACACTTTGCTAGCTTAAAAGACAAAACGAGGGGAACAAGGCCTGAGAGTTACATCACTGGTTAGGAACCCAGAAAATAGTGGTTCATTTCCATAAACTTTATGCATCACACTCTTAGTCACTTCAAGCAGTTACTTCAGAAGGGTTATCATGATCCCAAAAGCATTACTGCTTGTGAACATCCCTTCTCCACAGATTTCACGAGAATGAACAATAGAAGCATCAATACAAACTGAGCTTAAATATCAACTGTATGTGTCATGCTTTGCAAGGACATAGCACACTCTCAAATAACTTAGAGAGCAATTTTGAGTTCTGACAAGGCCCTAGGTCTTGTTAACTGCACTTGTGTATAGACTTTACAGAATTTTAGGAGAATTTATTTCACAGCAAACCATCAAAAGCAGTATGGGCTACTTGTATAAGCATAAGATATTTATTCTAAGAAAACATCAATCTGTAACCTTGGTCTTGAACTGCCCGAAGATGAAAGACACACTCCTTTAATAATACTGATCATAATGAAGTTTGGCTGCACATATTTCTAAAATTAAATCCAATATATTATTTTCCACTCAAGTATCTTACAATGATAAAAAGTATCCCCTTATTAAGCTTCAAAACACCTCTCTAACTCAGCAAGATTTTATCTTCCCATTTTACACATAGAGAAAAAGGTTCCAAGAAGCTGAAACAGAGTCCTAATACCACATAACTTAGTATATCAAGAAGAATTCTAATTCCTGCAAATGCCAAATCTATTATTAGCCCTCTAACTTCTAATGTGAGTGATTTGTTAATGTTGCTAATCAACAATCTCACAGAAAAATTTGTAATACCTGGAATATAAGAAAATCGAGAAACTGCAAACTTGTAAGATATATTATCAATAACAGTAATGATAACTGTACTACTGATAAGTAGTATCTTGTATTATCTTGTGCTATATTCAAGGGACAATGTAACATAAAAATCTCAAAAAGGTCAGAAGAAACAGATTACTTCAAAGTTTGACCTAGCAAGCTATAGAATGCAAAGCAGTTTCAATATAGAAACCTCACTTAAGACTACAAGAAGATAGTGTTTTAATTATGTAGCACAATGACTATTCAGGTTTGGAGGATTTAACCTAACAGAATTAAATTTCAGTAACTCATTGAAGTATACACTTGCTGAATTAAAATAGGTTATCCAGAGAAGTTGTGGATACCCCAGCCCTGGTGTTCAAAGCCAAGCTGGATGGGGCTTTGAATCACCTGCTGTTCTAGAAGGTGTCCCTGCCCATGGCAGGGGGGCTGGAACTGGATGATCCTTAAGTGCCTTTCCAACCCAAACCATTCTAAGATTCTATGACTCTATGTTGAGTTTCTCTTGCACTGCTGGGTTAAGTATATGATCTACAGTATCATATTTCTTGTTTGTGTCTCAACTTCACACATACCTTAAACCTGCATTTTGAATAGTCTGGCTTGTGGATCACCACCAATGCTGCTGGACAACACTCTGCAACTACCACATTCCACCACTAGAAGAACACCTCAGGCAGATGTATGTTAATGAGACTAAAACCAACATATTCTCCTTCCTCTCCAGTATTTCTTATTCACAGAAGTCCCTTCCTGCTTTAAAATGTTTTTAAGTATATTAAATGCACTAACAATGCAGATGGCATATTAGTAGCTGTCCCATGGATGAATTTAACTCTGAGTGTGAACAGCAAAGTATACACAAGGGAAGATTATATTTACATGCACAAACACACCTAATGCTAATTAGGCAGAAAACTGGAGAGACTATAATTCCTTGCAACATTTTCTATTCTGCATCTTGCCACTGTAGCTGGGGCTACTTCACACTCACTTGTTTAAATACTATCCTTTAATAAGTGGGGGGTTTTAGGTAAGAAATATAGTCCCTCTTTAAATTTCCTTCCCAGACTTCTCAAAAAATAAATTCTTTTTAAATAGACCTCACTTTAAAATCTTTTAAAATAGACCTACTTTCTTAAAGCATAGGTAGAAAAAAATATTCATTATACATATCAATTTCTTTGCTTCTGATAAGAGAACTGTTCTGTGCAAATGAAAGATTCAGCTGAATCTTTCCCTATTTTATTAGCACTGGCTGAGGTGTAGCCCTAACAAAAATGCTAGGAACCCCAGTACAGGTGAGGTTATCTTTCCTCTTTCCCATACCTGTTGGCTTCATTTGAAGTGAGGAAGGTGTTTGTGAAAATAAGAAGTGAGCAGATAGACCCCTTGGTTTAATTTTTAGCACTGAAGTCCACCTTGCGCTGCTAGAGCTGGGGCAAAAGTATTACCCTTGCATGGTTTGTGCAGCTAAGGGTAACTCCAAAATAATAGCCCTTTGCCTCATCTTACACCACAATTAAAAAGCTGTCTAGCACATTCTCTTAGGAGAAGAACATTTTAAAACATCCTAAACTCTTGCCACAACTCTAATATGTAGGAAAGCTCTACAGCTATATGGTACTGTATATGAAAATAACAGTATCTGATTGTCTTACAGGTCTGGGGTTTTTTACAATAGGCATTCAATAAATAGTTTTACTTCTCTAAAGATCTTTATTTGTTAAAAAAAATTTGTAAATTCAAAAGAAGCTAAAGAACAGGCCATGTAACACATAGATATGCTGCTATCACCACTTGTTCTCCCCTAAAGAGGCTACAGCACTGAAAAAAACCCAAACCAATGAACAGGTTTCTGCAACTAAGAGCTCTTCTCATTTTCGCTTGTTCAACAGAGGGATGTATGGTACTGCCATACATTCCCATCTTGCTACTTAAACTCTCAGCTCTGCACTAAGAAATATATTGTCTCTTATTAAACTGTTATTTCACAGCCTCTACAAAAAGAAAGCTCTGTGTGTGAAGAGGAACAAAACTCTAGTTTTACACCTTCCTTGTTACACCTGTGGTTTTTTGTGAGCAAAAGGCTGGACTCCCAATTTTCTGAGCAAAAGGTTTTTTAAGGTTGGAGTCCAAATTAAATAATGTGGCAATTGTGTAATATTTGAATGACAGAGAGTGCAGTACATTTTGTCTCCAGTCACACTTATTACAGTTATTAAGATTAACCACAATATATGGTTATAGGAGGGTAAATAAACATAGAAATACTTTCTTGACAACTGAAGTTATCAAAAGAAATCAGAGACCACTTACAGCAGTACAGACTCTCTGGCTTTCTGCATGTGGAACAGACTATAAAACTAAAGCGAATATTTCTTATGAAGGATGTGGATCCCTCATAATTTATACACACAGACTTATGGCTATTATCAAATAATGTAAACAGTGCAATTGCTACCATCCAATCTTTTGTGCCCAAAGCTGCGTGGCATTTATCTTGTGTGATCAGTTGGAGATGCTTACATGTAGATAATTAAATTCAAAATCAGTGATAAAAGGAAGAAAAGTCTGGATCGATTCTCACTGGATAAAAACTCAGACACCACATCAATTTATCCACTATGAAAAACAGCTTTAGATATTATAGACATTGGTGGGATAAAATATTCTACCAGAACAAAAGTGCACTTCTCCCTGTGCTTGGTAGCAAACCAATTCCAGTGACTTACGCAGAAGAAGATTAAGATTGATATTGCAATTGCTGCAAATGGGTACAACTCCCTCATAGTATTATGAGTCTGAGCAATTACTATAGTAAGAAAACTTTGCAGATAACTGTTCCAAATGCTGAACAGGAAAAGTTTGGGGAGAACAGGTTTTCTGGAATTGTTTGTGGTTTTGTTTTCCATGTTTCACAAAGGATAAGACCAAACACTCTAGGAGAGGCATAAGGAATCCCCAGACAAGCTAAAACCCCTTTAAAAATGAGCCTCAGTGTTTATTATGCAAGACCAAGACCAGGAAGCTCATGCAAATTCCATTATCACATAAATTAGCTGAAAGAGACAGAGAAAATGTGCATCTTCTTTCTCCACTTAATAGTTCTTTCCCATATAACTAATAATAATTGGATAAAAAAGGTGTTTAGGGACCAAGTCTCTTGACCCATGGTTAGCAGCATCCTCAGGAAAAAAAAAAAAAAGTGACATTTCAAACCCATGGGCAAAATCAGGTAGAAAAGACTGCTTAGGAAAATATGCTTGAGGACTGCATGTTAGACATGCAAGCATAGGATGTACTTCATACATTCCCTTGCCTCTGATTATCCAAACTCAACTCTCTGTTGTTGATGTAACTTCTCTGTCCTGTTCTTAGAAGCAAATCATCACAATAAAAACTCACAGAGGATCATAAAGACAAACTCCAACAGTAATTGCAGCCTTCTGGGGGGGGGGGAATTGGGAGAACTTGACATTTGTGTCATTGCCATGACACAATCTCTGGTAGGATTTCTACCTCAAGCTCTTCCTGAGGATGTTGTTGAATTTCAGATCAGTACAACTGAGGGGAGAAGGTCTCAGAGACTTCTCTGAGACAGGAAGAGGAAAAAATAAATACTAAGTTTCTCAGCTGCATCTGAAATAGACTCACATAACTACATCCAGTGATAAAAAAGTGAGCAGGATGCTGCTATATGCCACCTCTGAGGAGCCAAGCCAGGCAGTCAAACAAAATGCTCATTTGAGACTAACAACAAGCTACAGTGCTCTAGTACTGTCAATCCAGAAGCATTCAAAACCCAAAAGGTAGTTACTATAAGTCTACTAATATTTACAGAGACCATGTCAGGTTTTCTCTTGGGAGCAGAAGTCACAGCTGTGGGCTTTAACACCCACAATCTCACAATTTCACAGTCAATACAAGCAGCATTTCTCCTGTAGAAAAGAGACACGAGTCTCTTTGCAGACATAAGATGCAGGCCCAGGTGGAAGACCACAGAGCCCCATGGAAGAAAAAAAAAAAAAAAAAAAAAAAAAGCTGGAATCTTAAATTCTAGTGTTTGAGTTTGTCTAGTTAATACTAGGTTAGCAGTTTATTAGATGCAGAGTATTTTTTAACGTCTGCTGCCATGACACAATTCTCATGTCCAAAATATTGTTTTCAAATTTTTTCAAGGCAGGCACCAGGCAGGAACCTGAAGGCTGCTGCTTTTCTAGCAGCTCTTCAGAAGCAGTAGGGCTGAATCAACAATCTGGTTTACATAGACAATATCAGGATATAAGTGAACTCATAAAGTTGTTTTTAACTAGAAAATATGTTGTGAAGTGTCTGACAGTGAAATCAGTGAAGAGAGGCTGAGGAGTTAAAACAGTCAGGTAAAACCAAAGCAATCTATGAAATGAGAAAAAAATACTTTGCATACCAAACAAGCAGGAAAAAGACTGAAGATCATAGAAAACAATGATAAATGGCAGTACATCTTTTCTCCTTAAAGTGCAACTCTTCTCTGGAAAATAATAGTATGCAATCAGTCTTATCCTGTGCCATGAAGTAAGAGGATAGAAAAGGATGTCCAAAATCCCAAAATGTGGAGCTCAGCATTAAGAGGATGTGAAAATGGCTGTAAGACTTCTCAATCAGGATTTCTTATAAAACTTGGGCTTAAAAGGTCTGCTAGTAAAATGGAGAAAAATATAACCAATAAAAATAAAATCATGGCAGCCACATAGCACTGTAGAAGCCCTCTGGGGTTTTCAAAATTATTTTAGGGCCTCTCATCTCAGTCTGCTCCTATTTCTGCTCTCTGCATATGTAAAGACCAAAGAGTTTATTTCTCAGTAGCCTACCACCCACAGATTTGAATTTGCTGGGGTTTTTTTCCCTTCACATTACCAGCCTTCTAGGCACATCACACACATTGCATAGGTATAAAAGAGTACAAATCCAGGGTTTTGAATATAATGTTGCTCTGCCTTACAAAGCTCTTTCCTGTAGCCAAATCACTTGCCCACAGTAGCTGAAAAAAACCCATAATAATCCCTTTGCATTGTTATGAAATCAGCAGACAAACCCGTAAGAACGTATCTGGTGCAGAGAGCCTGAGAAAAAGGGAAGAAAGACTTGTTCAAGAAATGTAGAAAATATATGATTAAATTTGCTAGAACCCTACTTCTAGCCCATTAGTCATTTTGGCCCAGTACAAACTGGTGCTGGGACCCAGAAGACAGTACAGAGTCACTGTTTAATTTTGCATCTGACTAGCAGTTCTCTTTCCTGACTTGCATTCATTTCCGTATCTTAGTTCATTTAGTTTCATTTCAGAGAACTCAGCTATATGCTTTGGTGGTCATTTTTATCAGCAGCCCTAGCTTACTGTACCCACTGCAGGTAGCTTATGTAATTTATAGTTCTAATTTTTCTGCAAAGCACCTAGTAGAATGGTGAGAGACTCCATTTAAAATTACCTACATAAATAAGCAAATATAACACCATTAGCATAACAGAGTGTACTCACAAACTATAAACACTGTAAGTTCAGAAAGTTTAGTGGCAGTGGGATTACCAATGGATGAGGGAACATGTATTCATTTTCTAATAGGTCTAACAGACCTTAAATTGCTGCGTAACTCAATAATAATCTTCTCACAATTTTCTAGGAAGAATTTAGGATTCTCATGTTCTTCTTTACATTGTATCAGTAGCTTTTCCTGGGCAATATACTTGCTCATGCTAGAACCAAAAGCTTGGAAGTTATAAATAGCCAAAATCCATCTACCACAACTCCTCTGGCACCATTAATAGTGGGAAAAATGTATGGGACTGGTTGAGAACAAAATTTCCTTATGCAAAGCCTCCAGAAGGCTGATCTCTACCAACTGATACCCAGGATCCTGAACTTTCCAGCCCCAGATCCTCAAGTCAGTGAAAGTCTCAAGTAATGTGAACATCCACTCAGAGCACTGACAGAAGGCCACTTTCCAGGGCAGTACTTACCATCTTGTAGCTCCACTTTCAGGGACTGGATCTGGCATAGCTGGGACCTGAGACACGTCACCTGCCATGGGCATTATTATGAGCTGCTCTAAGTCTGGTTTTGACCACATCCATTCACCTGCCTTGCTGCCTGCCCAGAATGACCTATCTTCACCACAGCTGGTATTGTGCACATTTGTGTGTCCTCACTGCTTCAGCTCCACATTTGGCATTTGGACTCCAAGTGACTGTCAGCAGCTCCAGTCTGCCAGTACCAGAGGTGTACCTCTGGAAAAGGCATGGAAGGAGCCCATGGGAGATAGTAACAGCACCAGTAAAGCTGGTAGAACATTATTTACGTGACAACTCATCCCAGAGCTTCCTTAAAAGCTGTCCTCAAACACGGAATGCCCCATCAGGTAAGTCTGCTGACCTCTGTTCACCAAATAATGCTTTGCTGTTTTCTCTTTTCCTTCTAAAAATGACACTGATCTGTATGCTACACAGAATAAATCACGAGGGCAATCCTTCCATTATGGTTGTAAAAACAAGTTTAACAACACTTACATTTTGCTGTGATTAAACCTTCACAGAGAGTTGCCATTCACAAATTTTAGATTACTTACAAGATGCTGTGCACCTCAGTAATTATATTCTAAGTCATCAAGTTCACATACGCTCTCCTTTTGTAGCAACCCACATGTGCTCAAGAGAAATTGCTTCTGAACAGGTCTAATTTTAAAGTTTTTATTTTATACACTGTATGTAATCAAACTTTTTATTAAACATTGCCAAGCAATCTGTCTCATTTAAAATGAGCATCTCAGAAAATGTAAAGGGTCCATTAAGCTGTTAATTGTGCAGTATAACTCTGAATTCTTGAAAAGTTATGTTGCATATTGTTTTCCCAAATGCTTGATTCCATATTTAGCTAGTTCTACTGCCATAGTTACTATATTGGTCAGGTATATGAAAAGAAGTCAATATAGCCACATGAGCAAAATTCTCGCATCTAGAAAGAGGAAACAAAAAGAGAGGGATTTATTTCCATTTTCCTTGTTTGAGTTTGATACAAGGAATTTCACTATATAGATACTAAACACAAATCTGATAATGTAGAAATATAAGTACACCCTAAAGGCAGAGTGATTCTGCTACAGTAATGGTTTTAGTGATTTGATAGTTCAAATTCATTGCAAGTAAACGTCAATTAGACTTGAAAATGAAAGTCAAGCAAGTGACATAGAAAATATTATATGCCTCTGGTTTTAAATTACTTATAATGGAGGTGAAAAATACTTTAGGCTGTGAAAATAAAACTGAGATGACTCCAAAACACATAAACCACATATAAACATATTCAAAAAGATTGCTACCTCTTATAAATGGTTCTGAAAGAGTTTGAATGCAGGTCTTTGTATGCAAAAAAACCCTCCAGTGAAACACTTAAATTTGACTATTCCAAACTCAAGAAACAGCAACTTTTTTAATATACCAGCTAATTAACTAGACCTTACTTCCTATCATGTACTCTTGCCAAATAAAATCGTATTTCTTATCCTTAAAAGACTTTATCTCTCTTTGTTTTTTGTTTGTAGCAATGTGAATCATGATACTGAAAGTCGAGAAAAGAGACAAGGATGAAGCACATACTAATTTTTCTAAAAGACTTGTAACTCAAAGCACAGTATACATGAATGTTGATAGTTATTTTTCCTCTTTTTCCCTTCCTATTCAATTTGGTGTACACACCTTCTCACAACACTGAAAATGAAGTAATTAGCACTGCTAAGTGTGAATTTATTACATCTTATAGAAGACTTTGTCAGGGGAATTTCTCTCCTCCAAGCCTTATGACCCTTCTACAGGAACATCTTAAGCCAACTAACTTTCCAGCATTTTATCACAGCCATATAGTTTAAAAATGGCAGGGCACCCCGCAAGAATTTCTGGTCAATCTCTTTCCACTTGTGAAGGCCTGTGACAGCTCTGAATATCCAGGCATGAATTCTTCATATACAGCAACACACTTCATTGCATTGTTCACAGGGTGCAGCCGCAACCAACAGCTCCTTGGTATTCCAGATTCCAGCACTAGATTTGAGATGTTTTAGTCCTGTTGTTAATACACATGTGCTTACAGCTCTGATTCTCATGGGCCACAACCAGGGGGAAGGTTACCTTAGCTCTTTTTTCAAACAGTTGTAAAAGAAATACCTGAGGAAATCAAAAGGGCCCCAAATTTACCGAAGAAAACAACATGAGTGTTTTGGTAAGTACAAATAGCTTTGAAATATATCAGCAGTATCTTTCAAATTACAATAGCTGTTCAGGGCCTGAGACTTCAGATTAAGAGAATTAAATTTCCAAAATTCAGTGGAGTGTGTGCTTATTTAATTAAAAGCAGATAGAATTTCATTTGCACTTCATTGTTAAGAATGCCACCTATAATATCACATTTTGACAGTGCAGCTTAACTCCAATTTATACTAAAAGCATACTTCATCAAACTCATTCTGAAGTTCATTAGAAAAGCTAAATGCCAGTACTATTTGCTATGGCAATCCCATCCCATTTAGATGTTTAAATAGGCAAACACAGTCAGATAAACTCACAGCGGATTGTGAACATTCTATGGTATTTTTCAGATGAAGTCTTCTGTATCTGAACCACTACTGAGCTACATGATGTATCCCTGATTTTAAATTTTCACAGGTATGGCTCAAGGTATTGAAAAACTATGTTGCATGTATGTGTGCCTGTAATGTAAACCAGCTTATTTTAGTTTCCTCTCAGAAATGAAGCATAAAATGAGAATATTATTCTCATCACTGGGCTACGTCCCACAGAAGCAAGGACTTCTCACAGACTGACAGAATTACCCTTGCGCACTGCCTTCAGACAATGCATATGTAAGGTTAGCACAAAACTTTTCCCACACCCAAAGGAGAAAGAAAGAGACTTTAAACAAGTAAGAGCATTCCATTTACTATGACAACCACTCAAGACAGCCGACAAGTGTCCCTGGAATGCTGGATACCTCCCTCCTTCATCTACTTTTAGGGGAAAAGTAACTAGGATTGTGCCTCACACCTCTGCTGCAGAGTGCTTCCCTTGTTAGCACAGAAGCCTCAGCCTTATATTCTAGAGGTCAGTTTTAGTATTGTTAATATCTTTGGTCTTTTTGTAGTTTTGTTGGGGTTTTTTGTTCATTTTTTTTTGTTGGTTTTCTTTTCCTTCCTGTAAAGCAATACTTTATTCATACATAGTTTATTCACAAGTCAGAAGTATCTGCTCTGTGTCCACTGACAGAGTTTGCAAAGAAGTGTTTCATGTGTCTAAAATTTCCTTTTTATCTCATAACAGGTATTTGCAAAAAAAGTATTGAAATTTTAAACACCTTTAAAAAGGTAAAAATAGACAAACTAAAAGAAACGTTAAGTGGATGACTGAGAAAAGCCTGAGTGTTGAAAGGCTTTTTTGAGAACCATTGCCTGTGATCACTGGATTCATAACAAGCCTAGGGAGTCTCTATAAAATCCAATGTATGTATATCATACTCCTCTAAACAGTCTCACCACACAAAAGCTTGCAATAAATTCTAAATTACTTGCAACATGTCATTGAGCTGGCACCCAGTAATATCAATGATGCAATTTTCTTCTGCCTTGACACTTACCAAATACACTAACAAAATCTAGCAAATTAAACCTGGATTCACTAGCTGTCATTAGCCTTAATCTAAAGGAGAGAGTTCTGTTAAAAGTCTTGCTTCATTTATCTTTCATGTTCCTGTATCTTCCATGCCTCATGCTGCTTCTTAAATGCAGTCTTTAATTTCAAGGACACCATCTTTGCTTACAACCTTCAAATCAGAAATACAGTTTAAAACAGGTAAGAAACTTCAATCAATGGAATCAGCAGAAAAACAATAGAAAGAATAATGAAAGTTAGAAAGAACTGACTAATACTGTCAGCATACACTACAAAGTTCTATCAGAATTTTAGGTACTTATTTGCTATTATTTCAAATTACTAATTAAAGTTAGTGCATTTAGTTCTTCAAAAAACTAAATGCTTAAAGTGATCAAGTTTAATATTTTTCTCTCCTTTAAGTCATTGCAGTATCCATAAACAAAAAATTATCTGTACAACACAATCTTCTTTGATTTTTGCTCCATTTTAAGTATCAACCAGCTTATGGACCACATTATCACTTTCAGCCTAGCATGAAATTTCATAACAAAAACAAACAAGAAAGCTCATGTTCCAAGAAATTTATTGCACTCTGGAAGATTCTCAGAAAGATGAGCTTGCTTTCTCCCTAAAATCTGTTGTGCCACCACATTTCCTCTATTTGTTTGAAATGCTTGTGCCAACTCCTTAGCTTTACAACACGTTTGATCTTCTCATAGCACCCAGAACACCTGACGAGGTCACACCACCATTTCAAGAATCTTTTAATCTGTCTCATTTACCAAACCCTCAGTTGCCAGACTGCAGGATTTACTTCAACAACTCCATTCTATTTTGATCACACACTTCAGAAAGATTAAGGTAATTCGGATCAAGCCCAGAGACAGAGTCAATAAGATTGGTGTGGAGGATGAAGAATGCATTTTGGAAGTAGTATCTAGAGGAGTATATCTTTTTCAGCCTACGAAAACAGGTCTCCTCTACTTAAATACATCAGAAGAGGTTAATAGTTGAACAGACCACAAAAGCTTATAAGCAACACAAAATTTTGGTGTAGGAACAAAAGAACATGGGTTTCTCAAGACCCAGTGAGTATTTTATTACTTCCAGTGGAGAAAGATCATCAACAGTAGATGAGAAGTACTATAATAGCTGCAGATGAAATACAAAAACCCTGAAGGTTATATGCATTCCCATACTCTTGAACCATATGAGCTGTGATATGTTTCTGACCTGGCTGCCTTGAAACCTGGCACCCTAAAACCTCTACTGGGCACACACAGACTCATTTCATCCCAGTCCGATTAAGATGGCTGGGTTATACCACACCCTCACCCCGTGACAATCACTGCCCATCCTTCTGCACTCTTCGGTTTCTTCTCCTGCTGCAGTGCTCTGCTGGCTCTGCTCCCTGTGGTGTTTAACACATCCCTTGGGCAGACTGGAAGTCACGAAGCTGCCTGCTTTTTGCCACAGAAAAGTTTTCATCAGGGCAGCCATGACCTCAGCAACAGGCTGTTATATATTTAATGAACAGAGCTAGCTGGCACCTGCCTGTGGCCAAGTGCAGTCTCAGTGCTGGGGGGAGGAAAAAAGACAACTGCTAAGAGACATGGGATATTAACTGAGAATTTCAGCAAGTCAGCAGGTAGTAGAGGGCAGCAAAATAAAAAAAACAAACAAAACAACAAAAACAAACTCAAAACCAACCAAACAAAAAAACCAACAGTGTTAGGACTACAGCATCTAGTATGGCTGCTGTAGACAACCTGCTCATGGGAGAAAGGGAGCTGAAGGCTTGTGCCTTCATTTGACAAAGTAGATATGTTTGCTCTGTCTATAAGAAGACCAGATGAGCTACAGATAATCTGGAGCAATGCAGAGAGGAAATTGGCATTATCACAGATGACACAATTAAACTTGATGTAAAAGAGACAGAAGATAATTCTAAGGTTGCATCAGAACTGAGAGTAAAAGGAAATGTGATGAAATCACTCAGACACTGCAGAGGCACCTATCCCGAAGTTACTACTACATGCACATTGTATCTGCTTCTGGAGAAAAAAATAGAGGATCCTGAATACATTGCTATATTCAGGAGATGAGAAGTTCACCACTAGGTAATATATATATATTCAAAATTTAAATAGTAAGTCAGGAACTAGTTAGCTCCCATTCAAAATAACAAAAACAAAGGCAACACTAACAGCTATTCACTTAGGCGGACTTTATAATAAAACTACTTCAGTGGATACCAGTGTTTAAAGCACTAAAAATCCTGATCACTAAGGATCAGGCAGTGAGGGCAACTAAAACAGTGCCAAAGTGCCAGGGGAATAGAACAGTAAGTAGAGTCAGAATTGGCAGTAAGAATTTTGGATAGGAGCAAAAAGACTCATAGTGCAAATGATGACTTTTTAAGGACTCAAATCCGCTAGTTAAAAGTGCAGCAAGGTAGGGCTCAGTTAGAAAATAAAGGATGAGTGCAAAACAGTCTGTCGTGCAGCAGCAATGACACCAGGAATTTCAGATTCATTGAGACACAGATGGCACCATGGAAGCCCTTGGGAATGCTTTAATGTGCCCTCAACAGCTTAATTACAACAATAAAGTGAAATACCCATATTTCTTTACAAGTGAAATTAATAAGATTCAAAATGGAGCTCCATACTGGGTTTGCTAACTTCATAGAAAGATTAAGAGACTATTACAAAAGGGGCAGTAATAAATTATCCCTGTGTTTCTAAAAAAGTAGATTAATTAGTATTTCCCTAAGTTATGGTTTTAAATATGACACAAGGTATGAACAGCACAAGTCAAAATTTGTCAGTCATGCACTCCTTGCTTTGGGATCATTGAGTCAGTTTCAGATGGAGCAAAACAAAAAGTGGCTATAGACTTCAAAAAGATTAGACATGAAAAAAAATCAGCCAAATTTTGAACATACATAACTGAAAGCTTTTTGAAGCTTTCAAAATTTCTTGACTTCAGTCAGATGGAGCACCTCTCCAATGCTACATAACTTGCGCTGAGAAACAGCAGTTCACTGAAGCCAAAACAAAGTTGTCAAGCACAACAGGTGCACACAGGGGATGGCAGAAATTATATTTGTGCTAAATATCTGGTCTTCCAAAAGCCTTACTTGAAATACAAATAATCATGTAAGCCAGTAATGAAGTTGACAGGCTCCCCTGGAGCTGGCAAAGGAACTGCCAGTGTTCCCAGCAGCAAGGCAGGACAATGTTACTGCTCCTTGAACATTCAAGGCAACGCAAACGTCACCAGAAACGTCATCCACTGGTGTCTCACAATGCCACTTCTTAGGAAAAGCAGCTGCAAATCCAGAAGAGGGAAGAACACTACATTTCTTCTATAAGTATTGTACAACCTTGGGAGGGGAAAAAAAGCTTCCATATAAATCCTGAAAAAGACAGGAGAAAATAGAAAAAAGGAATTTGCATCGGAGAAATTTCCCTATTTTTTATCAGTGTTTTGTTCCAGCTGGACTATCTCATTCTTCAGCTCATGTGCCCTTTCACAGACCTCCCCATGGATACAGAGGCTATTGGGTCCCTGCCAAAAAAGCAGCTGAGGAGGCATCGAGGCTATGTGCATTTTAAAAATGTGAACTAATCTGGTGGCCTGAATCCAAGTAAGCCTGTACCACTTTTTCTACTCTGAATGTTATCTAGAGAGCAATGGCACAGAAAGATCACATTTAAACTTAGTCTCCATAACTTCTTTGTCACGTTCATGTTATAAAAGCAAAGTCCTGAGGGCTTTTTGCTGAATCAGAAAGAAAAAAGGTAACGGTTGTACCCAGTCTTTTTCAGACCTCTATGTAAAACATTCTAGCCACTCATACTAATAAAACTCAGAATTTCCCAGAAGCATTTCATCCTTTTTTGTTCATAAACTAGCAAACTTGACCTCCAGCTTTTAATTTATTTTACTGAAATATTTATTTCTTTCAATAAATGAAGCATTCCAGATTTGACTCTCTATGCAACAAAGATTAGTCAGAGAGGAGGACAGTGCATGTACCAATTTTATTTACTACCCTCCATATATATACGAAGGTATAAAGCTGACTACCAGAAGAGTAACAGAAGGCATTAGCAAATTCCATTCTAAAGATTCAGTTTATCAAGTTAATGATTAATTAATTTATTAAAATAGAGCTGAAAGTCCAGGAGCAAAGTTCCAAAGTAAAACAAAATGATTTTACTTGTTCTTAAAACAGTCTCCTAACTCATTCAAAAATGACAGAACCTGTTACCCTGACCAGAAGCTTTTTAGTACCTTGCATAGGATTTCAAAGAGCAAACCCAGCAAAAGTAATGGATTGACTCATAGAAACAACTGTTTATAAAATGGAGTCCTTTGACAAAAGGCTAGGTGTGGCTGAGGGAAAAACAAGAAGCATCTGCACCAAAGTCCCTGCTGTTCTGTCACTCAGCACATGACAGAGCCCACAGTGAGTTCATCAGCCACTCACTGTGGGCATACTGAGATTGTTTAATTGCATGCCTGAATAATTCCACAAACCACGAGGAAGAGATCACCCCTCTTGCCTACACTCTTCCAAAAACTTATCCACTATTCCTAATTATCTTCTAATGTCTCTCTCATTTGCCATGAACAGTCACTGCAGTGAGCATGGTGACCTTTTGCTGGACTTGACCGACTGTGGTATTTCAGAGTTGTCCCACTGAGCAGTGGGATCAGGAAAAGCAGTGATTGCAAATGGTGTTCAAAAACAAGCATGCAAAAGGGCTGAACCACCCTAGACTGGAAACAAGGCTTTCAAGTTGATGGGTGCCATTAAGGAGGACAGGATGCAGCGCTCAGATGTCACTCATCTATATAGTCTCCTGTCAATGACCTTTGCAAAGAACAAATCAATACTAAGCAGATACTGTATCTACTACTTCTTACTGTGTAGGAAAGGTCAACCCATTTTCATGTATGTATCAGTTCCAGCATTACTGTTTTCAGACACAGAACTGCTTAAACCTGGGAATTAAGAAAAAATCCCTATCTTGCACAAAACACCATTTCAAAATGTGTTAACTTAAAGAAAGGATTTGGAATGGAAACTTATTTCATAAGCAAGGTATGATGCTTGCAGAAGGAATGTAAAGTTCTATCTTGCTATCATGAAATGTTCTCTAAAAATACAAAGCAAATGAAATTATAAACAGCATTTATGAGACTGCTTCCTTAGCATAATCTGGTACCCCCTGTGTGTTTTACCACAGAAACAAATGTATTTTAAAAACACTAAGCCATTTACAGTTATTTTGTGCATGCCCGCAGTACCTGTTTTTGATTGTATGTACTGGCCATAGAGAATAATCTCCTCTTACAGTTCACTTAGACAGCATATTTTGAGAAGTCTTTATAGAAATACATGCTTTGGTTCTATATTTTAACTTGATTCTATTTAGCTCAATGCCCAATCTTTTAGCTTCAGCGAAAAAAATCTGTAATATACATATTGCCACAGTTTAGAAGATGCTTGGTACCAATATCATAACTGAAATTTATAGCTTTTTAAAAAAATATATATTTGAATTCCCAAAGTATGATTCAGTTTAACACTTTATAAGACCTGCAAGTTCAAGGATGAATATCAGAAGTCCATTACAACAGACATGGTGTTTAAATGAAAAAGTATCCTGTTGAATGTCTTAAACATACCACAAATTTCAAACAACTTCAGTCTGGTCCTAGTTAGAAGACACTGCTGCACTATTTGATATTGCAAGTGCAAGATCCACAAGGACAATGTTTTAAAATATCCAGAAATCTAATATTTTAAGATGCTTGCATATGGGAAAAGGCTTATTTAATACTCTGCGTAATGAATTTCTGAGTTACATTAACTGCACCATCATAAGGAGATATTGTACTCCTGCTCTCTAGCTGTGTGGAAGTGGAGCAAAGGCAGCACCGTACATCCATAAGCAAATTAATAAAAAAAGATCTGTAATTTTTAATGCATACATTTAATACATTTCAGTAAGATTTATCACATTTCTTGCTTCCTCCTTTCAGCATCACTCATAGTTAATGTTGAGGTATGCACAATGTTAAAAATTACTCATCAGTCCATGTTAAGAAAAGAGAAGCAATGTTTTTAAGAATAAAATAGTTATTTCTAATATTAGTGCACTTGAGTTGGTCAAGAGGTAAAGAACCTTATTATAATTTTGTAAAACAGAGAAAACATCTGCTGACTCAATGATTTAATTATTTATGTAATTCTCTTGCAAAGCCACATTCTAACAATTATTTCTTTCTGTCAAGCAGATATGAAGGTCGAACCAAAACATTCAGTTTTGTACCATTGAACAGTGTACACTGACAGATTAGGAAAGCCTATTCTGGGGCTGCTGTCACCCATATTAGCAAATATGAATCTGAAATTAAGTTTTGTGTTAATTTTAATTACTTGATTATGCCATCACTTCAGAAAATCAAATTAAATAATTAAAAAAAATTAAAATAGCATTGTCTTGGAGTGAAATACTGAAAAAAAAAAAAAAAGCTATACTTATGACTGTAGCCATGTGCTAAAAGCCAAATTACAAACCAGCAACTCATTTTAAAATTTCTAAAACTACCTGCTGAATTATTTTTTCACTAAGGAAATCCAACCTATGCATTGTGATGCAGGACAGAGCTGCCTGTCTCCCTGTCTTGTCATACTGCTTATTTTGATAGCTGCAATGGCATAGAACTATAGATTTTTAATATACTTTTATTGCATTTTGGATACCTGACATATTGACAGTAGGTTTGGGGCATTTTCTTCCTGAATTTTTATGACTATGCCTTTTGACGACTATGCTTCCTAAATTTTTATTGGAAGTTTAAAAATGGCTGCATTTCTTTAGGGACAGATAAAAAATTCTATCAGGTGTAATACCAAAAATCTTCATTAGATGCAGAGGGCATTTAAAAACCAAAAACAAAACACACAAAACCCCTCTCAGTACTAACACTGGTATGTTCTTTTCATCTCCTATCCTGCCCTTGAAAAAGTCTCAACCTTTTTTAAAGCAGGATCCAAAATAAAACATGCTGAAGATGTAACTTCTTTTAAAGCAATCTAGGTTTTTAACTCAGTGAAAGCCTATTTACTTACTCCCTAACAACGAAGAACACACAGTACAACAGTAATTATTCTAAAAACAGTTACACTTCCTACTGTGCCTTCATAAGCAGAACTGTGAAACAGCAACATTGCAACAGCACCGAGTAAATGGAAATCAGAATGCTAACTCTGCATGCAAGCACACAGGTCTGCTCAAAAGACTCTGCAGACTGTGGGTATTGCTGTAACTGGATTTGAGTGTCTGCTTTCGAAGAGAGCTATTCCTCATGGGTAGTCTCTTTCATTTCATTTGGCCATACATTAACAAGTTGTCATCCTGCACAGCATTAAGAGACGGTTGGGATAGAAGCAAAAAGAAACGCTTTCCCCAGAAAGCTGGTGATGGGAAGAGGGAAACAGATTATAGCCAGCAGCAGCATCCAACTAGAAAACTTGGGGCTTTTACACTTCCATAAAAACGATCAGAGAAAATGCAGCAGAAAGGTATAAAACATTTTCTTCATTACAACTGTGAACTCCACAATGCTATTGATCTGAATTCTGTGATGTGTTTTGGAGAAATATTTACTTTTAAGGAAAAAGATAAAACAGGAATCCATTACATTCTTTACTTGCCTTAAGAGTATCATTAAAAGCAGGCAAATAAATTTAAAGCATCCATATTCTGTGATAAAAATGTATTTCATAAAATATAGATAGTTTTTTGAAATAAATCCTTAAAACTAATAACCAAGTGCCTAAGTTATATATTACTTCCTGATGTAAATCATGACAAATCAATGGCAAGAAGTGTACATTCAACACCCTCCATCCTGAACTTTCAAAGGAATACTTTATTTAGAGAATCAGTTCATTTTCTCATACCCATACCCAGAAGCCCCAACACTCAATTTTCCATTTTTCTTCCTACTCCTAAAAGTTATACTAAAACTGCTTTAAAAGGTATTTTATTACTCCAATGGAAGTAAGTACCTGCTATAAAACAACATACACATTCCCATAAGCTTTTTGTAAATTCTCACAAGCCATTATACCCTATTTAATTTTATCTGAATTTTAACCATGTTTTTGCACCTAGTCTCACCTTACTATCTTAACATACCATCTTTCTATTAATCACTTCTAAAATTCCAAATCCTGCATCTTAATTAAAACAGTGGACTTGTATTACAGCACTAAATTAACTACAGGACTTTGAGGATTTGGGCATCTGGGAGATAAAAAATTGATATGATACAAGACTTGATTGTCCAAATACTTTGTGTTTTAAAAGTGAGGTGTTTTCTTTAGGCATGACAGATGACCCTTAGAAAACAGTATCACATAAAAGTCGTCAAAACAGTGAAGGCCTAACCAAAACAAAAACTATCAAGTGCATCATACAACATCTGAAAAAAAGATAATTCTACCTGTATCGAACTTGCTCGATTGTGTCATATGTCAGCTTGCTGCTGATATTCTGACTATGAGGGTTGCCTAGGAGACAACAGAGATACAGAAATTAATCATTAATCACAATTTTGCTATTAAAAGTTCTCTTTTATCAAAGTATTAAACCAAGCGAGCCTAAAAGATGATAAAGATTGAATGCATACTTCATAGCAATTCCCTGAAGCCCCTCAGTCAAGAGAAGAGAGATACAACAGGGTAAAGCAATTATGACAGACCTAGAAACTTCAGCTGGATCTCTTACTAATACTTAGGCTGCTCTCCTAAAAAGAAAATGAAGCTGCATATGCACGAACATACTAGGAAAATTACAGACAGAATGTACACTCATAAACGTATGTGTGCAGTAGCTAAGAAGTAAAAGACAGAATCTGGAGATAACAGGCAATCACGACTGGACAGAAAAATTAATCCTTGGTTTTTTAGTGTCTGAAATTCAAATAATGCATTTTAATATAAATTTTATTGCAAAATTAGTAGCTACCTTAACCCAGCTCAGCACAAACATATGTAACAAATAAGACAGCATGATTTTATCTTTTTGAGCAAAGAAGATTACAGCAATATTCACCCAGGCACAGCACACTTTCCCATTAGCAAATACTTAGAGAACATGCCAAAACAGTTTGGAAAGGGAATAAGGAAAAAAATTGTTATACTAACACAGTTTTTGCAGTAGGCTCCAATATTAGCTACTCTTTTCAAAATTTAAGTTACCCTGCTGAAAGTTGTTGAGTGAAGGTGTTGAAAATAATAACTTTAGAGCTCAAACCCGAAACTAATATTTAGACTTTTCATGTCTGATGTTGCATTTCTGTAATTTCCAATTCAAATATTTTCAATTTAGAAGTGAGACTGTCTCTTACTCATATTACTTTCCCTCATTTGCACATGTAACAGCTAAACTGCAGTTCTTTGGGCCTGTGAGTTATCATGAAGTAAATAAAAAAGCTGCAAGTCAAATTCCTCCTTCATTCACATCTGTGTTTGTTAAATTAACTCTTCCTATACAGCATTTACTGTCCTTAGAGTATGAGATGTAACTGAAAAAAAAAAAATAAATAAAATTGACCATTGTGGAGCTCTTGTTATCATTTTAGATGAAAACACCAATAGAAATACACAATTTGTTCTCCTATAGCATTATAGGTACTATGCAAATCTGTTCCAAACTGGCAGTACTACTATTTCTATTCACAAGCACTCAATTGATTCACAAATTAATTTTTTTTCTGCCACAGATGGCACTTATTAAAAGAGTTGAGCCCAATGTTGTTTGAAATAACTAAGATCAGAGCGCATACATTTCACTTTACAATGTCTGTGGTGACAGAACATTAATTTTCGTATCACTGGCATGCACTTGAATAGGAGATCTTGAATGTAATCAAATTGATGTATTTTGTTATAACAGAAAAAAAGACTCTATCTCTACCAAGAATAACACTTATTTTATAGTGGAACTAAAATTTATGCCCTGGATCCCACCCTTGCCAGCATTCAGGAAAAAGAATAGGGAGAAATGACATAATGGCACATTGAAATGAACACTACCCAAAACTCTCAAGTGGTTTGCCCAGGTGATAAGCACATGCGTGCCGGTGCTGGAGTGAACAAGCATTTTCTTGTAAAGCAGTGGTACCTAGTTCCCAAGTGAGGAATCCCTTTGTTCCATGTATCAGGGAGCACAAGCAAGACACAAAACGAGCAAAAAGGACACATGACCCACAGATAGCAACACACCATAGGAAATTTGATTACTTCAATGAGACTACTCACAGCATATTTTTTTCTGGTTGAGCATGACTCACTCTAATGTAAATTGTCTCACACAGTAACAGTATTTCTTAAACAATGGATACTGCTGACTTTGTATAAAATCACACTCAGTGTGTGATTCTCAGCTAGATAATAACATTAGAAAGAAACTAAAGGTTTAGGTAGAGGATCTGAGGACTAAGTACTTACAGCTGTAATAGTTAAATGTCCACTCAGATATTATGCAATTCTGTAGATGCTTTTACTCACATTCCTCTGCACAGGATTGCTTTGGCAATACCTATCCTTTTTTCTAAGTAGGCACCAAAGTCTAATAACAATGATTCTGTGCCTAAATTCACTTGGGATCTTTGAGCTATGCTTTCTTCTGCATAAAACACTTATAAACTGAGTCACAGCATAAGCTCTTTGTGATGACTCTCTCTGAGAAGGAGGGTGGTCCTGGATTCTGGTCCTTGCATAAGAAACTGGGTTTACATTTTTGTGTGGAAAAAAACACACAGAATGAACAGTGCTTATAGCCAAAACATATTTCTTTATCCCAAGCCTGGTGCCTAACAGAGTCATGCAACAGAGCCATCCATGTTCGCTTTGATCTTTCTTCTTCACCGACAGGTCCTTTGGCCACCAAAACATGAAGTTAGGGGTGACACAAAGAGCCTATGCCTCCTTTGTAAAAGCGCTGCTCTTCCAACTACTCTATAGCAGTATTAAAGAACCTGCAGAAGGCCTCTTCCAATAAGCTCAGTTTTGAATGATTTGCATGGAGACTTGAGAGCAGTCACAGGAACATTGCTTTGCACTTACCATAAACGTTGTTTCTGAGGTCATCAGTAAAAGCTTTAAGTAGACTCTCTGGGAAAAGTGCCGAACCAGCATGATCAAGGTAAGTAATCCCTAAAATACAAATAAAATTACTAGTTTCAGTTTTTAAAAGACTTAATGCCATTTTCTCCCACAGATTACATTGTGAAGTGCACCATTCAAATACTCCTTTTCATTCACTAGCAGAAAATAATAATAAAAAAAGGATAAGACAATAGAAGGCAAACATTTTGATTACCTGAGTATAATTTTTAATTAAAACAATAGAGGTCCTTCCTTTCATGCTTAGATTCCAGCTTTGGAAGAGAAAAACCTTTCATTTGGCCTGTGCAAAACTGAATAAGCTGGTGTCTTCAGCCATAGCACCTTGCTACTTCTAGGCACTAGTTATTATGAAAACTATTATTACCACAATGCTAATAATTATTATTAACAGCAACACCAATAGTGATGCTGTCTCCTTGCTGACAGCTGACACAACTCTCTCAAGAACTGACAGGACCTAAATCATGTCTGAAGCCCAAACACAGGACTAGTATAAGTTTTAATGTATTTAATCATGTCTTCACCACTCTGCTGCACTTAACATTCAATTCATTTTTAAAATCTCTTTTATATTATTAAGCTATTGCAAAACTTTAAAATAAATGCTTATTGGAAATGAAGGCTTTTTTCATGTTTGGCCATTCTAGATTTCTTAATCTTTAGCAATTATTCTTTCATTTCTCCAGTGTGTTTCATGCTCTTTATTAGTTTTTTCATTTCACATACCTTAAGTATTTCAACCTATTTCAAATTTTAATAATGATGAATATGATTAAGATTAGAATTTATTAAGTATTTTATAAGGTCTTCCCTTTCCACATGGATTTAAAATTGAGTTAAGCTTTAAACGAGAAGCCTTGACACTTGGAAATATATAATATATATTATGTTACTGTAGCAGTGATCCAGTGGGTAAAGCTGTGAGGCAGTGCTAATAATAAAACCAATCCAGACATCCACCCCTTATTTTCAAAAGAGAAGAGTCCTCTCCTGCTTTAAGATTTCCAGACTTGCAGTGCCTAACAGAAGCAGAATTCTTAATGATGGCTTGAAATTAGTCAAGTGTTTTAAGGTGCTTCAAGGGGTAGAGCATGGACAAAACCAGGGTCAACTTATTAGATGTATAGATTTTAGAGGTTTTTACTTTTTTTGAAAAGAAGAATCCTAGGAGATTTCTTCCAAGCAATATGAAGCAGTATGCACAAGCATTCTGGGGTCAAAATGCACGTGGAGTTCTGTCCTGCTCAGTTCCCAATAGCTGCTCAGCTCTGCACAGGAATGCAGGGCTTTGGAGGAAGAGAGGTACACTGCTCACAGCAGTTCACAGCCAGACCCCTGCCCAGTGCTGTGGCACAGCTTCTGCCAGCAAGGGGACAGCAGCTCTCCCTCCAGCAGGACATAAGCCCACCATGGCCACCCCACGACGTGCAGCTTGTCACCAAAAGCTCGGGCAGGCCCTGTGAGATGGAGCTAAAGCCTGGAGCTGCAGCCATGACCTCCACCAGCTCCCACAGCACCAGTCAGGACAATAGGCAGCCCACAGCCACTGGCTACAGCTGGGAGAGGTGGGAAAGGCAGGATTAGGGCTGAGAATGGGAAGAGGCAGCCCGTAGCCAGACACAGGTGAAAGGACTGCTGTCCTGGAGGGAACCACCCTGGACAACCCTCCTCCAACAAAGCCTCCACAGAGGTGCCATTTGGCTCTGACAGGCACCAGGAACACAGCCAGGTGATGCTCCTCTGAGAGCAGCTGGACCTTTCCAGATGCAAGGATGGAGTTAGCACTTAAGTCATTACACAGACCTACAGCATGAGCAAAAACCAGGCAACCAGCTGAGGCTCCTCAAACAAAAACCATTCACTGACAAGGGACAGGCACTTCCTGTCCTGACCAACACTCCTGTGAGAGAATGTGGACTAAAAGACCTCTAGGTAAAGGGCCCTTAAGTGGTTTTTCAAATTTGATTTCTTATGTAGCTCATGATGAAGGACAATATAACAGTTCTGTGAAATAGAAGTATAAAAACCAGCTAGTCATTTTTTACAGTCCTCCTATGGGTATAATACTTTTAAAATCTGTGAGGAAGTTTGGCTGAGGAAGGAAAAATTATTAATTCTTAAACTTTTATTTTATATTTAATGCTGCTGTTTAATTGAAAACAGAGAACAGCATTTAATACTCTCTCCCACTGCCTCAAAAAAAGAAATAGGCTCTCTCATCTTTTGAGGCTGCACTGAAAAAATATCTTCATTGCTATTGCACTTTAATGATGTAGTTTTTATTAGCTGTCTTATTTCAACAAAATTGTAGTTTTAAAGAAAAGAAAAAAAAAGTGGTACATGTATAACACCACAGAAAAAACACATTAATAACTTTCATTGTGTTTTTCCCCTGGTTTAATAACATTTGCTATTTTATCTTTACTGAATGCACATTAAGCAAAGAGATTTGTCAATGTATAGAGAACAGTCCAGTTTCTGTTGTTTCACTGTGGTATTTAGTATACAGGCTGTCAGCACTATGAAATGATACTGTTTATGGGAAATAACAGGAGAAAGAAAATATAATATGATCAACCAAAAGAACATTAAAATGCAATATCCATCAGGATTTTGTTTCATTGCTCAGGGAAAACGTAAAATTAACTTTCAGTTTAATTTACATACTATTATGTTTGGAGTGTGTAACTGATTTCACTGGTCTAATAATACACCAACTATTTGATAAAATCATATTTCAGAAGTAGGGTTTTTTTAAATACAAATATCAAAAACCATTCAATGTGTTGGCATTAGTTATGGAGAGTTATTCAACCAGAGTATCGATTCATAAGCTCCAATATTCATATGCTAATATCCTTGCAGATTAATTTTATATGGAGAACTCTTAGGGAACCAATACAGGCCAGTCTGTCCTGCTGAAAAATTCTCAGCCCAACTCTCTGATCTCCTTATATGCTACAATTCATCTAACAAAGCATTTACTATCCCTGTGTGCTCTTGGCGCTTTGTAAAACTTCATGAGTGCACACCTACATACAGCCTCATAAGTGCCAGAGGACTATCCAGTTTAACTGAACATTAAAATCTCTTAAAAGAAAAAAGATAATTTGATTTAATTTGGAGCATTTCAATATTAGAGCAAGAACACTCAACTGCACAAAAGTCTGAGAACCTGCAAAACATACAAGGCAAAGAGAAATTACCAGATTAATCTTTCTGAGCCAAATATCTGCTTCTGTCAAAAGCACACTTGCTTAAAATGTGACTCCACCAGACGTAGAAGAAATTGAAAGATATCATTTGATGAACTGAAAGCTGAACAAGTCAGTTATATCTTTACTAAATCTTTTAGGAACTGCTAAGCTGTGTAGATGTCTACCACCCAGAGGACAGTCTAGCAGGGAAGCACAGAGAGACACCCTGGAGGCACTTCCTACAATGGCCTGGTGCCACACTGCACTAAGTCATTAAGCTGTCTCCTACTTCACAACACACACATAAACCCATGTGGAGTCACCCAGCTCCTCTCTGGCTAAACGATTACTACTTTGGTATTATGTAATATGTATTTGTAATGCTTGAAATTGTTCTTGGTACTACACATTTCAGAACTTTGTCTAAGTATCACTTCCAAAAATAATCAATCTACCTACACACCATCTGGACACTCTGTGTTCACCTTCTTAAGCTTTTGTTACTCTGCGATTCTACCACAGCCACCGGAACAAGCCAACCTGAGATTCACAGACTATTTCTCACAGCCTTGACACTTCAAAATTCCTGCACTCTAGCTGATTATAGGCTGCCAGTTATATTGCCAAAAGTCTCATAATAAAGAATGAAATGTGTAGTTACAAGGCAGCAACTCTACAGAGTCATGAATTTTTCTTGGTGGATATAATTGCAATTCAGTAGGATTATATACACAATATTACTTGGAAAGCAGATACAGAAAATGCCCTGGGGAGAGAATATATATCTTAAGTATGGCAATATTAACAAAACCAGTACGAAATAGATTATATAAAACAAGTTGAAGGCAAAATTAAACATCTGTCAAAAGATAAGTATCACATTTCCATATACCAAACCATAAGCAGGAGAAAAAACAAGTGACAAAATAAAGAGTAGTGGGCTCTTCAGAGGCTGTAGACAAGTGTGATATAATTTGGACACAGAGAGGTTTTAACAGGTAAGATCACATCAGATACCTCAGGTGCATAGAATCATAGAACAGTTTGGGTTGGAAGGGACCTTAAAGATCACCCAGTTCCAATCACCCTGCCATGAGCAGGGACACCTCCAAGCACTTATGCTTGAAGTCCCATCCAACCTGGTCTTGAGCTCCTTCAGGGATGTGCCAACCACAGCTCTCCCAGGCAATCTGTTCCAGTGCCTCACCACCCTCATAGTAAAGAATTTCTTCCTAATATATAACCTAAACCTACCCTCTTCCAGTTTAAAGCCATTCCCCCTTGTCCTGTTGTTACGGTGTGCATTTTGGGTTTCCCAAAATTCTGTATGCTTTTGTTAGTTGTTTTATAATGGTTTATCCTGATACTCCCATGCCCAACCCTCCTGTGGTGTTACCCCGGTGGAGGGTCTTGTCAATCACTCTGTCTGTCACCCTGTCTAAAAGCCAGGAAAGTTCTGGTGGAGATGATTTGGCAAGTTCTCAGGTTCCCTCCTTCTCTCATTGTTCTGTTAAGTGTCCCCTGTCCTGGGTCACACCCCCCACCTCATGGATTGGTTCTGGGTACTCCCCTGCTCTGTCCATGCCCCTTCTACTTAAACTGAAACCTGAAGCTCAGACTTCACTATTCTCCCTGGGGAGAATAAACCTGGTTGCTACCCACATGAAGAGCCCTTTCTTTCATGCTGTTTGCCACATTCCTGCTTGAGGTTCAGACCCACCAAACCTAAAAGGTACAAGGCTGTACCTTTCATATGCGGACCAGTGAGAGAGCCAGCTGGTAAAGCTGCGCCAGATACCTGCATATCCTGTCACTACATTGTCCCTCTTCATCTTTCTTGAAGGCTTCAAGTACTGGAAGGCTGCAATTGCATTACCCCAAAACCTACTCTTCTCCAGGGTGAACAATCCCGATTCTCTCAGCCTTTCCTCATGGGAGAGGTGCTCCATTCCTCTAATCACCTTGGTGCCTTGCTCTAGGTTGCTCCAACCTGCTCCATGTCCTTCCTGACCCCAGAGCGATGCAGCACTGCAGGTGGGTCTCAGCAGAGCAGAGCAGATGGGGAGAATCACCTCTCTCACCCTGCTGGCCATGCTGCTCTGGGTGCAGCCCAGGATACAGCTGGCCTTCTGGGCTGCCAGCACACATGGCCAGGTCACATCCAGCAACTGATTTAGTAATCTAAGTCAGATATCCTTTAGAGTCAGCTTCTTCTGTCCAGTCACTGTGTAAGACTTAGCTCCCCCAAGGGAGGCTCCTAAATTAAACAGCAAAAGTAGCTTTAATTATGTGATGTAGTACATATAGCCTTTCTAAAAGTGCCTGAAATTCCTGACACAAGGCATGATATGTCTACACACTGTATGGACAGACAGATAAAGATCATTATTATGCAAAACCATTAATGAAGTGCATTAAAAGAAAACAAAATCCTACTAATATGGCTTGAGATTTGCCTTTGCTGGATATTTTCTGGATTAAACATTTAATGAATATTTTTACTTTCACCTTCAGTTCCTTTTTGGCATGGATATAGACAAAAACTATCACATCCGAATACATTTTCTCAATAATAAAAACATGCCTCTCATCTAAACAGTCCTGTTCTGCTAGACAAGGTAATGTTTTATTTCCCTTGCTTAGGGCCAAGGAGCTCTTCAAAAGACCACAAAAGCCTACTGCTTGATGGACAAGGCCATAGACGCTCAAAGCCTGAATAGTTACTATGTAGTTAAAGGAGACACTGTTTCTCAGCGTGATCTGACTTACCTGCAGCAGGCCTGGTGCAGTAACGCAGCAGTCAGCCCACAGCCATGGGGCACATTCTGCCAGTGCACCAAATTCATCAATTCAAGTAATCACAGCTTTACCTGACTGCCAATGCTGCTCCACACTGGGCTGCAACCAACCCGGATAACAGCACCAATATTCTAAGGGCTGCTATCCAGTCACTGAGTTCCATGGAAAAAGTGTGTTTAATTAATGTATTTGAATGTTTAACTTGATGGACTCATTACAAAAAGCAAAGCATAAAGCGTGCAATTACATTTATCCATAATAAGTTCTCATTATTTTTCCATGTGCTATTGGCTTGCATTATTTGCTTTCACTGTGTTATTACCTACAGCAAAGTAGGCAGAATATCAAAACCCTTTACAGAGAATACCACACACTCTCTTTGCTTGCTGTACTCCTCAGCAGGGGTTATACCAACTCCACAAAAGCTCTTTAGGTGGGTGAGGTTATTCAGTGTCATTATGCACTGACATTGTTCATGTACATGAGTCCCTACTTGCAGCTTTCACCTTACAACTAACTAGTACTGAGGAAAAGGGGAGCACAAAACAAAGCAATGATTTCACATTTATTAAGAAATCACATCCAAGCCTATGTATTCTTCACAGCTACAGAAAAAAAATAAATAAAAACTGCATGCCATCAAATTTCATAATTTGGCAACTCCTGTGTTAAATGAGACTGCAGTAAAGGGATCAATCAGCAAGCCCTTTCATTCTTACAGGCCTGTCTGTAAGGTATAGCCTTACTCAGTGCACCACTGGGGCAGGATTAAATATCGACTGCACTCAGTGAGGTTATTTCCACAGACAGCTTTAATGGGCTGTGTGAGACTGGCTGAAGTCTTATTTGTGGGCAGGAACCAGAGGTACCCCAGCTTCATACAAATAACCTACTGCAGCCTGTCTCTCTGTCTTTGGATGAAATATACATCACAAGTGATTCATATTCATGCATGTCTTCAAACAATTGAAACTTGCTCAGACAGAAACCAGCATTCACACCTCCCTAGCAAAGATATGACCATCTTTCAGTCTCTTTCTTTTTTTCCCTTTTTCTCTGATGCAACTGATCAAATGAATGAAGAGTTGAAAGAATACATATTCCCCATTCTTCTATTACCAGAAAATGCTTTAGTTGGTTTTCCAGTAAATTTCACAGAAACATTCACGTTTGTGTAGGAAAGAGCCAGTTTTGGGTAAGAAAGAGAATTCCCACTTGAGATGAAAACACAATGGTAAAAAACAACGTTTAAGGAATCATAACAATTGTTTATAATAGCAGTCATTACTACATTCTAGTAGTATACTCTTACTCTTTTTTTCCTTCCTTTTCTTCCCATAAAACAGCCATAGACTTTTAAAAATATTTAAAACTGTCTTTTCTAGTCAGTTTTACTTCTTGCTCTGTGACCTGAAATACTGACCTTCATATAAAATCTAGGACAAAATAGTGACTCAATATTCTCACCAAAATATATAAAATGAATTGTGCAAAGTTTATAGAAAGCCTCTTAAATTATTTTATGTGTTTCCAAAAGCACTAGAAGATAAACTAAGTTCAATACAAAAACCAAAGAGTCTTACCCTTTTCTTCATCCTTTTCCCTTAAAACTAATTTCATTACAGAAATAATTTTTTTATGAGCTTCTGGCAGCTGGAGCCTTGGATTGAACTTATAACCACGGCAATAATTAAACACCTATATGAGAACTGGTACACACAGTGAACACTCAATGACAGAGAGCAAAAATAAATTATCCCTACTGTTGAGGCTCTGCAGAAGTACTTCCCAGCCATCATTCCTTCCCAATGACAAGTGCACATTAATGCCTTGTTTGGTGAATGTACCAGTACTTGTCTCTGCTGCTTTTTCTGGCAAAGAAGCAAGGCTGCTATTGCAAACCAGTGGTAAAGTTATTCTCCAGTGGAAGTTCTTCATACAAGGTTCCCCACTGACATTTAGTGCCCTCGATTTCCTTGTACCATCCAGCAAAAAGTCCAAGAACAAATAGTGAAGATCAAGTTCAGGGACGTAAGAATAAGTGAAGCATAAATTTCAGTTCAGCATTAATCTGATCTTTCAGGGAAAATATGTAAAACCAAATGATCATATTACCAAGAGGAACTGTGCATAAATTCAAAGGCTGTGGAATGAAGAAAGTGAGTGAGGACTTCAGCAAAAAAACACACTCATAAGGTGAGAGGTCTACAAAGTTTCTCCTGGCCCAGAGTGGGCAGTCCTTTGCTACAACACTCACCAGCTAAGCTATCTCCATATTAAAAACAAGCAGGTTGTTCAGTATTTGCTTAAAGCAGAACAGCACTTTAAAACTGTGTCTTCCTAGTAAGAAACTACATCTCAACCTCTAGACTGTTTTTCCATGATCAGTGCATTCTCCTATCTCCCATGTCAGCTGTTTTGTTTTAATATTTATCTTCAGCCACTCAGCTTTAACAAGTATTTTTCCTTTGACAACCCAGTAGCATCTCTCCACCAGCTCTGGTTAAAACTGCCATGTTTCTTTGTTCCTAATAAATGGTAATTCCAACAACTCATTTCAATCCCAGTCATGCCTCTTCCAGCTGGAAGCTCTTTCTCTGGGATCAAGAGGGGGTTGAAGAGCAGGAGTTGGGGAGCAAAACAGGCATTTCAGAAGATGATCTCAGAATTTTGGAAACCTAGAGCAAGTGTCCCTAACTTTACTGGAAAAATACCTCATTAGACCAACACATCCAGATATCTTGAGTTACACTCCTAATTGTTATTCCTCACCTGATTTACACTCCTAAATTTTGTACTGTAGTCAGAAAAAAACAACCAGCATTATTAAACCGGGGAAAAGTTCAAATGCTTGAAATGCCCTTACATAATGCTTGACCAAGATTTCCTGTATCTCCTTTTCACCAGTGAGCAGCCGCCAGCAAAAAGGAAAACCACAAACATGACACAGCAACAATGGTGTGTAAAAACGTTAAGTGTAGGAGTTTCAGTATCACTACTGAGTAAACACTTAAGACTTAAATACAAACAGTTTACTTTTAATGAAGCAGAGAAAATACTGAGATTTCATTAGGGAGATGGTAAACACGCATAAAAAACAATGTATAAGCTTTTCTTCCGCATACGTATTGGGTTAATCTAGACATTTTTCAACCATAAAACCTTTTAGCTCCAAGTTCCCACAGATTATCTCCTACTGTATAGTAATTCAATCCAAACTGCTGTCTCAGGTGAAACTATTTAACTATGAACAGATCAAACAGATCAACCTAAAAAAAAAAGATTATACTCAATTGCTTTATCTCTACTGAAGTTCATTCACCACATTAGGTATGCAGATATCAGTAACAGAACTCATCAAATAACCTTGTTTCTTATTTAGGGATTTTTTTTTTTTTTTTAGTAAGAATTGTTTGTAATTTTTTTACGAGTGACTGTATCTTCCTGACACCTCCACAAATTTGTAATACTTCAGTCCAAAAAGCATCTCCTAATATGAAAATCAAATTGCTTCCACTCAAAACAAACAAACAAACAAACAAACAAACAGACTCCAAAAACTAACAGACACAAGTTTCTGTAAATAAAATTTAACAGGTATGCTCTATTACTACCTTATTACACTCGATCTAAATTAGTTTCCACGGGTTATTTTCTATTTGTTAAGGGTATTCCCAAGAATAGATTCAAATGCTCAACAATCATTTTCAGAAATGTTCTAGGAATGGAAAAAAATATTTATCAAAAAATACTGTTATAGGAAATCAAAGGTTTTAATTCTGAAACAGTTTGACAACTGTAGAGATTTGTTAACTAGTTCTGACAAAAATACCAGGTTCCTAATAAGTAGGTCTGGATACAGTAGTATGTGAGAGAAATCCTACTTAACAAATCGGTTTTAAGTACAAATAACATCAGCTTCCAGATACTCAATTTTTTTAAAGTTCCCTGATGTCCATATTAAAGCTTTCTGAAAGAAAACTAAAAATCTCTTGAGTTATTGGCACAAACACATCATTTACAACCATCTTCCTTAAAGGTTGTGACACAACTTTTGGAAGTTTGGTGATTACCTTGAATCTGACTTTGGGCAGCAACAATCCACTGTTGGACATCGCCATAAAGCTGTTTAGAAGGAGGAGTTTGTGGCTCTTTAAGAGACGTTACCTTGCACGGAGTACAGATACTGTACCTTCAGAGGATAGGCTCTCTGAACTCAAAGGGCTGCAGCCCAACAAAAAAAGTCTTTTCCGAAGTCCAGTGACTTCGAAAGGAACCCATGCAGAGTCTGATTGCATTTCTGCTGTGCTATGATGAATAAATTGTAGTTCTGCCAAAGCAGAACTTTGCCTTCAGGTCACAGAGACCTCAACTCTGCAAAGAGAAGCAAATTCCACTCAAACATAAGAACACATGTCAAGGTATCCAGAGCCTTTGAAGTAATTATGAGGCTCTGCTGAACTCTCAGTTAAACCATTAACAAATACACTATAACCAGCACTTCTTAAACATACTGCACTAACCACCTTTCTGGTTCCAGGTCAAGTTAAAGAGCTAAGTTACAACCTTCACAGAAGCTTAAATGACCTTTGAAACCAGTGAAATTTTCCTGTCTTTAATTAAAAGCATTGGGCTGCTCATAGACCTGTATCTTCATCTGGCATCTACAGAACATTTTCAGTCTCTGGTGTGCATGCACTCTCTAAAAGTCCAGCTATCAGTTTTGAAAGTGAAACACTTGAAATAACCCATAGACAAGAGGAGTAGGAGTGATGTAACAACAGGCAAAAGTAATAGAATCTCAAAATCACATAAGTCAATTTACTAGAGTCAGTTAGATCAAATGAAGAACTGCTCCAGAGGTGTGTTTAAGGCATCCAGGTGATTCTCTGTTTCTTCCTAGCACATATTGTACACCTTTATTTACAAATATGCATAAATGTGCCTGTGTATGTAGTGCTGAGATGGGTATATGAATATATGTACATAAGTATCCCCTTTAGAGGATAATAAGTGTTTTCATGTTGCTTCTCATAGCAGAACATAAGGAAAAGCAGATGTGAACCTGACGACTCTCTTCCCTTACAGCTCTTTTCCACTTTCTCTTCTCTAGCACTTCTCAAATTGTACATTTTAAACTTTTTTGGCAAAGTCATAACCTAGGAGCCATCACATCTGCTCTCAATTAAAATTAACAGCTACAGAATATCATCAACACTCAACAGAAACAAAACCAACTTTCAGTAACAATACACACCACAGTTACCAGTGAATATCTTTGCAGAGAGCCAGGAACACTTCTAATTTGAATAAATTTGCATCCACTATAGAATTCCAGCACTGGGGACTGAGTTCCAATCCCGCTCAGCTCAATGCAAGTCTACTCAGTCAACTATTCCTTTTCATCTTTGTTTATCAAAATGCTCTATGTTTAATTTAAAGTAGTATTTGGGGCACCTGTGAAGTTAGTCCAATTTAAGTTAGTACCAAGAGATATAAATATCTGAGCATCATAAAAACCCACTAACAATCTGACACTACTGATATAAATATACAGAATTTCATTTTTGGGAGCAACCTTACATTGGATTCCTTTGGCTACAAAAACGAGTTTCACAGTTCTTCATTTCTTTTTGGTTTTTTTTAACAGACCCAGCAGTAAAGCAATTATTACGTCATCTCGGTTTTATAAGCATACACCTGTGCTTCACTAGATCATAGTATAATTTCTCTCAATCAAAGGGCTTCTTTCAATACTAATAACTTTAGAAATTAAATAGAATTATAATTTCATCATAAATTATTCAAAGTACTAAATACAAACGGCCTCATTAACACTAGACTAGCTTTGAAAATGAGTAAAATATTATGCATAGAAAAACAAATATTCCAGTTTCTCTAATCTCTGAGCTCTGAGCTTAAATTCACAACCCTGCCCCAACACCAGTTACTGCACTTTGCCTCAAAGCATCTAAGAGAACATGATGTAAAAATCAATGTCTTCCCCACAAGTGGTATAATACTTGAATAAATGAAAAGACCAGACACAATGTTCATACAACATATTTTTCTCAATTTCTGACACCAGGTATTTGAAAATGCTACCTAGATAAAATTCCTCATGGCATACACTGCTTCCAGAAGTGACTATAGGACTGGATTCCAAGTAGTGCGCATATGAATTGCAATTCCCTATATGGAGCCTCCTCCATAAGTAGCAAAGCCATACAGAAGTGCTAGAGCTGCTGGAATTCCTTAGCCAGACCAAAGGCTGCTCTTTCTCTACAGACCACTTGTACAGATGCTGTACAAAGCAGATGGCTGAACACCTTCATCTTTACATGGGCAGAGGATGTCTGGTGACACATGAAGAGTTACACAAGCAAAGAAATTCAGGAACCGATTCCGTAACACAAAGTGAGGATGGAGAGGCATTTTAAGTGAAGTGAGCATTATTTATGACAATGAGTTATCTAATTAATAATGAACAGTATTACCACAATTGGAAAAGTAATAGTAGTTTGGTATTATTTCAAAGCTAACTTATGCACTGTTAATTTTCAAATACATCCTCAGACTTGCTATAACTAGAGGTAACATCTCAGTACTATTCTGAGCTTCTGTAATGAGTTTATGAGTTTATTTTATATCCTCAAAATTTCTACTTTTTGTTAAATTTGTGCTTGCAGATATTTTATAATTGTATTTCCCCAAGGCAAGTATGTTTAAGGCAACAAAAGCACATTTGGTCCCCATAACTTCCATTCTAAAGCTATTTATTTGTCATTAACATTAAATAACTTGTAATTATGCTTATTTTTAGCAAAACTGCATGAACATTTTTCACCAAAAAAACACCCAGGATATGAAAAAATGAAAAACCTAAACACATCAACACCACATTCTAAAATGGTGAGTAAAGGTGGAGCACAGAAAGGCGAAGATATGGCTCAGGGCTTTGGAAACGGCAAGGGAAAGAATCAGACCTCTAAGTAAAGGAACAACAAAATCAAACTGGTTAAATAAAAATTTTAATTTTAATATTAGTATGTTAGCATGCCCTCATTTGTGTCCTTAGTTACAGCTACCTCAAGAAGGTTCCAATTTCCACAGAACTGTAAGATCACAACTTTTGTAAATCTGGTTCACTAAGATATCTCAATCTAGCCAAAACATTTCAAATTAGACTATTAAAAATTCAAACAAGTAATGGGAAAAAAACTACGCATCACAACACCCTGAAACAATGATAACTCAAAGAATGCATCTAACTCAGTGCATACAACAATTGATTCTACATGTTTCATTCCAGATCTATTTACATCCAAAAACTCCTCTCCTAACTTGTACCATAAATTCTGGAATGCAAATGATCCATCCCTATTTTGTCATATAATCACCACCATAACAAAATTAATGGCTTCCCAATAGTAAACCAAGAATGAGCCCAGGCAATCAGATGCATAGAATGCTGATTGATTCATGTGAGATAACTGCATTGAGGAAGTTTGTTTCCACGTGGAAAGCAAGTATTCCTCAGTATTTTGTACAGCCACCAGATATCTGGTACTTTGCTTCCACAGAAAATTAGGATAAAGTGAAGCTTGTGAGATCAGTTATTGCACAGTGTACACAGAGTATTATATTTTTTACTACAGAGCAAACTACAGGCTTCTCTTTTCCCATTTCTTCTTACTGAGGGACAAGAAAAAAGGTATTAAGGCCAAATTTTTCTCCATGCCTACTCTATGCTCTTTTTATCCTACTTCCCTTCCAATTGGAAACCATTTTCTTCCCTCTGCTATGAAAGATAATTTTGTGTTCACTCACCACAGTGAGAGCAAAATTCACAGATTTATAGAGAGAGATGCATTTATTTGTATTTTTTGTCTGCATTTGTATATATACCCATTGTAATGACTGCTCAGTGGAAAGACAATAAGAAACAATCAGTTTTGATAAGAATAGATTCTTCCGTATATAACTTTTTTTCTCTAGTGTTTCATTTTCTCTAATATACTGCTGTCTGCAATCCAGGAACCCCAGCCAACATACATCCAGAGACTACATATGTTAGACCAGACTGCTGTTTTCATCTGAGTCATTCCACATGGAATACACAGTGCAGTGAAGTAGACTCAACATATGCAACACTGGCTATATCTCACTTGAATTAAGAACCCAAACAGTAAAGTTTCTCTGGATTCAGCTATTTCTGTTCTACAACTAATGGGAAATTCAGTCTACTATTAAAAAAATAAAAAATAAAATCCAAGTCAACCAAATAACCAAAAATACCCCAAAACAAAAAAAGGAAAGCTCATACAAACAAAGGAACAAACAAACAAAAGGATATATGTAGTGACTAGAATGACCCCAAGTCATGTAGCTAGATTATAAAACAAACCAACCAATCAAGCAAACACCACATACACACAGAATCTCTTATACTAAAATAAAAGACCCAAGAGATTCCCTTCCATGCTTCAACTCTCATACCTGGAAGATTTTTATAAAACATAAAGTTTAGGAAGCATTTGAAGAAGTGGGAATAAGGCAAAGACACTCTATAAATCATTTCACATGTAAGACTGAGGAGAGATCATTGTAAATTAACAGCTATTTGATTAGTTTAGTGCCTAATCATATTCCTAAAACTACAATTGATGAAAACAGAAGTGACTGTGAATCAACCCACAAGATAGCCAGCATTCAGATTTGAAGGTTTGGTACTGTTTGGTACTCTCTCACTTTTGGAGACATGACAGCTCTCATCACATTATTTGGTACTATTTCTCCCACTTCAGTGGCACTGAAGTTTATCCAGAAAGCATTGCAGTGTAATCCTTGTGACACTTTACAAGTACACCTATCCTTTTCTGTACTTTCAGAAATGAAAGAAAAACTGAATAAAGTTCTGATGGTAACAGCTCTTTAATCTCTCAGGAGTTGTCACGCTCAGTCATGCAAAGCCTGGAGAATCGACTGAGTGCCTTCAAACAAGCATTACACACTGTGAACTCCAAATCCAAAGGAAAAGAGGTTTTCTTTTTTTTTTTTTTTTTTTTAAATTAGTAACTTTAGCACCCATGAGCTAAAAAGCCTGATTTGCCTTTCATTATTGCTAATCAGGATATAAATGTTCCAACAAAAGCAGGTGTTTTAAAATTTGACACTAGGGGAGCTGAGAAGGGAAGATTTCTCCAACCCTTGAAAAACACCAGATGAAGAGGAAACTCACAAAATTAAAGTATTGAAGTAGCTCACTAGAATTGATACTTTTTCATCATTCTTGAAGTACTCAACCTCATATTATTAATAGAGTTCTAAGGACAAGCAAGAGGATGAGTTTTAAAGAGAGCAGTGGATGGCTTCAATCCCAAGAGAGCATTTTACTGGAGTAGCTTCATCCTCTGCACAAGATGATACTGAAAGAGAGGATATGGAGAGAGGATGTTTTTACACAGCCTACATCTCAAGGAGGCTTCCCATTGTGCCACAATGAAGGGTTTGTCTCCTGTACTCCAGTGGACCAGAAGCATGTCAGTGCTCATTAGAAGGCAGCCTGATTTCACAGCCCTGTGCTCCTGTGGTGCTTTCTTTGCTCTGCAGATGAGCTTCACCAAGCTCCTAACAATCCCATCATGACTTTCTTACTCATTCACAGAAGTTTGGGTTCTTTCCAAGCCATAGTTTATGACTAAAGATCAGTTTAAATTCTATTTTCCAAACAAATACACTTAGGCCTTTACAAAAATAGAAGATGAAAAGTTTAAAACTCAACTTTACAATAAGCTGTTAAAGTTACTATTGAAACAGCTCTTTGTGACAGGAATAATGAATATTTAAAAAGCTTTTTTTTTTACCCACGTTTTCAGCTCAGTGTTTTTACAGAGGCTTTGAGGAATGTAACTGAAGCGACTTGAACTCTTGGTCAACCCTTCTCGAGGAAAATATTTAACAGCAACAAATCCTAAATTGTTAGTATCTGAAAAGAAAAAGGTGCTTCCAAAGGAATAGATTTTCTTTATGTTGGAGTTGCAGTGTTCTGTTCATAGGGGAACCACTTCAATGCATAGTAATCTCAATGCTGTAGACCAATTAGCTGTGTGTGAGTACATCAGTAGCTGCAATTCTAATTAATGAAAAGCTAAATTTCCATGTAACCCAAAATCAGAACCTTTACTCTTTCTGCAGAAGAAAAACAAATCATTAATTTGTGATCATTAGACAAGTTAACCTATTACTCTGAAAGTGACGCTGAAGGACAAAGAGCAGATAAAGCTGCTGGTGCTATGACTTTTTAATCAAATTCCAGTTTAGAGTTTCACCTGAGCATGAATTTTGAATAATTTCACTGAAATCCACAACTCAGGAAGGAAGGAAGGAAGGAAGGAAGGAAGGAAGGAAGGAAGGTTGACTCTCACTAAGACTCCAGCTTTGTAATTTAAGATTGCTTTAAGATTGCTTTAGGGGATATTTAATATACACAGAAAGTGATTTTACTTTTACAAGTGTCATAGTCCTCTCCCTTCTGTATTTCTGCTCTTGGTGAATTTGGAATGATACTAAGATAATTCACAGATCAAATGTTGATTGAAGAGCTAACAATTTATAAAAAGAGGTCTTCATTTCATAACCAGAAAAAAGTATGTCAGGGACATGCATCTCAGTCATACCAGAAATAAAAAACGCAAATGGCAAGGAGTTTGTGGGTTCCAGTTACATGGGCTGCTCTGTCCCCAGAAAAAGTGAGCTGTCGTGCAGTTCAGAGGTGTCACACTCTTATTTCCTTAGTCTATCTTAAAAGTACACTTTTTGAGTCATCCCTTAAAGGTTATTTTTGCATTTTAATGTCTCTTGCATGTAATTTCATGCTAACCAAATGATAGCTTATATGGTTTTTAGTTTATTCCTTATGTAGTCCAAGTCACTTCTGATGAATTTAAATGGCACATGTTTTCATGCACTTATAGTGGTATTAAATTACCTCCTTTTTAGAAGGGCAAACATTGCTCCTGCACTTGTGATATCAGGCTGTCTTGGCAGCATTGTACCTGCCACTAAACATCCATGCTAAGGTAGTAAGAAGAGGAACATTATCATATTGCCACACTTCATGCAACCTTCCATGAGCTCAAAGAACCATAGAATCTTTAAGGTTGGAAAAGACCTCCAAGGTCATTGACTCCAAACTGTGATTAGTTCCCGCTCTGTCAACCAAAGCACAGCACTGTGCCACATCCAGTCATTTCTTGAACACCTCCAGGGATGGTGACTCTGCTCCTTCCCTGAGCAGCACATTCCAATGCTTGCCAAAAATACATTATTTCTGAGGAATTTGCATTCTTTGGGAATTTACTCATTAATCAAATGCTTCGTTTGTTGTGAACACAAACTCCATGACCAACATTGGAGTGCAATAACCTACATACAGTTTTGTCTGAACATTAGTCTGGTCAGCTTCCCAGCTAAATAACAGGGAGTTTATGTGTGTGGGGAGGAGAAAGCAACATGTCTTGGCAAAAGCTGCTTTTTCATGCAGTCTTTAATTTTGGGCCATTCAGTCTGCCAGGCAGGGAATTCTTGCTAGGTATCCATTTTCATTTATCTTTTTTTATCCAGTCTCCTGAGACGGCAAGGTGCATTATCAAAGCAAATTGTCCATCACAGCTGAGACTGGACAAGGTATTACAAAAAGAAATGCCACTCTTCTCACTGGGCTTACACATGCCTAAATTGATTAAATATGTAACAAATATTTTCCTAGTGTGTGATCAATCAAAGACAATGACAGATTTAAAGAAAGTTTCATACTACCAGAGCAGCCAAGTAACATTCTGTTTTTAGACAATTCGAACTCTTTAACATTAAAAGAAATTATAGGCAGGCATACAAATAATAAAAACGCAACTCTAATACACATTTAATTAGTTACACTCCTCAATAAACTGGGAAATGAATGGCACAGCAGATGAACAAGGTATTTTACTCAACAGTAGTGCAAAATCCTCTCTTCTAAAGAAAGGCAACATACACTGGAACCCATTACTGATACCATCAGTTCCAAATTACTGAATTATGACATCCTTAATGTGCTGTGTGGCATGAACATAAACGTGGAAAATCCTGGGCTTCAATTTCTTCCTCTGGAAGAAATTACAGGAGAAACTTTCTGATGACTGTGTAACTTCATCTGACCCCTTCATAAGTTTGCAAAGGGGTACACACCGTAATATTTGGTGTTTAATTGTGCATTAATGAAATTAGTTCACACACCATTAATTTAATTAATGAATATTTCTTCAAATAAGCTTCCTGTCATCTTTCCAAATTTTAATTTGGAACATTATTCTGCATATTGGCAGGAGAAATAAGCTTAGTTGTGTAATCATCCTTCACAGTTAATGATGTCACCAAAATATCACATCCTTGTGATCACATCTCTCTCTTTTAGGAAGACCAAAAGTGACAAAAACCCTGTCCAGTCATGTTCTTAGCTTTCTTTCAAAAGCATTTTAGATCCAGGTGCTCCAGGGACTAATCTAAATGAGCACAGAACATCTGTTTTTTACTTCTCATGTGTAAGATATATTCCCATGGCTGCTACAAGAAACCATGAGTGAGTCAGGACAATGCTGAAAGCAAGAAGGAGAAATAAAATACTGTGGAGAGAAAGATTTCTCAAGCCTTGCCTTCCAATTTAATACATGTATTTCACATACTGGGGGGGCAAAAAAGAGCAACTTCACACCTTCCTGCATGCCCTTCTGACAAGAGCTGCCTACCTGGGGTCACATCCCCACCACAGGCATCTCATGGACCATCACTTCTCTACAGCAGAGCAGAAGGTGAAGGGGCAAAGAGCAGGTTGGCTCAGGATCTACCTGGGCTGGCACAAATACTGCCAGGAGCCTAACAACTTGACTCACTAGCAGTTAAACTAATTAAGTCTGAGTTTTGAATGCTTTGTGGCCTGTCTTTACACCTCCCTGCCCTACTGTACCTGTTTCTCCATAACTCTGACATCTCTGTCGCACACCTTCACTCTTGACACCACCCTTTTCATAATGCTTCCTCAAAACACATTCCTTTCTACCAAATGTGACAGGAACCAGCCAGTGGTTCTCAATATACAGACATGCTAACAGCATTATTAACTTAGGAAGAAAAAATAATTAAACCAACTCCAAGTTGACATAGTCCTAAAAAGAATTTTGTATTAGTCCTCTTTTCAAGTTCAGGAAAGCGAAAAAAAATTTACAAATCCACCTTACAAGTACTTTAGTGTCACACATAGGAAAACATCTGCATTGATGGCTTGGGCCAAGAACAATGAGTTCTAAAAAGTCTGAGGCATTTGGAAGCTCATCCTGCTTCCTAAACATCCTTTCTGAGTTAAGCATCCTACTGGCTTCCTGTTCTCCAAACATATTGTGCTGTCCCCACATTTATCCATCTCTCATATCAGTGCTTTTTACTACGCAGTGTTCTGCAGTATGGCCTTCCTGAATTCAATGTCAGTCTTTTCACATCCAAGCAATGCCTCTGCAGCATCTCTCTGATACCAGGCATGCAATGAATCAAGCTGATCAACAAAAACTGACCTCTCACCTCTCCGTTTGTCTGTTTGTCCTTACACAGGGAGCACCTCTGAATTCTAACAAGCAGTGCAGAAATGGGAATTGCTACCATAAGATCTAATGGAAATTTCAAGGGCATCAGACAAGTACTGATTTGGTAGAGGAAACTCCACTCTAAGTGTAAAAACACCAGAAGCAGATAATTTCTGCTGGAAACATACATACACTCTTTAATTATAATCTTATATTTAACACTAAAAACAAAATCCATGATCACACAGAAACATAGAGAAATAGGCTGGGAAGAAATCAATACACATCTCACATACAGCAGCATCACAACAACCCAAGAGGACAGAGGAATCTAAGAGGACACAAAGGCAACAGAAGGAAGAAAGTAACACTGATGTGGTATTTTGTAGGAAAAAAGACTTTGGTGCTTTTCCAATTTTTGAGTAAGAGATAAAAAGCATCTTGTTCTCTTCTAAGTAGAACATCTGCCTGTTTCAATACTTTCAAATAATAATATACATCTTGTATATCTTGCATTAATTTTAGAGATAATGTATCTTTTAATTAAAAGTGCAATTTTTTAAAAAATTGGGTGGCTGATACCCTGCAGCATCTGTGGAGTTCCATAAATTATCTTCCCAAATCTAATATTTTTTTTACATCTACATATTGACTTTTAAAAATCTAATGTCTATATATGATTATTTCTTCTTGTAAAGGATCTAGTCCCAACTGATTGACTATTTATTTTTAAAATACCACTAAATATTTACAGTTCCTGTCAGCTGTATCAGGTTTATAGGGTTTTGCTTTCCTGCTTCACATTCCATTATTTCCCACTAACTAAACTTCAAAGTAACTAAAATTGTTTTCCACGCTGAAATATTACAATGACAGTGTCATTGACTACTGTTCATTTAGAGCTATGTCCATCATTTCAGCAACTGAAAAATCAGTCTTGCACAGACTGATCATCTTCTGAGCCCTGAAATTCTACATAAGGAATTCCTTAACACTACTTGTTACTTCTGTATAGGCAGAGGAAAACATCTGAAACTAATACACAGCTATTGTTACCGCATTTGGGACTACACATGCTTTATGCTCAACACATGCTTCCTCTTTGATATCAGTTCTTTAGATAAGAGCTTATGTAGATAACTGCAGCTGACTTGAAATCACCAGGAAGCTTTAAGGCTTTACATGAGCATACGTATGTTTTATTTTTACAAAACAATTGTCATTAGTTATGCAGTTACATTTGCCATACTACAGCTTATTTTTACAATACTTTCTCCACCCACTAAACGCATCTTCCCAGATGTCTTCTAGCATTTCAGACTGTCCAACAGCAGCTCCCTTCAATAAAGATAATTTCTTTTGCTTTCTTTTCCCCTCCAAACAAAAATAAATAGGTGTTTCACAAAATCAAATCACATTCTGATGGAGAGGCTACAGAGAACAGGAGCAGGTTACCAAAGATCTCACAGCTGCTGAAGAGAGTGAAAAGGCCTGGACAGTGGTAGAAATAGGAGCTCTCAGCTTTGAGCACCAAATGGAGGGTTAGATTTTTCCTCTGTTCAGGATGAGCTAGAGATAAGGAAACTCAGTACGATTAGCAGCTCTTCTAGGCTACACAGGATCTTCCAATGAGACAACAAAAAGCAGCCTCATCCTTCCCCTACACATTGCTTCTGCTGCCTTTGTGTGGGAGAGGCAAGTACTGGATTAACATTCACATATGCCAGTCTCTGTTTGTGGGAGAAATAATTTGCCCTTTCCAGGAGAATCTGTCTCAACTTCTGGCCAGCAATGGGTGAGTGTATTTCACGGAATTCACAGTAAGTACTGCAGCTGACCATAAAATGGCACAGGCGTTGTTTTTGGTTTATGATCGTCTTCAGACAAAAATTAATTAAAATAAACTTATCTCTCACTATCAAACTGGTTTTTAAAGAATAAGATCAGATTTAACTACTTGGTCAGAAACAAGTACTGCTCAAAGAACTCAAAGGTTTGCTGAAAACTCAGTCACTTACTCTTCAAGAATAAAAAAAAATGAGATGAAAAGGAAATGATTCATCCACAGATAAAGATTATGAATAGTTAAGAAATCAGCAGAGTAACTCGTACACATATAGAAGATAGCTATCAGATCAAACAGAATGGTCTTAAACAAATAAGCAAACCAACCCCCTGAAAAGCAGTCATTTTAGGATGTAAATTTTTTTCTTTTTTTTTCTTTTTTTTTCTTTTTTTTTTTTTAAATAAAGAAAAAGCCTCGGGCACAAGAATAGTAGAATTACTGTTTGACAAGGCAAGCCTACATTTGCAATCGAGAGGTGAGCACGACTCTTGAGGCTCACAGTCCACTCATCTTCACAAGTTTCATAAAGTGTGAGCATCAGCTACCTACCAACAAAATTACTCTGAGTTCACACACCAGAATGTATTTCTTACTTCTGAAGTCTAGCCAAAAAAACTAGATTACCCCAAAGGTGACAAAGCAGATAGGCTTTTCTGTTCTCAGAGGACACAGATGAACTTTGCTAACCGAGCTGCTGAGGATTTAACTGCCACATACAGAGGAGATCTTCCCTTCACATTCTCCCACTCACAGGAAAAGTCACCACACAAATAATTACCAGCAATATGAGTAAAAAAGACTTATTTTTGTGTAAGGTCAGATCCAATACCCAACTATTCCTTAACTGAACAATACAATAAGCTCTCGTACTGGTGACCAGTTCATGGGACATAATCTGAATTCCAAATAAATAAAGGCCAATTCTGTTACTCAAGGCTCCATCTGCCTTTCTTTTTTGTTTAACAGACAAATTTCACTATTTTTGTTTAGTTGTATCACAAATGTTCATACTACTAAGTATGTTGAAGTATGAGACAGTGACTGATTTGACATTAAATGGAACAGTCCATCTCAAGCTCACCTAAAGACTATCTTCAAATAGTCAGTAGCCCTTAAAGAATATCTGATTCCTAATATATGCTGATTTTTATTTGGAGGATGGATATCCACTGCTTACTGCTCTTGGAAAGCTCCCACTGAACTAGCACAGCTACATTAGACTAGAATACTGGCACACAACTTAAAATGGAAAGGTATCTTGTGATTAAATGCTGCATCCAAATCACATGTCAGCTTTTTCTTTTTTAAAACCATGGTACAAACTGAAGCTGACACTTTCTGTGCTATGATAAACATCACAGAAGCATATTCATCCCCATTACTTAACAACAGAACCTATAAACTCCTGCTGATTTCTTTATCCGTTTCTAAAGCACAATTTAAAATCCTACACTGCAGATAAGGATACACTGCTCACAAGATTAAAGTCAAGGTCACATATTGCACATACGCTGCTGCCTGTGAAACAGTGATCTGTTTCACAGACTCCACATATATTTTTAGAAAGGGCTCCTCTAGTCATCAGCTAACAGCCTTTGAATTACAGAAGTGAAGATAAACTTTGGCTTAAAAGGGAAAATTTAAGACTTCTGTGCCAAAACAGACAGATCTCTGTTGATTTAAGGAAGTAGTTCTTTTTATCTCTTCACAAAACCTCAAGAGGAAATCCCCAATGCACTGAGTATGACCTCACATTCCTTCTGATGGAGCAAAGATTGAAACTCCCCAAGACTTTGATACAACCATAGGTGGACCACCTTTGAAAAATCCTGGCTTCACAGTATGCCTGTTAGCTAAGCTGGTGCTCCCTCCAGACATCTGCTGCACCTTCTGCTCAACAGGCCCCTGTGCCACTGTTCATACTAAAGCTACAACAGAAGCACCAGCACCGTGAAAGCAATAGTCTGTAACACAGGAAAGATTTCTGCCTTCCCCAGGGAACACCATTTGCACAAGATGTCCATAGTGGATACCACAAAATATTAGTAATTAGGAAAAAGTCAATACGTTGATATGCAATAATTATTACCACACTATATTCATAAAAATGACACTTCCAAAATCAAAATCTTAATTTGATTAATTCATGGGTATCTAGAAGGGGGCTCAAAAAAATTCTGATCAAATAAAAAGTGAGCAGCACCATCCAGACTTTTTAACCAGCTTTAATAATGGAAAGATCTTTAAGGCATTCCCCAAATAAAGAAGGCACAGGTTGAGAGAGCTATGGCTGTTCAGCCTGGGGAAGAGAAGGCTCCAGGGAGACCTCGTAGCACCTTCCAGTACCTAAAGGGGGCTTACAGGAGAGATGAAGACAGCATGTACTGTTAGGACAAAGGCGTGTACTCATAAAACAAGGGAGAATGGATTCAAACTGGAAGAGTTTAGATTAGATATTTGGAAGAAATTCTTTACTATAAGGGTAGTGAGGGACTGAAACAGGTTGCCTAGAGATGTTGTGGATTCCCCATCCCTGGAGGTGTTCAGAGCAAGCCTAGGTGGTGCTTTGAGTGATCTGGTCTAGTGGAAGATGTCCCTGTCCATGGCAGGGGGGTTGGAATTAGATGATCTTTAAGGCCCTTCCAACCCAGATCATTCTATGATTCTATGATTACTCTGTATAACTCTCTAAAATAGCACTTGTTCTTCCATTAGCTAAAAACTGAGCCCTCAAAAACAGTTGTGGGGGACACTGTAAGACAAGGGGAGGGACTTTCACATCACGACAGATTTCCATCTCCCAGGTGGCTGCTTGGCTGTGACACTGAGGCCACGAGAGAACTGGTTCTTGTGGAGAAGTCTCCAGGGTATGGCAAGAGAAACTCCTCTTCCTCAGTAAACTGAAGGAAGATTATTTTAGAGGTAGTAAACTGACTGAAAATACCAGTTTTTGTCTCTCTGAGAAAAGAAAGAAGAGTTGGGGGGGAGGAGAAGTGTTCTGAAGGTTTCTTCTAATTATTATTTTTTCTTTTAGTTCTGTTAATAAATCTTTCTTTATATCCTTTAAAGTTTTGAGCCTGCTTTGGCCCTCCTCCTAATCCTTATCTCACAGCAGAAAATGAATAAATAATTCTGGTGAGTGCCCTGGCATTTGGCCAGCACTCGACCCACCATATTGAATTAGTACCATAATTCCAACTGGTGAACCAAAACCATTACACTTTATTGGTGTTTTTGCCCCTTTGTACCAAAACTGCTACACTTTTGCTGCCACCAATCTTTACATTAGCCATCCTTTCTTTGCCTTGTTTCTGCAAGGTAAAAAATTGAGAGCTTTAAACGACTTTTCATTACATCAACATCAGTGTGCTGAGACTTTTGGCAAATGGGGATACATGGCTGAATAAAAGGAGGCAAAAAATAAATAAAAGCAGTGTGCTTTTTGTCCACACTGCTCCACTGTCAGCCAGTTCCTGGAGTCTATCCTGGACTAGTCCCATTAGTTAGCTTTAAGACCAAGAGATGTGCTAGCCAGGGGACACTAGGCCCAGGAATCTGTCCCTGGGCACCTTTCATTTGGCACTGCTGGTATTACTTGAAGGCACAAGTTATTGACCAGGAACATGTCACTGGTTTTTAGACAAGAAGTCCCAGACAGGACACCATGTGCATGCACAACCATCAGTTACTTTTCCTCACAGACGCTGAGTTCCCTCACAGAGGTGACAAACTCGCAGGACAAAGGGATGACAATTCATGAATTGGATAACATGTTAGAATTCCAAAAGAGAAATCAAAAGACAGAAGGAATTTGCAACCTAGGTCACCTTACCACAGATGATTATGTGATTTCAATTAGCTAACATCATTGAAGATTCTATTTTATACCCTGTATTTGTTCATCGCTTTCTAGAAATAATCTGTTATCTATGTTTTATTTTAGCAGACTGCAGAACTCAGAAGACTACATTAGCAAAAAACATTTTCAAATGGATGAAAATTCCTAATGCTTTGCCTTTGCAGTAACCCAGCTTTGGGAACCAGACTAATCCAGCAGACATCATTCAGTAGCAGATACACTTTATTTAATAACTGGGGAGCCTCTGAGAAATGAGCCTGATTCTCAGGAGTTTTAAAATCTCATCTGCTTAAAGGCCTAAACTGAAACAATGTTTCAGTTACAAAATAGCCACTTTTCAGAAGTTAGCCTAAATTTTGGACAAGCAACTTCTCATGTTCAAACTTTCACTGAAGCAGCTACAATGTCTAATATCAGACTGTGACATTGACTTACTAAATCCTCAAGTTCTTCAAAGTGCTGCTTAAGTTTTTTTTCACATTCCTCTAGAGGCCAAGTATAACTTCATTCAGTCTAAACACCTATGTGTGAGAAAGCCTGCTCTTGTATTCAATCACTAGAATCTGTGAAATTACAAAAAAAATTTTAAAAAAAAGGCAGTAACAGAAAACTCTCAAGAGGAAGAGTGGCCTAAATAACAGCCATAGGGCATCCAAACTGATGCTATTTACTCCACTCTCTACCTGGGACGTTTTGCCATAAGAATTTTGAAGTGCTGATATCATGGGTATTGATACTTCTTAAAACAGGACAAATTACCGTCATATAATGATATAACCATCACTATTATGTTTGAAGTAGTACGTACAAGGATGTTTAACGCGGGAGAACGCGAAAACCTATAAAACCTGCAAAATTAGCTCACAAACACCTGCCTAGCTATAAGTTTTCACTAGAAATGGGCTGGTTTACTATTGTAATGCCTCTCCTTCCCCTCCCAACGCCGCTCTTCGTACCCATATCGAAAGCCTGTTACTGAATCCATGGCACCTTTGAGGCATTTCTGCCGGAGGGAGGAGAGGGAGGAGAGTGAGGAGAGGGAGGAGAGGGAGGAGAGGGAGGAGAGGGAGGAGAGGGAGCTCTGGTCTCCTCTCCGCGCCGCAGCAATCACTGCAGCGAGCGAGCCCAGAGCTCTGTGCCGGCGTCCCCGCCCCTGCCGCCGCTCCCCCGTCCCAGAGCCTTCCCTCCCGGGGCCGATCCGAGCCGGGAATGGCCCGGGCTCCCCGCCCCCGCCCCGCCCCCGGGCTGCCCGCGGTACCTCGGAGCCGGGGGAACTCGCGGTCCCGCAGCGCGCCCAGCCCGTGCCCGTGCCCGTGCCCGTGCCCGTGCCCGTAGCCGTACTGGCAGCCGGCGGGGCGGGCGGCGAGGAAGGCGCGGAAGGAGAGCGGCTTCTCGGCCATGCCGGCGGGAGTGCCCGGGGGGAGCGGAGCGGAGCCGCCCTGAGCCCTGAGCCCCGGCCCACTCGGCTCTGCTCGGCACTGCCCGGCTCGGCCAGTCTGCTCCCGGCCCGCCCGGCTCGGCACTGCACCGCCCGCCTCCCGCCCCCCTGCCCCACCTGCGCCGGGGCCGGGCCGGCCGTGGCTGAGCCCCGCACTGGGGCGGCGCAGGGAGGAGTTTCCCGTAAGGGAGAAGTTTCCCGTAAAGAAGAAGTTTCCCGGAGCGCCTGGAGATGGGGTTGGGGATGTCAGCAACTAGTGTGCCCTCCTGTTGAGGCATGTTGTTTAAAATACTTCATGGAAATCTCTTTTTCACACCTTGCACTTGGTGTACGCTGCTCCTGCATCACGTCGAGCTGCTCTTGGCCATAGATGCGGCCAAAGCAAAGTACCACGGCCCAAAGCCAAAGGAGCGGTGTGGGCTGGGCATCAGGGGCAGAGAGAACAGGCCCATTCTCCCGTGTAAAAAACATTCCTGTAAAAAACTCTGCTTTGTCAGATAAACTATAACCATACACATTAAAAAAAAAAAAAATCACAGCTAAATGAATGTTTTTGTTACGGTTTATTGTTTGTTTGCTTTGATTGTTGTTTTGTTCTTGGGGTTTTGTTGTTGTTTTGCGGTGTTGTTTTCATATTAAATTTTTCCTGACATACTGCTTGCAATGAATTTTTCTACTTCCAGCTCCGCAATCTGCAGAGCATTAAATGACCTCCAATGTTAGTCCAGTATCAAAATAAAACTGGACATGTTAGGATGGACCTACATCCAAAAACTGCTAAGGCAGACTCTCATTAGGTTGTTCGAAATGCTACTAGTGGGATATCAGTGAAGTGGGAAACCATGTAGAAAATTGTAAAATAAGCCTGACGTGACATATAGCATGCTGATGTGCTCCCTACTTTATATATTAGGAATTGTCATCTAATTTAAGCACATAGCCCTGGCTTCAGGGCATATATTTCTATAACACTATAAAGTGTGTTTGCCCCTGACACTGTTCATGATTGGGGCAGGTATATAGTGTATGACATCCCCAGGTGAAATTGTACACCTTTCAGCTAGCCAATGATTTAACCAAAACTTATTGCCAAACAAGTTACACCCTAAATATTTCCTTCCCGATGAACTAAGCCCCACTGACAAAAAAAGACCAGTTGCTGTCACATGGAAGAATTTTCTTGGCTGATCTCCTGAAATCACTTAAAAAACAAACAAACAAAAAACCAAAACAAACAAACAAAAAAACCACAAACCACCTTGTACCAAATAGATTTTTAAAAATTATTTTAACAGTTTATGCATTGCAGTTTAGAAGAACCTGTGCCCTCACTATGATTTCTTTTTTAATGTAAGTATATGTAGAAAATATCTGCTATGGATTTTCCTTCATATTTCTAGCTTCCTGTTATCAATTTACAGAGCAATTTATTTATATTGATTGCTGTGCATAGTTTCCTCACCATTTTTATATTGTTTATGTCAAGCAGTTGTTTTCAATTTCTTATTGAAATAAGACTAGCTTTCCCCATCAAAACAGATGACAGAATGCAGCTTTCTGATCTTACAATCAATGCATCTTGAAGACCTAATTTCCATTCACATTTTTGTATAAAATATAGTCCCTCACAATTGATTTGTGTCTTTTTTCTTCATCCTGATTTTTGAAGATTAGCACTTTGGTAGCAACACATTCATGGAGACAGTACTAAGTGTGAATATGCTCTGTTTGCACACTGTGTGTAGCCTGGTGATGATCACTGATTATTTGGGATCTACCAGTTACCAATAAAGAGCTTAGTTAATCCATCATAAACACTGATCAGAGTCTTTAAATATTAAGAGGCATTCAGGTTGCTCAGTGTCAGTTTTTTGTGTTTGAAGATTAGTATAACTTCTAAAAAACTAACTAGGCTTTACTATTTATTTCTGAGGTAAAAGCTGGAGATTTCATGGGAATTTGACATGAAGCCATAACTTCCAGTTCTGAACCCTGTCACACCCAGCTTGCTCAACCATAACAGGACCAGCCCAAGGCACATCTCACACTTTCCTGCTTTGTCAAAGCTTTACTGACAAGGCTGGTATAAAATACACAGATTAATGCTGCAGAATGAGCTAGGGCTTTGTCTCTGCCTTGGTCTACTGTATGAGCAGGAGAGGGTATCCTTTCCTTGTAGTAGCCTTATAAAATATAAATTATTGAAAACTATGAGTCAGAGTTTATGGGCATGATTTGACACTGTATTAAAGGGTTGAGCAGTTTGGAATCATGTTACAGGAAGCATGCAGAACAGTAAGAACCAAACATAATGCAATATATGTGAAAACTGCAAAATAAGTCTTGGAGGGAAGAGGTATTGCTCTCAGGCTGAACTTTTGCCAGCAGAAAGCCTTTTGATCCTCCACTGACTCTGAAAGTACAAGTGGAAATGAATGCTGCAGCCATTAAATGATTGCACTGAGGTCAGCACAGGCACAAAGCCCCGCCTTTGTGCTTCTGTGTTAGGAAGGCATTATTAACTCACTGCAGCCCAGATTACACTTGTTACGTGTTTAGGACTGTCATAACCCTTCTTGCTTATTCATTATATCCAAATTTTAGTTCACCCTCTTATATTCTTTTGCATGTTGCATCATGGAACAACAAAATACTGTTTTGCTCATTGTAGAGATGTCCCAATGTGTGGACACAGTGTTCCAGTCTCTGATTAACTGGTTGATCTGAAAAGCTGTGCAGGATCAGAACTCTCATGCTGTTGCTTACTAATTGTAACAGTTTGATTTTTGACTTTGTTGACTATAAGAAAAACTTTATCTAAATCAGAACACGCTTACAATTAGTTACAAAAAAATTCCACTTATTGCATAGCTATTTGAGACCACCAGTTATAAAAAAATCTGCTAGGGCACAAAGAGCAAAAATCAAGATTATAACTGTTAGTTTATTCCTTTGGAAAAAAAATCAAACAAACAAAAAACCACCAAAACCACCAAACCAAAACTACGCTCAAGGAAAAGATTTCTTCACTGACACCTGGTTATCTGTTTTGCACATAGATTGTTATCTTTAGTAATGAAAATGGCCATGTTTCTCATCAGAATTAGAGATGTCATTGTGAACTGTTTAGACTTTTGGCCTATGGCAATCTTTCACACAGGGAAAAAAAAAAAAAGTGAAAATGAATACCTTACATACACAGCCCCCCATCAGCTGTACTCCAGTTATAGCAAAGCAAGTATGAAAATATAGTTTTGGTAGCTTAAGCTGAAGGAGTCTGTTGACTCAAAGAAGAGAAAATGCTTCAGCACTCATGTTGTGGTTTGAAAGCAAAATGAATGAGAGGCTCCAAGTCAGAGATATAATTTAATAAGAAGAAAGGTAAAAAGGTAAAAGTAAAATAAAATAAATACAATAACACAAAGGATCACTGACAGAGTCAGAATACAACCTGAGCAGGATGGTGGAAGCAGTCCAGGTGAGGTGCTCTTCCTGAAGCAGTGATCCTGTAGAAAGGTCTGGTAGCTCTGCTCCTCTGGGAATCCAGTGGATAAGTGCCCTTGCACTGTCCCAAATCCCAGCTTATATCCAGGTGAGAATGCTTGGCTCCTCCCCCTGGGCAGAGCATCTCACAATAGCATGAGAAGTGTGAAATGTGTCCTTGATGGCCCATTAACAGAGATAACCCCTGGAGGGAGTTACCTGTGACTCATGGGCCATTAGCAGGAGACATCCCAAAAGTCATTAGCAGAAGACACCCCAAAGGTGTTAATGGGCCATTAGCAGGAAACACTCCCAAAGGCCATTAGCAGAAGAGGCAGGGGGCTTGGGAAAACACTAGCCCACCTGGTTTCAACAGTTCATGAGGATGGTGATAGAATAAATACTTTGTGTACATCCTACACTGCAACCCAGGACAACTCAAAAGACTAACTCCAGCTCTGAAGCAGGTTTGTAAATGTGTTACCATGGGACTTGGGTTTCATTTCATTCCTAAATAACTTATTAGCAGGAGAATCACTGAGAAAGCTGTCCCTGCTTGATGGCTTGCTGCATGTCCCCCACATTACCAGGGCTATGACTAAGAGGAACCATAGGTACTTACTGCCACCTCAGTAGCTGAGGAGAAGCACTGCAGGAAGGGAGTGTGAGAGCAGACAAGGAAGTAACCCCTCACACCACTGCAGAGTGCAGTGGGAAAGACACAGCACTGACAGAATCATAACCCTGTAAGCCTCTGCACCCTCTAGTCCATTGTGGTAAACCACTTCCAGGACTGTACAGTCGTATGCCTTAATCATTCCACTATGAGGGCAACATTTCTAATCAAATCCAGATCAGCAGATTGAAAAGATTCCTGAGCCAGCAGGACAGGTCATACAAGAAGCTTGAGCAGAAACACAGGTGCCACAATGATTTGGTGGGGATAACCATATGCAGCAGGTAGGATGGATTGCCTCTCAGTTCCCTGACCTTTTTGCCCTCCCATTCCACTAATGCTCACCATTTCCTCATAGTTTCAGCCTGCATGTGCTTCCCACTTCTTCCTCCAGTCTATTTGCATCACCCTTTGTCTTTAAATTCGGCTAATCTTTGCCCACCAGAGGTGAATCCTCAGACAGAGTCCCATTCCTGAAAAAAAAAAAAGTAGCAACTATCATGAGATGGGAAAAAATTCCTTGATAGCACAGGTGACATATTCTTCCCCATTTCCCCACTCCTCTTCAGGCCTGTGTTTTTAAACCTTAAGCTCTGAAACAGAATTGTTTTCTTCAGCCATTACTGACTACGTCTGTTCAGTGTTTGTTGCAATCAGCCCCTGCTCTGAGGCAACCCTCAGTCCCAGCGTAGGTAGCAGGTAGTGAACATCTAATGGGTTTAGGCCGTAAGCACCAACCCTCGATTAAAGTGTTTAATTCCTGCAAGTGTTATTATTAAACTTTATGTTCAAAGGTTTTAACAGTTATTAAAATATGATTTTTTTGCAACAGCGTGACAAAGCTTTGTGCTTCTAATGAGAATCCAGAAGTTCAAAGGAAGACTTGATCACATAAGCCTCTGCTTTTAAAGGCTGATTGTGTTGCAAATATAACATGCATGGGTTTGACAAACAGCAGCTAGTTTCATTAGTCATTCTGACTAAAGCAGACTTCAGTAGAAACACATTTGCATGCACCCCTTGCCACCCTAAGAGTCAAGAAGGGTGCACTAGATAGAGATGTGAGGAAAAAGAAAAGGACCAAATGAAACACAAGCCCAAAACTTGTTTTAACAAGAGGGACCAAACCCAATGTTTTTTGCTAACCTCATATCCCATATGGAGATCAGAAGTGAATATGGTTTGGGATTCAGGTTTTACCACTTGTCCTCACCCATAACACCTGTCCAGACAGGGCAGTTTTATCATGAGCTGCCTGTTACAAGTCAGTACTATCCACAGAAATCAACATGCAGTGATAATGCAGGGTTGGGTTCAAAATTATAGTCTTCATTTCATAAAACATCCACCATGACTAGATTTGCAAATGCTTGCAGCATAGAAATAGTTTTTGCTTTTAATGTAATGTATCCAGAAAATATAAACACTTTCTTCTCTGACAGGGCTACAAGCTTCGTGAAGATATTTTACACTGAATTATTAATATGGATTGGAGAGTCATAATCTTGCTGGTTGAGACTTAGTGATACTGACTTTAAATGGCAAAATGGCTTTTTACAGTTACAAAATCCAAAACATTTCATAAATACAAATGCAGAAGTGCAAAGAAGATTTCTTTACTGCATAGTAGATGCAACACATCCACGTACATGTTGTTTATAACCATGAAGCTTATAATTTATACCTGTTATCACAAGCTACCAAAAGTCATTCCCAGCAGGTTAGCTTTAACACACTGGCAACTTTGTAAAAAAATTAATTCTCTCTCTTTTTGAAATAACTTTACAGACTTAAAATTGTGCCTAAATATGCAATGATGTTTCTCACCCAACTTCCCATTTTTACAATTTCCATTATCATTTGATTGTTCAGCTTGAAAGATTCAGAAATTTTTGTGAAGACTAAAAACCAATATGAAACAAATATATGATGAGCTACTGTAACCAGCTGAGCTTCATTACTTTCAATGCATTGCTTTATTTGTAGGGTATTCTCTGTGTCTGTTAGGTAATATATTTGACATCTCCAAATACAAATTAAAGTATATTTGATGCTGTTGACCAACTGTCAAAGTTTAACCCAAGCCAGAAACTAAACTTTGAACAGTCACTTGCTTCCTCCCTGCAGTGGGATGAAGGAGAGACACAGAGGAGGAAAATCAAGAAAATTTGTGGGTTGAGATAAAGACAGTTTAACAGATCAAGCAAAAGCCATGCACACAAGTTCACTAAAATAAGGAATGCATTCACTACTTCCCATAAGCAGGCAAGTGTTCAGCCATCTCCAGGAAAGCAGAACTCCATCATGTTTTTGGTAACTCGAGAAAACAAACTCCATCACTCTGAACATCTCTCCCTTCTGTCTTCCTGCTTCCCTGCCTTATCTGCTGAATATGACATCAGCACAGGTCTATGGGGCTGGATGGGATACACCCAAGGGACCTCAGGAGAGCTCATCAAGCCACTTTCCATTATTTACAGAATCACAGAATAATCTGTGTTGCAAGGCGTGTAGAAGGATCATCAACTCTTCTAGTGAATGGCCCATATGGGGATTGAACCCATGAACCCTGGATTATTTCCTAGCAGCCTGGGCTAACCAGGAAGGCCCCAGGTGACAGGAAGTTACCAAATGCAACACTTATCTACAAGAAGGGTTGGAAGGAGGGTCCAGGAATTCCAAGTCTGTCAGGCTGACCTTGGTGCCAGGGGAGGTCCTGGAGCAGATCATCCTGGATGCAATAACAGGACAGGACAATCAGGGCATCAGGCCCAGCCAGTGTGGGTTCATAAAAGGAAGTCAGCTTGACAAACTGGATCTCCACCTATGACAAGGTAACCTGACTAGAAGAAGAGGGAAAAGGCTGTGGATGTTTTTTGCCTAGACTTTACTAAAGACTGACATAATTTCCCACACCATTCTTGTGGAGAAACTGAGTACTTGTGGCTTACACAGATGTGCTCCTCACTTGGTAAAAAACACTGTCTGGATGGTCAGTTCTGGAGAGTGGTAGTGACTGGAGTTACATCCACCTGGTGCTGGTCACCAGTGGTGCTCCCCGTGCTTGGGCCAGTTTTGTTAATGTCTTTACATACATACATACATACATCTGTATGAGGCTATCATCAGTTTGCAGATTACATCAGGCTGGGAAGGAGTATTGATCTGCTGGAGAGTGGGAAGCTCTAGAGAGGAATCTGGATAAGCTGGATAGCAGGCCAAGGACAATAGTATGAGGTTCAACAAGATGAAGTACCAGGTCCTGCACTTGGGTCACAATAATTCCATGCAGGGCTGCAGGCTGGGGACAGAATAGCTGGAAAACAGCCCAATGGAGAAGGACCTGGGGCTGAACATGAGCCAGCAGTGTGCCCAGATGGCCAAGAATGCCAAAGACATCCTGGCCTGTATCAGAAATAGTGTGGCCAACAGGACCAATTAAGTAACCATTCTGCTATACTTGGCCCTAGTGAGCCCACATCTCACATCCTGTGCCCAGCTTTGGGCCCCTCACTACAAGAATGACGTTGAGGTGCTGGAGCATGTCCATAGGAGGACAATAAAGCTGGTTAAGGGGCTGAAGCACAAGTTTTATGAGGAGTAGCTGGGGGGGGCTGGAAAAAAGGAGGCTCAAGAAGGACATTATTGCTCTACACAACTGCCTGAAAGGAGAGTGCAGACAGGAGGTTGGTCTCTTGTCCCAGGTAACAAGTGACAGGACAAGAGGAAGTGGCCTCAAATTGCACCAGAGAAGGCTTAGACTGGATATTAGGGAAAATTTCTTCAATAAAAGGTTATCTGATACTGGATAGTATATAGCACAAGCTGCCTAGCGAAGTGAGTGAATCACCATCCCTGGAGGTATTACAAAGACAAAGTGTAGATGTGGTGGCACTGAAGGACATGGGCCAGTAGTGGATTTGGCAGTGCTGGGTTAACAGCACTAAGTGATTCAAACTAAGTGATATTATGATACAGTGTAAGCACTACTCAGCAGTAACAAAAACATCTCTGTTATCAACACTGTTTCCAGGACAAATCCAAAGTATGACTCCATACTAGCTACTATGAAGAAAATTATTTTAATTCCAGCCAAAACCAATTTTGACATTTCTGGCAGCATACTGAGGCATTGTGAATAGTGGTTTTGATGACTAATTTTTACTATACAGAATATTCCTCATAAAAATACTCATTTTCAAACAGAAGAACTTTCATTTCAGACACCTTTGCTGTTCGTTTCTGTAGTGCAAATGGGTGGTGGGAAAAATGAAGATTACTTTTGTTAATTTAAAATAATCCTATTCTTAATGAATTTTGACATTTTTTGTGCTTACAGATGGTTTTCAAGCTATAGCAGACAGTTCAATAAGTAAAAATACCCTTTGTACACAGAGGATCTGACATTAGATCTAGTGATTTGGGTTTTTTCTCAAAAATGTTGGAAACACTGTAAGAAGATATTGCCTCTAGTTTGGGATTAGGAGTTTTAATTAAGTAATTATTGTTGTGTTGGTATTTTGTCATTTGGGCCTTTTCCAAAGTGATTTTTACTAGCCAGCAAATAAAAAAAAATAAAATCAATCTTGTATGAACTCTTGATGGAGTCTCAACAACCTAAAAACAATTCTTCTATACTAAATTCTGAGAAGCACTGCAGACATCATTCATAGCTTTAGAAATATTGCTTAGGAGTCTTACTTTATGTAAGAGAGTGATGTATACCATCAGCAATGATCAGGAAGTTCAATGTGATACAATGACTGGTAGCCAGGTTTTCACACACCTATAAGCAATCTATTAGCTAAAATTGAACTGGGAGAAGGAAACCATCATATTAGTATACATCTATGATTCTGCAGGAGGGTGAAATAAATCCCACTAGAGAAGGGAGAGGCTTCTGGGCTTGACAAAGTGATCATAAGACCAGAAAAAGGAAAGTCTTAGGTTGCCATTGTCGCTTAGGGACAGAAAAGGAAAATAATAATTATTATAAATGAATATATAAAACCAAGTAATGCACAATCCTGTTGCCTACCACTTGCTGACCAATGCACAGGCAGTTCTCGAGCAGTGGGCTGCCACTCCCAGGCCAATCTTCCCCAGTTTTATTGCTGATCATGACACTGTATGGAACGGAAGAACAACTCATTTACTGCTGGAAAAAATGTTTGAGTCCCAGGGGCATTTTAACACAAAGTAGTGCAGCATCTCAGGCTTCTGTCACTTAGAAGCAATCATCTCCAAATATCTCCAAAGGCTCTTTCCTCTAACCTGTGAGCAGACTTAAGGAATGAGCCACAGAAATCATCTCATCAGGAAGCAATATAAACTAATAGAAACAAACCACGGACAAATAAGCCTATAAGGAAGTACATTCTGTTCAGATAGTCTGTTTGTCTCAAGTCTGGCTGAAAATAAACTACTTCCTGCAGCTGGTGTTATGAACAAGTGAACTGAGAAGTGATAAAACCTGAAAGCTGGTGCTTATAGGGTTGCATAACGTGTGTCCAAATTCCTAATTCAAAAGAGGAACTTGAAATCCTAGTGCACAAGGATGCTATTAACACTGAGTTCACGGGGTCTTCTGCAGTATAGGTTCCCTTAGTGCTTATAGTCTGTTTCCAGAGTACATGCAACAAAAAAATTTTTAGTCTCACTGGACTGTATCCAACCTGATCAATCTGACTCCAGAGTATTGTGCATCATGAACCTTCTTCCAACTCTGTATTCACTATCAAGTACATTTTACCCTAACCCATTGTCTACTTCTGGATTAAAAAAAGAACTCTACCATTTCACTGAATCACAGAATTCTTTGAGTTGGAAGGGACCTTTAAAACTTATCTTGTCTTCATCTTGAACCAGTCATCTGTCAACTAGATCCGACTGCTCAGAGCTCCAAACAACCTGGCCTTGAACAGTTCCAGGGATGGGGCATCTACCACCTCTCTGAGCAACCTGCTCCAATGTTCTACCACTCTCATTTATAACAAAAGAGCTGCCTCCCAACACCACTGGTATCAGTGAGGGGCACTAGAAGCACTTTCTGGGACTCTAAAAACTTCAGAATTTGATTCAAGTCTGTGGTTTGTAATATTCAAGAACTGCATTGCCTAGCCAAAGAAAGGAATAATCACCTTGTGTTGAGTCTAAGAAGCTGATAATGGAATTGAAATTAAATTACTGCACAATGCAACTTGTGCCAGTTTACAGGTTAGAACTTGGAGTCAGTTGTGCTGCAGCAACACTACAAATCTCAGATTTCAAGCTATGCCCTTTAAAAGTTTTCACCTAAATTTTTTATGCTTAGCTTCATAAAAAATTAAAAGACAGAGTTTTCCTGCAATTAAGAAATACTCCGCATACTTTTAGGAGGGACTGCATGTTTTAAAATTTTGGGAGGTAGCATTCTGTAATTGGAGTTGACGCTTGGCAAAGTGAACTTGAACACTTGACCCTACCAGTGTCCCTCATCTTGCACATGGAGACATTCTTTGACACCATCTGACTGGCAGGCAGAAGCCCTAAGTCCACTCTCCAGCTTGCTGAAATATGTGGGTAGAGGAGCAGAAATAGTCAGAATATATAGTGCACAACAAAGAATCAGGGGATTTGTCGAAAGGAAGTGGAAAAGAAATTATTTCTTGCTTTTGTAAAATTCATAGAAAATATTAACAGCATAAAGAAATAAGAGAATTTTGCTTAAAAGCAAAAGGGCAGGTAAAGAACAATGCAAGCACCCTTTCAAACAACAAAGAGACACCTACCTCCCAACTGTCATATAATGAAAAGAAGTTAATGTCAGACCTTGACAGGCAGATCTAGGGAATTTGTTATGCTGAAAGTGGTCAGATTTGGGGTTGGTAAATTTTGGTCTTTACAAGGCCTCTTAGACAGTAGCAGTTGAAGAAATAGAGGGAAAAAGAAGCTCTGTAAATAAGACAAAAAGGGGAAATCAATCTAATAAATGTTATGGTGTGGATATAATGAATATAAATGTAAATATATCACCCACAGCAACAAGAAGTTACTTTTGGAATTTCCCTTTGAAAGGCTGAGAGTATTTCAGCTTTTCCATATCTAGCCAAAACTGTGGTTAGGTAAATCTCCGTGTACTGGCAGTCTTGGTGTACTTGCTGCATGGCAGCAGTGCTCTCACAACCTTGTGCTGATGTCTAAAGTTCACCATTTCTAAGAATCTGAGATTCTTTAATTTATAATGAGAAGTTACTGTCACTTTGGAAAAAATGCTGCCATATAGCTTCAAATTTTTCAGCAGCCAGGTCATCCAAAGTAACCCTGTGGTACACCCTGTGAGTTCTTCGGTCTGTGGCCACGTAGTGACTGGAAAGATAATCTGCTTTGCTCCATGAAATGCAACCAAGGCTTTTTGAGCTTATTTGTACTCTAAGAATTTCTTGATAGCAGCAACTGTTCAGTAGTTAATATTTAAAAAAAAAACCAACATTGGTATGCAACTGCCTGCACTTAGTCAGAACTAAAACCATGCAAATCCTTTAAATTATAGCAAGTTGCATTTTTGTTCATTAAAACTCCATGTAAAGAAAGAAAATGTCACACATCCCACTTTTAGCATGATTAATAAAAAGAAACACTAGCTTGCAGCAAAAGAGACAGAACCATGCCAATATTTGTAAAACTGTTATTGGCAAAGTAAATAATTTATTTGCAAGAACACATGCTCAACATTTTTGTCTCAGGATACATATTCAAAAATCGAAGAAAATATTGTGCAGAACGTCACATTTTTCTTATGAACAGCTTAAAATATTACACAACGGGACAAGTAAAACTCTATTAAATGGAGACTAAGACCTGTCTGAGATTTTGAAATTTCCAGATCAGTTTATACTTTGCTAATAACAAAATACAAGCTCTGGATCCCTGTGGCAAGAAAAGTTTAACATGTTTCAAGAGTCAGGGCATGGTAGTAATAGAGGAAGTCAGCTCCTCTCTTCACTTCACATACTTTCTTCCCTTTCTACTCAGGAGAGAGAAATAGTTGCTCTTGTCTCAGAGATAAAGAAAATCTCTTTCTTGCTGTTAGAATTTGAAAAGTGAAATTCTTGAAATATGTATTTTTTCAAATAACACTTTGAAAAATTATTAAAAACTCCCAATCTGTCATTCCAGTTGTATAAACCCTTCTAGGCCTATGGCTGATAAATATTACACCTCCAATATTTATGTTTCTTGACATGTTAGAGCACTGTATAATAAAGGAATTAATAATAATAGTACTTTGGCTTACATAGTGCTTCTCAACTGGTGTTTTTAAAACTGTCCACAAAGCTTAACATTCACAAGGGATTTAAAGCCTTAGTACTCCACAGTATAAACCAGCCATACTGTGAGACAAAAAGAACAGCAGGAGTAAAATTCTAAATTATTTCAAAATATCTTTGATTTAGTTTCCTTGTGCCTTTCTTTGGAGTGCATATTTATATATTACTGATCTTTCTCAAGGGCCAAACAGTGTTGTGGTCAATAAGATAATGATTTTTGTTCCTACTCTGTTTTTCAGACAGAAAAGCCATGAGGTATGGCTGAGATACCATTGTATATTACCAAGCTGCCTTTGAGTTGATCAGATAGAATGATTTAGACACCACCACAAACACAGACCTGCAGTATAAATTTTCCCTTCTCAGTCCTGTACTTTGACCAGTAGATCACACTTGTGCTCCCTGAGGTCTAATGCCTTCAGCATTTTCACAGCTGTTGTGTAAAATATGGTAACCAGGACCACTCATAGCACAGAAAGAAATGAAGTATTGCTACATGTATACCTCAAAGATGTCCATGTTATTCTTTTTTATGATAATCTTTCACAATATACCTAGTGGTGCTTCTTTGTATTGTGTGTTGAAAGAGGTTACATTTTTATGCATTTTGATGCAAAGAAAACTTTGGAGTATATTTCATATGATAATTTCTGAAATCAGCAAAACATTTATTTTTTTAATTACTGGTGTTCATTGCTGCATTGAAAAAAAGTAAAAGATTAAGGACATTTGTCAACTTCTATTGAGAATTAAATCTGTTCAAATAACAAGAGACTTAGTTGTCACAGTATTTGTCATAACTATCACACTACATCCTAACAGAATAATGAAAAACAATCATCTTCAGCTTGCACACACGCAATAGTCATCCTGAAAGTTTTCCAAATCCCAGTGCAGGTGGTGCCAACAGAAAGGATCAGAAAGTGACGAGTGATGCGAGAGGATGCAGAGGAGTTATACTAGCAGACACAGTCAGAGGATTTTAAAAAGAGCTTTATCCCCATAATGTACAGCTTTGTCCTAAGCTCTGTACTGCAGCCAGGATAAAGCCACTCATTTAGGAAACATTGCAGAAAATATGAACATTGTGAACAAACTCCTTTCGTAAATCCACTGGCACTAGAACCACTACCAGGACTTCAAATCTTGTGTGAGTCTCGGCATTCATGAATTAAAGACATTAATACATTTGTGCTATCACATATGAAATACTAGATTAACATTATGATATTTATTATGATAAAGTGACTCCATTCCACATTCTTTGTTTAACAGAAAAGCATATGTAGCAAAACTGTACACACTAATAATACTTATTGCTGAGCAAGCTACTCAATTTAGGCTTTTGAGGGAACAACTCTGGTATAATCAGTTTTTCTATTTTTAATTTTATTCCTTAATTTTTACTTTAAAGCACAACTCCTACCACTCTTAAGTGTTCTCATTCCTGACACCTAGCTCCCCTTATCTGCAAGCCATTGCCCTTCCACATGTGCTCATTGCACACGCAGAATCTTGCAACTAATTTGAAGTTCCTTTCCTTTAAAGAGATGACGAACTGACTAAGGAAAGGACACTATCACTTCCAATGAGATGTAGTGAAAAGCAGAAGGCTTAGTCCTTACTCAGCAAGGCCCACAGGGCCTGAAGCAGAAAGCAAATCTCAGGCCTGGAAGTACAAGATCCAAATCTGAAAAACCTCAATAACATATGTTTCTTTATAGACTAAATATTTATAAGATTGACAAAATCAGCATTGTACAGCATGCTGCCATGTACTGGGAAGATTAGTTAATAATGCTCGAAGACAGAGAGAAATCAGCAAAGGGACAAAGGCCATACATGCAGTACATCCTCCATGTGGAGCTGCTGCATAGCTACCAATGCTGCCATGCTGGAATATCTCCTACTGCATGCTCTAACCCACATCCCCTCCCAACTGAAGAGCTGGGTGACCTGGTGACAGAAAGGACCAGTTGCTTGGCCTCCTCAAGTGATGTGTGTATACAACCTAAAACTTTTTTTTTTTTTTTTTTTGGGTAGCCTGAGTTCCTCATGCACAGCTTGAAGATATCATTAGATTAGCAGTTCCTCTGAACTCATCTGTGCTGAATTGTAAAAAATGGTTCAACATTTTTGCATTTCTGTCTGACGTTAATTGGGGTTAATTGATGATAATGGTAAGGATAATTACTTTTAACAGGCACTAAGTCCCATAACCCAAGCCTCTTATGACAGAAATAGAACAGTAGTCAAAATGTGGCATGAGAAATAACATGGCAGCATCCAGCCATCTGCAAATGTCAGGGGGTGGAGATTACATAAGCATTTGTATGCACTTCCATATGATTGCATGCAAACTACTTTAAATAAAGGTAAATCATGTGCGCTGTGCAGTTATTGGCATTGATCAAAATATAGCCACTTAAGATTTGCCAACAAACAATCCAGCATCAAGTTAGGAAGTTGGACCCCTTTGTCCAGGAAGAAACAACTCCTTGAACTATTGTTTAAAACTAGGTGAAGGGGTCAGTGCCAAATTAAATCTTCTACTTTTTTTAGGTTCCCTCCTCCCTCCGAGTTTTATGAAGCATCCCATCTGAGAATAGAAGAGAAAGCAAAGTCAAAAGCAGAAGTTTCCATTCTTCAGACTGGTACAGCAGCTTGAAATCTCAGGCAGTTGCACTAAAAACTGAGATGGCAATGTGCAAAAATTAAAATACTCTGTCTCATTTGGTCTTTCCACATAGCCTTCCCATTGCCTCCCTCATCAAAGGTTCCCTCATTGTAAGCCGGGTAGCTCTCTTGGGCTGGCATCAGACATTTCAGAGTTTGCCTCCCTAGCAGTGAATTCAGGTGACCCACGACAGCTGTACCCACCAGCCACCACCCAGGTTCCTGCTGATCAGCTGAGACTGGTCTACTTGTTGGGTGCTAGGACCTGTTTCCACAGATTATTAAAAGTACTATTTTATTGCAAATTGGGGGTGGGGAGAAAGTGTCATCACCAAAAATCAGTATTAGTCCAGTTTTTAATGCAAGTACAGTAAAGCATAAAAAATGGGTGAAACTATTAGCATCTGAAATTCATCAAGGTGTAGAGAAAATCACATATCCTGATTGGACCTTAGGAGCAGCTTCAATTGTAGAGTCAGCACAGAGCAATCATTTCATATTAAGGTTAATGAAATCCACATTTTTAAAATCAACTTCTTCCAGAAAGCCTGACAAATATTTGAGATTGAGACACAAATATTTGAGAAGAAACAGGATTGTGTTCTAGGGCTAAAGGGAAGATGGCTGATCCTAGGACTACAGCACAGCAGTAACTTTTGAGATTCTTGACTGGGCTGATGGAAGGTGACTGGAGGTGTAATCATAGTGTGACAAGGAAAGTTTACGGTTCGATGGCATAAAAGCCTGATCTTAAATTTTCCTAAAGTCTTTAAAACAGATATTAAAATAATAATGCAGGCAGCAAGCACTTGTAATCCCACTGAGCTCAATTACTTCTGAATGTGTTCAGCGCTTTTGAACACTAAGCTATTTATTTACTTGTCTATGTGTATGTACAGACACATTTCTGCATCTTGCTTTAGACAAGAAAACACAGGGTTTAATCTTTCCACTGTCTTACCCTAAAATAGTACTATATATCCTTTAAAAGGAATAGGCCTCCTTCATTTCTGTTTTCATGGGAATAATTTTTGTTTCAAACACCAACATCAAGACAAAACAGAGACAACATTTTACAATTTCAGTGTCACCTACTTGAGCCTGGAGCATGAAAGCTGGATAGCCACTTCACTTCATGTGGCTACAGAGCCACAAGTAAGATGATTGTAAGTCCAGTTTAGACTTGACACTGAGAAATAGGGTGACTATTAGCAAAGTGTCCTATCTCTCACCCATTTTCCCCAAACAGCTTTCAATCTACTGATAACTGCACATAACTAAGTTGAATTGTTATGCAGCTATGTTATACCCTTGCCCTACTTACAGGAACACTGAATTCAATCCAAGGATTTTTAAGTGTTTTTTCATAGAATCAGTGAATGCTGGCTCTATGAACATCATCACAGTTGCCCTGTAAAAGGAATTGGACATAACTACCATACAACATGTTTCAAAGTCACCAGGGAACTTTTTGGGAGGCCTAGGTATACTGTCAGTTGTATATGTTCATCTAAAATATTGTAAATTAATAGGCCATAAGACCAAAAGTAACTGGCTATAATCCTGTACCCACACTGTGCTATGCACATTAGAGGAATCCCCTGAATTAATTTATGTCTAAATAAGGTTTTAGTGGAAAAAAAGGCCCCACACTCTTGATATGCCAATTTCCAGTTATGTGCAATCTAAAAGAATCTCGGGAAAGCTGCTCCAAATTCCAGTGGGTTCATGGCTAAAAATTAAACAACATATCAGTTTTGTCTTAATAGATTATAATCAAGTAATATCATTGTTTTCCAAAATACACACAGGAATATTATTATCCTAATTTAGTAGATACAATTTCTATATGTATATATGTATATCTAAAACATAATTTCCCAATGAAAATGTCATAAATACAAAGCTCCATTAAAAACTGTGAGATGATATTCAGGTAAATTCTCTTCATAGTTTGGTGTCATTTGTACTGTAGGCAAGACCTTTAGCATTACTGATTGTGGAAAAACCAGACATGAGCAATCAGAATCCTGAGAAAATGTCATCTTGATGCTTCCTCTTACCATTCCATCTAGCACAGCATTCATCTTTTAACTCACTTTAGAGGCTACTTCATAAAAAATGTTTTCCAGAAATTTTGTGGGTAGAAGATAATATGCAATAGTGACTCTATTAATATTTATGGTTCCAGGAAACTCATGGCAGAAGAGGTTTCCAAATTAAGCCAAATGTCTCCTTGAACCAGGCATCAAGAACATCAGCAGAAATGCTAATATGAACCCTTGCCAGTGGCACAGTCATGAATCTCCAGGCTTAGATTGAAGAGAATGAGCCCTTTTAACATATTTAGGAACATAAAATGTGGGAAGTTTAAAACCAAAAGCCCTTTCTCCTTGCTATATGAATAAAGTCCTTCCTTTTGCTATTTATTTCTGGTTTTCAATCAGGGAAAGAACATCCCTGCAGCCTCTGATTTCAGTGTTTTTCTGAGCCTTCAGGAGCTGGAGGATTTAATTTTTATCACTAGCTCCAAACAGTACCTGGCAGGATGCATCTGCAGTGACAAGCACTCTATCAGAAAAACCTGGAGCACCCAAATTGTTCTTTGTATCTTCACTTTTGAGGGCCAGCTTTAATGTTAAAATAGAGTGCCACTTAAAACTAAATTGAAGACGCTAGCTTCCTCTGGGAATAGTTCAGATCTGCAGGTATCCTCAAAAGGAATTCTTGATGCATTTTTACCAAATGCTTCCCCCATTAGAAAAATTTTACTCCAGGAGCCTAGTATTTTTTATCTCCTTTGAGGCTAAGACACGCTGCTAAGGTGGGCTGGGTGGGAAAAGGCAAAGAGATGAGCTCAAGTTCCCTGATTTTGATGAGACAAGCACTGACTATGCAGAGAAGGATGTAAAGAAACTGAAAACATTTATTGTGCACTATTTCATCTGCAAGTTGATTAAACAATTTCCAGGGAAGTAGTTTTCTACTGAAAGATGCCAAGTCAATGAAATTTAAATGCATCATGCAGTATTATTATAAAATGCTGACAAAAAGTTATCACATCATCTTGATACAGTTGCAACAGTTTGTTTTTAAACACGCAAAATCCAAATGTGCCCTTACTCACAAGATTACATTTTCACCGTGATATATATTTAAATTTCTTATTCTAATCTAGGAAAAAAAATATTGATAAATCCTGCAATGCTCAAAGAAAAAAAAAAAGGGCCATACTGTTCTTTGACTAGCTCAGTTTAGTGTATCTCCCTAAATGCATCACAGATTGTTTGGTTTGCAAATAATCTCTCTTTGTGCCTTTCCTTATCCAATTCTTCATAATCCCAATGGGTTCTTTTTCAAGAGTACTCATTAATCAAATGTTTTTTGCTAAATTTCATCCTCAGTTATCCTTCCTAGCCTAAAGCTCTCTGATTGTGCTTTCTGTGACAGTTATCCTCTCCTTTGCCTTTGAAATGTTCCATGAATGATTCTTAACAAACAATTCTGTTGATAAAGTATAAGAAAAAGAAATCAAAGTGTCTCTCAGCAGTGGTACCTCTGCAGGGCAAACAGGAATAAAGCACAGTGAAAATGTATTTGTGTCACTCAGATTAGAAGATGGGAATCTGAAAGGGCTCTGTGCAAGATACTGTGAGAAAAGCCACCAGTTTAACATACTTCATTTCAGAAAAGAACTGTACTCCAGGAGAAATAACTATCCCACTAGAAGTGGGCTCTGAGATCTAATGACTGTCGTACGGCTTGTGAAAGTTACTCTTATACTAATACCTTGCAATTTTTTAAGAGCAGGTAGAAGTACAGAAAAAAAGTAGAAACATAGATAAACAATTTCACTGAATAGAGTTTGCATTGATACTAAATACTGTAAAGCCAAGTATTTCTGGAGTTCATAGCTGCCTTTTTGAAAAGCTTAATCAAGATGAGGAAAAAAATATGGCCATTATCTTTGAGATCTCTGAGTGTTACTGGCAAAAAATTATATTGAATATGGCACCAGCATCTTATTTGGTATAAAAATTGGAATTCTGTCCTAAAAACAACGGATTAAAGAGGAAGAAACAGTCCAATTGATCATCTTAGAAGGGTAATTTGAGTTTTTTAGCAAGCAGCTCACCTCTTCATGTTGTTTAAAATCCATAAGGAATGCTTCATTTCATTACCAGCCTCACCACATCAGCCCTGGGACATCTGGACAGGTGTCTGGTAACAAGCATGCTGAAAAGCTGAACTAGAGGAATTCTAACCAGTATTATTTCAGATATAATCTATCTTTATATAGCATTAAACTAGGAAAATAGCAAAACTGAATTGTATTCACCCACACTCCGAACCACTCTGGTTAGTCTTCAGGTTTTAATATTGTGTGATTTAACACATCTGATACCATCGACATATCCCTGTTGTGCTACAGAAATAGACAATATACAGGCAGTGTTTTATCTGACTCTGATATCAAGCCTAGGCTGTAAATTGGCTGCACCACAAGTTCAACAGAGAAAAAAAAGTCACTAGTTTGACACAGAGGTAATGGTTGAGGAGCAGGGTATACCATAGGTATGCAGTAAGGCCTGTTTTGTTCAGTATCTTCATCAGCAGGTTTGATAGCAAGAGAACACCCTCAGCAGATCTCTAAGGAGGTTCAGTCTAGAAAGACCTGATAAACTTGGGGACTGAGCTGTGAGAGACCAAAATGTTAAAGTTTAATGGCTCAAACAATTGACCATTTGCAGAAGCAGTGGCAGTGCTTTGCTGATGATGTGCAAGGAAATGGCCCAGCTGCAGAGGGCAGGTGCAGCAGAGGATGACCATGACAAATAAACCTTTGTTCAGCAACAAGCTGGTTTTGAGACAGATGAGCAAAGAGGTCAATAAGATTCTGTGAGGTGAGATAGTGCTTTTTATCTTGCCAATGTCCTCCCCTACACAACTGGCTCAGATGTGGAAACTCCCCCTCATGCTTACACACAAGCCTGTTCATCCCTTCTGATGGGGCATAATTGGCTTAACTACAGTGACCTGAGAGGCAGCTGTCATGTCTCAGTAAGCATCATAAATCATCAAAGATCCCCAAAGTGATCCCAGACTGATTTCCAGGGTTTTTCACCAGAGGACTGTGCATGATCCAGGATGCTGCATCAGACTGTTAAACTCATCCCTAGGGGAGATACCTGGGCGTTCTCATGTAGCCTGAGTATATATTAACACACTGAAGTTATCCTTTCTTTTTTTCTCTTTCATCTCCTAGATTCTTCTTCTTGAAATATAATGTAAGCCAGACTAAAAAGTTCCAGTCAATGTCTTATTAAGTGCCTTAACTGTCTGGATAAATTGAAGTTCGTTAAGTTAAAGTTTATAAAGTACCTTACTTTGGATGTTGTTTTAAAATTTGCCAAGTACCTTATTCTATCTTAATTTTCTAAAGCTTGTCACTAAAATTTGTTATTGAAGCTCCTGAGAATTTTGGATTTTCTCCTGTGCACCACCCAGAGCAAATCAAACAACCTTCCCCTAAACCCACTGAGCATATCAGGGTACAACATGAGCCAACACATGCCTAGAGAAGCTCAGGAAAAAACCTAGAGAATTACACTGGGGATCAGGTGATCCAATCTGTCAGTGCAGCTGGAAGAGAGCTGGATGAGGAGCAGACCTGCTAAAATGGACTGGGGTATTTCAGTCAACACCAGGTCAAACATGAGCCAACTCTGTGCTGTCCATATCAATCCAGGAAACTGGTGCTGGACTGCATCAGGTGGAGTATCCTCTTTGTAGAGATTGGAGTTGGAATTTTATGTCCTGGTTTCAGCTTCCCTGTTAAAAAATGATGCTGAGGAACTAATAAAGGGTAAAATAGATTGCTGTCAGGATGTCTGGAGACTAGAGCTACTCTTCAGTGTGCTAAAACACACAGCTTAGTCTGATGAAGAGTAGACTAATGTTAATTTGCTAATAGCCTGCACCTGCATGAAAGAGTTAAAAGACAATGGAACCAACCTCTGCCCAGCAATGGTAGAAATGTGTAAAATACAGGGAAATGGCCAAGACCTTCAGCTTGAGGGGTTCAAATGTTACAACAGGAAAAAATTTTTCATGAGGGGAATAGCAGAGCACTGGAACGAATTAATTTTGGAGATGATGACGACTTTTGAAGGGTTTTCTTCCTTGGCTAGAAAAAAATCACTGCTAAAATATGTGGAGAACCCATGCTCTGAAGTGGTTGAAGTAGATGGTACTTTGGGCAGTAGTTGAAGCAGACAGCCTGCAGAGATCCATTAAAACCAACATTTCTATGGCTGTGCCATCAGTTACTGATGGTCTGTCTGCAGCTCTTGTCAAGGACACGGGGCAGGCTTAACCTAGTTCTCCCTGTTTTCCCAGCTGAAAGACCTGTCTTAACAGACAACTCTTCTTTCATCTCTCAAGACTGATCTAATTTTTCCAACACTAACACCAACCTACTTTGGGAGCATGTGAGGCAACACTTACAGAGTGCCTCAAAGCAATCCTTGAGAAGCTCCCAGTCAGCAAAACAACTGCACATCTATTTCTGCCACCTTCATTAATATGCTCTAGATTTAGTGAATTCTTGCTGATTTTAATAGGAGTGTTCATCGTAGATCTAGGGTAATAAGAAGGCCTTAATATAGATGGCCTCTATTTCTACCTCCTACAGAAGTGAATGAAGGTTTTTCACATATATAGCATTTAAATGTCATAGTAAAGACTGCTTCAGAAACACTTATTTTAGAATAAAATTTGAAAACATCTTTAGTTCTGTTCAGCCTTAATTTTCCCATTTCCTTGGGGGATTCTTAATGATCATAAATATGTTCAAGAAAAATTTTGGGTTTTTTAAAGTTTCAGATGTCTCAAGTCTGCTTTTGCACACACTTTTCTAGGGAACAAGTTTCCTTAACAGGAAAGCGAAGGGGGATTAATGCACGCTAAAGAGAAATTTTCTCTTCAAAATAAAAAATAATTTCTGGTTTTGAAATTTTCATTTATTTCTCTTAGGAATGACATCAAAATATAAGATTAAACTTATCATAGATGTTTTAGTTAGTACATTCTGAAGTATTCTTCGTGGATGGAAATTTTACACAGTGTCTCTTGTTACTGACACAGGACAAGGAAATCATTCAATCTTGTCATTATTGTCATTAATCAGAAAGTTTTCCTCACACAAGTTAATCTTCCTTCAGTCCACTTCAAAATTTCAAGCTCATACTTGAAATCATAAAAAGGCAACATTTATACACAGCAACATATAATCGCTAATTTTTTAGAAAAGATTTACCATAAGCTTTTTTTTTTCCCCTGTATTAATTTCTGTTTTTCATTACATGGGTTCTTTTCATGTATATCTGATCAGAAGTGGAAATATACAGTGTAAGCAATACCAATACTCCTTTTTCTTTGTGTTTTCAGAACTGACCTTCCTCCTTTGAGATTTGAGAAACTGACAACATTATGTCCTATAAGCCAATGTGTCTGCAAGGTTTTATCATATAGTGCTCCAAACCAAAATGGGGGGAGAAAATTCCAGTTAGTCACTGAACTTAAGCTTAGAAACACATCTCTGGCTTTGGTTTAACCCTACCCAGACACCATGCCCTGCACATCCACTTGCTCATTCTTCTCCAGCAGGTCTGGGGAAGGAATAGGAAAAAGCAGAAAACACATGGATTGAGAAAAAGGCAGTTTAATAGGTAAAGGGTATGTGCACAAGCAAAGCAAAACAAGGAATAAATTTACTGCTCTTCCTGGGCAGGCAGGTGCTCAGCCACCTCCAAGAGAGCATACATTCATAACAGTGACTTGGGAAGACAAACACCATCACTCCAAATGTCTCCCCACTTCTTCCCCCCAGCTTTACATACTGAGCATGATGTCATATGGTCTGGAATATCCCTTTGGTCAGTTGGGGCCACCTGTCCTGACTTGTCTCCTCCCAGTTTCCTATTCCACCCACCGCAGTGGATGGAATTCCTCACCAGTGTGACAGCGTGGAAAGCAGAAAAGGCCTTGGCTCTGTGTAAGCCCTGTTTAGCAATAACAAAAACATCTCAGTATTACCAGCTCCATGTCCAGCACAAATCCAAAACACGACATAACTTAAATTTACACTTAAAATAAGTTAACCTTAGTTTCATGAGAAATTTAGGGAATTTTCCTACAAAAATAAAGATAATTTTAATGAACTAGACATCAGCTGGTACAGTTCCTCAATTATTGTAAGTTTGAACACTTACTATGTTCTGTTCTTTTCCTATTCTCCTCAAAAAAAAATTACATGACTGGAAAACGCTATGCTTTTTATTAAATATGTCCTGAAAAGGAAAAGCAGAACCTCAAAGTGTGCTGATAGAGTAATTTTCCTCTTTTTCTAAATTTCACTTGCTTCCATGAAAGAAGAATCATACTTTCCTATTAAATAAAAAGTCTAAATAATTACTTGCCCTGTTTTCGAAAGATATAACAAAGTCAAAGAATTACAGCCACAATTCCTTTGCCTTCTGCAACATCTCAGTCCACTACAGCAAGTATCAAATGGACACACAGTGTCTGATGTTCAGCATCTGTTCTGGGCAGGGGAATTCAGAGTGTGGCAGGGATCTAATGCTACTGCCATGCAGAAGTAGGGAGGAACATTTGATCCAGCATTATTTCAGTTCTACAACTACCTTCTGCTAAGCTTAGTGTGTGGATGATAAGGGTATTTTAATCTGTTTTTAATTCCTTTGTTTCTTGTTTTATTTTAAGCTATTTAAGCAGATATTATTTGAAGTAATAAAGGCCAACTGCTATTACTACTGCTTAGTTGTTAGGCCAGTACTTCAAATGCCTTTTGTATTCCTTTATCTGTGATCACAATACTTTGTGGAGTCTCAGTTGCTGAAGCATCAGTCCATAATTATGATGTTCAATCAATATTATGGATTTAAAAAAGAAGTAGCTTTTCTTCTGTTTCTTATCTTGTAATCAGAGTAACGTTCAATTTGTATATACAGATGTGCTCTTGGCATTTGTGAGGTTTTTATTCATTTCAGTACCTCATGCCAGATTATCACAGTATCATTCCAGTTTCATTCAAAGTGCAAAAATGCTGACCTCATAAGGAAAACATCCCAAACAAAAAACCACAAAACCACCAACAAAAAACCCCTAAACAAACAAACACACACACACCACCCAATGAACTGAGTCAACAGAAAAAGCAGTATGTAACAAAGCTCAGCCGGAACAACACGAAACAGCTTTTAGCCCCTGTGGTACTCTGGGGCCAGATGTCTTGAGGAGTTCAGACTTCAGGGGCAAGGGGTAAAATACATACCTGTTCTTTGCAATATTCCTCTCACTAGTCTAAGAACATATATCTTGTTCCAGAGCAGATTTGTATCTCCCCATGGGCAAAACACAGTCCCATTACACCTCAGAAAGCCATGCTCCTCCTTTCCTGTCACCCACGGGTCCCTTAGCTCACCCTGCTGCTGTTGTAAGTCTTATACTAGTGAACGTGTTGTCCAAAGGTTGCTTCCCCCAGTTTCTTTAACTAGAAGTTGTATTTGCTGCATATATCCAGCAAAATATTGTGATAGATCATGACAGCAGACTCTACCTAATCAGAGGGGCCACCACCATATCCAGGAAGGGAAGGCAAAAGCTTCCATCTTCACTTGAGTAGGGAAGAGGTAATTCAGCAGGCAATGGACTGAGCCTCTCTCCCTTCTGCCCAGGTAGGTGACAGATTCCTTTTGTCTCCACGGTAAATTCACAACTTAAACTATTCATTGTAAAATGGTACTTGAGATTCTAGCATAATACCTATTATTCTGTTATTGATTCATAGGTAGCGCATCATAGTTAGGAAAATAAGGGAAGGGAGGTGATTCAAGAAGGAAGCAGAACAGGGCAGAGATAAAGAGTTGTGCACCAAAGATTAGATTCAGCCAAGAGTTTAGTCCAGTCTGACTAAAGATCAAGTGAAATATGGCTTTATGGAAAGTACTTAAGAAACTTTTTGTCATCAATTATATAAATACTCTGTCACACAGATAATTTTTGGGTAACTATTTCTAGGATGGCACTTATTTCTTTATCCTCATTATCATCCATGTGTTCATACATCCAGAATGGTGCCATAAAAGAAGGATTTTAATACTGATGCAAACACAATTGGATGTGAAGATTATATAGCAAAGTTCCCACACAAATGGACTACCCTTTCTCATAGAGCTGAAGGTAGCTACTTTTGAAACCCTGAAATAACTAGGCACACTGTACTGTAGCTTGGACTTTTGAAGTAATGAAGAAAATCTGTAATAGTGCCCCTAAATAAATGGTAATACAAGACTCCTCACATAAATAGGTCTTTTGTGTAGGCAGCTGAATGGATAAAATATTTAGAGGTTGGAATAAAAAGAAACCTAAATAAGAGAGTCAGATTTATTTTAGAAACAGGGATAAGTATAAAAATGGATATGGTCAGATGGAAGTGACTGAAAATCTCTCTAGGGAAAGGGTAATACTGCTAAAATAAATATTCTAAACTACTCTATATTTTTAGCACCTTTGCAGTATATGCATCATATGGTTTCCAGTAACATGGTGCTGTTGGTTTACTCTCAAAGTTCTTTCTAAAGAGATTTCAAGATAGAACATACTTTTGGTAATGCCATATCTCAATGAAAATTAATAGAGACTTCTTCATTTGTATCAAAATGATTACTTGCAGTGTTTTCTATCAAGGGAGGACAGCACCATGACAGAATAATAATGATAGGTAAAAGAGCTAAAGAGCTAAATAAAAGAAAAATAAGTGGATTGTTTTTTTTTTTCTATTCTCTTCACTCTGCGAGCCATCTAACCATTAAAATAGTTAGCAAGTGGAAAAGGTAATCAATAGCAATAATACAAAGGCATTGTTAAAATTTGTTGATATTGTTATTTTGAGAAATTTTTAGTAATGTTGGTAAGAACTTCTCCATTTTATATTCACCTACTCTAGGCATTGTCTGTAAGAATGTAAAAACCCTTCAAAGACAGTAAGGTTCCTAACTGTTTGGGAGGTGAAGAAATGCCTAAAAGGTTGACAGAAGTCTGTTGTTTCTCAGAGGCATCAAATTCTTTCTCCACCCCATTTCACTTGGTGTTACTCCATTGAAGCTTTTAGCAAGTTCTCTGAATGCTGCATCTGGTCCTGCTGGGAACAATTAATGCTGGCAGAGCATCTGGCATGCCCTTCTGAGCATCTTTTGTCTGTTATCTGTGTAAGCAGGTTTTCCTCCTTGTCCTGATCCTTTATGGGCAAATAAGAAAAGAATTTATTCCTTTAACTCAAGAAGCCTAAAAAGTATTTGATGGAGCCCTGAGAACTGATATCCCTGACATTCCCAATATGGCCTTGCTGAAACCAGAGGTTTTGGACTCTGCTCTGGAATTCCACAGATCTTTGTCTTTTCCTAATGTGCTTCCAGGGAACAGAACTTCTGTTCGAAGTCATTCCAAATGTAGAGATGTTCCTAAAGGTAAATTTGGCCTTACATGCTTTCCTGACTGAGGATGGCAAATAGAAGCAGCATGGCAATGCAAAGGCTTCTCTCACGAAGTCAAAGCACACAGGAGACAGTGATTGGATCTCTAATACTTGAATCCATGTATTCACAGTTGTGTTTGTCAGGAATTATTCTTGGTTTACACCTGTGACTAGTCTTAAAGCACATTCCAAAGCAGGTATACAAACTGTGGACCTACATCACCACTGTATTACTCTGACATCTGTATCTACCTACACTGAGAGACTAAGGAGAGCACTGGGAGCAAATACATGAACTAAGCTCTGGGATACTGACTTTGCTTTCCCTCCTCATTTGTGGTTTCCTTAGAGAAAAAAAAGAACAAAACAAACAAACAACTGATGAAGCTTGACCAGCTCCTTAAAGTCTGAAGGGGTTTAGAAGAGAAGATTCTGGTTTGGTCTGCCTATATTTTGTGTTTTGGTTTTGTTTTGGTCATAATACGCAAAAATGAGTTTCTGAACAGGCAAATACAGATTTTTCCACTATTTCCAATGTTGTCCATATCCTTTCTATCTTATTAATCTTTCCCAGTCAAAAAAATAGCCTGCTATCACTGATCTGCTTGTATTTTAAAATTGGGTTATAGGTTATAGTCTGGTTTTATATAACACTTTGGTAACAGTCTTTGGTAATGCAAGTCTTTCCACCTTCTCAGTAAATCCAGAGTTGAGTGAACTATGCAGCAAACAGAATTGTGATCACCCAAATATGTTACTGCCTGTTTGGAGAAATAATTACCACAAGCACCCACTAAAAAAATCACACTTCATTAAGTACATGTATAATGCACTAAAGAAGATTATATAAAAATGCACATTTAGTAGGGGATTTAAAAATCATCAGATGAAATGCCTACAGAGACAGCCAAAATCAATATCTTCATCACAATAAAAATGTGCCAAAAACTGGCAGCAATGTTTTAATCAAAAATCACCTGCTGCACAGAGCAAAAAGCACATCAAGTCTGTATTACCCAAACCATCACAGGATAAAATGCAGTTAATTGTCAATTCTGTCCTTTGCTAAACATATTTCTATTAACCTCCAGGGTGGAATTTGTCCTTGTCCTGTCAGTCAGAGCTTTACAAAAGCATCATGCTTGCACCTTATATTTCACCAAGCAAGCTCAGAATGAACCTGCTGACCAAACATTTATTCTCAAGGTAAAGAAAAACGGACAGATTTCATATTCACAAAGTCACTGTCCAAAGGTGTTCAGATCTTCCTGTTGCTCTTAATTTCCTGCTGAAGAAAAGAATTCATTTCATTGAAGCACAAGGTGCACTTCATCTAAGATATCCCTAGGATAAATATGATTCAATTATTTACCTGGTCATCAGAATTTAAGACGTAGGATAGCTTGGTTGTCTTGTTATTAGTAAAGTATTATATTTATTTATACATATTTGTATCACTAAGAAATGTGCATGCCTTTGGGAGAGAAATCATTCTTGAGTTTAGTTACTCTTATTTATACTAATATATGCAGATTCATAGAGTTCATATGGAATTTTAAGATAAATCGCATCTGGATGCTGGAAATAACTTACTTTGCCTGTCCTGCAGCATTACTATTTGTTTATCACTTCAAAGTTCACAAGGTAATGGCTTCATTATCCTTTCATCTAATTTCACAGAGAAATGACAATTCCTAGTTGCTGAGGTCATGGCCCATCAAAAATTATACTGTCTCTAATTTTATATTCGATCTCTGGTAGATCTTAATTTGCTTATCTCTGTTCTCATATATCGACTAAATTGCTGAATTCTATTAAAATCTCTACCAGCTGTCCAAGATTTAAGACTGAACTACTGAATTGAGACTTATTGAATTAAGACATTATTGCCAATGTGAGCCAGTAAAACAATGATTAAAATATACAAGATTAATGTGCTTTTTAGTTTTCTGTACACCATTTGAATTCATCCTAAATGCAGCTTTGTACACTGTACATATGATATCTGATCATCTCAGTTAGTATGGCAAAATCATGTCTCTAGAGTTTTTCCTTTATAAAGTTACTGACCTCAGCTGCAAGAGCTGTGAGAAACAGAGGTAATATTAAAATTATTGTGCAAATTTTTGTGGGTGGATAGTGCAGTATTTTTCAAATTGTATTTTCCTGTATAATGCTTCAAACTGAACCTTCTGAAATGTTATTCTGCAGTTCATACTGAAGACCATTCTCTCTGAAGAGTTATACTTAGTACAGTATTAACTTCCTACTCTAATCTCCGAGTGTGCCCATGTTCCCTGCACAAAGAGGATGGCGTATACTCCGGTCACTGGTCAATCTTGGATCCACATTTTCAATTTTGGCCACTGCTGCCATATTTTCTGTTACTAGAGGAGAGAAGGAACTTGCACAAGCAGCAAATACAGTATTTAATAAAACTCAGTTAAATATTTATTGCTTGGGTCTGGCAGGTCATGGAGAAATGTGACATCTTCACATCTCTCTTCATCCTGCATCCTTGCTGACTGAGACTGTGGACCCTTAGGAGATCCCATATGAATAGGTAACTTCCCAGAAGTATTATATTACTTTGCTATCTCAGCGCACTGCTAACAGCTACACTTACCTACTTCTCTTCCCACAGAATTCTGGTTTCTGACAGCAATTGCATTTCCACCACCGCTGGGTTACCATCAGGTAAGAGGACTATCAGCATAGGTTGAGAGGCAGTGATAGTTGCTGCATCTCCTTTACTACCCACAAATCTCTAAATTTGCAAACGTGTGTTGCAACTAGATTTGTGGTCTCAGTTCCTGTTGACCAGCATCTCTGCTTCACCACTTCATCACAGCAAAACTAAGCTAAAGCACATTTCTGAAAGATCATTTCCATTCTGAAGAGCAGGTTCCCAAGGTGACATGCAGCCTTATTTTCTACTAGGGCATGAAGGTAGCTTCTAAATGAAAGATGTAATAGAGAAAACAGATTTTTGAAGTATGCCCAGAAAGACTGATTCTTCACTGGAAGAAAGATTTAACTTCTCATTACCATTTTTCTTACATGGCAGAAATACACTCAAAGTCAAAGAATTTTGTAGCATTCATCATCAAAGGGAAAACAAAACAAAACAAACAAACAAAAAAAAACCAGGACAAAATGTGCTTACCAGCACCTCCCACAGTGCTGCTACCTGTGTATGCATGAGGCTCCAGAGATGATTAATCACAGGGCTTAAAGATCAGGTTATCATAAACTGTTTTAGATATCCTTGGTACTTCATCATCAGTGTGGTATGATTCAACAGAGAGGGAAGTCAGCATCAGAAAACAAACCCTGAGGTCACTTGCCTCTCTTTGCCAGAGGTAGAACTTTGATTGCTTTTGTTCTTTGCTAGCTGTTGAAAGTCTAATAGTGCATCACTTTCTGTCTGTGACTTCACTTGACAGTGTCTAGTGATGGCCTCAGAAGTACCCTATGATGCTTCTCACTGGATTGTTTTAAGAAAGTGAGGAGATCTTGCTACATGCTGAGTTGGGTGACCAGGAGGGAAGGGAGGGAAAAATCATAGACCAGTAAAATATACTGCATATATATTCCAGGATACTGTATTTCTTATGCCATTCTGTGTTGTCCTCCCAACTCATATCAGGATGTTTGAAGTCCCCCATAAGGACCTGGGATTGAACTGAGCTTGCGAATATGAAGCTGCTCCTACCTGTCTTTCTGGTCAGGTGGCCTGTAGCAGACCCCACTATGTCCCTGCCCTCCCTTCAGTCCTGATCCATAAGCTCTGAGCTCCTTATCCATCCCAAGGTGGAACTCCATACACTCTATCTGGTCATCAGCATTGACAGAGAGAGGGAAACCGCCTCCTCATCCCCTTGACTGTCCTTCCTAACAATCCTACATCTATCGATTCCAACATTCCACTCCTAAGGGCTATCCCACCACATCTCTAACATCAGTAACATCATAGCCCTGCAGGCACGTGCATGTCTCTAACAACCCTTATTTATTTCCCATGCTGGATGTGTTTGCTTTCATAAACACCAACTTGCAGGGGCAGCTAACTAGAGAGTCATGCCATACAAGTATTTAATTAAAACTGAGTGTATGCTGACTAGAATTTTTTTTTCCTTCAAAATGACCATGAACAAGTGTCCTAGGGTGACTAAGTCACTCTAAGACAACAAGTCATCATTTCTACGAGCAAATTACTTAATAAAAAGCACTTGCCAACTAGTTTGGACATACCATTTCTGATGTCAAACTGTTCCATTTTGTCTGCTTGCTCTTCATGGTTCATAACTAGTTATAAGCTACAAGACAGTATTTGTAGTTTCTGATTAAATATATTTATATTTTAAATATATTTAAACAAAAGATGACAATAAATAGCAAATACTGAATTAATGAATGATGAGCACCACATTTCTGGTAAGAACTGTTTGGTGAAAAATCACCTAAACTAAGGAATCAATCATGAATCATCCAGAACTTGTGAATACTTTCAAAAGTATCTGACAATTCTTAAAAACAACTAATGATATAACTAAAACCAGCTACAGAATGGAGAAAACCTGTTTATTCAAATTGTCTTGATGAACTTGCATTAATCCAGTATTTCTTGTCCCATAAGGATCTTCCTCCCCACTGCTACAAAAAGTTTTGGAGTATTTTCTTTATTTTCATTCAGGCTCCAGACAATTACAAACAAACATTATGTTATGCCTAGCACAACACAATTATTCAGAATCTGCTTTTAGACATGAATGATGTGTTCACAGGGCTCCCCAGAAACATCCAATATCTTTATTGAGGTGTTGAGTCTGTTCAGCAGCTACCTCAGCAAGCTGCTGGTTACAATTTAAGTCATGTGCTATTTACACCAAGGGCCATGGCTTGCCGGCTGATGAAAACACTTTTGATTGTGTTGGGAACTTAAAAGCACAGGCATGCAGTTTCAGCATGTGTTGTCTCCTCCCTACTTTCCCTTTACCTTCCATTTCACATCATCTGGTTGTTAATTTGCTCTTGTGGTTCATAGATTTTGAGAAGGGAATGCATGTTCTTATAGAGACATTTTTTGCTTTCTCCAAAACATTCTTGGAGTAGTCAGTGGTCATCAGACTACAAAAAATGCTAAGAAAGCCCATACTGGGTTAGATAAAAGGTCTAGGTAGGCTAGCACCAGCCTCCAGTCATATGTTAATAACTCATGCCAAAGGAAGAATTGAGAGAGGCACATAGCAACCGTGACCCAGCATCCTCCCCTAAACTCAGGTGCTAATGCTTTGAGGGCTTCCTGAAGCGGAGATGGAGCCTTCAATATTTAATAACCTTAATTAGTGTTTCATCCAGCAGCACACCCAATTCCTTTTCAAACTTCAAGGATTTTACTGTCTATTTCACTCTGTGGCAAGCTCAGCCACAGGCTTTGCCATGGGGCAAATCTTTGGTATTAACCTGGTCCGTGCTGATTTTATTTGATGCCCTGTAGTCCTTGTGTACACAAAGCTTTTATTCCTGTAAATGTATGTATAACACACATAGATGTATATACATATAAAAAACTAGTATCAGATCAAAATTTGATCTGTCAATGAGATGATTGTCAGCTCTGTATCCAAAGGCTGGGAGAGGTGATAGCAGGGCTCCAGCAGAGATCCTAGCTGCTGCCCTAACATGAGGGTTGTAACCATTGCTTTATAGCATCACTCATGCCTATGGCCAAAGACAGCCTTCATAACAACGCCTGTCCCCTCAAAGCCACAGAATTCCAAACCTTGTTAAAATAACCTCATTCATTTATCTGCTCGGGGGGAGGCCAGGCTATCTCAGGTCCTTTCAGGATGGCTCTGGATGCCTGGCAGAATGAAAAGCTCTGCAGAAGCACAGTGTGCTCCTTGCAGAGTAGGCAGAGCCACCCAAGTCCACTTATATAGGGGCACAGATCCATCTGTCAAACCCTCTGGGAAGCAAATCTGAAGAAGACCAGATCCTGCACTGCCATTACAGATTAAAGCAGCAGCTATGAAATAGTTCAGATACTTAAAAGACTTTTCTAGGTCTGTGCAACTGAGGAAGTAAAAGCTATGTGCAGGGCTTTCATCTATCAGGACCTGAATTTAAACAAAATCTTCAGGTCTGACTCAGCATACCTCTCCCATGTTTGAAGACTCCCAGACAGATCCTTTTACAATACAAAGTATCAAGGTTATTCAACTTCAGAGCTGAAATTGAAAATTTCCAAGGTTAGGTTTCTCAAAATCTACAGAGTAACATTTTTGAAATTAAATATCTCACAAAAAATCTAGAGCTGGCTGCAGCACATTCAGGATGTGGTCAATGGCCAGAGCCAAATACTCTACTACAGGAGAACCAGTAACTGCATGACTGGGCTACAGCAAAGTCTTTGGTATTTGCCCCAGTTCTGAAATGAGGAGGTGACTTTAACCAGAATTTTATTCTTTAGCAGCCAGAATACTGCCTGATCAGTGAACAGAAGCTCTGCTGCTGACAATTGCTTTTCATGAGATGCTGAGAAGATTTTGCTCAAAAGTCAGCAAGTGAGCTAAGACTGAATAAGAAAGCAAGGTAATAAACTTGCACTTGCATAAAGTCACCCAGGCTTAAATACTTTCTTTATTTTTGGGGAAAAAAAAACCCAACCACTTTTCTCTGTGTATTTTAACCAGTAATACATCAAAAAAAGATACTCCTAAATAAACATATGCCAGACTTTTATGTTGTATATTAAATAAAGCAGTTCCCACTATGTGTACATTGTGTAATATTGCAGAAAAGGTGTCAAGGGGTGGAGAGCCTACCAAGCATCATTATGTCCCTGTGATGAGGACTCTCTTATTTAATTCCTCTAGAATCCTGCTGCTGGAAATACTGCTCTGACTAGGTCTGTTTACATGTTATCCATTTTCTGCAGATCCAAAGAGAAACACGTTTTGAAAGTCTATGATTAAAGCTATTTGCTTTAACTTAGATGTTGATTCTACTTGTGATGTATAGCCTGCCATAGTTCTAAGGTATTTCCTGCAGAGATAAATCTGGAGGAAATGAGTACTTTATCCAATTTGCCATGGAGAGTTACAAATGCAGAAAAAGCAATCTTTGCAGCTTAAGTTATAAGAACGGTCTGGCATTCTAGTTCTAAATAGTCATGTAGAATTTGTTTTTATGTAGATTACACTTTATCTTGTGAACTACCATCATATAAACATCATTAGTATTCTGAAAGATTTTCCTAATAAAACTATATCATATTGTGTTGCTTTCTTCATGAGAAATCACTATAATTTTAATTTCTTATGGGAGTGCAATATTTGCTGTCACGTTACTGTACTTGAACCAAATTCTGCTGCTGCCTTGCCCTTGGAAACAGTTCCACTAGCCTGGCTGGAAATGGCAAAGAAAGGATTTTGCACTTGGACAAATATCACTTTGGTCAGAAGGAAAGGATAACTAAATCTTTTACTGCCATCTCTGAAGTTAAAATGCACTTTAGTGCCCAGGCAAGTGATTCTGCCCTTTGGGGAAGGTGGAATCAGATAAATCAAATTAATAAATTCAGGATATCTTCTCAGGCAATTCACATTAGTGAGGCCTATCCCACTGCAGGAAGCCAGAAGACCATGCTCTAGGTCTGCACAGAACTAATTGGTTTTCAGCAAGTTTAAGGCATATCTCATTTCGAACAAATCTCTCAAGTCTCATAAATCTAGGTTTACTATGTTTATAAAGCTGCAGACCTCCCAATTTGTACTCTAATTATGTTTTGTTATTGTTATTATCAGCTTATTCTTGATATGAATGTTTTTGTATCATTTGAAATTGATGCTAATACTCCCTGACATACAGCCTGACATGTATTAAGAATGCAGAAAATGAAATGACAGAACTAATTAAAAAACCATCTGTTCAGTTAATTCAGAGGTGTGCCAAACAGTTCAAATGAGACTTGGTCAGCAGTAAATCACATCCACCTGTACCATTTGCTTAGCAGTTACTGTCCCTAGTTGTGTTATTTCCTTAGAAACATTTCTACTATTCAGTCCAGAGACTGCACATTGAGTAGTGAGAGCATGAAATCACAGCCATTACTCTTGAACAGAAATAGTACACGTAAAAACGTAGTATAAGCCTGCTAAATGAAAAAAAAAAGACATACAACAAAATGCTGTATATCATGTAGACTCACTCCATTAATTGTAATGACTGTGCCTCTAAGACACGGAACAATCACATCAGTATTACCTATTGAGATATTGCAGCCCTCTATCCAAGAGAAATTTCCCCCTTAATGTCAATGGGCTGTACTTTTCTCTCCTGTAAGCCCATCAAAGTTAATAGAGTTGTACCAAGAATACATTTGGTCCCATCTGATTATGGCACACTGAACATGTTATCTTATTGCCTGGCTGCTGTGTTACTGCTTTACATACAGAAAACATAATAATTCAATAAACATTCAACTGGCAAGTTAGATATTTTTTCTTTTAAAAAGAAAGGAAAATAAGCATGTCTCAGTCTGATGAGCAGCAGTATGTCATGTGGCAGAACTATAATACCACAATTAAGTATATTTCCTCTGCACCAAAGAAATTTTGCTGGAATTGGAAAAGCACCTATACATAAGATAAGCTTCTTGGCATTTTCTTCCTGCTCATTCTGCAGTCAGCTTTCCTCCAGCATGTACCACTTGGATTTGCATTCCAGACTCCCACACACAGAGGGACTCCCTTAGCCAGTCACTTTGACTCTTGAAAGCTTCAACCAGCAGGCAACGTGAAAGAGTTTAAAGCAGACAGCTCCAATGGGAGACAAAGCAGACAGCAGCCACCTGCTTTTAGCATGCATCTAATAAAACAGCCACTAATAAACAACAAAACATCAGATAAAATTATATAAGTAATTATTTCTCACAGGAAAAACTTCTGCCATTTCCTGTGCTCAGCATGGTTTCAGGTCAGTATTCCTATTACTTTCCACCAGATTCTAATTTTGATTTACACAGTGTAATTTTGGTCTGCTTGGGAATTTAACCATCTACAAGCAAATGAATGGTCAAGTGCAAAAACATTACAAGTTGCATAGAGCCAGAAAGGGAAGGTCCACCAGAATTGGGATATCATTGTGCCAGGTTCCATGGACAGGGAACTTGCATATCACCTCCCTAAACATTGGCATTAGGAGAGACTTTAATAGATGCACACCCATGCTTTTCTACGTTGCTACAATTAGGAGAACGAGTGGTGGGGAAGGGCAGAGCTGGCTGAGGGCCACAGTATCAATGTGGGCAGACAGAATCCAAAAAGTGTGAAGAGAGGGATGGGAGAACCCTTTTACTGAGAGATCTGGGAGACTTTAATGACCTGGGAAATACATTGAGAGAAAAGTAGACAAGAAAGATGAGCAAAAAAGGTTGGACAAACTAAAGTAGACAGAAGCATGAGAAGCAGGATACTAGCAAGATCCCTGAATGAGTGAAAACTCACCTACTGGCAGTCTTTCACCTGCAGTGAGAGTATTTCTGTCCTGGTTATTCCAAAGTCACTAAGGGGATCATATCTTTCTAGCTACATTAAGCCTGCAAAAGTGTCATGCACCATTCCATAAAGGCTTGTATTAGGGAGAAGACTGTTCATTTCAGAAGCAAATATTTCCCAAATATTTGCTGAGTTTTTTTGTCTTTAAAAATCTCAGATAAATTAACTCTAATCAAATCAACAGCATGGGTGCTGAATTGTTTTGCAGCTTTCAGATCACTACCATGATAACTCTTGTAATCTAGAAATCATCTGAAATACCACTGTTGGTACAGTACTCACTGCTAGGAAAAGACTCCATTCAGCAAGCCTGTACTCCAGGAAAAAATTTACCAAGAATTTAGGTCTATCCTCTGCAACCACAGTCAAAGCTATCCTATTTTCAAGACTTTCCAGGTTTGCATGCCAAGACCGTTGAATTCTGACACTGTTTGAAACCCACTTGGAGAAGCCCCAAGACTGAAGAAGCTGGAACCACCACAATTTTAGTCTAAACAATATTGGTAGATTTACAGTGGTTGTAAACCCATGAAACATTCTGAAAAGACAGATTCAAGCTAGCTGAGTGAATAATTCAGCTTGGGATTCATTTAGCATATTACCCCCTGCAAAATATTTCAAAATACTTTAATTATCCAGGAAAAATAATGTCTCCCAAATTGCTGGAAAATACCTTGTGTTTTTGAAGCAGAGGTATGCTCTATGCAGATCTCTATCCTGTTGACATTGCTTTACATTTCTACACCCCATGATGGACTAAAATCCAAGTTGCTCATTGTCTATCAATATGTTTATACTGTAAAGTTTTAACAAAATGATGTTACTGTTATTAAATGTTAGATCCAATTTAACATTTACTCTCCATAACATATTTATAGCAGGAAATAGGGCTTTTTTTATTCATTTATGCAACATTTTGCCTAATGAGCTAAAACTTACTGACTCATTTTATTTTACTGAACAAAGATATTCATATGCACCAAGACTCATTTTGTTAAAAGGGTAAGCCTAGTAACCAAGATTCACAGAGCCAAGAAGTAAAGGCTGTGTGTGCAGCAGTGTAATTTAGCATTTGGTCAATGGATATCTGATCAAAGCAAGTTACCTGTCGTGAAGATAGCAGAGTGGTGAGGCAGGAAAAACAGTGTTGCATATTTTAATGTATACCTTCTTATATTTCTTGTCTGGCAGCTACATTCCTGAATGTAGCACATAGGGTATGCTGAATTATAACCAGAATGGTTTTATTTCCTGATCTAAAATTCTCTCTCCAATTCTAAAAAAAAAAAAAAAATTAGAAGGAAAAAAATACTGAAGGACCAGGAAACATGGCATTCAGTGAAAGACCTCTATCAGTTTATACCAGCAGAAAATAGTATACAACATGGGTTCATAACAATCTTATCTCCTTTGCAGGGAAAAACAAAGGTTTAGGTGGTGGTTCTGCCAATACCTGGAAGATGATACTCAAATTTGTGTTTGAACAATGTTTGAAAACTGGTCAACTATTGAAACAAGTTTCAAGGAGAGGTGACTTTCCACCCTCTCTTTTCATCACTGTCAGGCAGAATACAGCAGCTCAGGGGAAATGCCTGGAGACATTTCCCAGGCAGTGCTCACCACCCTCTGGAGAGCACACAGGCCACCTCCAGACTATCTGTGCTGCCCTAAAGCACACCTCAGCTCCCTGCTCCTGTGAAGCAGACTCACCTACAACAATTTCAAAGCATGGGTAGGAAAACCTCCAGCCTGCTGCCTAAAAAAGCACGTATGTATCTTCCATCAAACACAAGTTACTCAGCTCAGTACAGCTAAAGGAAACCAGATAAAATACAACAGTGATATTCAGAGGTCAGGCAGATGGGTTTCTTGTCAGCCTCAGTGCACAGCCAATAGCTGCCACATCCTAGCTCCTTCTCAGTAGTGTGCCCTCTGGTACAGACAAATGTCACCCACCACGTCCACACTGGCTGCAAAACATTTGAGTAGCTCAGCCAAAGTCATAATGTCTAAACAAAGTATTTATAAAAACATATTCCAATCCCAGTGCGGAGAAGTCAACCCTAAAAGCACAATGTTGTGATTATGATACAGAAACACTAAACATGCAGAGAGGATGAGCAAGCCAATTCCTTGGGACTCATCTGCTGAGGCTTTTCCTCTGGGTAAGTTTCTGCCCAATTCTTTCTGCTCCATAGACTATTTAAGTGGACGGGCTTATTTCCAGATGCTAACTGCAAATGTACATTTTTTAATTTTTTTTATTTTAAGATGATGGAAGATTTAAAGTTCGAGAATACCCTGACAGACCCATAAGGGATGGAAGTTTGCTATAATTGTTGACTTGAAGAGCAAAAATACAGAGAAATCTAAACTGGGGGCTTTTTCAATTCACTATGATGTGAAAAAGGCAGTTCCTTTACTGTGCTAAAGATACATGCAGCTGTCTCTGTTGCAGTTTGAGCTTTGCAAAAGCCCAGAATAAACCTCAGTAACCAGAGACAGGTACTATTTTGCATAATCCCATATCCTTTGTGTTCTAGGATTTGATGTGATGGAATGAAAAGACAAAAATCTGAAATCTTGCTTTCTTCTGAGACTAATTTATGTTTAAGTTTGGGCAAGACACTTGTAACAAAAACAATGGTTCTAGGCTAGGGTCCCAGGCCTATTTTTTTCTTAAGTAGCACATTATAATGTTTAAAGAGTTTGTGAGTTTCAGACAAAGTTTCCTTAAAGTATTCTGGGATCCTCAGTAAACTGACTCCAGGGAAGCATAATCTATCATTCTTTACTCCCATTCTGGTAATTTTTAATCTTACATTCATTTTATACTATTTAAATATATATATCCCCAGTGCTCTTATTGTTAAATATTTAGCCCAGATGAATATTTCTTAGACAGATCATCGATCATTTTACAGTACTGAAAAAGAAATTAACATCAAATTGTAGCCCCAAATGATTTATCTATTTGTATAACTGACCATATTTAAGCTTTTTACAGAGGCACATTTGTTCATCCTCCTGTCTCATTGCTGTAAAAATATCAATTTCTTTTTTGTCTTACTGGCTGTTTTCACAAAGAAGCAAGGAATTTTAACCAGAAATTCCCAAATATTAGCCCACAGGATTTCTTAATACTCTCAGAATAGCCCATGGACCACTATGCAGCCTCATCAAAATAATTTTTCCTATTCTGCAGGGTTCCATGAGCCATAAGCTGCTACCTCAGCCTGCTGGCTCTGTTAGGGAGACAGTCCTATGAGTAAGATAAGTAGCATTACTATTTTTGAACAACTTTCAGGGTTTTGTTCCAAAAAGGGAAGGAGAGAAGGTTTTCCCAGTACAGGGTGCTTCTTCTTGATTTGATGCTTCCTCATAATGGTCCTTGTGCTCCTTTCTTTGTGCCTCTTATTTTTTCTAACCAGTAATAATATAGAAATAAAAGCTGTACAGCAATGATTCCCTAATAAAAAGATAGGCCATGCAAAATCCTCGAGGTACTCTTCAGATACCTCCCCCACTCTTTCTTTCTCTTGCCAATTATGATGTACTTAAGATTAAAGTGTGATTTTTTTTCTTTGAAGAAGAGATGAATGTGTTTTCCCACTTTACTAATTACAACATGATATATGAGGCAGAAAGCTTTGCAAGAGGTAGCACAGCATGCAAGCACAGATGAATAATAATTAGGCTCACATGTTTTAGAAATTAAGATTTTATTAGAAGGCTGTTATTTGAAAGTTTTAGTGCTGTTCATAAGTGCAGTTACTATAAGCGGTGTTTTTTAAATCCAATCAACCAAGTGCTGCTTATAATGTAGGGGCTTCTACTAACTCTCAGTAAATTCAAAGACTTCCACTGACTTCAAAGGGAGTTGACTCAAGCCCTAGAAAAAGGATTTGTAAAAGTGATTAGTGTCAGAGCTTTGTTTTAGAGCTAAATTGTAACTAACCAGAAAAAATGTTTTTATTATAAAGATTTAATATACATCTGGGAATAAGAATTTCTCTCCCAGTTACTGTAAGACTCCCAAGACTGAGGGAGAAAGGATGGTCCTATTGCTTTGTTATAAACCCATGGTTTATTCACTATTCAAAAGTTTATGGTAGCATTCAGTGATACAACATAAAAAAACCAGTATTTGTGTTACCAAAGCGTACGTCTCTAGGGACATGCTGGGACAGAAGCTCTGGAAAGATGACTAACAAATTATGCAAAACCCAGCTTTTATAGCAGGGTATAAGGGTATATCCTTAGCTTCACTCACCTAACATTAAAAGAAAAATAACCCAGAAAATGTTGCTGGCCTCAAGTGAAACCCCGAGTGAAATTACCTTTATTTTTACACACAGTATTTCCTTGAATTATGACGATATTCAGCACGGCAGATTATACCAAGCAGGAACACAACACCGTTGGTTTGGCTGTGCCAATCTGAATTGCCCTTCTGGCTTTAAGTGGCCAATTCTCTGAATGCATTATTTCATCTAACTGACATTCCTCAGTGATGAACAGAATCATCACTGTACCTATTTCAGGAACTGCATCTCTTGCCTTCACATTCTCCTTCAGTGTTGTATTGATCCAGTCAAAGCCTCAGTATTATTTTAAGCCTTTTACCCTGCACACAGATCAGTATCCACAGGGAAACATGCAGGTCTCCACGAAGACCAGAGGGTCCACCAACACTGAGTAAATTCTAGAACCAGGTACTCCAATATTTATTGCTTTAGGCCAACCCTACCTTTTAGAATTATAGAACTATTTGCTTGGCAGTTTCTTAAACAACAGACATCTAGAAACACAGAAAATACTAATGCTGAAAAAAGAAAAGAAGAGCAACCAAGATAGCATTTGTGATTATGGAATCTTAATAATAATCACGAGTTATGATTTATGGGCATAACCAGTGAAAACTTAAATTGCTAGCATGGACATACTCAGTTTTCAACCTATGGAAGAAACTCCTGCAAGCCTTTTATACCAACCCAACCAAAAACTGCAGAGGTCAGGCACCAAAATTGGCGCAATAGTGGCAGCACAGAGTTCAGAACATTCTTTGCAGATCCCAGTGAATCCTGGGATGAGACATGCAGTGTTACAGGCATCCACCTTAGTTTAAAACTAGGTATGGGCAAACAGCACCTTTCACAAGTGTCCAGGTACAGGAGCCAGCAATACACCAAAAAGTGCAACTCTAACAGTGCTTTATTTATTCTGTGAGCATTTTCAAGTGTTTAGGGCTTTAAGCATTAAAAAAAGTCTGGAAATAAATAATAACAAAAACCACCAACAACAAAATCCAAACAAAAACTCAAATAAATAAATAAAGAAAAAAAAAAGAAAAAAAAGAAGCTCCAAACCAACACAAAAAAACCCAACCAAAACAAAAAACAAACAAAAAAACCTCACACACACACACAAAAAAAAAAAAAAAAAAAAAACAAAAAAAACAAAACAAAAAAAAAAAAAAAAAAAAAAAAAAAAAAACAAAAAAAAAAAAACCAACAATAACAAGAAAGCCAAACAAACCAAACCAGCATAAATCATATATATGTTCTTTAGTTACTGTGTTCAAATCCAAGTTCAAACCTTCTCAAATTCTGGTGGTGTTGCACTTTGGAATATGGTTCAGCTTAAAGACCCAGAAGTGAGGCCTGGTGGAGCTGAGCAGAGACCTGCAGCCATAGTGTGAGAGGAACTGCGCACCTGAGAACACCAAGCAGTGGGCAGGATGAACCTAAAAATGAAGATTATGCCCACAGCTTTGTATATGGTTTTCTTGTAAAATTAGGTCAGCACAGTAGTTCCAAAATGCATTTCTTCCTAAGAGGAGCTCCTGGAACAGCAATGACACTGACAATTCTGCTGACATAGAAGAGCTTTCTCCTTCACCACCATCCCCCCCGCACCTCTTTAAAACGAGATGTTTAACTCAGTTGGCAATCAAGGGCCTCTCTGTATCTGTTTGCAGTAGGTTATCTATTGATTTTAACTACTTAAAGTTTAACAGAGCTTTAGTAAATTTCATATTGATCTATTAAACTTAATCATGATTGGTTTTATGGGTTCTGCTAAAACATATAGTGGCCAGGTGTTCCAGTCAATACCTATACACTGTTTTCAATTAACTCACTTCAAGGAAAAAAAAAAGTCTATGGAACATATCACTGGTTATTTATTTTGCTAGTCCCTGTCTTGACTGCTTATGCAACTGACCAAATCAATTTTTAAAACAATGTAACACAGATGCAAACTGTCACTGAAATTCAGGAGAAATGTTCTAATATTAACTGGTTAAGGTTGCACTAAGCATACAAAGCAATACAAACACCAGTAATCTGTTTTAGTTCATTCCGAGTTTCATTTTCTCATAAGATTATGGTGCACACTTTTGTTTGCACTGCATTGTGGACCCTTCATAAAAAGAGTTCTAAGCTTACCAAGAGGAACTAAAAGATGGTGTTACACAGTGCAGCAGCTCTGTCAATAACAGTAAAGAGAAGATTTTCTCAGTGTATAAAATGTCAGCATGGCATGAGGGAAAGGAATCTTAATTTTTAAAGACTCAATGCCAAAGTTGTTTTTTATTTTTTTTAGATACTACATTTCTTTGCTAGTTTTCATAGATGTGTTTTACAAAGATGTGAAAAAACATCCCTTTCTCTCATTCAGGACCACAACAATATTGTCAAAGGTCTTTTTTTGGGTTTATTTCAACCAGTGAAAATGTGGCCTGCCAGTTTCACATCAAGCTTATCACAGCTGGTACAAATCATTCCTGTCCATCACAGCTACAGTCTGCTTCCGTCACCCTCTGAAACTTAGAGAGAATGCTTTAATCATTTTACTGGCTTCTGCTGGTGTTCTGACAGTGCAGAACTATTAAAAAAAATGGAAAAGTTGTAAAACTAGGTCAGATGTATTGTTGGCATAATAAATCAGTTTGTTTAAAACATGTTTTTATTCTACTTCACAGTTTTGGAAAGTGCTAATGGTACATACTTCAAAATTCATGATTTAGGAAGAAACTCCTTCTTATTTTTCTTATTTCCTTCTTCCAGATTATAAATGTTTTGAGTTCTATGATGCAAATTGCCATAGGCTGCTTCATAATTGGATACCACTTCTGTTCAGAAGCATTACTTGGACAATTGTAGTGAAGAAAATCTAGCATAATCCTAACCTAGATTTTAAAATAGCCAGTTTCCAGAAGAGTATAGTATTCACAGGTAAAGGGGGAAGTATATTTAATATAGCTTATGTTTTTTGTATTTGCAATTTATTTAAAACACAGTTTATCTCTTGGAGTTTTGAGAATGACCCTTTTAACCACCTGAGTAAAACAAATACAATTTTAAAACTATAACTCATTTTGCAAGGGAGAGAGATGTCAATTTGGTTTATAAGCCTTGAGGCAAACCTTACCCCTGTTAAAACACAGAAAGAGTACTTGTTTAAGCTACATGAAAAAAGTCTGTGTTGCCAGCACAAGGAATAAACTATCATGGAGTATCCATTTCTTCAGTAAGCCAAGGAAAGAAGGAAGTAGAGAAGAGCCACAGAGCTGACAGGCAACCTTCTAAAACAGTGGTTTAGCAGAGATTTCTCCCCACTTCCCTGTTTGTTTGGTTTTTTTAAGAGATGAGTTCCTAGGTTTTGATTGAAAATACATCTGACACATGTTCCATTAAATCCATTTTGTCAAATTTCTATAGTAATAAAATGGACAAGAGCTGGAGGTCCTCTTATTTCTATAAAGGTACTATTAAGCATTAAATTTCTGGGGTTTATCATATTTTGTGCACATTTTATAATAGCTGTTCCTCAGCTGGCTTTCTCAGGTGTTGTGTGATATTTTTATGTTCATTTAATCAGGAGTTAAAGTGAACAAAATTGTAGAAGTTTCATCCCTCCATGTTTCCTGTAGAGAGAATCTGACCATATCACACAGATCAAAATGCCATAAAGTCAAACTGAGAGGACAGCCATCATCATTCAAAGCTTTTGTCTCTCAAGTTTTTTGACTTTCTTCTGGAAGTGAAAATTCAGTTCTCTTATTATCTTCTAAGGAGTTCAGAAAAGTGTAAGTTTTTCTGTAGCTTGAACACCACTCTCAAAATGACCTAAAAATGTGAAAATTGATTGCCTGAAAAGGACTAAAGTTTTCCATGGAGGGTCTAGGAAGTAATAAAATATCACTGCATAAATTCCTCTTAATGTAGTGCACCTATTATTAATGCAGGACAACCTGCTGATTTCATGGTAATGGTTCTTTCAGTGATTTTATAAGTAAAAACATTTATTTTTTTCAAAGGGTATGAAAAGAAGCTTTAAATTAGCATTCCTAAATAAGCAAACAAGCAGCAGGAAAATAAAAGGGACAGGTAAATTCTTAGAGAGGAAGAAAAAGCACAATAGAGTTGACTAATACAGGAAAAAGGATACTTCTTTATTTTGTAGGTTTCAACTCCAAAAGAAGAAAAATATATCCAAATTTAGAAAACACCTATGAGAGCCAGATATGAAGAATGTGAACTTGCCATTGTGGAAAGAGCCTTGAATGTTACAACCATCTCTAAATAGTTTTCAAAGACTTTTTATGTCTTTTTCAAGCACAAAACTCCTGAAGCTCTTGAAACTTGTGGGTTGTTGTGTTTTTTTAATGAAAACCAAGCAAACCAGTAACCTCTCATGATAAACCCATCAAGATCATAGAAGTTCCTGCAGGAAATACAGGACAAGCTAAAGAAGATTCTGAGGAAAGGGTCCAGAGAAATTTTAATGAATGATTCCTTTGACACAAATCTAGTTCTAAAACTTTTTAGACAAAGGTATTCACAGGGCCACAATAAATATTTGAGATAGAGGATGTGTAACTGATGACTCAAAAATCTTAAGCCAGGCTGAGAGTCTAACTCACAAGGGAAACCATACTGCAGGCACAAGAAAAATCACTGTCAGTAGCAGAAAAGGGCATTTGAAGACCCATTGATAAGCTGTTGAAAATAAACTATTTCATTACCAGGCTTTCTTTCCTCCTGCTCTTTTCATGTCTAGATAACTTGTGAATAAATATCAACAGATGTTTGTTTCTTGATTTTAAAAAAGCAACAATTAGCTTATGCCCTATTTCCCACCCCCTTTCACCTGTTCTGATCTCGTAATAAAAAATATCATATGCTCTTTTTAATGACACAACCAATTCCAGGAATCAAAACTCTGCTCAGAACTGACAAGATCAGGCATATTTTCTCTTAGAGTTTAAGTTTTAAAGGGTTTTAAAGACATCCAGATGGAAGATCAGGAATATAAATTAGATGATCTTTGGCCTATTTCAGAAAACAGTGACTCAGTCTATCATAAAGCGACTCTCCAGATTATTTATTGGATGCTTGTCTCCTAACAAAAATGTCAGCAAGCTTCTAGAATTGCATTAGGTTCAGCTGAAAAGAAGTTGTAGGTTGTCCTGAGCAAGAAGGCAGCTGACTTCTGCTCTACATTTAGCAACAATGAGCTACAAATTTAAAAAAATTAAAATCTAGTGTCTGCCTTCCTAAAAGGGAATAAAATACTTTAGCCACTTGTAATATAGATTACAACCTTTTAAAGGAGACATTACTTACAGCAAATGCAATTGGTGTGCTTATTATCTAAGATGGCTCCTGCTGAGTCCCTTCTGAAGGGCTGTGCTGCCTCTCCCAAAGAAGGCACGAGAGCCTTCTTGCGCACAATCCTTTCAAGCTCTCTGGCAGCTAGGCAGCCCCCAACAGCACAGCACATCCCACCAGCCTGGCAAGCCTGGAGCAGGAGCTGGGGGTGTGTGACAGGAGCTCTGTGGCTGCATCCCCTGCCTGGAAAGGCTGAGCCCATGGGAGCCTGTACTGCAGGTACAATCCACCCCTGCAGCCTGGCACCGCCTCTGATACCATTCCAAGGTCTCCATCATACGCTCACACTACTCAAAATATGCTATGAGACTGTTGAAATATTCGGTTATTTGTCAAATATGCACATTGAATATTCAACAATAAATAAAAGAAATCCTTAATCTCCATAAAGCAGAAACATCTCCTTTTCATTATAAGCAACTACTTAAATATCACAACTTATTCCCTAATAAACCAGGTAAAGATGATTTAGAGGTTTGTTGTTTTTTTTGGGTTTTTTTACAGTATGAAAATCTTCAAGAGGAAACAGAAACGCAGAAATATCACCTGGAAATCCCTGACATGCTGAGAGAAACTCTTGGAACTATGAGTAGCTTATATTGTGCCACCCAAATAAACTGAGTCATCCTCTCTCTAGACACTGTTATCTACTTCAGCCTGCATGATTTGACCTTGGAGTTCATCAAAAGTACATTGGAAAAGAAAAGATCTCAGCCTATAAACCCAACAGAAAATTTCTGAGAGCTTTGAAGAGAAAGTGCCTTTTTCTCTCTGGAGAAGAAATAGAAAAGTTGGTCTGAGTCTTGTTTGCACACAATTGCCACCACACTAAGTTTTTACCTTACTTATAGATGCACATCTACAGGTGTGAAGCATGCTTCACCAACAAACAACTATATGTCCCTTATAGTGCAGCACTGAACTCTGACACAGCACTAGGTAAAGATGGTTGAACACTAAAAGGGGGGGAAGAGTGCTGCAGGAGGCAACAGGGCTGAGCACATGATGTACACCACAACTAAGATTCAAACCATTCATTTGCAGTCTAAAAACACTTCCTTCATCACTAAATATTTACTCTTCACTTAAACTTGCAAAATGTTTAGGTCTTTGTATAAATTTTAACAACTTGTTCTTAAAAATCTCTGCAGCTGCAATACATAGCCACCTGATTAGGCAAATCCACATTCATTTCCTTTCACCACAAATCTCAGCATCACCTGTCTTGCTCCTGCTCTTCCTATCTTCCTTCAAAAGGTCAGGAGAATTCAGCAGAAGGGGGCCTATACATCTTTGGGGCGTTGACATTTTGTGATTCTCTTCTGTCCTTACAGGATTTATTTTCCATTCTGCTGTTACTACACAAATCTGAAGCACCATGTGCTGTATGACTCAGGGTTTCAAGCCTATGTAAAGCAAAAAAAGCTAGACAGAAACTTGTTTTCCATAATGGCAAGAAAGGACACTAGGACAGCATTATAAAGCATTCAGGATAAATATGGCCTTTTGCTTTAACTTGACACAGGCCAGACTTCTTTTTCAGAAAGACATATAGAGATAAACCACAGGGCTAGGAAGACTCTGTACTAATGAGCTAAAAGTTCACATCAGTTTAAATTAAAGTATAGCCCAGCTGGTTTACATTAGGTTGTTGTTTTGTTTTTGTAAACAGGCTTTCAATGCACAGAGGTAGCATTTTAAAAGATATCTGAAATTCTGTGAATAATTTATGCAAAAGCTATGAAGCAGTTCTGCTGTTGGTGTGCTTCTAAGTTGTTACATGTATTTAAATGGAAGCATCACATTTTATCTATGTATTTTGCTTCAATGAGAGCACGTTTCTCTCTATTCCTCTTTTAGAAAGTTTACCTGAAACTCAGAAGTGTGACAGCAATATAGAGCATAAATCACATCGCTCAATCAGAACCAGAAAACTTGAAGTCATGCATAAAGACACTATTATCCTTTTCCTGTAAGTCCATTGAAATCAGGAAATAATTAACAAGAATAAACTATTTGGGAGGAGAACTATTACCTTCTGAAGGAGGACAGAATTCCAGCAGCAAACCAAATATCCAGGCGGGCAGCTGGTGTGGTAAGGAAAGACAGAGCAGCAATTTCATCCAAATAACACAACATTCAAAAGTTAATGCCAGATGTACAGAACTGGAAAGGTAAAGGAGAACACCATCAGCATTTATAATGCTCTTGCAGGCATCTGCATTTTATAAAAGCTCAGAGGGTGGCCAGGTGTGATCTATCAACAAGGCTGTCTGTAGTTAAACCCCATTAAGCAACTTCAGAGATTGCTGTTGGTCCTGTCCATTAAGTGCTGCATGTTCTTTTTAAGTGTTTGAGAGTTCTCTATTTATTGGAATGTCTCTGGTTCTTGCACACCTATAGAGAGAATATTCTAATTTCTTAAGCCTTACAGATCTTAATACTTAATCTTATGCTAAACAGAGCTTGTGGCTTATACTAAGACAAAAGCTTGAGATAGGCTACTTGTGAGGATTATTGATGAGAACCTTTTGGTAGAAGGCTGGGGCTTGGGTAATCCTCTTAAAGTGCAGGTATGATTCAGTTCTCCTTAACTGATATTAAATAGATGAGGGTCTCTGATCTGACCTTGAGCTTCTGCAATGATAGCTATTAGAAGTCTTCCCTGAAAGTTTATTCTTTGTCAGTTTTGCTTTGTACTGGGAAGTTTTCCCTAATACCGAAGTTACATTTTCCCTCTCTGCTTGAAGCTTTGGTTTCTTATCTTCCTCTCTAAATTAATCAACCATCACTGTAACATGCTTAATGTAGAAATTATATTTTGATTAACTAATTTCCTGACCTGACATGCCCAACTCTATTTTTTTTCCTTGTACACTCTTACTCTACTATTTACTGATACTTTACTGTCTCTAAATTGTTTTCAATATGTCTGTCTTTCAAAAAATGTGGCACCCACAATCAAGCGAGGAAGTCTGTGGGAGCAATGAGTTCTTACTCACAAAAGTGACAGTGTAAGGTAATAATACCACTCTTGCTCTCTTATTATGCTGACAAAGAATTCATGTGTTGTTTTGATCCATTGTAATCCTCACAGCTCAAACATCTTGTCTTTGTATTTTATGGCTGATTGAAAGTCAAAAGGTATCAAATGTACACTGCAGGTAGAGCTGTCAGAGGAACTGGTAGTCAGGATTTGATTTTAGAGAGAGCACACGGTCCCTGTCTTTTAAGTTTCTTATTTTTAAGAAAAAATAAGGCAGTTTTTCAAGAACCATGAAGATGTGGGAGGCATGCTAGCTATGAGGAAGGAATTAGGAAAGACAGCTAAAACCTAATGGAAATAATAAAGTTTAAATAAATCTAAGCCAGGTAAAAATTGCAAATTTAATTTGGGACATAAGATGCAAATTATATGGGCTTTACCCAGATCGTCCGTCCAAATATGCCAATATCCCTTCTCACTCATGTTGTATTTACATATATAAATAAGATTGCTCCTCTGGAGTTCAGAGTTCATGTATTTGTAAAATAAACCTCAAATATGGCATGGGAGACATCTGCACTTATTTTCTCTTAATTTCTATATTTTGGGCTCTCGTATTATTGGTATTAAATCCCAGTCCTGTAAACTCAACCAGCTTCTATGGTTTCCAAACAAGGAAATTAAGCTTGTGTTTCTTATATCCACAGAGTTTTCACTGTCTTCAATTTATGTTCTCAGTGACACTGAAGCAAAATTTATAGCTGCAGCTAAGTCTATGAGTCTTGTTGACATGCAGTGTAGCCCAGCCCAAGCAGACTATTATGGGAATAAAGCAATTTTTATTTTTGCTAGTGCATGTAGCTGATAGACATTGCAATGCAAAGACCTGCACTCAGATCAAGGCAAGAGTGAGTACTTTAGGCATTTATTTTTCCAAATCTAAGTCAAAATTAAAGACTTCATTTCACTTTCATTTTACTTTATCTTACAGGTTGCATTCAAGTCATTCCCAAAACATGTTAAACTTCATCTTGATGTGTATTCTTTCTGTATTTCTGTGTATTCAGCCCTCATTCTGTTCTCCAATTTGGTATTTCAGTAAGATGCTGATGAAATTGAGGGGTTGTGGGTTTTTCTCTCAGTGTTTTCTCTTCCACTTTGGTGTTGTCTAAACAGAGAGGCATGTGTGCATACTGCTGTTTGAAGACATCCTGTATTTTATTCTTGATGATGCTAAACAAAAACAGAATTCATTTCTGTCATCTTTGCACTCTCTAAGTTGCAAGAGTGGATGTCAGAGCTATCTGGGCACTCTGCTCGCTGCTCAAGTGTACCAACATGAGGAGTCACACCTCAGATCTTTTGGCTATCCACCGTGTATGTTTAGGTAATAGAGTTTACCAAGAGTGTTTCCTGCAGGTAAAGTCACAGTAACAGACTGTCAGTGCCTGAAGATCCACCACCTCGTATGGCTTGAGTTATCTGGGTCAGCAAGAAGAGGATTAGTAAAAGCAGCTCTTTTTAAAGTTTAAATTAAAGTTTATTGGAAAAAATCTTGCCATAAAATTCCTGAAAGCTTCAACACATGAGGGAGAGATTGAGACCTATGCTTTTATATCTGCTCCTTGTAAAGGACCATTTGTCATGACCTATTATCATGTCATAGATAATGCACTACAGGGAAATATTTTCTCCTATGGTGCTTTACTGTGGCTAAGGACTTCACTCTAACCAACAAATCCCTGCTGAGCTTCTCTGACAACTTTTACATGTAATGCCAATGTTTTACTGATATTTACTAGACATGCTCAGATTAGAAACAGATTTTTAGGGACCATACTTAGCATCCCATTTCACCTTATCAGTCATCATCAAACATCACGGCTTGTGCCATTATAATTGAGACAACTGTTTTTGTTTGCTTTCATTTTGTTTTAAGGACTCCCTTTGCCCAGGTAGCTCTGTCTGAGAGTACTGTGCCAGAGCAATTGATGCCCAGTTTGGGCTTCACTGTTGCCCTGAGGTCAGCACAGCAGTGGGGCACTGAAAGCAGTTTTCAGAAATGACTGAGACAATGATTGAGCTGGAAGTCACAGGGTTTTGTGAGAAAGTTTCCACCTGAGAACATTCAATCTGTTATTACTGACAGTGCAGGTTGGAACAGTTGAAAAATTCTCAGTGGCTTTAGGAAGAGATGCGGATGTCAATTATTTTTCTAGAAATTTTGGAAACAGGGTTACAGCATGTAATTGCACGTTCCTACGGTTTTCATGGTCTTGAGGAGAGAATTTAGGAGTTATAAAAGAGAAAAGTTATTCCAAAAATCCCACCTAGAAATTCTTTTAGGAAACAACTCAGTCTCTGATTTGTAAGGTTGAGAGTTGAGCATGTCTATGCTGTTTTCAGAGAAAATCTTTTCACTGCTCCAGCGGGCTAAAGATTGTGCCACAAATAAAAAATAGTGTTGAAACATGAATGATATGAGCACTATTGATAAAGGGGTCCTTGGAGCGCTTATGAAAACTTACTGCACATCTTTAATTCTATAACTATCCTTTACATTCTCCTATTTAATGTATTCTCATGTACAAATAATATATTCTTTATAGACTATTGGAACAATCACAGTAATTGAGAAGAAAAGCCGGTGTGAGGACTGTAAGGTAGTGAGGGTGATTCATTTACTACACATTTCCCTCCCCACATGGATATAGAAATATATGTTCTGCACTGGAGTGCTTGGCAGGTACAATTATGCTGTTTGCTCAAGTACACTGTCTTGCAGTTGCAACTGTTAAGCCATTTTTCTCTTGGTGGTTCCTTCAGCACATTTACCTTTCTCTAAAAACTGAGTGTGTTATCAGGTTCAGAGCCGTAGACTCTCTTTTCTTCCTTGAAATACTATAGTCAAAAAATTTTAAGTTATCTTTAAGGATTGGGCGTCCAATATGAGAGATGAGGAGAACTACATACCTCACTTTCCTAAGCACACTTGAAAATCCCATTCTTCCCTCATGCAAGGTCGTGAGAACTAAAAAAGTAAAAACATATACTTTCAGGCCATCATCTTGCAAGAATTTCTTTATACAGGGTGAATTAAATAAGTGCAGAAGCATTTTCAGTGTGTGGATTTAAATACAGATTTGATTGGAAAAAGTCCTTTATATATGCAGTGAAATGCCATTTTAAAGGAACATTTTAATACACTGGTGTGCCTGGATTTCCCAGATATTTAGCAATGGAAAAAGTCAAACTTTTTAGCTCCAGTATGGCTTTGGATTAGCAAGCAGGTCCTGGACACACATTGTATTTTATATACCATGAACAGTTTCCTCTTATTAATCCAGCATGCAAGGCTTTCATTTCCTACCAAGGCCCATTTTTTTATTTCTTGCAGATTTTAAAATCTGTTGTGTTGGCACTTCCCTTCTTGGAGACCACTAGTGTCATTTTCTCCAAATTGTTAGCGTAAACAGTCTGTAACTTGAGTAAGCCAAATGTGGGTGTATTAATCTTCCTAGTGCCAGCTAAGCAAGCCTGGCAAGGCACAGTTTAATTCTGATATCAGAAGAGCAGTAAATAATAATCACTTTTTCTCCCCTTTTTAGTGCTGAAAGACCCAGATACTTGTAAGTATATTTGGCTCTTGTAAGTTAAAAGATGAATAGAAGATGAAGGAAATTCTTTTTATAATCGTATATGGGAGCGAGGATGAGCAATTTAGGGTAGGAAAAGAACAGCATGGAATATTTTAAATAGTGGTCAAAAAGTAGACTGGCCTATACAGACAGCTGGCATCCTCAGTGTTGGTTAAAAGCTAACTCCACCACAATCAAATAAAGCAAAACATGACTTCATGAGTGTTCTGCAAGATTAATAAGTTAAAATCTGGCTACTGTTAGACATCATCCAAGATATCTGCCACTCTCCTTGGTGAGAAGCCTGTCTCACAAGCCACTACACCAGCTTCAGCATATGGTTGCCTTGTGAGATATCCTCCTGTACAGTGGCCACGGGGTAGCCCAGGTCAGCTTCCTGCGGGACGCTTAAGACTGGCTTTCAGGACAGAGGGTGTAATTCAAGCTTCAGAGCTTTCCTCGTGCTAGCAGAAGGTGTGGTGACAGATTTCCCACTCCTCGAGTTGAATGTCAAGAGTTGTTACTTCCACAGTAATGTTCTCCTTCCCCCGCAGCCCGCAGATAGAGCTCACTGGGTTTCTGGATCAGGATAGATGGCACAGAGATACAGGAGAGCAGGAGGCAGGGGCATGCCAAGGGAGGGATCCAAACTGTCCTGGCAGCATTGTGCTTCAAACAAGGAAAATATGGAGAGACTCACACAGTCATTAATGCCCTATTTGCAAGGGCATTGCTGGTGCTTCAGGAGTGTACATGGGCAATGTGCTATCCCCAAAACATTTGAAATCTCCAGGGAGATTATCAGCACTCTGGAGCCAATTTCATGCCTTCTCCTAGGAGGGCAAATATCTCTCCTTGTATTTGTTACCAGGAAGCAGAGAGATCCCATCACATGCCCATTCCAGCAAAGCTCACATGTAACTTGAATCCCCATGGAATTATTAAGTCAAGCACTGTCTTTATGGATTTTATGCTCATATTCCACACTGTGCTTAAATGCTTTGTTGGGAGGGGGCCAGTGCTCTGTGCAATCTGAGCAGGGTTACCAGGAAAAGAAAAGCCTCACCTAACACCAGCTTTAGCCCCATAAAAACGTCATGGATCAATTCACCTACAAGCTTCAGTATGACCTCAAATAAATCAACTAAAGCTTTTGAGATCCAAGCAGCCATAATTACTGTTGATGTGAACAGTGAAATGGGTTGCTTAGTATCCTATACAATCCCCAAAGTTTCAGTATTTACATCTATGGAAGAGGTTTGCAGACACACAGGGCCCTTGGTTTCTGTAATATGTTTTCCTTGACAGGAGATAATAAAATTCCTTGGGAAAATAGGGTTGAGTAATCTGTCCCAGAAGCTTTACACATAATATTTTACCACTGTGCTTTCAGATTTCTCTAGCACACACAGTGTTCCACACCATGGAAGAGTACTGATGCACTCTGTCAGAGCTGTGGTGTTGATTTAGGAGGTCAACAACACATCTTAGAAAGTCTCTGAAATAATTGTTCTACTTCGTTTGCTTTTTGGTGAGAGGGTGGATTCTCCTTGATCTGCAGTGGCCATTCTCTTCCCAGCAAAACAAAATCCAGCTCTTTCCTTCCAGGCATGGATATCTCAAACCTACTGTTCCCTGAATGCCATAGCTGCTGTTTTGTACAGCCAGCAGAAAAGCAAAGACTGGAAAGACCTCTGCTGAACCCTAGGAAAAATATTTCTGGCTTTGTGCAGGTAGGTAAACATACATGCTTTCAAATTTTACTTTAAAATTTATCTGTAGCTACAGAGATGTTTGTGCTAAAAAGAAACCATTGCCTTTTCCTACTTGAAATCAATATTTACCATTGCATCTTCTCTGGCATTCCTGAAATGAATGCAAATAATCACACATACACAAGCAAGAATGATCTGTCAATCACTACTTTTTCTGGAAGTGAACAGGGCCAGAATATGGGACAAGAGCCAATAAGAAAAATAATACTCCAGGAAGCTTTAATGCTTACTGTAACCACAGCCTGAAGCATCAGCATTTCAGATATCAATAATTTACAGGAATAGATAATGACAATAGCTTGATTCAACTTCTCATATGCCCCACTGGAAAAAAATCCACGCAGGTAACTGGAGATACACTGCAGTGAGTTCTGAAATGCCAGATTTTGTAAATTTGGGTCTAGTACTGTTTCTGAAGCTATTAACAGATGTGAGGGGTGGGCTCAAATCTGTTGATGTGAGATAGTCTTGCCTTTTATTTCAACAGGCTGTGCAATGAGGCCCTTTGTGACATTTCTCAAGAGGCTTAAAGTACCCAAACCAAATCCTCAGCTTAGACTCCACTTTGTCCTTTTGCAAAACTCAGACACCTGTAGAGTGTCAGGCAGCAAACATTAAACCCAGACAAGACATACTTGTCCCACTGAAATAAATGGGCATTTCATCATTGGTTCTTAGACTAATTTCCTATGGTGCTGACATACACAGGACAACGCAGGAACAACAGGAGGAGGATCCACAGGTGATTTAAGGAAAATCTGTGCCCACTCTTCTTAAGTGGAAAGTAAAACCCATTTTAAAACTGACAAATTCTGTCATTGAGACAGAAGTACATCAGCAGAAGGCTAATGTAATTGCATTTTTCTACAATGGCAATGTATTTTTAAATATCTTCAATTCATTCTCTTTTAAATAAAATACAGTGAAATAATCGAACAAGAACAAAATTCTATCAAATTATAACGAAACCAGCTACTTTAATCTGCAGGTGACAGAACCAATACCACCCTCATGCTTTATTGAAATGTGTTATAGATGGCCTCAATTTCTTTATTCCCTCCACTTCGGGACAGTTCACTATTTAAGACTAAGAAGTAACAGCATGGTTCATGTTGGATTGATACTGGGCAAGGTCATTAGAATGAGACAGAAGATGAATAATAAACAGTCTATTTTATGTTGTTGTTTTCCAGGTCTGACATAGGTGTCACTTTGTACTAATTTAATATCTATGGTCTCATCATTCTGAAATAAAATTATTTCCAAGTCCCAGGTATGTTCTATTAATTTGTGTGACACCTTGCTTAGGGCCCAAGTAAATGCCAACCCTATGCATTCAGATTCCAAGGGATTCAAAATAGTCATGAGATGGTTTTTGAAGCGATGAGAATGTAAATCAACTAAGACTGGGGGGTTAAAATATATTTAAGTGGGCATTTGTATGCACTTGTGTGACTGCTGGTGCTTTATGAAACACCAGCAATATCATTAACCCAGACAACATCATGAAGCACATAACACATCTTAAGTTAGTAAAACGAGACCTGTTGTGAGAGAATCCCTACCTAAATAAACACACTCTGCCTGTTTGGGGCTTTGAGCTAGATCTTAAGATTTTTCTGTCCAAAACTAATATGTCTTCTCGATCATATTTAAGATACATTCATATGTTTATATATATATAAAAAAAAGGTATTTACCAGGAAAAAAATCAGAGAAAACCTCAGGAAGGCAGGACAGACTATTTGGCATTTCATAATTTCACTAACTTTATTTCTGGACTGTAACCATTACCACTGTGGCACTGCCACAGGGACATAGCCAATGGAAGTGGAGGAGGGGACAAGGCATCCCTGACAAAATCCCTGAGTCAGGTTATTCCCAGCCTGTGCCCCAGTGGTATGAAGGGGACTGATATCATTCTGCAAGTTGCTGCGGACTTAAGCTGAGGTGGACACGGAAACAGAAGCAGTGGGAGTGAGTACACACAATTCTTTCTTCTTATGCAGCAAAGCCTTCCCAAAAGTGGCTGTTATCCCAACAGATTCCTGGCTCATGATGGTCACACTGGGAGGGAATGAGTCTCCCAGACCCATTTTGGGCCTTTTTGCTTCCCACTTCTCTGGCCCATGGCTAAAGCAGGTGCCCGAAGGTGTCTGGGTGCTCTTCGTTAGATTTGACTGTCCATCAAACTGAAAGTAGCTCATAAACAGCCCCATGGACTAGAAACACACCTCACCCATTTGGTCTGACTTGAAGCACAGGTTGTGCATCCTCCTATTACACACAAGGGACAGAGTATTTGAAAATCTAGGAAAAAGCAGCACACTACAGAGCTCAGCACAGCAAAATGTGCATCCTTGGGGCTGGGTAGCACCCTCCTACTGCATGCTTGTTCCCATCTCCACAGTTCAGTTACCACAACTGAAAGCAATGTGAAAGAGCCACTCTCTCTTAAGTGTTTTGAAATACTTTGAAAATCTGCCTCTAACAAAAAGTACAAGCCCTTTGAAAAATATAATGTAAAGGAAATAAGGATCACTGTCCCACAATGTCTCCATGGGAAAAGTCGAGAAAAACTGTGATGGGGAACAGAGATTTCACCCAGCGATTTTTCATCAATCACAAAAATATCTCCTAATAAATCAAGTTAATTCAAACACACTGAATTTACATTTCACTTAGTTTCCTTTCAAAGTTGTTACAAGTAATATAACAACATGGTCATTGTTTTAACTCCACAGGTATGTTGTCAAGGCAGTATATCACAATACACAAAGTTAAAACCCCTATGTTGCCAAATATATATCATCATGCAATTTAGTTCCCAGTGCCATAAATTTCAGGTGGCAAGTTTAGCATTTTGAACAATTCATCTGGAAAAGTGACAGTATATTTACTTCTACCTTATTTTTCCTCTGAGTTCACATAATAGAGGTAACTGGAAAGCCATATCAGACTTGTAATGTAATAAATACAGCACAGCATAAGGTATTTGGAAGCCTTTGACAAGGCAAACCCGTAAATGTAGTCCTCAATAAATCTCAGGTTTGGTATAGCACCTGTTGACCAATGTCATTTCCTCTGCTTAAGTATTGTGCAAATGAGTTCTGGAGCAGATTTACTGGCAAAGAGAGAGAAATGAGAAAGGGGATTTAGTCCCAGCCATTAATCTCAGTGCTGCAATGCTCTCTCTCTTTTCCAGATGACTCAGGGTAAGTCCAAAACTACTTAACCAGTTATACTGAAGTACTTTACCAGTTATAGTGGTACTCTACCTTCCTCTGGCATGTGATGTGCATATAGACATATATAGACCTTATTGAGTGGCAGCTCTTACTTGTGAAAAATGCAAGTGGTATGCATATTGTAGAACCCTCTTGATTTTAGGAGGCTGAAATCTGACATATGAACTGAATATTCAGTTCTTTTTGCTGAATAGTATAGACTGACCCTCAGTAATTTGTTATTAAGAAGCTCCAGCTTCACAGAACTGACATTATGACACACATAATATTTTCATAAACTGTGAAGGCTAATAAGTGTTATTATGGAGTAAGCACTTCTGTATTTTCATGAAGTGCTCAATAGGATTGGACCTTCTCTAGAGGTAGGATATGATTAATATAACCTTGCCCTCAGATCTAAGAATACTTTGATTATTTGCCCAGATAATTAAAGCTGTTTACTTGTGCAATAAAAGGCCAATTTAAACAGATTGCGAACTTCAGCCTAGGGAGCATTCAAGAGTTCTGCAGCTTGTTACTGGCAAAAGATGAATTTTAATACTGACATAATTATTTCATCATTATGAACATACTGAGATTGGTAAAGATGCTTCCTAAAACTGGGATTATGATCTAAGTGTGCTGCAGTTATACAGAAAGCTGTCAGCTATTTCTTGAGCCTGCCTTGTGGGTAGAGATAAATCATTCTGTAAAGAAATATGGAACACTAACTATAACCTTTAAACATCTAAGGGAATTATGTTAACAAATATAAACATGCATGTGTGTGCAGTGTAAGAGAGTGATCAAGATACTATCATTTGGGGCACCCAAACACAAAATAAACTGTAGCATTTCTTTCCCTGCTTTTTTTCGCAGGTTTTTTTCTTAGTACTGAGTTCATCCATATTCTCTTAGACCTTGTGGGAGAATGAATTATTAGAAGAAAGCATGATAACCAAAAGGTACGGGATGTAAAATCTTTGCACAAGGCTGTCAGGAAAAGAAGAGTATGTGTTACAGAGCCATGTATATGTCAGGAGGTCATGCCTTTATCAGGTACAATGGAAGTTTAACTTGCATTATTTCTGTTCCTTTAACTCTCTCTGCAGGCATTCATATTCAGAAGTAAGAGAAATTTTTTTGTCTTGGGATTAACCAGAAGAGTTGCTGTGGGTTGAGGTGGATATCAGCAGCCACTGCTTCTGAGAAGGATGCTGTGAGCTGCAAGGAGGTCTTGCATTAACAGGCTGAATGGATGCTCTGAATCCTCTTCAGTGCAATTGCCAAGGTTAGAGGAAGCAACCAGTAAACAGCATCTCTCCCTTCACGTGGGTCACAAATTCAAGGTTTTCTCTGTGTGTGCAGAAATACTGATTGCCTTAAAATAAGTAAATAAGTAAGTAAATAAATAAATAAATAAATATTGCTGTGAGGCTGTGCAGAGGTCCAAAATGTCTGTCTGCACATTCAAACCTCTGCTTATTTCTTGTACCCTGTGAGGACTGGTAGTGAAGGTCAACAGATATTGCATGGAAGGGTTTTTTTTCCACTTTCTATTTTGTTATAAATACACATAAACATTGAACTGATTTTGTTTCAAAGGCAAGAAAAGAGCAGAGAGAATCCTGACTGCAATTCATGTGTAATTCCAATAGGACCTCTCATTTCTCCCCTCTAATTGTAGGCATAAGCTGCAAAATGGGATCTCTACCCAGTGGCAAGGAAAGATGTTCCATGAAACAATATACTGCCATAGAGGGAAATTACAAAGAAAAGGGAAAAAGGAAGCAATACTCAATCAATAACATATAAAATAGTGGAAAAGTAGCAGAAATACGTTTGGAAGGGAATATGTGACTTCTTGTGGGGACTATTTGATGTAGTTTACACATCCACTGATATTTAAACAGGCTGTACTTCTGATTCATTACTATAATACAAAATTCCACCCAAACATCATGCAGATTTATTATTTTCACATAAAATACATTGCAGGAAATAATTTTAAAATGTTCCTAAGTTCAAGAGACCAAATTTGCTCTTTGGAAATGTTACAAATGAACTTGCTAATGTAATATTTTGACCTTCTGACTGCTCCTTTCTCTATATTGTTTGTCTGGCTATAGGCTAGATGAAGCATAGTTGACTAGACTTTTTCCTTTCTTGACAGCAGGAAACAAAACAGCAGAGAGAAAAAAAGAAGAAACAAACAACAGAAAAGAAAATCAAAACCTGAGCTTTTAAGAAAATCAAGAAATATGCCAAATGAGTCAGCAGGGCCTAGATCCTTGCTCTTCACACAATCATGTGCAGAAATGACTCTGTGACAAGAAATCCTGTTAAAGAATTACATTTTTAGGTAGAAGCATGAAAATCAAATATAGGGTTTTAAAGCCATTTGATCTCTCCTCCAAAATACTCTAATACTTTGCTAGAGAGCACTGACATGCTGGGATGCCATCCCCTTTGATTTTCAAATAAATGGGCAAGGAGAAAAACAGAAAGCATCCCTAACCTCTAATTGCAAAATTCACTTTTCCTTTTGTTCAGTTCTTTAACAAAAAACTAAAAATCAGAGTGAACTTCTTATAAATGAAATGTTTTAATTAGAGTAGGCTAAGGAGGTATCTGTCCTCAGAAGACCATATGGCTTAGAAGTAAGTAATTCCACATCACTGGTTTCCTGGCAATAATGGAGTGAGGCAGAAGAATGTATTAATTTTAAATCACATCCATAAGGGAATGAATTGTTCGGAATGCTCTTTGTGCCACACAATGACTGTAATTTTAAACTGCTAATACCTTACAATAAGACCCATAAATGGGTTATTTCTTGCTTTTATGGGGCCAAATTCTGCTCTTTTGATGTTCTTGTGTAGCTGTTATTAAGATCAGTGAAAGTCAAGCCAACTTTTACAAGTGGGGGATTTGTTTGAAATCTATTTGGACATAGTTGGATAAAATTGGGCTGCCCAGCTCAGCTGTTCCTCCCTGTGTTCCACAGAGCACCTGCAGCATTAGGATGTGCAAAAAGGAGTTACTGCCTAACTACTCTGTCTTACCACCCATAATGTGTCTTTTAGTTCAGGGATTTGTCTTGTCTTCAATGTCTTCATTTTTTTATTTTTTTTTTTTTTTTTTTTTTCAGTTCTGGTTAGCTCAATCGCTGTCTCTCTACCACAGGTTGCCTGTGCTGGGCCCAGCATACCTGGTGAGCAACTATCCTGGAAAACATAAAATGTGAGGATGTGTCTTTGAAGGATAGGATGCATCTGACAAAGCCGAAAATAAAATTATTGATTTAAATAGTTCAAAGTGTTGCACATTCATTACCTGGAGAAAAAAGCCATTGTTGTTGTTGTTTCATGTTACTCATGGAACAGTCAAGCTGGAGGCCCTGATTGCAGGATCAGTAGGAGATTAAAAATCCCACTGTGCTTGGAGTTATGCTATCCACCAGCAGCATCAACCATGTTGGCTGATGTCGGCTGATTTATACATGGGAGCATGGATACAGGTGCTCAGACATACTGACCTACAGTGACCAGTTCTTTGAAAAATTGAAACTTAGGTGATAGCACCGCATTGTTTCAGAATTTGCTGCCTAGTTTCAAGCCTGCCTGAGTGGAGAGGTACCATGTTGCAGCCCTAAGGGCCTAAGGGCAGAGTTTGAGCTGCAATTCACACAGGGGCAAACTGCCCTGATGTGATGACTGCCCACAACCTCAGCAGGGCACAGCCCACCCTGTGGGTGCAGCCTGAATGTGAGAACATCTCCTAAATCCCACTGGTGTCACCAATGGGTGAGCCCCTCAAGGTCTAGGTGCTGTTTGATCTACAAAAGGGTCTGACAAGCACCTACAGCTGCAGCTGATGCTCCACACATCCTGCTTAAGTTCCCAACTCACCCTGAAGATACCTGAAGCCCAGAAGTGCTCAGGTTCTCACTGGCAAAAGTCCCAACAAACCCCCAGCCATGCCCTGAGCAGCTCTAGTCTGCAAACCTGGAACTGCCCTGCTGATGCTGCCTCAGCAGCTGGACTCCGTACAAAATGAGAGAGGATGTGAGGCAGCTCTATGTTTGTGGAAAACTGCTCTACAGCTAAAAAAATTGAATGTAGAAGACCTCAGTTAAATTCAATCCTCTTTCTGAAGGGATCTAAGTCCACCTCTAGGAACCTGTGAGCCATTATACATAAAGTAGACAACCACAGAGACAAGAGTAATGTCCCCTGGCAGGACTGCTCCCTGGCATGTGACATAATAAAAATACCTAGGCTACAATGAATGGCGTTTTAACTCCAAAAGCTACACTGTTTCACTCAGTATAAAACTAAATAAAGCCTTTACTGGGGTAAGTAATGGTACTCAAGTTTCCATGATTTACATTGCTAAAAAACAGGACCAGGTCTGAAGCCCTTAATAAGCTGAACATTTGATTTTTCTGTGCCAGGCATAGAAGCTCAAATGAGAAAAACTCTGAGGAAATCAACTACTGTTGGGTGACAGAGCCATTCCTTTTGTACCACTGCAGGAAAACTTTTCAGGAGGAAGTACTCTGGCTAAACCTTGCTAATGAATCAGCTGTGCCTCTGTGCAGGCATGGCCTTGAGATCTCCCTTCTACAAAAGATAAATGAGAGATCAGAATTATTAACTGTATTAATTTAGAGAAGCAGACAGAGAAAGACAGCATGATCTGAAGGGAGGAGGTCCATAAGAATCTGAAAGGAATTATACTGATGCTTTCCTCCATCATTAATATTTGTGTTCAGGTGTATTCTCCTCTGAAAGCATTCATCAGCAATCATATACCATGCAAATGTAATTATTTTTTCTCATATGGAAGCAGAAAACATACATCTGCATATTTCTTTTTCGTGTATTGTTTTCCATAAAGTACATTTGTAAAAGAGTAGAATTGACTAGAAGTGCTCTGCAATGCTGTTAGTTCAGAGATAAGCATCCTACTCAATTCCTTTCTGTAGTTAGACATGTCAAAATGATGGAAAGAGGCAGAAGAACCGTGGCAGAAATAGAAGTCTGATGGGCTAAAGTAACAGAACAGAAAAATCAGAAGAGACTAAAAACCCCTCAGTGATCTTTTCATATACATAGGCAATTTAGAAACACTGTCCTAGTTGGAATATATCCATTGAAGCCTAATCAGCCCTTGAAATTCTGTTAAGAACAGCCCAGAACAACAGCTACATTGTAAGAAAGAAGATAAGTTCAGTTTTTTTTAGACCTTACAGAGACTGAAACTTTAGCTCATGTTCCACAGACCAAAGAATCTAAACTACAGTGGGAGGCTGCTCAAAAATGAGCAATAGTTTCCTTCTTAAAAGTAGTAAGCTCCATCAAGAATTGTAAACAAGCAGCTCTTCAGGAAGGAATCCCAATCATAGCCTAACCCAGTGACAGAAAGAATGAGTGCCTGGGTGGGCAAATAAGAGCCTGGTGTGCTGGGACCATGCATCTGAGCCAGGGCAAGCTCAGTTCACAAAACAGTACTTGCCCTGTGCCTAAAAGTGATTAACCTTGATTCCTGTGCTGTTGGGGGGTACCATCCTTGGGGTCTGAAGCAGCTACGGTTTATGTCAGTTGATGGAAATTGCCAAAGGAGGGGGCAAGTTTTGGATCCCGTTTCTCCCTCACCTGTCTCTGCTTCACTCACTTTTTAGTTTTCCATATAACTGTAATAAAGATTTACCTTAGTGGCCACTCCAGTCCTGTTCCAGCAACAGAGATCCCTTCAGTTGCCAGTCACCTTTGCAAAAAAAATACTTCAGCTGTACCAAAATACATGCGAAAAAAAAGAATCACTTGGTCTTAACCAGTTCTCCTTGTTCATGGTGAGATGACTACAGAGCCTTCTCTTCTTGGCAGGACATCCACCCTTTTTTTTTTTCCAGAATCATTGAAGTACATGAAGACTTCCCATAAAAGTCAGATTCACAAAGAGACTGTCAGAGACAGAGGAAATGGCCTGCATTCTCATTTGCCTTGAGGTTGACTTATATTCTGCTTCATGTGTGATGGACATCAGAGTGCACCTGGAAAAACTAAATGTGTTCATACCTCCCTAGCACGGCTAGGATGCTACAGTGGTCCTTCTGTGAATTGAAATGGTCCATCTGCCCCTCAGCTGGGACTTTTGTTGTCTTTTGCTTTTCCTGGGCACAGGCAGGGGCCTAATGGAAGAAAATTTCAATACAACTGTGCTGAGCAGCTCATGGAGGAACACAGATCCTTGCTGAAACTGGAACAAAATGTCTTAAGTCTGGGTCTCAGAGGTGCACCCTGTATCCTCTGCCAGCGCTTACTTGACAGAAAAACTGCCAACCATAGCGGTCAAATGTGCAGTACTTTGTCTTGCAGAAGCTGTTGCTGCCACACTCTGCAAACACACTCTCCCCAGGCAGCAATTGCAGTGGATATTGTACCAATGTAGCAGCCAGCACTAACATTCTGTGCCCACATACACTTATTCAGCTGACTTTGTTCTGCTCTGCCATCGTTTCACATTAGAAACCAACAAGAAGTTCAAACTTTCTGAAACCAGGCAGTGGTAGAGTGGATAAATAAAAGTGGTGGCTCTTGTACAGCCTCGATTCTGTCCCTGACCTTGACTTACTTTAGGATTGTACACAAGTCATTTTATCACTTTGTGCATTGTCTGCCTGCCTTTTCTTTGATGTTCTTTGGATGTTCTTTCCAAATGAGCCTGCATCTCTGGGCTCTTGCTAAAACTACATGATTAGCAAACAATAATAAATGGCATATTTTGGAAAGTGTCTTAGCAACTCAGGAGTAGATTGGATAAATCCAGGCTCTCCTGTTCGCTTTTTCCAGGGGAGCAGTACATACAAAGTAAGACAGATCTTGACCTCTTCGTCAGTGAATCAGGATGGGTCTGTTGCCTGAGAAAGGATTAGCAACCTCTGCAACTCTGTGACTGCACTGCAGCATTAGTCAGCCCTGGAGATGATGGGGAGATTATTTAATGGTACTGAGCATCAGTTTCCTGGGAGAGGTAAACACTTCTAAGGTAGAGTGCAGCCACCACAAGGTTCCCTCCTGGCTGATGGGAGCTCAAGAGCTGGCCCTTACTGTTGTTCCAGTAACACAGTTGCTCTGAGTTGTTACTAACTTTTACATGGTACCAGGAGCACTGGCACAAATCCAAAAGAGGTTTTTAAAAGAGAACCAGAAAGATACGGCAGACAAAAAGATAAGGGCTGGGAGCTAAGTCAGAAGCAATCAGGCCCTCAGCTTCATTGCTTCCTGTAGAAAATATGGGCTGTCATTGGAAAAGCTAAAAGCTGTATCTCAGCAATTCGTGCAACTGAGAAGCCTGGTAAACACAAAATAGCCTTGCTTCTTACAATTTTAGAGTCATAATTGATAGTTTTAATGCATTATACAGGTAGAATAAGAAGAAAAATTATGGCTATGGCATTTGGTATCATTATTTTCATCAACCCACAGAAGCCTTTATTTGGGTGGAAATACAATGCTGAAATGTTTTTCCATATTTCAGGCTTACATTTTATCAAAGAGTATATTCTAACTTTCCATTGTTAGGCATCTGGAAGGTTTATATTTCATATTTAAGTTAAATATTTTATTTGCAATGTCTCTTGAAATTTTGCCTTTCTGTGTCTATAAACCTAATTGGAGAATAAAGGTCATAAGTGTTAGTCACTCATGGAGAATGATTAACCATTATGCAATAGATTCACATATCTGTTCTTAATATTCCTGTAAATTTGTTCATTTTATGGTAAATTTAAGAAGCACCTACATCATGTTACTTTTTTTTTTTTTTCATATAAACGCTCTATAAACAGCCAAGGCTATAAAGCTAGCTGAAGTCTACAGTTCTTGGTCTCAAAAATTCAATACACTGCAGTAAGCAGGAAAGATTAAATGACTCGAGTTCAGTAGTTTAAAAATATTTTCCAATTCTCCTCCGTGAGAAGTTCAAGATTGTTCACATGACTTTCTCCTGCTGAATTATGATCACAGAAAGAAAGTATTTACTCTTTCATGCTCAGTCCAGAAAAGAAAACTTGCATTGAAAGAAAAATGCTGAAGATGTACAGTTCAGCACTCTGGCAATAAGAGGTAGCCACCTCACTTGCCACACATTAGCATTGCTGTATCAGTATCACCCTTTTACAGATGGGAAATCCTAACACAGAGAGCTTAAGGTAAAAGATACCCACTAAGTCTGGTTGCTCTGTTTGAAATACCTTGAACTGACTTTTTCAAAGGATTTGCTGTACACAGAAACTGTATCAAAAGACAGTTTCCATGGATTTCAACAGCATTTGAAAGTTATCACTTTTCCTGCAAATGAGACCCTAAGGTATCAAATCAGATACCCAGAAAGTGAAGAAAACACAGCAAATAGACCACCAGTGAAATACCTGCTTTATATGATTCTCAATGCCTTTTCCTGCATTTTCTTTCTGTGATGCTTTTTTCATTAGCTGCACCTCTTCCAAATCCTGCACGTCTCCTAAATTCTGTGAGTGCCATCCCACAGAAAAGGAAGCCTCATTCTTAAAAAATTGCACACCACAAGCAAACAGCAAACTGAATATAAAATTAGTTTGATACTTTTCTGTAAGACCATTTTTTTCTTGTAAATTGGTGATGTAATAGAAAGAAATAATTTTGAGGAATGTGCTGCCATGAATGTATTGAATTTATTTTTTCTCTACTATAAAATGTTAGCTTATTATAGCTTCAGAATAGTACAGGTATATCTGTATTTCAAAATCACTTTTTTAGACGTATTTTATTTTATGGGGTAACAATTCTTAGAGGGATAAATGTCAAAACTTACATTCAACGTTTTGAACACTCTGAGTGAAAAACATGTCACCCGACTTTTTTTTTTTTTTCACAATTTAGTCTGAAAAATGTCGTCTCTAAATTTCTTGCCTTCAAGTGTTTGAGTCTTTGCAGCAGCTTCTCACATTGCTTCATGTAAACAATATTGCATTCTTAAAATTTATCAGTATGTTTTGCATTCTTGTTCTCTGAGAGAGAACTTGACTGATGGTCATATTGACCAATGGAGTCAGGAGGTTGTAACCTCTTTGGGCCAATCTTGGCCCTCTGTACAAAATGTATATAAGCCTTTGGAGTCAGATAATAAAAAAGCATTCCATGTTTCACCAAGCTCCTGCCTGCTGTCCTCTGTGAAGCTCCACTCCCACGTCACAACGTGTTGCCCCTCTAAAGGCGTGGGGTAACAGAAAAATGTTTGAGTTTCTTTGGTTTTTTAAAATCTTTGATTTCCTTTGCCTTTTTAGGACATACCCTCCAGTACTAGTCATGAAATTCTACAATTTCATACAAACTGGAAAAACTAGATCTTGCAAATGTCACGAGGCACTTTAACACTCATATATGATCTGTTTTTCAAGTTGTGCAGTCTGGGCTTTTCCTTCTTCTTTGCTCATAAATTTCCATTTTGCTCCCTGTGTTTATTTTCCAGTCCCCTTCACCTTCTTTATCCACCTCTGTAGGTCCTTATTGCCAGGTTTTTTTGCCTTCCCACTCTGCATCTTTTTCTCCTGCTGCTTACCAACTTCCACTCCTATTTCTCTTTCCTAAGGAGCTCCTTGACAAACTCTCCTTTTTTCCACAGGCATGTTTTCTTCTTCTCTTTCTCTCAGAGTAAGTAGATTTTAATTTTTTTTTCTGAGCTCCATCATAGCAGCTTGGAGAGCTTTGAAGCAACCTTGTTACTCATAGTCCAGTTGGCCAAATGAAGATGAGAATGCTGTTGCTTACAGCTGCATTTGCCAGATGTACAGCATCACGCTGGATTGTGCTCAACACAGATAGGAAATTTCGGGAATTTTATCCATGAGCAATGACTACATTTTAAGAATCTTTTCTAAACAGCTTAGTCCTTCTAGAAATACAAAGTTTACATCCTGTCCTAACAGTCTCTCCTCACCAAACTTCTTGGCCTTACTTCAGGCAATGAGGAATAGAAAATAAAAGTTACTGGTGCTTAAAAAAAAGAGGACTATCAGACTATCATTTTGGTTTTCAACCTGTGTGAAACAACCAACGCTTCTCAGGCATTATTCTCTAAAACAGCTGGACTATATTGAAAATATGTACCTAAATAACCCCAACAAAAGTAGACAAAGGCAGACACTGCATCAGAATGAATTTTAAACATCAGTAGTTTAAAACCTAGACAAAGTTATGAGAAACTGAGGGGAGTTTCAAGGGCAACATTCACCAATTTTAATAGTAGGCTTTGCTATCTGTTCCACTGCTAATAAAATACAAAGTCAAATAACCCATGAGTAAAGCAATATGTTAGCAACAGTGTTAGCAGATATTAGTCTCCCTCTAGTCAAATCCTTCTGGTGCAACATTAAACCTACAAGGTAGTAAAAAAAAAAAAAGTTGACAACATGCTTTGGGATTGAATTAGAAGGTTCTAGCTTCTAAAGTTACCTTGCCCTTTTTTCGCTCAAATCACACAAGTGTATGATCGAGTTTCCAGTGGTAATATGAGCCCTGCTCGAACCTGAGCTGACCTGGGCAGAGCCAGCTAAAACGCCTTGGTATTGATGTTACAATTTATAAAGAAAATCCAGATAAATCGTCACCCATGGAGATGAAGAAACTGGCTACACTGACACTGCCAGTGAGCAGGACACACTATAAAATTGTTTCTGTGACATAGCATCTGGACAGAGTTCATGAAAGATGCTTTAAAAGGTGCCAACACTGTATATCTCCTCAGCAATTTTTAAACAAACAAACAAACAAACAAACAATAACAAAAAAAAGGGAAATGTTGTGGCTTAGGTATAGTTTGCATGAGGTTTGCTGAGAATATTCCTTTTCAGCATAATAAAAGTGACTGATAATGACAAAAATCTTATTTATTTTGTGGCAGCATTTGGCTTTACTTGCATCAATCATGAGAGTTCATTCATTCAGTCTTTTTTATTAGGTTGGGCTATAGTGAATATGAAATGGCTGGCAGGAAACTTGGTGTACTCTGGAGGAACAAACTATGTGGGCTTAGTCTCATCAAAGCCATTGTGCTGATCATGGATATGAAGACAATGGTTATAATAGCTGTTCAGAAAAAAACCCACAAAACCCCAAACATTTTTATTCCTTTTTGGACTTTTTATTTTTTAAGAAGAAAGAATAAAAGAAGTTATTTTTAAAATTTGGCTGAAACGGGGATATATTGGGGTTTCTTGCATAGGATGAGGCTCTCAATGTCCACTCTTCACACTGAGCTAATTACAGATCTAGGATAGCTCTTAATGCAGTATTTGACTATGAACTAATGCAGTCATCAGTGCCCATGTGCTTGAGATCAGTGTGGTGTATTTTGGGATGTCAGTAAATTTTGACAAAGTGGTTCATCCTCTCTGATTTGTGAGCTCCATGAAGATCCACACACAAAACAGCTGCAGCCCAGCCTCCAGCCCAAGCTTCAGTTCATGTTAGTCGTACAGTCTGATATTGGCTGTTTATAAATTGTCACCAATATTAACCAGCTAGTATGCTCAATGGAGGAGGAAAAGTATCATGAAACAAGCTAAAAGCTGTCACATGACAAAATGTAACAGCATATTATTGTACTAATGCATCTAGAATTTTCCACAGATACAACAGACTCTTGGAAGGCAAGACTCATTAAGGGAAGAGTTTATTTTCTTCTAAAAAGAGATGACACTATGTAAAGGCATAGGAAGAAAAAGATCTATCTCTATTCTAATATATGGGGTCAGACAAATTTTATTTGCAAGATCCAGGGCATACGTTTCAATGGCCAGCCTAAAAGTCAGAGAAAAGAAACAAACCATGATACAGATATAGAAAATACTCCATCCCCAGAAAGAACAACTTGTTTGCAAGATAATTGGCTTCATACGTGAAATAAAAAAAAAAAAAAATCAAAAAAATTCGAAGCATTTATAGCAGATTTCAGTTTGGCAAGTCTGACATGCTGTTTTTTGGATTTGTACAATCTCTAATGTAAGATCAGATTGTAGTGGGCCTCAGAGACATGGAACAGAGATAAAAATACTTCTGAAAATAGTCTTAAACATAACAGAATAAGAAACTGAAATTTGCCAGCCTGCAGAATGTACTAGATCAGATTATAAGTTTTGATTTTTCTTTTTTCAGCTCCTTGGTGCCATATCAGTCTAGATTTAAAAGTAAAATAAAACAAAACCCAGGAATATTCAGAAGGAAAATAAAAATGAACCTGCAAGAGGCTGGAAGAAAGAATGTCAAGAGGACAGTGATAACCACAGAACTAAGCAGTTACCAGCATTTGGCAGAGTTGCTCCCTCTGTAAAGAAATAAAGCCTTTACCACAGAGCCTCACTGACAGCATTGAAGGGGAAAAAAGGCTCATGTCTAAGGAAATACATTAGTTAGTTGTAGAAATTGCTCTAAACAGAGCCACATCCATTGTCTGGAATACTGTCTAGAATCTTTGACACTCCAGAGACCTCATAAGTGAGTGTGGTATCTGAAGTCAGAGTGAAAGATTTAGAGAGAAATGTAAATATAAGGAAAGATTTAACAATGATGAGTTGCAGAAATTATTCTGTGAGTGGGTGGATGCGAATGGGGCATATAGGAAAGACATATTCTTCAAAACAAAAAGGTTGGAATTGTTTCAAAAATTCTCAGGATGAACACATATATTACACTGACTACCAATTACAATTTCATAGAAGAAAAGGCAGACAACAAGGTGGCAAATATGGATATTCAATTTAAATAAAGGGAAAGAATAGCCATGGTTTCCGCAACTAGACATATAAAGGAAAACAGCTTTCTCAACTTTCAGAAAGCTTGGTAACAAAGAAAAAATTATGGAAATGAATGGAAAAAATATTAAAAGTATGTACTTTGATACAATTCATTTAAATAAAACAAAAAAAATATTGTCGATATCAGATTGGAGTGGATCTCTTAGTGCTGGATCATTTGCAAGCCACTTCGTAATTCATATTCCCAATACAAAGAAATGGCACTGAGACCCCTTGTATTTCCCCATCTATACAACCAAGCATTATATTAGGGTGTTTATGTTGTAGACATTTTCAGGATTTTTTATTGAATTTTTCATCTTTTGTGAAGTTCCCACTTTTAAATTCTCATATGCTTTGTCTGGCCTTTCACCTTCCTCTAGATTAAATGTGAGAACTGCATTTGTGAGACAAGCAACAATTCTGGAAAGAGCCTGGTACTGAACAGCAAAAATTTCAGTTGGGCTGGAACCACACAATTGTTACATTTCACTTAAAATATTTGTGCCACCTTAAACTGTCAACAGTGAAATTTATAATAATTGGTAGGTCACAGATGAGAAAGATCATTTTGCTGCTAGACAAAAAAGGTCTGCTAGCCCCTGCAAATCATGAAAATGTTGCATTATTTTAAGAAAGAAAAGGGGAAGACAAAAAAGCACAGAAAAAAAAGAAAACCAAACAACTTTGAAATCTTTATTCAGCCACTCAGATTCACCGATGGAGAAATGCAAGTTCAGGAAATTTATGCTCAGTATCACGAGGGAGCTTCCTCTGCACAAAAAAGGCCTTTTGAAAAATCCTAGTAGTCACAGAGAGAGGATTACTGGCCCTTTTTAAATGCTTACAACCTGTTTATTATGAGGATATTTTCACAGAGCATAAGGAAAAGCTAAAAGCAGCAGATGTTAGGGATATCTTTGTAGGGGACACAAGGCAATTTTTAAGGCAGGATACAACTAACAAGTATAATTGAAGAAATACATATTGACCATAGCTTTGAGGTCGATATGTCCAGGCTTTCATCTCCAATGAACTCTTCCTCCAAGACAAAAGCCTTTAAAGTCAGACAAATCAGGTTTTACTGTAGTATTAACTAAGATCACTAACTTCTCTGAAGAGAGAAAATCTGAAGTGACTCTGCCAGATGGAGTCTAAATATCAACAATTAAATTAAAAGGTTCATAAATAACTCGTCCTTCCCACTGTGTCCTTGCAGGTGAGTCATTTCCTCAAACCCACTTTCAGTGACAACTCAGAGACTCTCTGACTTGCAGCAAAATTCGCCTAGCAACTCCTGGTCCCTGGCATATTTTTCAGGACAACTTGGCTTCCAGCTCTGTATTCGCATCCCCTTTTCTGTCACACACAGTGGCCCCAAACATTTTAGCCCCAGAGACAGGTTCAGTTCTCCACAACACCATATCAAACTCCTCTTCCTCCTGGGAATTTCCCTCAGTTCAGGCTTTTTTTGGAAACATAAAGCTATTGCAAGTAAATAAATAAATAAATAAACACATATTTATATTTTATATTTATATATGTAATATATGTGTGTATATATACACAGACACATCAATAATATTATTGTGCATGACTGGTGCATCTGATGTCATGAAACAAGTCTTGATGCAAACAAACCAAAAGAGACAGCTCTTCCCACAAAATGCATCAGAACACTCAAACCCATTCTAAAAGACCTATCCATTTTGGATGCCAAAAAATTTACATGGATACAAGCAAAACTAAATTACTATTTGGAATAAAATTCCACTGAAGACTACCAAGCTTATGAAATCTTCAGAGCTGCAAGTAGCTGACAGCTGTGAATATATGAGGGTAAATACCATGTGCTTGCCCTGTTCTTTGTCCACTGCTGGGATAGAATACTGGGGCAGCACTCTGGTCTGAATCAGCACAGTTCTTCATAAACTTTTGCATAACAAAGAAAAGCTTACAAAGTATTGGTTTTCCAAACCAAAGATATGGATGCTTACAAGCTAAGCACATAGGGATCTTCATGCTTCTCAGCACACATATATATCTCAGTACAGATCACTGACACATCACCATAGCAGAGTCTCATTACAAAATCTTGCTAGATGTATCTGCATGTACACACTCTGCATGCATTTATGTGTGCATGTACATCTGCATATAAATAAATATCTATGCATCTATGGATGTGCCTATCTCTTCCTCTACCTACCTACCCATTTTTAGCCCATCCTTTTGTTTTCTGAGATATCTATTCTTTCCTCTGTTTATCACAACCAGCATCAATCTTAGAGTGCAGAATGCATTAAACACCAATTACGACTCTTTATTCTGCAGGTGAGTTTACTTTTTCAGTTTTGTTTTCTTTCCAGTCACGGCCCATTTGCTGCTTTTATTTCTCAGAATACCTAGCTTGGATTGTTCTTCCTTCAGTTAAGATTTGTTTCACATAAAAGCAGACTGCAAACATATCATTTTTAGATGAGCCACCTGGATATTTTCATTGCTGTTATCATTTCCCATTTTTGTATCATTGCACTTCATTCTTTACCAAATGTTTACCAAGTCTCTGTGGATCACCTTATCATTTGCTGACACATTGAGCACCAAACTGGTTTAATTATTTCAGGGCTGGCCACTTCTTTTTTCTCTAGCACTTTAGAAGATAGTCAACCCATAAGGGATGGCTTGTCAATTTGACAATTTCTCAATACAAGATCATTCTCCCAGTGAATCAGCAACTCCACATTAGGTTGGGACCCAAAGAGGAGAGGAAACTTTGTACATAATGAAATGAGTGTTATTTTTGAAAATATTCTTTATACATTTCAAAAATATCATGATGGGAAAGATGAGGAAGTTTTACTATAATTTGCAACAAAATATAAACTTCTATTATGTGATATTTATTTTTATTATTTATTTCTTTTTATTCAAATTACACACTACTCTTGTGAAGTGTGAAGCTCAGAGTGATGATCCAAGATCCTGACACCCTTGCAGAGACACTGGTCTCTAGGACAAGAAGGAGTTGATGTTGGCTGGACTGTCAGGATGGAGCACTAATATTAGGAACTACATGAAACAAAAAATAAAGACAAAGAAGTGGCCAGCACTAAAACACCAGGAGATTAAATCAAGACTGCAGGATTCAGGACAAGGAGCAAACACCAAGTCAGGAGCAAATTTTCAGTCTGAAGGCACAACAAGCAACATCTAGACAATGCCTACCTGTATCAGGTTTACCTACACTTAATTCTTAGGGAGAAGACAGCCAAGGCTTGCTACCACAGCCCCAAGGAGCCAGTGACCTAGATAGGAACATATATTGACTAAGATTCTTCTTGAGCTATCAACTGCAGAAACTTCCAAACCCCAAACAGGTGAAATAGTCCAAAAGTAGTACTGCTGGACTTACTGCTTGTTCACAGAATTGTAGAACAGGTAGGACTGGAAAGGATGACTGGAGGTCATCTAGTCCAACCTCCCTGCTCAAGCAGGGTCCCCTAAAGCATAGTACTCACAGGTTTTTTGACTACATCTCAGTCCACATGGGCCTTGTAAGATGGTGTCATTAAGTCATGCAAGTGGCACAAATACTGAATTTCACAGAAACTGGTCTTTTGTTGCACTGAAGTTACTCATTATGATCAGTGGTTTGAAGCTTATGAGCAAGGGAGATATCTAGTGTCTCTTAACTATCTAACTGTGACTGAAACCACAGTCAGCCAAGGTTTTGTTAGGAAACTGCCTAGACCTTTTCTTTATAATGAGATCCCCAAAGAAGATTGAAAGATTTGAAACTCAGAAAGCAATCTTTTATTAAACCTTGAACCACAACCAAAGGATTGAAAAGAAAAAGCACAAAATTACCAATTCAAGCAGATTAAAAATAAAGAAGGTTTCCTAAATATGTCTCCCTTGGTTACAGGTTTGCTTTCAGTCAACTCAGTGACTTTTTTAGTTTGTCATAAACTTGACTAATCCCCTCTCATCCTAGGTAGTCTTTTCCACCAGCTTCTGAAGTCTGTCTGTCTACTCCTCCTCAGCTGCAGGATCCCAGTTCTCTGCTGTAACACTTCTGCATGCCACACTCAGCTGTCTTGCAAAGTTTTTCCACCCACGTATGCCCAGCTGCTGGATAGACAGGAACCATCTGCTTTACCCTCCAAGGGGTTGCACCTGACCTAGCCTTCATAAAGGGACCGACTACAACCATGAATGGAGGAGAAAAGAAATAAATTAATGTCCAGTATGCAAATCTTCAAAAATTTGATGATAATCTGTTTATGGTTTTTAGTATAAAGGGAAATACTAACAATAATAGATGCAGCACCACCCTAAAATTAGTTTTTCTGAAGTATTACGCAGACAAAGCAACACTGTTACTAGCCATATCCAGATATACTTGACAGTAAGGAGAAATGTTAGTCATAGCCTTTTAAAAGATCTGATAAAGGAGGAGGGGCTTTGGGAAGAAATAATTAGATTTTACATTTTTTGAAGTTGACACAACACAATAAGATCATTTCTTTACATGCTAAAACATAGTAAACAGATAAATGTCTCAGATATCGCCACTGTGGTACTGGAACAGAAAGGAATACCTGAATGAAATGTCTTAGAATAGCAGAAGACACCAAAATATTGGGAGAAGAAAGCATTGCAAAGTTTTGAATATGGGTTGAATATGATGGTTATGTGAAAGTGAGAGTGGTGGCTATACAGAGGCTAACCATGGTAGTTCCTCTGGTTCAGCATGAAGTATGAAGGATGAGAGCCCTAAGAAGGCGTGGAAAATCATTGTGACATGGTTTAACTCCAGCCTGCCACCAAGCACTGAGCAGCCACTCACTCACTCCCCCACCAGTGGGACTGAGGAGACAATAGGAATGGTAAAAGCTGAAGAACTTGTGGGTTGAGATAAAGATAGTTTAACAGGGAAAGTAAAAACCACACACAAAGCAAAACAAGGAATTCACTGCTTCCCATGGGAAGGCAGGTGTCCAGCCATTCCCAGGAAAGCAGGGCTCCATTACATTATACAGTTACTTGGAAAGACAAACACCATCAGTCCAAACATATCCCTGCACTCCCTTTTTCTTCCTCCATGTTTATATGCTAGGCATGATGTCATATGATCTGGAATACCCCTTTGGTCAGTTTGAGTCACCTGTCCTGGATGCGTCTCCTCCCAACATCTCATACAGCCACAACTTCCTTGTCGGCAGTACGAAAACCAAAAAGGCCTTGGTTCTGTGTAAGTCCTGCTCAGCAATAACAAAAACATCTCTATTTTATCAACTTTGTGTCCGGCACAAATCCAAAACATATCCCCATACCATCCACTGTGAAGAAAATTAACCAAAACCCCAGCCAAAACCAGCACACATGGGCATGGGAGATAAAGAAGAAGGACAAAAGGACATGGCTCTCATACGGTATCAGCCCCAAGCATCTTACACATGCCTTATGCAAAAGAGTTATCAGGCCTAAGTTTAAGGCCAGTGCTGTAAGTCCATAGCACAAACTAGTCTGTCAGACTCTGCACAGGATTTTACAGATAGGATGCTCATAGGAAGGCTGTGTGCCTTCCCACTACGTGATGACTTTTGTGATCAGGGTGGCTCTGGCCTGACGAAAGCAGGGAGTTGACCTATGACTTGGTAAGGTTCTGCCTCTTGCACATCCTTTAGCTTTAGCTTGGGGGAGACTGAAAGGAAAATGCAGCATTATGCAACAGCCAAAACTGTATGACCTAGCAGCATGACTGTCAAGACTGGGAAAACAGTGGGCTCAAAGGAATAGCCTGTCTTCTATGAATTACACCATTAAAATTATGTTCCAACTTAAATAGTATCAAGCTAATTTACTTCAACTTCACTAAGTAAATTAAAGAATCAAACATTTAAAACCATGCCACAGTCTAAAAGAAATAGGCATATTCATAGGCTCAAATTTTAAATCACCAAATCAGTATAACATGAATTCAAAATCATGTCCCCTCTTTCATTGAAGCCTGACAATGGCAGCACCCTTTAAAACTAGGTACATTTGGAAGATAATACAAGTGACAGAATCCCTACATGAGGCTGGAGTAGGCTAGATTTGAAGATCCGAAGATAGGGCTCTCCACAGTCCGTCAATATTTGGCAATAATATTGAATTAAACATGCCTTGCACTTGGCTCACAGAGAAATTTTATTTCAGCAGAATTGGTGTGTTCACTGATGACTGAAACCTTACTATTTTTGTTAAAATTGTCTAGTATTTTACTTCACTTGCTTCAGTTGTCGGAGCTCATTCAGTCTTTCTTTTTGATTAGTTTGGGATATACGGGCTAGCAAAAGCTCTGTCAGCTCCAGAGGAACAAACTGTGTGGGCTGAATCTTGTCAGATTCACTGATATTATGCTGATCATGTTTAATATCTGTTCAGGGATGTGAAAAACTTTTTTCCAGGAGTGAAATTATACTGCCCAGTACCTATAAAAGAAAGCTAATCTAAGGGCAACTGAGGGAATACTATTCACTTGTTAAAAATTCCTATTTTAAACAGAGTCTAAAGTCGGCTCTAAGCAAAGACACTTTTTCCAGATTAATAACCCACTCCTTTCTCAGAATACTGAGCAGATTTACATAGAGCCCTAAAGTTAGTTCATAAAACGTGTTCGAAGTGGCATGAGAGAATTTTACGACAGAAGAAATTTCACTGTTTCTTAACCCATATAAAAATCTACTCAATATTTCTATTTTGTAAGGGACCAGAAACCTATTGATATGTTTGTTATTTACTGCTTCCTTCCTGTTAAAATATATATTTTAAATGCAGCCCCCTTTTATTCTCAAACTGCCAAAAGAGTTGCCTCTTTTTAAACCTGTCCTTTAAACAAAATAAATCAAGAGGCTAGAAGACTATCATATAAAAATTCATTCATAGCTCTGAATTTCCAAAAGATGCAAAATCAAAATGAGCCTGTGGCTTGCATATACAGGTCATTGAAAAAGTGAATCTTTAAACCTGCTTTCTCCTTTTTAGGTGCTTGCAGAGATCCTCTGCTCTTCCCCTGCCTGATTTTCTTGTTCTCAGATCTCCAGCTGCCAACCCGTCTCCTTTAATTTCTTCACCACTGTGGCACGAGTATCTCCCCCACTCCTCTGCCATCACACTTTCCTTACATCTGCCAAGGATCTTTCTTGGGTTTAGTCATCCCCTCACCCCTCTCACTTAGTTGACCACCCCAACAGGCACCTGGGAGTGAGGTACTCAGGGCTGCTGGTGGGCAGTCAGCCACACTGTCCTGCTCTGAGACCTCCCAGGTCCTGCCAAACCTATCCTGTTCCCCAAGTCTTAAAGAGAAAAGGCTTCCTGGGTGGGGCAGGAGGAAAACTGAACCATGGGAAAGGCATGACAGCACAGAATATGATTTCCAACATCATAAAATGCTCCTTATGAGGCACAGGTTGTCCTTGTTGAGCTGCCCTCTATGTAATGTTGACTGTGTTCAGTAACTTTTTGGGTCAGAGATATACTGCAGCTAAAATTTCTGAGCCTGTTCAGATAACTCATTTAACAGAAGTAGAATCCCAAGTGATTAGTTTTCTGAGGAAAATCTTCTACTGAAATATTCTGTGTCACATTCCTCCTATCCTTTAATCTATAGGCAGTGCCTTGAAAATTTATTTGGAGGTAATTTGAATTTAAAAGAGGAAATAAATCCACCCAAATCATCCCAACAGCAGCTGACTTCACTAATCAAGAAAGATTTTTACATAGCCAGGAGTCTCTCATCAAAGCCGTGAGGAAACCTTCAGTGGAGTCGCTCAGGACTTTGCAGGATATTATAAAGCATCTTTCATTCAAGCTCTGTCTAAAATTCATTATTAAACTAAAACTGTCAGATGACGTTGGGCAAGACTTGTGTGAACATGTGAGGCTGTGGTCTTTCACAGAGCCTCAAACAATTCCAGCACTTGTACTTCCCTCAGCCATCCCCTGTGGGCAATCCTAGAGGACAAAGCCTGCTGCCCTCAGCTGTGCTCAGTCATACTGACTCACTTGTGACACAAACTCTATACTGTGAGGTGGCAATGTGTCTTCTCACTCCTAATTTTCACACCCATTATACTGATTTAATGAAATAAAGAGTTGCCTTAGTTGACATTTTCTGTTTGGTTTTGATTGTGGACATTTTCTCTGTGGCAGACAGAACTGCCTTGGTTTCTAAAGTAAAATTTCAGAAATATCTCACTGAGTGGGAGGATGTTAGCTTCATCTCCCACTGAAATGAGGCTTGTTTCATCACCATTCTGCACATGTAGGTACAAGCTGGTCTTCTGATCTCTAATCCATTGCTGAATTTCAATAAGATTTGATAAAGATTCTCTGAGTTTGGTGAAAATAAAGTGACAGGATAAGGAGCTGTTAGTTCCCACTGGGAAAGAAGACAAATAAAATGACAATCTTATTTTTCTTGGGCAATCAGAGACTCAAAGAGTTAAGAGAGTGAAAGAGTGGAAGAAAGATATGTTGAAAGCCAGGCTTTTTGTTTCCTCTGCCCAAAGAACAGCTTGTTCCATTGTTTCCTTCTATTCCTGAAGGCAGGAGCTCTATCATTCCTGCCATACTAATTATTACAATTCCAAGTTTTATAGGGAACACAGTACTTTCTGGTTTCCAATTTTTAATTTTTTTTAATAGTTGGAGAAAAATCTGTGGAGGAATCAAGAGCTGATAGAGAATCTTTTACAGCTTATGAACTGAAATGATGGGACTTCTTGAAGTTTTCCTGCCAATACCTTATATGTCAGCAGTCACTAAGTGTGAATTATTGACAGTTTCTGCTCTGCACTATTTTGTTCCCATCCATTGGCTCTGTAAATAGTGTGGCAGGTGACAAACTGTATGGTTCAATGCTCAGCTCTTACTAACCAAAGGGCTTCCAGGAAAAACCAAGTTGCTCAGAGACCTTGCTGTGAGGCAAGTATGAATCATATTTGACAAAAAAAAAAACCCCACCAAAACCTTGATTAATAGAACAAATGTGATTTTTTTTTCTGCTTATCATTTAGGGTGATCCTTTGTGTCCTTGAATTAGGAAGGCCAATGTCATGCCAGCTGTATTGGCATGCTTTAAAATTCAGCCTTTAGCACAGAATAATGATGAAACTTGGCTTTATAGGAGAAAATCTGATTGAATTCCAAAGATGAAAATATACCCCCCCAAAATAGAAATAATGTTAGTAATTAGCTAAAAAATAGTGAGATTCAATGACTTAATAGTACCATTCACAGTTTTAAGCTCTTTATAATTAAGAAAAAGTTTAGAAGAACAGATTATGAACTCTCCTTTTATGAATGGAGGTAGTTTGTAGGGGTGGTCTGGCAGCAGAGTAATTCCCAAAATAGAGCACTGGATTCACTCCCAGCTAAAAGGAGCAAAACTTGCAGATGTTGCTAATGCAACCAGAACTAGAAGATATACATGTGACCAGATGCAGCAGTTCTAAGCATTGCATCTGGCAGAGAACATGCAGCTGTTTTAGCATCACACCAAGAAGTGTTACTCAGTCTTTATGTACTATATCCCTCAGAAGGCAAGCATTTTAAACACATGTTTAAATTAAATATGTAAGTAGTCCCAGTGGAATTATTCAGATGCAGAGGGACATGTTTAAACAACCTCCTGAATCAAAACCCTCAACAACCTGATCTGACTATGAGTCAACTGACTAACAGTATTCACCACTTTTTCCTGGAGATAAAAGCTGTTTTATTTTTTTCAGTACTTTTTTGCCTCACTCTGTTTCCTTCAGATTTCTTCTCTTGGGTTTTGGATTGCCTGCTTCCTATTGTTATTCTTCATCAAATATTTCATGTACAAGTGCTTTCCAAAACAAGGCAATCAATCCAGTGCAACATATTTCTAGTAATATATAATTAACTGAGTACTTTTTGTCATGCAATTGCTCTAGGATTTACAAAATTATTTTCTGCATGCATTTATGCTGATAAGCTAGAAAAGTAAATAAAATTTCATGCAAAATCCTAAAGAGAGCAATAGATGATAGCTATGCGGCTTCACATTATGCATAACCACATTTAGGATTTCAGTTATATCCACAACATGATGAGGAATTGTTGCAAAATTATCCACTTCACTACTTTCTTCTTCAGCTTCTTTCTTGAGCTTTGGACTGTGTTATCTGTCTTGCATTTATGAATTTTTTGTCTGAAGACTACCAGTGTTGGTGCAACACAAAGCCTTGAGGGCATTGACTGGTCATGGAAAATAGCAGATGACAAAGACTCCTTTAATAAATGAAAAAGTACAACACACAATTCTCTGCTTCTAACAAAGAAGGTAAGAGATCTGTTGGCCAAATACTAAAAAATACTTTTTCTTTTTAATATTCTTACTATTTTCACAGACAGGCCTGTCAACCACCAGAGCCAGCCCAAGAGAAGAGGTGGGAATGTGCGGCCATGAGCAGGGTGGTTTCTGGGAGGGGGAAGTGGATGCCCCTCACTGAAGATCGTGCAATTTGTCAACTTATCCACAAAGTTGTGCACTAAAGATGACATAGTTTTCCTGAAGAACTCGAACAAGAACCACTGGCAGTATCCATTTTTGATGTATGAAATTTCCATATGTGGTCAAGGGATCATATAGTGCCACATCTCCTAAGGAAGAGCACCAGAAATCCCAATTCTGTATGTTATGCAAACAGTGCAGTGGAGAGATGGGGACTAGAAGGAAAAAAAACCAAACACTGAGGTGAGTTTGCCATAGTGTAGAGGCAAAATGGGGTTTAATTCTTGAAACTGTTGGTAGTGAATTATTTACCTGGCTCTAATGCTTTACCTACAAGAACAGCATGAGGAATAGCTGTTATGTGTGAGGTGTTTTATGGATAAAAGTGCTCAGTATCCACCAGTTACTCCCACCAGTTGCTTTCTGGCATTCTGCAGTAAATATGCAAGGAAAAGCAATTAATTTAAACAGGTTTTCTAGAAGCTATTTGATTGGAAAAATAAAACTCCTGAAAATGCTCAAAAGCAAATCTTCTTGCACAAAAAAAAAAAAAAAAAAAAAAAAAAAAAAAAAAAAAAAAAAAAAAAAAAAAAAAAGGGACAGTTCATTATTTAATGCACCATTATTCTGGTGCAGAGGGATACAGCAGCCCTTGCCATTTAAATAACATGCTTAAAATCTTACAGGTGTGTGAGAGAACTCCCCCACTAGACACAGCAATGCAGTGAAATCCTTCTCCTGAGAATGAAGAAGCAGCAGATTGCAGTTAAGGATTTCCTGATGCCTCCTGGAAGAGAGCCCTTTCAAAGCTGAGCAGAGAGGTCACTAGGGTGTTTGCCCTGGGAGCAGGTCACCCTCTCTATTAATCTCTATTGAGGAGAGCAGAATAATTGGCCTCTGAAGTAAAAGATGCTCATTCAAATAAAATGTGAGTGTTGCAAACTTTGAGATTTACCTATTCATAGTT